>NC_087342.1:212543520-213168520 GCF_030014295.1 Loxodonta africana | reverse complement strand
AGAGATGAATAAACCTGAAAAGGTAAATTCAATCAAATGATGATCACAAACCCACAGCAACTATAAAACCTGGGTTTCTTTTATGAGAAAAATAATTCTACACTGTAATTACGAGGGGAAACAGTTAAAATTGTGTTTGAAATCTAAGATATCCGTTCACATGTATAACCCAAGTATATGCCACACCATAAAAATAACTGTGAACTTTCTCCAGAACTTTTCATCACCCCAAATAAAAACACTGTACTCAATAAGCAATAATTTAATGAGTTCTGGAAATAAATAGTAACGATGGTTATACAATTGTGAATGTACTTAATGCCACTGAAATGTATACTTAGGAATGATAAATGTGGTTTATGTATATTCTACCATAATTAAAAAAAAAAAATGGCCGTCACCTGATCGGATTTACGGTTTAGGAAGCTCACCCTGGCACAGACATCAAGGCACTATAACCGTTTAAGGAGAGAACGGCAAACAGTGGCAAATGCTGCAGAGGAAGCTGGTCTGACGAGAACTCAAATATATTCTTTGGATTTGGAAGCCAAATGTGAGTGATGACCTCAATAGGAGCAGTTCCAGTGGAATGGTAAGGTAGAAATCAGTCTAAACTTCTCATCTAAACATTCAAAGTTGGCCAGGGCCTGACCTCTAATCACCTCTCCAACCTTAACTCTCTACTATTTTATACACACGCCAAGCACTAAATAAAATAAAATATTTGTTTCACAGATCACACTACATTTGCCCATCTCCATGCCTCTGTTTTCGGATTCCCCCTGTCCGGTGTGCCCACCCACTCAGCTGGACGTACCATCCTCCTTCAAGTTCCAGCTCAGCACCTCCTGGCCTGTGAGGTAGAGGGCTTCACTACTATTCAGGGACAACCGCAATCCTGGTCTCCTCTCAGTTTCTACAGTAGCTACCAATTCCTTACTTACATCACAGACACTCATGCACATCTTGTGTTTTTTAACTGTTCTCCAAGCTCTTGGAAGACAATTTCCACTGCTGATACATAAGCTCACACGGACTTGCACAAGGTGTCCAAAAATTTCAAGAAAGGATGAAAAGTGACTTAATGAACCTCAACAACACAGAAGTACTCAATCTCCTGTCCTAATTTTCAGTCACACACATAAGGGTACAAAGTAATGGAGCTAAGACTCCCTACACTCTCTAATGCCAAAAGCCAGATGTCGTGGAGTCAGCTCCAACTCATGGTAATCTCACGTGTTTGTCAGAGTAGAACTGTGCTCCATAGGGATTTTATTTTTTAAAACTGTGTCTGTTCTCTGAAGAGAATATATTGGAAGAGTTTTGAGATTTGAAATGGTTCATTGTATTCAGAAAGCAAAAAACCTTTGGCATACACAAATTCATAAATTATTAGGTACCAGATTGGGCAGATATGGAGTCCCGGTGGTACAGTGGTTAAGAGCTTGGCTGCTAACCAGAACGTCAGCAGTTCAAATCCACCAGCCACTCCCTGGAAACCCTATGGGGTAGTTCTATTCTGTCCTATAGGGTCGTTATGAGTCGGAATCAACTCTATGGCAACTCTAAGGTACATCTAACTAGTAACACATACTAACTGGATTGCCCTAGGAAGTGTTCCTTCCTGCACATTTCACTGGCTAAGGAAGAAAACAAAACCCTCCTCCACAATGGATCTTACAAGAGCTAGCTCAAATCAATGTGAAATTTACTACAATGCTCTAAAAGCTAGCTTATGGCCACATTTATTTTGCAGGAAGCTTTTAGATACCATCACATCTCTATGCCAATATCAAATCTAGCCTAATAAAATATTTTTTTCACTAGGATATAATTGTTTTATGTTTTACCTTCAGCTTCTTTTTCAGTTCTGAAGTCTCTTGCATCTTTTTATATTCTTTTATCTCTGTTGTCTGAATGGCAGTCTTGGATTTCAAAATCCAGTTCAGCAGCTCCGCACTTACAGCATCAAACCTGATTTAAGATTCAGATGTTACCACTATCATTAATCTCCTTCTACTGTTACACTTGGCTCAAGGACCAACCAAAACACCCACCAGGTATGTGTTTTTAAATACTCCCCAAAATGGTAACCCAGAAATATAGAAACCACACAAAATATTATAAAATAAGATCATACAATTAAAAATATGAAGACATATAATATTGCAATGCTAATAAATAAATAAAATTTTTCTAAATTTTATAAGAAATTACTTTTATTTTCATAAACTGGTGTGGACAACGAAAACCAAGCATGGTAAGATGATAACAGAAAAGAACAAGTACAAACATTCCTAAAGTTAATTTATTCTTCCACTCAATATGTAATGACTAAGCCTACAATATGCCAGGCACTGTGCTGGGCTCATGATATGAAAATGAACTAGACACAGTGACAGTCTTAAGGAGTTTTCAGTCTAGTAAGGGCTACAGAAGATGACAGGTGGCAACCAAAGAATTTACTAGGTGCTAAGTGCAGGAATTCATCGGGGGGACTCCTAATCCAGTTAGGAAGGGATGGTTTCCTAGAGAAGAGCAGCATGGTGCGTAGGAGTTTTCCTGGCAGAGGAAGTACAAAGGAAGGATGACCACGCTTTACAAAATGCAATTAGTTGGGGGTTGCTAGACTAGCAGAAAAAAAAAAAAAGGCAGGAGGGGTGATTGACAGGCCAAGAATCATACGGACCAGTTACCAGACAGTCTGCAGAATACATGAAGGACTTTGGGCTTAACTGACCGGCAATTAAGAGCCAGCGAAGGGTTTTAAACATGAGATAAAAAAAAAAAACTGTTGCCATGGAGTCAATTCCTACTGATAACGACCTGAAGGACAGAGTAGAACTGCCACATACAGCTTCCAAGGCTGTAATCTTTATGGAAACAGACTGCCACATCTTTCTCCCATGGAGCAGCTGGTACGTTCAAACCACCAAGCTTTTGGTTAGCAGCTGAGCGCTTAACCACCGCACCACCGGGGCTCCTTATTGACCATATACCAGGTCCTTTTCTAAGTGCTTTGTACATATTATGAACTCAGGGGATTCTCACAACAACCCTATGAATTATGTACTATCATTATTCTATTTTAGAGATGAAGGGATTGAGCTCACAAAGCTTTTATAACCACCCAAGGTCACAAAGGCAATAAATGGTAGAGCTGGGATTCAAACCTGGGTGGTCTCCTACCTATATACTCTTACCTATATCCTACCCACAAGGCTTCTCAAAAAAATTTCTGAGTACTTTAAGCAGCAACATAGGTGGTTGTTGTTGATTCTTTTCAGAAACTTCACTTAAAATGTTTCTAGTGAATTACAAACATTTGTCTTTTCATCAAGGTAAATTTTTCTTGTATTATTTGAGGGATTTTGTGGCACTCTAGAAAATACCCAGGGGTCACAGTATCGCTCAAACAGTGGCATACTTCTCCAATCATCTTAAAAGCAGAGTTCTATTTAGTCTTTCAAAGAGGCACTCCCTCAGAAATCAAGCATTTGAAATGACCTTGGAGACTCAGTCGATTTCTGCCTTTAATATGAGCCAAGAGTGAGGCGGCAGCTACAAAGCATCAGTGATGTCAGGCTGCATTAACAGACATCCAGCTTATAGGAAATGAGTGCCCCACTATACCTTGAGCTGCTAAAAACCACCACCAGCAGTACCAATAGAGAGGAAAGGGAAACAAGCCATCATTTATTAAGCAAGTATTATAAACAAAGCACTACACGAAGCAGCTATTTGAGGCTCATGACTAGTGTACTCAGGCACTACATTTCAAGACAAGCTAATAGTGACTTCTACAGCAGACTGAAGATATTAAAGGGTCTGGAAACCATGTCACGTTCTTAATCGTGGTTAAGAGCCCTCTGGATTTTATGACAATAGAAATTGGAATACGAAAGCTATCCTCAAATACCAAAGAGGTACCATGAAAAACAAAGGTGATGTGACTCTATATTGCTCCAGAAAGCAAAACTAGCACACAGGTGTTGAACTTTAAGGGGGCAGAGTTCGACTATATAAAAAATAAGCTTTCTAATAATGAGATTGAACTGTTTTTTACTATAATAAACTGATGTGCTCAAATCTCTATTTGTGCAGGAATTAAGCAAAGGAATCTTTGCTATAGGCTGAGTTACTGCGGCACTCACACTGGTTGTCCACCCAAAAGACACCCCCCCACACACACCTCTCCTTTGCTGTTTGAGCACCCCGGACCACAACGACAGAGACTGAAAATGTTCCTGCACCCAGGGTGTGGTCCAGTGTTTGAATCCTGGCCAGTGACACAAGAGGGCAAGTTTGCTGAGGTCTTCTGAGAAAGGCCTTTCTCCCTGATTTAAAAAAAAAAAAGGGACAAGTGTAGGAAAACCGCCCTTCCTGCCTAAAAACCAAGTTATGCAGGGAGGTAATGCTGAGTGCTCCCGCAGCAGCTTGGACCATGAGACAACAAGCCTGAGAGTGAAAGTCAGCACACCGAGGATGGCGGAGACTAAAGATGGTGAGATGCTGAGCCACCATCCCACTCAAACAACCCTACCTCCAGACTTCTCGAAATGTGAGATAATAAACAACTTTATTACTGAAGTCACTTTGGGTACGGCATTGCAGTAGAATTCACCCTATACAACACGGCTGTGTTGAAATTAAGATTTACCGTTATGCCCCCTAGGCTTTACAAGCTTCCATGCTTCCAAAGGCACAAAGTCAGCACTGAAGAGACACGTACAGCACAGTGCCTGGCAGACAATGAGAACATGATAACACGCTAAAATTAACATCAGAAGCAGCTTCCTCCTATGAGGCCTTGGCTCCAAAGGCAAAGGGTTTCTACAGCCAGGGTTTCTACCACCTCGTTACCAACAGGAAAATCATTTGGGAACACCGGAATCCTGCCCAATCTAACAAAAATGAAACAGGGGAGCATACCATTTTCACTCAGGTACAAAATAATTACCCATTTATGTAAAAGTTGGGATTCTATTATTAAAATAAATAAATAAATAAACACTGCCGTTGAGTCGATTCCGACTCATAGCAATCCTATAGGACAGAGTAGAACTGCCCCAGGGCAGACCGCCATATCTTTCTCCCATGGAGCAGCTGGTAGGTTCAAACCACCACCTTTCCTTTAGCAGCTGAGTGCTTAAGCACTGCATCACCAGGGCTCCTTCTACTATAAAAAGGGGGAGAATGACAGTATGACTCAAGGGCCATTTTAAGGATTAACTGCTATGGTGCATTTAAAAGGTACAGTACCTGGCAGACAGGGAGAGCCTAGCAGAGAACCTGACATTAGTAGAAGTTCAATGTAGGTTAGCTGTTATTATTCTTATTATAAAGAGTCTGGGTCTTCTTATATGCCATTTATGAAAAAAGACATTTTATGCCAAAAATGGATCTTATAAGCCAAAACAATCTGTTAAAGAATCTGAAAGGTAAACTAATGAAAGAAAGAAAGCATAAAAAAGACTATCAGGGAAAATAAAGCAAAAAGGAATTACTCTCTGAGCTGGGTTTTGCTTCTTTTTTTTTTTAATAAGAAGACTGACAAAGAATAAGGAGATCTATCGAAAGCAAAACTGTCAGAGTTGTGAATAGTGAACAAAAAAGTAAGTGAGGGATCATGGCTGATTGTATCATTCCAAGGCAAAGGGAAAAGGAAAAAAGTTTCCATCACACAGTTCTCCACACAGAATACAGAACAAATAAAATTCCTGAAGACAATTGAGATGCTTCGCTACTGGGAAGTAGACTATTCAGAAGATTTGGGTGCAGCTGAGTGGTTTAGTAGCTGGATTTGCATAATAATAATAGCTGTGTCTAAATTTGCATATGATTCATGAGTAGTACAAGATAAGTGCCAATTACTGCAATATTGGATTTGGAAAATTCTATATCCATTCTCACTTTTTCTTAGCTTCCATATCCACGTGGATCTGTCTCTTCTTTGGGGGAGGAGGAGGAGGCAGCTCTTGCTTAGACTTTTTTGTCGTTACTTGTTCTCTTATGCGAACAGTCTCCAAAAGGTCCTTCTGCGGAATCTGGGACATCCCCAGCTTTGCTACAGCTTGAGTCACCTGAAATGAAATTGAACCAAAGCTGTCATTTTTTAATGACACCATTATGGGGATATAATTTACATATTATAAAACTCTCCCTTTTAAAGCGTACAATTCACTGAAACATTAGCATAGTCACAGAGCTGTATAACCATCGCCACTATCTAATTCCAAACATTACCATCACCCCAAAAGAAATCCTGCGCCCGTTAGCAGTCACTCCCCATTTCTGACACTCCCCCAACCTGTGGCAACCACTAACCTACTTTCTGTATCTATGGATTTGCCCATTTTGGACATTTCATATAAGTGGAATCATAAAGCATGTAATCTTTTGTGACTGGCTTCTTTCACTCAGCGTAATGTTTTCGAGGTTCATCCATGTTGTGTTAGAGCATCATTCTTTTTTACTCCTGAATAATATTCCTTTGTATAGATATAGCATATCTTGTTCATCCATTCATCAGTTGATGGATATTTGAATTATTCACTTTTGGGCTATTATAATTAATACTGCTATGAACATTCATCTACAAACCACAGTTTTATTTTGTATAAAAATGACTAAAATATTTTTAAGATGCTTAAACAACAGATACATATCTAAGTGTTACCATTTACTATTATAGGTAGAATTGTGTTCCACAAAAAGGTTTCTCAAAGTCCTAATCCCCAGGTACCTGTGAATGTGACCCTTGGAGGTAAGATCTTTGAAGATGTAATTACTTAACATGAGGTCACACTGTAGGGTAGCTCAAAATCAGCGGTGTCCTTAAACAAAAAGATGAGAAGAGATACAGAGGTGGAGAGACAGAGAGGAAAGACAGCTATGTGAAGAGGGAGGCAGAAATGACAGTTATGCTGCCACAAGCAAAGAACACCTGGGGCTACTAGGAGCTGAAAAAGACAAGGATGCTCCACTAGAACCTAGGTAGAGAATATGGCCCTGTCAATATCCTGAATTCAAACTTCCGCCTCCAAAAATATGAGAGAATACATTTCTGTTGTTTTAAGCCACTGAGAAAGCAGCAATTTGTTAAGGCAACCATAGAAAACCAATACAGTTACTAAGGATTATATTCCTGGATACCAATCAATTTTTAAAAGATCTATTAAATTTTATTTTAGAGAACTAAAGAAGATTTTCACTTGGCAAGTTTTCAATTTTACAATAAACCAGGTATAAGAACCAAGTTTTTAGTTCACCTGCTACTCTTTTATTTCATAATTAGTAAAACCAACCCAAATACTTTAAATTTTTACACAATGGCACAACATATTATTCAAATTGAAAGATACCTGGTTGGAGGAATCTTCTAGTCTCTGAACTAGAGAATCCCATCTCTGAGTCAGTTCCTCTGAGTCACTGTTGATCTTCTTAGATGCCTTGGGATTATCAAGTAATTGACCCACATCCTGGCCAATTTCACTTAACTGATCCAGTGCTTGACGCTTCATTTCCATGTCTTCTTTCAAAATCTAGTATTTCAGATATGTATTAGATGACTTCCCTTTATCTTCCTGTTCCCCAATTGGAAAATATAAACTTGTATATTTTACAGTAAAATTAACATGACATACAGTTCACTAATGCTAAACTCTAAGACCCCTGCTTTTAGATCTTCACATGGTACCATTCTTGTGTTAGCTAGGTAATGAGCCATACTCTGTATTAACTAAATTGTATCCACGCCACTGAAAACACTTAAAAATAACGAGCTTATGATATGGACACTGACAATGACATCACTTACAGCCAGCCGTCGAATACTGATGCTTAGTTCCTTCTGGTCTTTGAAGTTACTCGTCTGGACTTTATTTAAAGCCTCTTCTTTTTCAGTTAGCCAAGCTTTCAACAAGCACTACAAATAATAAGAAAAATTAGAAATATATGGGGAATCATTTGGAAATTCAATTTAATCAAGCTCAGAAATCTCTAACTTTTATTTTGTTAAAGGCTTCGCCTTTACCTGGGGATAAAAAGGATCTCAAACACCTAAGTCTGAGGCATGAATGACCCAAAGACAACTTCCTTTAAAATATTATCCCTCTTGGATTTGAAACAGATCAACGTAACATTAGCCCCATACCTGGGTAACTAAGCCTAATTCCCAGGAACGTGTGTGATTTTAAAAGGCTAAAGTCAACTATTCACGCCTTCAAAAAATCCTATTATTACTCTCTAGAATTTTTTTTTTTTTTTTTTTAGAAGCGGAAGAAAAGCCCTGGTGGCACAGTGGTTAAGAGCTCGGCTGCTAAAAAAAAAAAAAGCAAAAGGTAAAACAATTTGAATTCGCATGAAACTGCTCCTTGGAAACCCTATGGGGCAGTTCTCTGTCTTATTGGGTAGCTACAAGTCAGAATCAACTCGACGACGACGGGTTTAGAAGCAGAAGAAAGCTCAGAGATTGCTTTGTCTCAGGCTCTCATTTTAAGGAGGAAGGAGATAGGGATCACTTGGCATTAGCGGCAGAGCCAGATCAAATATCCACATCTAAAGACTAATGGTATTTCCACTGCATCATGCAGGAAAACCACACTCCTGTTCAAAGTTCAAAAGCAATTTCGTATGTCCTATGAAAACCCTGTGGAGCACAGCTCTACTCTGAAACACATGGAGTTGCCATGAGTCCGAACTGACTCAACATCAGTGGGTCTGGTTTGGTTTCCCTTATAATTAAAGGAGGTTTGAGGATGGTCCAAAGTCAACATAAAGATATTTAAATTGTATTAGCCAAGGATATGTGCTTTTTAAGGTATTAGTAATAGAGGCAACCTCAAAGGAAGGGTAGACAGTGGAAGCATTGGGATAATCCACCCCAAAATGTAGTCTCTACCGCAGATATTCTTTTCTTTATAGTTGGGGGGGAAATCTTGGTCCTATATTTGCAATGGAATCAATTCTTTCTCTGATCTTTTTATTCATAAAGTTATTAAAAAACTATTCCTTGACATTATACTCCACCAAGGAAAAATGAAGATTTAAAAAATCAAACATAAATATGGAGCTTGCCCTCAGTCCAGTAAGACTAAGAAGTAAGGCACACAAATAACTACAGCATAAGACAGGAAGCACAGACACTACAAAAAAGATATTGTTAAAATGCCACGGTAATTCCAAAGAAGGAGAAATTATTTCCAGGGGAAGAAAGGTAGGGAGTTCATCAATGACTTCGTGGTCCTTGATGGATGGGGAGGAATTAAAAGTGAAGAGATAGCTAAAAAGACAATCCAATGCAGATGCAGTATCTTAAACAACATACATTTACCCTTTAAAAAAAAAAGAAAACAACTATGAGGAATCTACAAAGCGCCGAGCACTGGGAAGAGAGAACTGAAAAAGAGCGAACCAGCAGTGTTCTCGCTGAACTGACAATTTAGGGATGGGACACAAACAAGAAAAAGAGGGGTTTGAGCACTGGGTATATGGAAGGATACGGGGAAAATTAAGGTTGGAAAGGTAGGCTGGAGTCTTTTATGGAAAATTCTGCACGCCACACTTAAAAGTTGGCATACGCTGCAGAAGTCTGGAACGAATTCTCAGAGTCCATTTCTAAGTGTATTAAACCCTCTGCAACTAAAGCTTGAAAGATTTTTAAATTCAGATGCAGTTTATTTGGTCTCAATCCACACGACAGCAAATTAGCTGTACATTTGGTACCAGAGTTGGCTTCAATTCTACAGTTTAACAAGATTTTTTCCCCGTTATCAGCCATAAAAAGTAATACAAAGGTCAGTTTAACGCCTTTAAAATGATACAAGTAGCCAAAATAATAGCCACTTCCTAGGTTTTTTGTTTGATTGTTTTAATTTACAAAGCTTAACTTGCCAAATGTTTATTTTACTCTGCAGAAGAGTAACCAATGCTTTCTCTAATAATCAATGTCTGTTGCTGACATTTTTAAAGTAAAATATTAACTGTCCTATGCAACCCTTTCGACTGAATACAAGATTCCAAGCAATTGTAAATATTTGTAAAGTGAAATATAAATATTTCAGAAAACAGAATCAGGTCTGTTATGTGATTCTTAATAAGAAAATTCTAACCAGAGATTAGGGCGGGAAGTGATTAACAATTTATAGTTGGACAAATTTTGCGACCTACTTTTAAAGATGTACCATCTGCCACCATATTTAGTAAACAACACAAAGTATCATACACTTGTTTTTTTCCTTCTGAAAAGAATATAGTTGCTTTTTGTGGGTGGAGTTAAAACGCATTTAGAAGAATCAAAATGGACACTGTGAGATGTGGGAATAGAGTATGTTCTTATTTTCTAAGCCACAACTATTCAGGATTTTGTGGGAAAAGTTTTGCTTATTTGTATTCTATTTTGATGGCTACTTTTCTGGAAGGGTGGAGCATGGGCAAAGGACCACCACTCTAACTGGAAAATTAAGGTCACAGTTTTGCAGCATACATTCTTTCACTATAGTGACCTTTAGCAGAAAAAATATATTATTAACAAATTGTTAAATCAATAGCTTGGCTAAAAAATATTCTTTCATTAATTTCCAAACTTATCCTAGTTAAAATCAAGAAAAATCCATGAGACTCTAAGATTAAAATGTATTAAGTGGTTCATTTACTCACCATTTATTGAATACAAACCATAGGCTAGGTACTCCGTGATTCAAGTCCAAACACATTACCCAACACAAATTCAATAATCATAATGCCACACAAATCACGAAAGATAACTAAAGATTAACATTCTCAATAATAAAGCCAGATCAAATTAAGTGTTATTATGATGGAGCCATGTAACATGAGCTCTATTAACTAACTGCATGATCAATTACAAAATGGATAGAAATCTGATTTTTTAAATAAGTACTTGTATATTTTCCTTTCAAAGAAAAGTAACCAAAGCAACATTATTCTAATATCATTAATTAAAAATGGGTTGCTTTTTATCATCTATCTTGCCCATTATGGATAACAGTTTCATACCTGTTCTTCCAATAACTCTTGCCACAATATATTGATTTCTTGTAACCTATTCCAACGTTCTTCAGTCCAACGGCATACTGCTGTCCAACGCTCACCAAGTTTCTAGGAAAGGAAGAAACTTTCCTTTGTCAATACAACCATAAAAGATTATCAAGATTCTTAAAGAAATCTATGACTTATACTGCTTTTATTATTATTATTATTATTACAGAGTAGAAATTATAATATACATTTTTATAAAAGCTTGCTTTTAAATAACTTGTCCAATCCTATGGCAAGGAGCCTTGGTGGCACAGTGGTTAAGCGTTCAGGTGCTAACCAAAAGGTCAGCAGTTCGAACCCACGAGCTGCTCTGTAGAAGAAAGGTATGGCAGTCTGCTTCCATAAAGATTTATAGCCTTGGAAACCCTATGGGACAGTTCCACTCTGTCCTATGGGGTCACTACGAGTTGGAATCGACTCAAAAGTAACAGGTATGGATTTGGGGGCTTAATCCTATAGCTTTACAGATGAGAAAAACTAATGTCCATAGAATTTAACTGGTTATTTCACATTATATAGTTATAAAGTAGCACAACTTGAACTCTATACTTTATCTCTTGATTTCTAATTCCTGCTCTTTCCACTTCATTGTCATTTTTATTTAGAAATAATATGAGAATTTGACATTTTTGCATACATCTTCAAAATACAGCAAATATATCTACTTGTTATACTTCAAAATGTTCAGGCTATACTCGTTTAAAAAAATAATTTCAGTGCATCAGTTGTTTCTTAATCACCTTTTATATGCCAAGAAAATTTTCATTTGTAGTACCAAAATTATAAAAAAAAAAAAAATTAACCTTATAAAAACCGTTAACTAGGAAAGAATTTCAGTAAAACAAAAGGATTAATTGATTTTATTGCTTACAGTGCATAATTCAAAAAAAATGCCACAAAAATCAGCAACAGAATCTTATAGATGTTGGCAGTATTACATTTTTTAAAAATCATTTTTCATACAACTTTCAAAAAAATCACTTTATTCCAATTTTATAAATAGTGATTAACAGAGGTTAAATTTTATTCCTATATTATTTATATGTGAACAAGTACTATTTAATTCATATTTTAATCTTTAATACTAGCATAAGCTTTTAATAGTGGAAAGGGTAGAGACCTTAGTGCCAGAAGACAGGTCTCCAGCCTCAGTATGACTGCTCCAAACAGTTAACGCTCTTAGTTGCTAACCAAAAGGCTAGATTTTCAAGTTCACCCAGAGGTGCCCTGGAAAAAAGCCCTGATGGAGCAAGCCACTGAAAACCCTATGGAGCACAGGTCTACTCTGACACACATATGGTTGCCGTGAGTCAGAATTAACTCTATGGCAACCGATTGGTTTTTACTGAATCTCAGGAAGTTCACTTCAACTCTCTGCATTTCAGTTTCCACACTGTAACAGGCAAGACAGGAATATTTACTTCTCAGGTTACTATAATAAAAACTACACCTCACCAAAGTCTCAGAAACAGGGGCAGAATTTAAATGTTACAAAAGAAAAAGGATTTCGTATGTTGAAATTATAGTCTTTGAAAGTGACTAGAAACCATAAATTGGCAACGTTGTATCAGGCAGTCCAGCTACTATTCAAATGAAATACCAATAAATCTCCTTATAAGCCCTTGTAATAGACACATCACAGCCTTTTTGCAAAACGAAGCCATTTGCTGGAGTTCACAAAGCTGCTGATAAAATTCACACACTGACTTATCAAAGAAACAGGAATATTAAATCCTACTCAGTTGCAGTTCTTAAACTTGAGTATGCATATAAAGTTTTTGAAGTGTATATCCACTGGGCCCCGCTCCTAAGGATTCAGGTCTGGGTGGGGCTGAAGAATCTCTACTTCAACAAATTACTCAAGTAATTCTCAGCAAGAGGTCTGCGGACTTCTTGCTGAGATCAGTTCCAGTGCTTCCAAAATCTTATTCATATTGTTATGCACAAGGAAACGGGGGACTGCAACCAGCCCCACCCCTGCACCCAAGGGTTGAAATGAATGAATCATTATCTGGGTGCTCCTCCAGTCCATTCACTGTGACACTCCAATTGGGAAGTTATGACACAAGGTAGGTTATTCTACCCTTCTAGATAAACATCCTTCTAGAATGGCGCAGGACCAGATTGAGTTTCATTCTGTTGTACATGGGGTCACTATGAGTTGGAACGGACTCAAGGGCACCCATCAACAACAACAAGAGATAAAGAAAGGGAGTCCTTGGGTGGCCCAACCGGTTAATGGATTCAAGTCAACCCAGGGGCACTTCGGAAGACAAGCCTGGCAATCTACTCCTGAAAAAGCAGCCACCGAAAACCGTACAACACATAGTTCTACTCTGAGACACATGGGGTCACCATGAGTAGGAACTGACGTGATGGCAACTTGTTTTGTACTGGTTTCGATCAACAATGAGACAAGGCATAAAGAGTAGGGCCAACATGTAATCAGATCTCAGACCACAGGTCCTACAGGATTATATAGGAATCCTACGGGATGCTTACCTGTAATTGATCTTCTAGAACAGCTGTAGCACTCTCACCACTGTTTTCATCAACAATTACCACCATGTGAGTTAATGAATTTACTTTCACCTGTTCAGTCTCAAGATCGTTTTGCAAACTCTAGAGAAAAATTAAGATAAACCATTATTTCCACTCTTCCACGTTTACCTATTTAAAATCCACTCAGTTGTCAATAGTAATTAAGGATACTTAATGACGCATTGCATTTAAATTTCCAATCATTACCCTAAATGCTCTACTAATGAAATAAGCCCAGTATACATCTTTACATTTCATTATGAACCAAAGTACTTTGAAAATGCAGTATCATAACAGATTGCAAATGGGACATATAATCCCTTATTATTCCAAATCCTAGTAAAAAAAAAAATGCGTGTGTGTGTGTGTAGCATAAATGAATCAAGTGTCTATACTAGGAATTAGGATAAGAGTGTAGAATTGGTAAGTCAAGAAAGTCCAGAGCTGAGATATATACAGTGTCAGAGATCACCTTGCCTTGTGCAGAATGGGAAAAAGTGAGAAATAAGTAGAGTGCTATATGACAGAACCTATATGTAACATATATACACACATATAACATACACATAAATATACATAACATAGATACACACATATACACGTACATATACACATATATACATATATGTGTATATATACGTGTGTGTGTGTGTGTATATATATATATATATATATATATATATATATATATATATATAAAGCCCTGGTGGCACAGTGGTTAAAGAGCTCGGCTACTAACCAAAAGGACAGCAGTTCAAATCCAGCAACCACTCCTTGGAATCCCTATGGGGCAGTTCTACTCTGTCCTACAAGGACACTACAAGTCAGAATCGACTCAATGGCAACAGGTTTGGTTTTTTTGGTTCTTTTATATATACATACGTGTGTGCGTGTGTGTGTGTGTGTGTATACATATATATGATGTAATTGATTTAAACACTACCAATAGTGCTGTTAAACACCTCTCAAGTTGTGTTTAATGTATCCCTAAAGCTTTATTTAGTAGTCCCTGGGTGGCACAAACTGTTAAGCATTCAACTATTAGCCAAAAGGTTGGAGGTTCAAACCCACCCAGAGGTGCCTTAGAAGACAGGCCCGGTGATTGCTCCTGCAAGGTCATAACCTTGAAAACCCTATGGAGCAGTTCTATTCGGACATACAAAGGGTCACCATGAGTCCATTAGTTTGACTCAAAGCAAACTAACAACAACAAAGCATTACTTATTGGCTATGTAGACATTTCATCGAAATTCGTCAACTTGCGAAGAAGATATTTTATTCTCCTGCTCCTTACTTTCAATATGGAGCTATACCCTAAACAAGTGACCAAATTACACTGTCCATCAAATTTTGCTTCCTCAACTAGTGCCTGAAGCTTTCCTGGCTTAAAGAAGCACCAATAGCTTTCCTGAAAGCACGAGGTGCAGGTAAAACTCAGGGTTTGCTTCTTCACTCACACGCCGCGTCGATGCCAGCACACTAAAGTTCCTGACCATTTACAGGTCCAAGACAACCCTGGAGAATCTATGAAAGCTATGTACTTTC
Organism: Loxodonta africana; assembly: GCF_030014295.1. NCBI lineage: Eukaryota > Metazoa > Chordata > Mammalia > Proboscidea > Elephantidae > Loxodonta > Loxodonta africana. Next base: position 213,153,373 of record NC_087342.1, on the reverse strand, counting down.
ATTAAGAAAACTGGCCACATCCATATACTGCTACCTGCACATTCATCCCTAGCTCAGAAAAGCCACATACATGGCCATGAACTTCCCCCTAGGAGCTGCTGAGAACAAGAGGACACTGAAGAACCATCCCAACTCTTCATGAATGATAGAAGCCATCGGCCCCTAAGAATGCGGCTTCTTTTTCATATTTGATAAGGTACAAAAGAAATATGAGACAGATTTACTTTATGTTCTTCTAGCAGCTTCTGTACGGACTGTAAGTCATCTTCCAGGGGGCAAGCTTCCATCTTCTGGATGCGTTCTTCTGTGAGGGTCAGCCAGGCAGACAGCTGCTGCAGCTGTTTCCTCTGTAGCTCCATCAGCACATCATGCAGCCTGCCCACGGAGGAAGACAACATTATTTACACCAGCGTCTGTGCCTTTTCCAAAGCAAATCGATACTCCAGGCACCAAAATAATGGGGGAAGGGAATATAGCCTTGTCTTCCCATTTCAACTTGCATTTCACCTTTAAACGTGGCAGCCAAGGGGGGACTTTTATTTCTTCATAATGGAACCAGTTAAATGCATTCAAAGAATACAAATAAACAGACCCGTTATTCATATCAGAATCATTGTTTCTCCAATCAGGAATTCCTGTTAAAAAATAGGTGGAAATTGCAATGGAACGCAGTTGGCTCCTTCATGCACAATACATGAAATAAAATGATCCGTGGGAAAAAAACCGCTTCAAAAGTGCTAGCAGGGGTTCTAGCTCCAGGCTACTACGTAGTCCTGTTCTCAGACTCAGTTTATGGTTAGCCAATTTTAATACGGCAAATAGATAACTGTACATACGGAATGTCTTGTCCCTTTTTACCAATTTCTACATTTCAACTTTCACCTTCGGTTTGGTTCACATATTAAAGGGGAAATAAAGATCATACAAAATCCCAACGATGTGACAAAAAGAAAAGCATCAAACTTTTACAAGGTAAGTTTGCTCATTATCTTGTTTTCACAGACATGCAGACTTTTACTGGAGCTCCCCTGTATAACGCAGTCTGTGGAATAAAGTGCTCCCTTCTTTGCTTTCCACGCACCGGGACTGTCTGTCCATACTCTCCACCCTGAGTGCCTCCCATCTCGCATTCAGCAAGGTCATTTGCTCCTGAATCTCAAACTCCTCTTCGTCTGTCAGAGTTCCCTGGGTGATCAGCTGGTTTCCCGCCTGCAGGACACTGCCCACACTGCTCTGGTGTGCAGTCAGCTCCATCATAAATGCCTGCAAGGGGGGCATTATCAGATCGTGAGTGTGGTATTAATGGGTAAATACAATAAATAAAATGCCATGCTCACACAAGAGGAATTTTTTTTTAAATATTACCATTTTCTATTATTTTTAAAACAAAGCAACAAATAAGATCTGTCGACACACCGATACCAAAAAAAACTGCCTGGTCACAAAGAAGGCTCCATATAGTTAAGTTCACTATCCTGCAACAAAATACATCCTCAATATAGTAAAGAATTTTCATCATAAAAAAATCATACAGGAACATGGAGTATGACATTTGTTTAATGACACAATGAATAAAACTAATCGCTTACTGGTTAAGACTCAAAACCTTGAGATCTAGTATACTGGTGAGTCATTTTCTTTTTTAACTGTAACAAAACACTTCAGAAGTGAGCTGCACTATGTGTTGACTTTGGTCAGTGGCTCTATAAAACACACACAAGTTATGGTAAGATTAGAATCCGAAATCTAATTCCAATACACAGTTCATCACCCACCCCAATTTTAAAACAAGGCCCTATTTAAATATCACAAATTCTAAAATATGCCCAGACCTTTCCAGGGAGCGTAATTCAGTCAAGAACAAACAGCAGGGTAAATCCTCTGCATTAAGGCACAGGCACCACGGTGGAACCCCACTCATCAACAACAGATACTTACTTCATGGGTTGCAAACTGGTCTTTGACTTCTTCGACATCATCAGAAATGTCACCCTGCTCCTGGAAGGTATCCTCAGCAGACAGTAACCAGGTCAGCACTTCCTCCAGTGCTATCTGATAGCTGTCCAGATCCATGTCGGCCTCGGTGACAGTGCTGGGGGTTTCAGCTCGGGGACTCTCACGCTCCTCCTCCGGCGCTGCACTCTATAAACACAAAGCCAAGAAAAACTCACAGGCTCCGTGAAGACAAGAAAAGTGTTTGACAAAGACACACCGTATGGAGAACCTAAGGCAGGCATTATTTGTCTTAGACATTAGTCTGATTCACAGGAGTCCTGCGGGCCACGCACTGCATTGTTGTCATTGGGTGCTACTGGATCAATTTCGACTCACAGAGACTCCATGTGACAGAGCAAGACCGCCCCATAGGGTTTTCTAGGCTGTAATCTTCGCCAGGGCAGACTGTCAGGTCTTTCACAGAGTCGCTGGGCGCATTAAAACCACCAACCTTTTGTTTCACAGCCAAGCACTTAACTTTTGCACCACCAGGGCTGTGCTAGGGTGGCAAAGGTAAGGGCACTGGTGGTCCAGTGGTAAAATTCTTACTTTTCATACCAGAGACCCAGGTTCTATCCCCTGCCAATGCACCTTATGTGCACCCTCCATCTGTCTTGCTCATTCCTCTGATGCTGAACGAGTTTCATCAGAGCTTCTAGACAGAGTCAGACTAGGAAGGAAAGCCTGGCCATCTATTTCTGAAAATCTGCCAGTGACAACCCTATGGACCAAAACTGTCTGATCTGCAACTGATCACGGTGATGGCACAGCACTCCATTCCACTGCACGTGGGGTGGCCATGTGTCAGGGTCTGACTTCACAGCGGCTAACAACAATACAATGGCATAAAGTACAAAAGCAGCATGTACTCATGAATTCTGTACTCAAGGAGATTCTAAGATAGCTGGGAACAGAAAACAGCCCCCGTAGATCACTTCTGCACAAAAATAAAATGGCTGTTAGCAAGGCTATAAATCCCGTGGTTCCAACAAAAGATGCTATTTGTGCTCACCAAGGGCTAGAACAGTGAGGGAAGTGTCATAGAGGACCTGGAACACACTGAAGGATGCACGTAGTTTAAAGAAGCAGAGCTGGAGATTAGAACTCTGCTTTGACCCCTGCTTAATTTTTTTTTTTTAAACTGTTTCTACTGGATTGCAATTTGGCATTGCATTTTAGATGCTAAAAGACAGCCAAACAGGCTGTTGTGCTGATGGTGTTTTCTTGAAGTGATTGCCCTAGAGTTTTATTTCCTCGTCCTTTTTTATAAGATCCATAGAATAAATTTACTTCAAGCTCTTTCTACTCAATGGAAGTATTTTCTTTTATACTTTGGAATCTTATAACCAAATCAACCATCTTTCCCTTTCAAAGCAAAATTTCTTTAAAATTTGCCTCTAGGCTATCTCTACTTTCTCACCCCTCTCCAAAGAGTTTAAAAAGGATGTACAGATTATTATTTTTTAAATGCTCATACATTTAACAGCTATAGTATGTGAAGGCTGTCTCTCACCCTGACCTAGCCTGTACCCATCACTCAACTGAAAGGCTTTTTGCCTTTTCCAAGGTCACCAGTAAGCTTCCCACTGAAAAATCTATTTTCTAGCCTCATCTTAAAGGTGACTGTGTAATTTACTGACAAACTGGAACACTTTTAAGAACTATATTAATAACCGTGTTAGGACAACAGACATAAACCAGAACTGTCCTGAGCAAACCCAGAGACTGGTCACCCTACCTTTCTCACTTAACCTCTCAGCAGTATCCCACATGGCTGGCCACTCCACCACTTTTAGCAAGTTTGCCTGTTTCAATAATACCACATTCTCCTGGTTTTCCTATTACCTCAATAGCAGCTGCCAACCTGTTAATAATGAATCTCCTCAAAGTTAAGTCTTGGGCTCCCTTTTCTTCTTTCTATATGCTTTGCCTAAGTGACCTCAGCTATTCTTGACGGAGGTAGAGCAGCAGCCATATCCTACAGACTTTCAACTTTATATTTCCAGTCACAAACCCTTTTCTCAACTCCAAACTCCTATATCCAATCACCATAATATCTCCAAGTCAATGTCTCATACATATATCAAACCAAGTCCAGGTTTGAACCCTTATTTTTCCCCAAATCTGCTCCTCCCCAAGCTTCCCCATCTCAGTAAATGGCACCTCCAGGCACCTAATTACTCCAGCTAAAAACCCAGAGCCAGCCTTGGTCTCTCTCTGTCCTTCACCTCCCACATTTAATGTATAGGCAAGTCGTACCTTCAAAATTTATCATAAGTCCTTCCAGACCTTTCAACCTCCACCACCAGGAATGACTCTCACCTGGACTACTACACTAGCCTGCTAACAGGTGTCTTCACGTCCTCGTTTGCCCACCCATACTCCTAACTCCACAATCCATTTTTCACACAGTAGCCAGACTAACCTTTGGAAAATGGAATCATATCATAAGACTTTTCTGCTTAAAGCCTTCCAGTGCTTTCCCCATGTTCTTTAAGATTTAATTTAAAATTGTTCTCATCATCAAGATAACATAATTATCTGTGAAACAGATAACAAGAAAGTGTGTGTGTGTGTGTGTGTGTGTGTGTGTGTAGTATTGAGTTTTGACAGGTTTATCAGAGAAGACTTCTCTAAAAAAGTTCCATTGAAACTGAGGAAGGATGGGAAGCTTGCCAAGCATATAGGGGGTGGAGGAGCAGTTCAGAGGGAGAAGCTCACATGTACAACAACCTTGGAGAAGAAGAAAATGTCCACTAGGACAGCAGTGCAAGTGCCTGAAATGAACACGGGTAGGGTCTTGTAAACTACAAGGCAGCTGGAACAGAAAACACAAAAGACATTCCAAAGGAAGACTCAAACGGACCTGCTAAACTGAAAAAATGAGATAGCGAGAGTACGTTTGAAACACTGGGTAATTAAGAGAACTGATGAACCAAAGACAGAAAAAGGGAAAAGAGTTAAGCTCTAGACTTAAAATCCTGACACTTCTGGAGCTAAAATAACACTGGAGATAATTTAGTACCAAACCTCTATATTATAAATGACGACAACTGAGGTCTAGGCAAGTTAGGAACCAGCCAACGATGACTTAGTTAGGCACCAGCATCTATGAGGGGAGAGAGGAAAGGCATTATCTAAATGCAAATGTTCAGGAGGTATTAGCTGAAACAGATGAAGAGACTTTCAACTAAGAGGTATTTACAGAGAAATGCAGGAATCACCTGCTGAATACCCAATGCTATAAGGCATATGTCTGTAGAAAGCAGGCTGGCTATTACGGTTCATCAGAGAGTGGTAGATGGCAAGCTATGGCAAAAAATAGATGATTAAAACTTGATCCCATTTTATTTCTTCAATTAACTTAATTCAGCCTCTAAGGCACTAGTGAAAGCATGCAAAAGAAGAGGTTAGCATTCATACATTTGCTCTTAATCAAACAGCAAATGGTTTCTATAATTCTTATCCCACCACCCTTGCCCTAAACAGAAGTGATTATATTTTTTTACACATTATGAAAGGCAATGAAGTCTCCTTTCTTGTTTTGTTTCTTTTTTAAGAATGGCCTTAACTATAAGAAGATATCCCATCTTTCTAAGATTCTAACAAAAACAAAGAAATGATTCTAAAACCAAGAGGTAAAACCTAGAAGGCTATCTGAGCTACCCAAACGGTGTATCACAATGGAAGATAATAACTGCACCGCAGATGCTTCCCCGCAATTTTTCAGGCAATTGTAAGACGCTAGGGCTCAGCATCACTTGATTTTTAAAACTACTAAAAAGAATCCTAGGTTCACACTCGTACCCCATCTGTCGCTCTATTTCTTTAAGTTTCTTCTTTTCCTATAAATCATATTATTTTTGAAAAGGGGAAGATAAAAGGATTGGCTCTGGCGGGGCAAATGGTTATGCGCTCAGCTGCTAAACAAAAGATGGGTGGTTCAAACCCACACAGCAGCTCCAAAGGAGAAAGACCTAACAAACTTCTTCCATAAAGAGGACAGTCAAGAAAGCCCTATGAGGCAGTTCTACGATGTCACTTGGGGTCGCTATGAGTCCAAATTGACTCACCAACACATACCAACAACAACCTACTAAATAAAGAAAATCTATTTAATAGGCAGTTCTCTAAACCACAGAGAAAAAAAAAAAAGATGTTACGCCAGTTTAAGACTGTTATCAATATCTGGAAATTAAATGACATTTTTAAAAAGGAATTTGTAGTATGAGAATAAATGACAATGCCAAAACAAGCTGAGGGGAAAAACTGTAAGAACGATGGCTGCCACTTACTGAATGCTTATTAGTATCATTTCAGGCACTTTAAAAGTCACTATCTTTATAAAATAACGAGCCTTGGTGGCACAGTGGTTCAAAACCACCAGTGGCTCCACAGAACAAAGACATGGCAGTCTGTTTGCATAGAGATTTACAGCCTTGAAAACACTATGCGCTATGGGGTAGCTATGAGTCGAAATCAACTAAATGGCAGTGGGTTTGGTTTTTCTGGTTTATCTTTATAAAACAAATGGTTTTACTCATGTTTTACAGACAACACTGTGGTTCAGAAGCTTACTAACCAACCCAAAGAGAGGAGTTACAGAGCTGAAATTCAACTCCGACGTCCAGGCTTTCTGCCTCTCTAAAATGTATTTCCTATAACTTTGAAATCCATGTGCATCTCTTCTTGAAGCTAAAGAAAGGATCCTGGAAGGTGATGGAAAACAGGTGAAAAGAAAATGATTTGTTTCTCTTAACCAAGTACCATGATTACAAGCTACTGGCTCAAAAATAAATAAGTGACCCTCATGACTAGCAGAGCATGAGTGGCAGGAGACACTCTCACTTTGACATCAGCCAAGTGTCAGGCGACTGCTTAGTGATACTTAGGAAGTATAAGAAGCAGCATGGTTGTACTAACCACAAGTATAGATTGAAAAAGTACACAAAACCTCAAAATCCATGCTATAGATCAAAACAATTTCTACTTCTCACCCCAAAATAATAATAATGATACAGTGAAGAATTCATGACCAGGCTACAGGACCTGGTCAACTGCCTACTTCAACTCTCCTGTTTTGTGCCACTCAGGTGTATGCTGGAGCTGGCTCCCATGCCCAAGTGAAATATTTGGGAATTTTCTGAACCACTATCTTTGACAGTCTAAAATTTGGCCATGGTGAGAGTATCTATACCAAAAACACCATCAAATAATACAAATCAGATTTTGGGTTTTGTTTTTTGTTTGTTTGTTTGTTTTTTGGAGAGCTGGTTTACCAGCACACCACTGGGTGCTGGCACTATGGTAAAGCACTTGACTGCTAAGCGAAAGGTCAGCAGTTTGAACTCATCAGCAGCTCCGTGGTAGGGAAGACATGGCCAGATTCTGCTCCAGGAAAGATTACAGCCTAGGAATCCCTATGGGGCCGTTCTACTCTGTCACGTGGGGTTACTATGAGTCAATCAACTTGACGGCACAAACAAGGCCACCACCACCAAGGATAAAAGACACCAGTTAAAGTTCTACCTGAAGAAAGGACTGTAAAACCAGTTTTCACCTGCCACTAACTCAACCTACACCCCACTTCTACATGCCCTGCCCAAGACCAGAATTTAAAAGTGGTACTGCTTTTAGGTTTTTTACATATTTTGGGGTTTCTAATGAACTGGAAGGATGCTTTCCCCCACCATGATACCAAAACAAATGTCAAGAGCAGCAACACAGCATAAACATTAAGTCCCTGTGAGGCAATGGTATTGGGGGTGGGGAAGGATATATGCTGCAGGGTCTGCAACTAACTGTTACTGAGCACTATCGTAACATGTACACATGCTGCAGTGATAGCCTATGAGGAGGCTTATCTCAAGCTGAACAGCAGAATACTCACAGTAATGAAGGATCAAAATATGTATGTGCATTTATGGCATACCCACCACACATCTGTCAGTTTGTTGTACTGTGATGGCTCTCGTATCGCTGTAATACTGGAAGCTTTGCCACTAGTACTTCACATACCAGCAGGGTCACCTTTAATGGACAGGTTTCAGTGGAGCTTCCAGAATAAGACAGGCTAGGAAGAAGGATCTGGAGGTCTACTTCTGAAAAAATGGCCACTGAAAACCTTATGAATAGCAGCAGAACATTGTCTGATACAGTGCTGGAAAATGAGCCCCTCAGATTGGAAGGTACTCAACATAGGACTGGCAAAGAGCTGCCTCCTCAGAGTAGAGGTGACCTTAACAACATAGACGGAGTCAAGTTTTTAGGGCGTTAATTTGCTGAGACAACATGACTCAAAATAAGAAGAAATAGTTGCAAACATCCATTAATAACTAGAATGTGGAATGTATGAAGTAAAAATCTAGGAAAATTAGAAGTCACCAAAAATGAAATAAAATGCATAAAGATCAATATTCTAGGCATTAATTAGTGAGCTGAAACAGAGTGGTATTGGCCATTTTGAGTTAGACAATCATATGGTCTACCATGCTGGGAATGACAAATTGAAGAAGAACGGCATCGTGTTCATTGTCAGAAAGAACATTTCAACAACTATCCTAAAGTACAATACTGTCAGTGATAGGATGATACCCACATGCCTACAAGGAAGACCTGTTAATTCAAATATTACTCAAATTTATGCACTAATCACTGAGGCCAAAGATGAAGAAACTGAAGATTTTTACTAACTTCTGCAGTCTAAAATTGATCAAATGTGCAATCAGGATGCATTGATCATTACTGGTGATTGGAACAAACACAAAAGTTGGAAACAAAGAAGAAGGATCAGTAGCTGGAAGATACAGCCTTGGTGATAGAAATGACGCCAAAGATGACATGACTAAATTTTGCAAGACCAATGACTTCTTCATTGCAAATACCTTTTTCAACAACATAAACAGCAACTATGCATTTGGACCTCACCAGGTGAATACAGAGGAATCAAATCGACTACATCTCTGGAAAGAGACAATGGAGAAGCTCAATAACATCAGTCAGAATATGGTCGGGGCCAAACAGATCATCAACTGCTCATATACAAGTTAAAGTTGAAGCTGAAGAAAATTATAACAAGTCCACAAGAGCGAAAACACATCCTTGAGTATATCCCATCTGAATTTAGGGACCATCTCAAGAATAAATTTGATACATTGAAGACTGATAAAACCAAAGATCAGAAGAGTTGTGGAACGAAATCAACGACATGAAGAAAGCAAGAGGTCATTAAAAAGACAGGAAAGAAAGACTAAAATGGATGTCAGAAAAGACACTGAAACTTGCTTTTGAACATAAGAGTTGCTAACACAAAAGGAAGAAATGATAAAAGGGCTGAACAGAAGATTTCAAAGGGTGGCTCAAGAAGACAAAGTAAAATATTATAATGAGATGTGCAAAGAACTGGAGTTAGGAAACCAAAAGGGGAGAACACACTCAGTATTTTTCAAGCTGAAAAAAACTGAAGAAAAAATTCAAGCCTCAAGTTGCAATACTGAAGGATTCTATGGGGAAAATATTGAATGACACAGGAAGCGTCTAAAGGAGATGGAACAAATACAGAGTCATTGTAGAATTGGTCGACATTCAACCATTCCAGGAGCTAGCGTATGATCAAGAACCAAGGGTGTTGAGGGGAGAAGTTCATGCTTCACTAAAGGCACTGGTGAAAAACAAGGCTCCAAAAATTGATGCAGTACCAATGGAAATGTCTCAACAGATACAGGCAGCACCGGAGGTGCTCACTCATCTATGCCAAGAAATTTGGAGGACAGCTTCCTGACCAACCGACTAGAAGAGATCCGTATCTGTGCCCATTCCTAAGAAAAGTGATGCAACAGAATGCTGGAAATTATCAAACAATATCATTAATATCACACACAAGTAAAATTATGCTGCAAATCATTCAAAGGCAGTTGTGACAGTACATCAAGAGGGAACTGCTAGAAATTTAAGCCAGATTCAGAAGAGGACGTGGAACAAGGAATATCACTGCTGATGTCAGATGGATCTTGGCGGAAAGCAGAGAAGACCAGAAAGATGTTTACTTGTGTTCTACTGACTATGCAAAGGAATGCCACTGTGTGGATCATAACAAATTATGGATAACATTTCAAAGAATGGGAATTCCAGAACACTTAATTGTACTCATGAGGGTACTCCATGGTTTAAAGTCAAGAAAGGTGTGCGTCAGGGCTGTATCCTTTCACCATACTTAAATCAATCTGTGGGAACCCTGGTGGTTGACTTATGGCTGCTAACCGAAAGGTTGGCAGCTAGAATCCACCAGACACTCCTTAGAAACTCTATGGGGCAGTTCTACTCTGTCCTGTAGGGTTGCTATGAGTTGGAATTGACTCAACAGCAACAGGTTTATTCAGTCTGTATGCTGAGCAAACAGAGAAGCTGGACTATAGGAAGAATGGGGCATCAGAACTGGAGGAAGACTCATTAACAACCTGCAAATGACACAACCTTGCTTGCTGAAAGTGAAGAGTACTCGAGGACTTCTTGATGAAGATCAAAAACTACAGCCCTCAATATGGATTACACCTCAACATAAAGACAACAAAAATCCTCACAATTGGACCAATAAGCAACATCATAATAAACAGAGAAAATATTGAAGTTATCAAATATTTCTTTTTTTTTGGATCCACAATCAATGTCCATGGAAGCAGCAGTCAAAAAATTAAACGATGTATTACATTTGGACAAATCTGCTGCAAGAGGTCTCTTTAAAGTGTTAAAAAGCAAAGATGTCCCGTGAGAACTAAGGTGCACCTGACCCAAGCCATGGTATTTTCAATCACCTCATATGCATGCAAAAGCTGGACAATGAATAACGAAGAGCAAAGAATTATTAACGCATTTGAATTATGGTAGTGGCGAAGAATAGCGAATACGCCGTGGACTGCCAGAAGAACCAACAAATCTATTTTGGAAGAAGTACAGCCGGACTGCTTCGTGGGAGCAAGAATGGCAAGACTTCATCTTATGTACTTTGGATATGTTATCAGGAGAGACCAGTCCCTGCTGAAGAACATCATGCTTAGTAAAGTAGAGGGTCAGAAAAAATGAGGAAGACCTTCCACAAGATGGAATGACACAGTGGTTACAACAATGGGCTCAAGCATAACAGCAATTGTGAAGATGGCATAGGACTGGGCAGCTTTCTTCCGTTGTATGTAGGGTCACTATAAGTTGGCACCTAACAACAACAGTGTAAACCCATGGCATCTAATCTTAGTTTCTATTTTGATACAGTTATAAACTGTTTAAGTTGAAGGCAATCAAAGACTCTCAGAAATGGAAGGAAGGCTAAAGGTCATCCAGTCTAGGTAATAAAGCTGTAGTACCTAGCCTGTCTGTGATAAATCCTTCTCCATTCCACAGGGAAATAAGGACAATATAGGAAAGTACATGTTAAGCCCAAGTTATTCACTGTGTTTCATTCAAGATAATTTTAAATGTTTTTGCTGGGAATAATTATTATTTATATATTGTTAATGGTCTGTGAAACGCAAGTGTCTGGAAGCACTAACATTGTCCAACGACGCTCAAATCCTCTCTCCCACAGCCATTCCTCCATGTTCTTCCACACTACAAGTGACAGGGAGCCTCTCTAGGCCATTCATTGTAACGTCAGGTAACCATGATTGCTGGAAAGCCTTTACTTTTATCTGTCTCTCTAGACGTTTCACTGTAGGAAATATAATGGCCAGTCTCAAAAATGAGGGAAACAGAACCCTTAACCACCTTTCCTAAAATCGCTGTGCACAAGTCTGCCTAACTCCAGAGCCCTTGCTCTCTCTTGTCAGTATCTCCAAGTTAACCAAAGAAAGATCAACAGCTTTAGGCCCTAACTCCACTCTTGTTGTTGTATGAAACTATGTATTTTTCTTCTTAATTCAGTCAAGTCACTGTTTTCTATCACTTCATGTGAAGGCATGCTAATTGATAAACTGAACTTCTAATACTAATGTAAGCTGAGAAACTAATATGTTCTCATTCAAAGTAAAAACGCTCTAAAAGGGAATTTATCTAGCTAAAAGGGATTTTAACCTAAATAGTACCTAAGAGAACACAAATATGACAAGTCAAACATTTTAATAAAAATTCATGAAAACTTACCTGAATATTAATTTCTCCTTCTTCACATTCCTTCTTATATTTCCTTGGAAGTGTTTCTACTTCACGGATATCATCTATAGTAACTTGCTGAGGTAGCACCTCAAACAAAGATGTTAAATACATAATTATGGATTTCTTGTCAGGAAGCTGAACAGCAACGTCTGAAAGTGGAAAGAAATAAGAACCAGCTTAAATTAGATGCCCAAAATATGTGAACTGATCGATATTAGACATAAAATTATTCTCCTCAGTACCCATAAACAATACCTAATACGTAATCTTTGCAGTACCATAGCTCAGGAAATTTCTGTTTCATATAATAATATACGACACAAAGGCACAGCAGAGTATTCTGGTACCATAAAAGCCACCCCAAAATGCTCAAAGATAAGCTACCATATGTTACCATTTAAGATAATGACAGGCTTTATTCATACCATGAAAACAAGTCTAGTACTCAACCCTGCAACATCTGCAACTAGTATTCATAACACAGGCAATAAACTCACACAAAAATTCAGTTTAATGAAGTAAACCAAATATTGAATTGTTTAATGATTGTATTTCCCTAAAAATTTTAATCTTACTCTAATAAAGATGAACTATTCTCCAATAATACAACTAAATTTCTCCCTGAAGAATCCTATCAATTGCTACATATAAAAGATAACTAATAACTTGTCTGCAAGAAAATGGCTTCCACATAACACTCCTCAATCCTCTTAATTAATTTTGAAAAGGAAAAAAAAAAAAAAAAAACCCACCACTTTTCAAGTGATCAAAATTACAAAGGAAAAAAAGTTGCAATTAAATATTGAGCAATACCTTCAGGATCTAACAGCTTTTCAATTCCCAAATAAGTCTGAGCCTTGCTGAAGGCATGTTCAAGTCTCTCAATTGGGGACATTTTAACAACTCTGTCCCAGCTGAAGAGGTCAGGTCTGGTACCACCAGGCAAATAAAATGCAACGAGGATGAGATATGTGGGAAAAAAGCAGTCATTGTTATCATTAATACATTTCATTATTTAGATTTTTTTTTATTTTTGAATTAAAGAAAAGGTTCATCTTTTAAGTTATAACTCAAAGCCTTGTCCAATATATGCTATTTAAAAATAACTTACAAAGATGAAAACAACAGGTAACCCATTCAAAGCCTCCTAGAAATAAAAACTTTAATACTTCGGTAGAGCATTTGCAAGGGTGAAGTGGTGGGGACTGGGAAGGGCTTTTAGGGAGGAGAAAAGGAATAGGGACAGAGAAGAGACACAAATTTGTAAAACCTACTTCTAAGTAGAATAAAATGGCTCACTTGTGTCGGTGAAGCACGGCATTAAAGGCGAGTCCGTCTGTCCAGCTTGTGGTGAAGTTAAGGACGTTGACCTGGCCGTAGGGCCTGGTGGACTGGCGCACCCAGCTCAGCAGGATCTTCTCACTATTTGTCTGCTGCAGGTCTGACATGATATCTTTCATGACATCTTTTACCTATTTAAGAGAAACCATGTCAGCCTATTAAATCAATAAAGTTACCTGAATCAAGTCCTTGAATAAAGAATATTACATTAATTAACCGTTATGGGTCAGGTACCTGGCACTCATTCTATTTCTGTATTTTCCCTTAAAAACTAGAAAGAAAATATTTTTATTATTTTGGGAAACTAGGATTTAGAGGTGATTTTACATCTTTATGTACTACTATATTTTCTACAGTTGAAACAATACTTGTATTATTTTTGGTTATAATGAACATTACTTTTGTCACCACATAAAAGGTAGTATCTTAATACTATACATTTAAACAACGCACTAAGCGTAACGATTGTGAGGATGGCACAGGACCTGGCAATGTTTCCTTCTGTTGTACACAGGGTCTCTATGAGTTGGAACCAACTCAACGGCACCTAACAACAACAACAACACACATTTAAAAGATCTTTTAAATAGGAAGAGAACCCAATTTCTACTTTCTATAAGAATGATGAAGAAGAGACAAATCCTGACTGACAACAAAATCAAAGCATGAAATAACTTTCAGATGACAGTAAGAGTTATCATCTAGAACCAATGTATTTTAATTAATATTCCAAAGTAGCAGGAACTAACATATTTTAATTAATATTCCAAAGTAGCACGTACGTTTTAAGGAAGTACTCAAAGAATGATGCAGGCGTATGAAAAAAAAACACAGGAGCCAACTTAAAGGGGCTCCTACTGGACAAATCTAGGATAATCTGAACATCAAAAAATGACAGTAAAAAAATATAACTTACTAAGTAAGTCTACACTGATATATATATAGATACATGAACAGACAGACAGACAAGACAAGAGACAAGGGAGGGGTCTTCCTTTAAGTAGAAAGCCAGGTAATAAATGTAGAAGGAATGGTGAAATTAGAAAATCACTATTTGCCAACCACATAATAATGGATCGAAGTGAAAATTACAAATGGATGCTAAAACTAAGGGATAAAAGTTGGATAAGTAACTGAATATTTACACAATCTCAAAGTATATCCCCACAAGATAGTGTTTATTAAGGGCAGTCACTTGTGAACCTGGCTGATAACCACCTTAACCAAATGCTAAAAGCTGACACTGTCAGAAACAGAACTAATGGACAGACATGCCTCCTGATATGGCGCACTAAGAAGAACACATCACTTCTGTGGAATCCCCGCCAGAACTGAACAGCCTGAACCTAATCCTAGGGGCACATCGGCCAAACCCACACAGAGGAACATTCTACAAAATAGCCAGCCTTCAGTTAACTGGTCTCTTCAAAAACGTGACCGTGGATTTTCTTGCTATGAAGGATATATGGTTTCGTGTGTCAGAATCGACTCAACGGCAATGTATTTGGTTTCTGGGTTTGGTATGAAGGATGTTACGGGACAAGTGACAATGTCACCATAATAGCTATAGATTACATAACTGTACTGTTTCAATGTTATTTTCCTGACATTGACAGCTATATATTTTATGTTATCATGACATAACATAGCAATTATCATTTTATCTAATAATTAGAAAATACACTATTATATATGAGGATATATGTTTTATATTTGGAAACCCTGGTGGTGTAGTGGTTAAGTGCTACGGCTGCTAACCAAAGGGTTGGCAGTTCGAATCCACCAGGCGCTCCTTGGAAACTCTGTGGGGCAGTTCTACTCTGTCCTATAGGGTCGCTATGAGTCAGAATCGACTCGACAGCACTGGACTTGGTTTTTTTGTTGGTTTAGGTTTTATATTATATTAAAGTTTTATTGTGGTTATATAAGAAAATTCCTTATTTTTAGAAAAATTCCTTAGTTTCGGGGAACGCACATTGAACTATTTAGGCAGAGACAGGGCATAGAAATATAGAGAAGTGTTTACATTTGGGAAATCTGAGTGAAGGGTCTAGGAATTCTTTGAATTATTCTTGTAACTTTTGAATATGCCTGAAAATATGTCAGTTGTTTTAAATTGAATATTTTTTTAAAAAGTAGATACTTTTTTCCTATGCCAGGAAAATAGAGCAGTTTGTCAGCCTTTTCCATTCCAAATGATGTATTTTCAATTTCTATTAAAAAGTGACTCAAAATGTTCCCACCTGCCAGTGTAAAATGATGCTCCAAAGTAATCCCAAAGTCAGTTTGTGATTTCCATCTACGATGTCGGTTCCTCCTATATTCACTAAGTCCACCTATTAGAATGAAAAATGCCTTTGAAGATGATCTCTCCACAGAAGACCAGATCTTCGCTTTAGCAGGCCGAGCCAACAATATAAGTAAATGATAAGAGATACTTAACTTTAGAGAATTAAAGTAAAATTTAATCTTGGAAATTTATAATTTACACAATAGATCAATGAAGTAATCAGAAAAAGCACATGACTACACATTCTTTCACTCATAGAAAAGGTTCAATACATCTGAGAAATGTTTCTAAAAATCACTTGATGCCAGTGCAAAGAGCAAGTGGCTGGTGTCCAAATAAATAATGTCCATGACCCAGCAGAACCCCAAAAGTCACATTCACGAACTTACATTGTTCTGATGTAAAACCTGCAACACTCTGTTGACATTATTTAAAGCATGCACCCTTGTGGAGCCACGTTCCTTTGGCTGGAAAAGAAGATACAAAAACAAATAAAACAGATTTTCCCTTCACAGGTCTGGTAAATGCTGACACGGAATTGTATACATAACAGCAAGCTCAGAGTGCAGGCCCCGACTGTGCCAGGGGCCCTGGCTGATTTCTCAGGCCACCTTGGAGGTTGGAGTTTACAAATTCCTCAACTAAGAACATCTGGAGACCCCGGTTCTCTATCTTGCCTGAAGTCGACAGAGTTAAGTGCTGAAAGGTTGGCAGTTGAAACCCACCCTGAGGCACCTCTACCAAATGGCCACTCCCATGAAAACCCTGAAACACATGGGCTAAGCCTGAGTCAGAACGAACTCCACAGCAGCTGATCTGGTTTTCTTTTTTTTTTTGGTAACACTGGAGTCTCCTAGGGAACTTCAAAAATACCAATGCCTATGTTCCGTTCCATCCCCCAAAAGACTGTGATTTAACTGGTATGGGGTGTGGTCTGGGCTTTCCAATTTTTTAAAGAGTTCCGGTAATTCTAATATGCAGACAAGTTTGGGAACCACTGCTTTAGGAACACAGCTTCTTTTATCTAAATTGGTCCAGCCGCAGGAAGATTTAGGAAAAGTGTGTCACCCCCATACTGCAGTAGTGTGGACAGAGAAGGGAGGCGCTGTCACCAGTTCCAGGAGTGCTACAAGAGCCCACAGGGAGGGCAATTATTGCCACCTTGGGAAAGGTGAGCTGGGCAGCATCTTTCTGCCTCACTGGCCAGGGCATCCTATCTGAAAAAGGGATCAATTTCTCTCACAAGTGCCTACCCACCATCTGGAAAACAAATGGGAGAGCATAACGCCCACACTTTGGTGAGAAAGGAATCCATCTGCCTTTTGCATTAATTCAGCCTCTGGAGGTATTTCTGTGTGAGTATAAAGTGCCTTACACATAAAGTCATAGGGTTGAATTTGATGAAGAAACAAATACTGAAAACCTGAATAAAAATAAATCTCATAGTTTTAAACAACTTTCTTTTTTTTAAATATTTGTTAAACAATGCTTAAATGCATTTATCTCTGTTATTCCCTACTGTTAAAAGCTCTATGCCTATTTTACATACCCATCCTTCTTTCTCCTTCTCAGCCTGGGCTGTCTCAGAGAAATGAGATTTGAGGTAGTTTTATCTTTGATTAAAATAGAGCCCTCAACCAGACTTACTGGTCTGAGAGAAACTGGAAAAACCCTGAGAGTATGTCCCCCGGACACCCTTTTAACTCAGTACTGAAATCACTCCTGAGGTTCACCCTTCTGCCCAAGATTAGACAGGCCCATAAAACAAACAATAATACACATAGCTCAACCATGTATACGAGACGAAAGTGGCACACCAACCCAGGGCACGGACGAGAAGGCAGGAGGGGACAGGAAAGCTGGTAATGACAAACTCAAGGTCGAGGAGGGAGAGTGTTGACATGTCATGGGGTGGCAACCAATGTCACAAAACAATATGTGTATTAATTGTTTAATGCGAAACTAATTTGCTCTGTAAACTTTCATCTAAAGCTCAATTTTAAAAAAAATAGAGCCCTCAAGAAAGCCTAAATATTGTGCTATCAAGAAATTGGTTAAAATAGGTATCTTTTCAATTTTCCTATTTCAACTTTCATATTTTAAGTACCCATAGTGGGTCTTTAAGTACCAGTAATGAACAGTAACAGTCTGCTGGCCTAGTTCTTAAAGATGGCTCCTCTCACCAGTGATATTCCTGTGAGGCCTTCTAGAAGATCCAACAGCTTCCTTCCATCTTTGAGGTCTGTGAACATATCACTGATAGGCGGCTTTCCACTCTATAAAAGAAAAAGTAAAATCTGGGTTACTTCAGCAGTAAAAATTCCAAATATAATTGGCAAATAAATGAGTGGTTTTATTTTTTCCTGTTAAAAAGTTCTGAATGTTCTACAGACTCTTTAAGTTTTCCTTGTACAGAAAGAACAAGTACAGAGAATTTTGAAATCTCTGTACTTGTTCTTTCCGTACAAGGAAAACTTGAATTATGTTTGAAAAACATTTTCTTTTTTTAATTGAAAAGTAATACTTTGCATTATTTCTTAGAAAGGGAGCAAAAACAAGCTATGGTCAATTTAATAAGCCTTTACAATGGTATATGTTCCTGAGAAAGGAATGATAAAGAGACACATTAAAAATGTATAAAGGAGCACACAGTCGCCAGGTGCAAAGGTCCCCTCAGTGTGTGGGTTCTATCCCATTACAGCACTTTATGGTATGACAAAGTCTCTCAGAATTACCATTATGGGGCAGGTCATTTTGTCACCAAGTTCACATCTCAGGTGCTAAGGTGATGATTTCTGGCCATTTATTTCTTAACAATTAAGATACTTCTGGCTCTGTGATTCTAAGTCCAGTACGGGTCCAGTATCTTGACAAGCAAGGCTTATAAAAACCAAAATCTAATCTATTGTCATCCAGTTAATTCTGACTCACAGTAACCCTAGAGGACAGAGTAGAACTGCCCCATAGGGCTTCCAAGGATACAATCTTGCAGTGGTTAAGAGCTATTTCTGCTAACCAAAAGGGCAGCAGTTCGAATCCACTAGCCACTCCTTGGGAATCTTATGGGGCATTTCTCTTTGTCCTCTAGGGTCGCTATGAGTCAGAATCAACTCGACGGCAACGGGTGTTTAACCTTTGTGAGAACGGACCACCATGTCTTTCTCCTTAGAGCAGCTGGTGGGTTTGAACTACCAAACTTTCATTTAGCAACCAAGTGCTTAACCACTGCACCCCTAGGGCTCCTTACAAGGCTCATATAAAAAAAAAAAAAAAAAAATCTACTGCCATCGAGTCAATTCCGACTCAGTGACCCTATAGGACAAAGTAGAACTGATCCATAGGGTTTCCAAAAAGCTGCTAACAGATTAGAACTGCGGACCTCTTGGCTCTTAATTACTGCGCCACCGGGGCTCCGCAAGGCTTATAAAATTCCTAAATTCTTGTCCCTGACTAATGAATAGCATCAATCCCCACTGATGAAGATACTCCGGTGTTAGATACCAGGAAATCCCACTCCGTTCAGTTTGGCCAGATCCCTCTCTGCATGTACAATGGTAGATTCTCTGAAACAGGGCGATCACCTTGCAAAGAATCAGGAAGCCTGTTTTAAAGCCAGGTCAACCACTAACTAGCTGGTGAACCTGGATCAACCATCAACCTCTTTCTAAATCACATTTTATTGTGAAGATAAAAATAACATATTATGTGAAAATGTCCAGAAAATGATAATGCACAATGTAACAACTGGTGCAAATGGTTTGCAATTAGCTGCTAACCTAAAGATTGGCAGTTTAAATCTACCCAGCAGCTCCATAGGTAAGAGGCCTGGAGAACTGCATCCGTAAAGATTACAGCCAAGAAAATCCTATGGTACAGTTCTACTCTGTAACACACGCAGTTGCCATGAGTTGGGGTCCAACTGAAAGGCAGCTGACAACAACAGTAATGTAAAAACTACACAAATTAATATATATAAACCCATTGCCATCCAGTCGATTCCAACTCATAGTGACCCTATAGGACAGAGCAGAACTGCCCCACAGGGTTTCCAAGGAGCCGCTGGTGGATTCAAACTGTCAACCTTTAGGTTAATAGCTGAGCTCTTAACCACTATGTCACCAGGGCTTATATACATACCATATAAAACAAAATTTTATTCAAAGCTTGAAAAAGAAAAGAGGGAAGAAGCCATCCAGAAGTTTCCTAAAACCTTGCATTATCCCTTTTTCTGATTTCCTACCTGTTTTTCATTAACTATACTGTTCTGTCAACTAATGATTTATACCATGTGTCTTTTCCATAGCTCATACACTACAAATGAGAGAAAGTATGGTAAAGTTTTCAACACAGAACCAGTAAAGAGAAACCAAAAAAAACCAAACCCACTGCCATCGAGTGGATTCCAACTCATAGCGACTCCATAGGGTTTTCAAGGCTATAAATTTCTATAGAAGCAGAGTACCACGTCTTTCTCCCGCAGAGGCACTGGTGGTTTTGAACCGCTGACCTTTTGGTTAGGAGTAGATCACTTTAACTGCCGCACCATCAGGGCTCTCAGTAAACTGGAACGTATTTGAATTTCAAACAAAGCTGCTTTTCTATTCCCAGCTGACATTTTCATGAGCCTTGACGGCGTCAGGGACACACAGATTATCTCGATCACAATAACCGTTTTACGTGAGGCAGGAGACACCCTTAAAGGCAGAACTTCAGAGAGCAGAGCAAGGGGAAATGTCCCACACATTCAAGGCTTCCTAACCAATACTGGTAAAAGCAAAGGGTGGAAGTGCCCCTTACCACCTGGCTACCTTTGAGCCTCCTCCCTCAACTAACCAAAATGCAGTTCAGCAAATCTACCAGCAAATAACCAGATTCCCTTTCAGGGAGAGTTGAACAACCCTGGTCTTAGACACAGAGAAGATACAAGGATGTAAGTAAAGTTCACAGGAGAAAAAAAATATATATATATGAGCCTATCTAGACACAGACAGGATCTTAGGGGAAAAATGAGCCTATCTAGACACAGGCAGCCCCTCAACTCATGGTGACCCACAGACCATTGTAATCCATAGCATTTTCACTGACTCATTTTTCAGAAGTAGACTGCCAGGACTTTCTTCCTTGCCCCATCTTAGTCTGGAAGCTCCGCTGAAATCTGTTCGGCATCACTGATTGGTAAGTGGTGGTTGTGCTTGAGGTGCATTGGCCGGGAATTGAACCCGGGTCTCCCGCATGGAAGGCAAGAATTCTACCACTGAACTACCACCTCCTTATTTCACATATAATAATTACATACATGCATAATCAGAGCAGCATACAGTCCTTTACTCTCCGTTTTCCAAAATAAAAGATCATAATATAAAATAAACATATCTGTCCATATTACAAGTCGTTATGAATGCCCATCAATTACCTTATCCTTAAACAAGAAACCTTTTACTAGCCAGATAACTCTGTGCAAGTCACTTAACCTTTCTGTGTCTATTTGTTCATGTGTTCAAAACTAGGATGGCAGATGTTCAATAAATGGTAAATATTATCGTTCATCTCACAACTTTTGCGTTTTCTGCTGTCAGAAAAATGCCATAAAATGTCAACAATATCTGAGAGGGCTGATAAGACAAAAAAGCACTCCTTTCATCACAGGCAAGAATGTAAACGCAGGCTCTGAACCTGAGTACAAATTAGTTTCAATTCATAGAGAAAAAGCTTCCAAATCCCCAATTCAGGAACCTGATGACCTGTGGGGACATATCCTATTCAGAAACAGCTGGCACACACTACAAAAGCACACCTTGTGTCTGGGAATACCCACAGGACCAGACGAAACTCAGCAGCAAACTCACGGGATTCATCCCTAGGCCCTACTTGTGCTCAATGGTAAAGAGGGTCATTTCAGAGGCAGCATTTTTTATGAACGAAACACTCATTTTCTCTCTCTCTCATCTAGCTTACTCATTTGTTTACTGAACAACAAGTATGAGAAAGGCCCCCATGGAACATCCTACTGAATACAAAGATGACTGAGACATAGTTCTGCCCTTCCAGAAGTCAATCACTCATCCAAGGGTAACCACTGCACTTGGCTCCAAAATCTTATAAACAAAACATGCACCCACACTCAACACATATGGCCAAAATCACTACAAAATACTGTACATTCCTGACTAATGCAACGCAGGAACATCCCACCTATGAATGAGAAGCAGCAGCCAATGTCAAGGAGTAAGTCTCACCTAGAACCCTGGAGCGCAATAAGGGTTCCACAAGTATGGTAATTAAGTGTTTTCTGCAGGGGTTGGCAAACTTCTAGTGTAAGGGGTCAGGCAGTCAAGCGTTTCGGTTTTGTGGGCCAGGTGGTCTCTGCTGCAACTATTGGACTCTGTTGCTGAAACGTGAAAGTAGCCACAGGCTATAAAACAATGAACGAGCGCGGCCGTGTTCCTATAAAACTTTATTTGTGGACACTGAAATGTGAATTTCATACAATTTTCATGGGTAAGAAATATTATTCTTCTTTTGATTTTTTTCAACCATCTTAAAATGTAAAAACCATTTAGTTCACAGGCGATAAAAAAACAGGCAGTAGAAGTATGAAATGTTCTTAGACATAGTAACAGCAAGCACTTATTACATGCCAAGTATGCTCTAAGATATTTAGAGAGATTTAGATGTACTAAAAAAAAAAAAAAGTATTTGTTATTTCCTTATAATAATATTTTAAGTGTGAGTTTATAGAAAGGAAACTGAGACTGTTAGGTGAGATGACAAGTGAGAGGCAAAACCAGGATCTGATACCAGAAAACCTGGTTACAAATTCATGTTTGCAATGACTGTGCTATATTGCCACTGGAATTATGAGGGCACAGGCCTGCAACATACAGGGAAGAAAATATTTATTCACTGGGCGGGGAGAGGGAGCATAGTTAATGATTTCCCAAAGACTGCAACAACAGATGCACCACATAAAAATTAATTTGAAATGAAAGCTTCTCCGAGGACCAAGTTTTAAAACATGTCTAACAAACTCGTATCACAGGCTCAACACACGCGATCCACCCTAATGAGCAGTTTAGAAATGTCAGAAGTCATCTTTTAATAAAATTGAAAGCTGATTCATCTTCATAGTTAACCTCGCATTTATATATTTAACTGTTATTTGCAGAGGCTTTTTTGACAGAGACAATACAGTTTAATTATTCAATGGCACAAATATTTGGTGAATACCTCCTTTGTGCTTAGCCCTGCAGAAATGCCAAGTTCAAGTCACCCTCCTCATTTCAAGAGAGGGTTTCCATAGTTTTCCAATAAACAGAAAATAGTACAAATGAACAGTCTTGGACTTGGAGGGCACATAAGCCTTGGCTCACATTTAACCTTTGAAAAGAAAAAAAGGCAACATGTTATGCGTACAGATAACAGATGCTACAGTCTTAGTGTGACCAGCTTCAGTTGTCCCCTCCTCTCATCCTCTTCTCCCCAGTACTTCTTTCCAGTCTCTTAATGCCAGTTATCCACCACCCATATGTCAGTTTGTCATATTGTGGTGACTTGAGTGTTGCTATGATGCTAGAAGCTATGCTCCAGTATTTAATGCCAGCAGGGTCACCCATGGTAGACATGTTTCAACAGAGCTTCCAGACTAAGACAGATGTGATGGTTAAGACTGTGTGACAACTTGACTGGGCCATGATTCTCAGTGTTTATATGTAATCACTCTCATGATAGGATCCGCTATGAGTAGCCAATCAGTTGAAAGGGTTTTTCCCCGGGCACGTGGCCTGCGTCCAAATATAAGCAGACGTTCTGGCTTTGGCCTGCTCTGATCCTGCAGCTGGCTCCTGTTCATCTGACCTATGGTTCTTGGGACTTGAGCCGGCAGCTTACCTGCCGAACTTGGGATTCGTCAATCTTTACAGCCTGTAAGCAAGAGCCCTGCTCTCCAACCTGTTAATCTTGGGTTCACCAGCCCCTGTTGCTACGTGAATCAGGAGAAGCCTCTATCCTGATCTACACACTTGGGATGTTCCAGCCTCTATAACCTTGTGAGCCGTTTTCTTGATATAAATCTCTCTATTTTACACACTTTACTGTTTTGCTTCTCTAGAGAACCCAGCCTAAGAAAACAGATTAGGAATAAAGGCCTGGAAATCTACTTCCAAAAATGAGCCAATGAAAACCCTATGAATCACAACAGAATACTGTCTGATATACCGCTGGAAGATGGTTGGAGGTGCTCAAAATACACAGTGGTCGCAAGAACAACGATCATGAAGATGGCGCAGGACTGGGCAACCTTTCATTCTCTTGTGCATGGAGACACCATGAGTTGGAACCAACTCAATGGCAACTGAATAACAGCAATGCCAGTGCTAATCCCACCATCATGAACAGAAGGGCCAGCATCAAGACCTGCAGCCCCGTGTCATAACACTGAAGCAAACTCTTATCACAATGCATGGGAAGAAGGCAGGAGTCTGTCAGAGAACAGGTCTGCAGACATCTACATTTAATAACCTGACAGTGAAGTAAACGTGACGGGTGACAATCAGACCAGGAGAATGTCAGCCATCTCTACAGGCTGAAGGGGGCAGTAAGAGCTCAGTTCTAGTGAAGTGAGGCCATGCAGGAATTCAGGTCCACTGTTGGCAGAACTTCTAGTTTTTTCTAAAAGAACGTAGAAATTTGACTTTCTATGTATAATCTCCTGATATATGCAATTTCCTAAAACCCTGTGCCAGACAAACAAATCTTGTCTACAGGCATACCAGGTCATAGGGTAACTGATTAACAATGTTTTCATAAAGTACAACCACATATAGATGAGTCAACAGTAAGCTCCTCAAGGAACTGACTAACTCTGTGAAAAGGCCACAAACACACACGCATGTTGCACACACACACAGACTATTGAATATGATTAATTGCAAAATATTACCTTCTATACTTATAGTGGACTAATAAATGATAAATGAAGAAGAAATTAAAGTTGTCAATAATTTCATTCTACTTGGATCAATAATCAATATTCATGGAAGCAGAAGTCAAGAAATCAAACAACATATTGTATTGGACAAATCAGCTGCAAAAAATATCTTTAAAGTTTTTAAAAGCAAAGATGTTACACATTGATGACTAAGGAGCACCTAACCCAAGCCATGGCATTTTCAATCACCTCATATGAATACAAAAACTGGACAACGAAACATGAAGACAGAAGAATTGATGTATTTGACCTATGGCGCTGATGTTATTATGTTAGGTGCCACCTGGTTAGCTCCCACTGATAGCGACCCTACGTACAACAGAAGGAAACACCACCTGGTCCTATGTCATCCTTACAATCACTGCTATGTTTGAACCCATTGTCGCAGCCACTGTGTTAATCCATCTCATTGAGGCTCTTCCTCTTTTTCACTAACCCTCTACTTTAACAAGCATAGCATCCTTCTCCAGGGACTGGTCCCTCCTGATAACATGTCCAAAGTATGTGAGACGAAGTCTCACCATCTTCACTTCTATCTGGCTGCCCTTCTTCCAAGGCAGGTTTGTTCATTCTTCTAGCAGTCCATGGTATATTCAATATTCTTTGCCAACACCATAATTCAAAGGTATCAATTCTTTGGTTTTCCTGATTCATTGTCGAGCTTTCGCATGCATCTGAGGCCGTTGAAAATACAATGGCTTGGGTCAGGGACACATTAGTCCGCAAAGTGACATCTTTGCTTTTTAATACTTTAAAGAGGTCTTTTGCAGCAGATTTGCCCAAGGCAATACTTCACCTGAGTTCTTGACTGCTGCTTCCATGGGCACTGATTATGGATCTAAGCAAAACTAAATCCTTGACAATTTCAATCTTTTCTCCATTTATGATGATGTTGCTTACTGGTCCAAATGTTAGAATTTTTGTTTTCTTTAGGTTGAGGTGTAGGCTGCAGCATGGTGTTGATAAAGAATATTAAATATACCGTGGCCTGCCAAAAAAACAAACAAATTAGTCTTGGAAGAAATACAGCCAGAATGCTCCTTAGAAGCAAGGATAGTGAGACTGTGACTCGCTTACTTTAGACATGTCATCAGGAAAAACTAATTGCTAGAAAAGGACACTATGGCTGGTAAAGTAGAAGGTCAGAGAAAATGCGGGAAACCCTCAATGAGATGGATAGACACAATAGCCACAGCAATGGACTCAAACATACATGAAGATGGTGCAGGTCTGGACAACGTTTCATTCTGATACACATAAGGTTGCCAGGAGTCAAAGCCGACTGGACAGCAACAACGGTAACTGCGGAGTCGTTACAGTCGCTCAGACAAAAACAAAGGAGTCATACCTGATTGTTTCTCTTTCACTCATGCCTTACTTGTAACCTAACAACGAGCCCTGTCACCTGTAGCTTCAAAAGCACATCCCAGAGTATTACTTCTCAAGATCTTCATTGCTCCCATTCTAGCCCTAGCCACTATCATTTCTTGCCTTAATTCCAGCACCAGTTTAACTGATCTGTTTGCTTCGGCATGGGAGACAGAATCATCCTTAGTTATCTAGTGCTGCTATAACAAAAATATCACAAGTGGATGACTTTAACAAACAGAAATTTATTCTCTCACAGTTTAGAAAACTATAAGTCTGAATTCAGGGTGCCAGCTCTAGAAGAAGGTTTTCTCTCTCTGTTGGCTCTGGGGAAAGGCCCTCGTCATTAAACTTCCCCTGGTCTAGGAGCTTCTCGGCAAAGAGATCCCAGGTCCAAAGGATGGGTGCTGTTCCTGGCACTTCTTTCTGGGTGGTGTGAGGTCCCTCTCCTTTCTTCTTGGTTCTCTTTTTTATATCTCAAAAGAGATAAACTGAAAATACAGCCTAATCCTGCAGATTGAGTCCTGTCTCATTAATTTAAGCACCTCTAATCCTACTTCATTAACATCATCCAAGTTAGGATTTACAACACATAGGATAATCACCTCAGATCACAAAATGGTGGACAACCACGCAATACTGGTAATCATGGCCTAGCCAAGTTGACACACATTTTAGGGGGGCTTAATTCAATCCATGACACGTTCTCCAATCTTAAAATGCAGATCACACATCATTACCCTGGATTAACCTGATGGACTCCTGTTACAGTCAAATACACTCAAACCGCTAACTAAAAGATGCTTCCAGATCTGGTCCCAGCCCTCCTCTCTAACCTAAATACTACACTCTCAAATCACAATTATTGCCATCATAGGCCATGTTTTCTAGCACCAGTAGTAGTAATGGGGGGAAAAAAATTGTAACAGTTTGAATAAGAAAGTAAAATTTAGGAAGTACAGTTTGGAGTTCTCAAACGGGTAAAAGATAGTGACGAACCAAGGAACCCAGGGTAGAAATGGAACGTCTGACTTCTATTCAGAAGATAGAGCAGGGCCACTCTGCATCCTGTACTGTGCTGGCACCTAGAAGTCAAAGACGACAATGAAGCCTTTGTCTTCAAGGTACTAAGCATCTAAGCAGAGGTAAACAAAGCCAGTACCGACAAAACATGGTGAGTATGCTCAGGGGGACTCAGGAGCTATCTCACCTCTGACACATGTGTACAAAGTAACAGATATAGTACAGACACAAAAGCTGTCCTATAATGCACTTAGGACTTACCTGAGCCCATTATAAGTAATCAAGTTATAACTGCGTATAGTAAGAAGAAGAGTGAAAAAGTAACAGTTTTTAAATGCATTCACCACTAACATGTGATGGTCAGATCTTACAAATATATAATAAATTTGAGCCCTCTGACGCCATTCGACTATTCTATTTTGTAATTCATTCATTCATTCATTCCTACCTGATCTATTTTCAAAAAACAGGCTTTGAGGCTGAGTATTCAATTCAGTTACCATTCCCACTACTTACAGCATCTGTATATATAAGATAAACCAAACACCAAACTCATAGTGACCCTTCAGGACAGGGTAGAACTGCCCCATGGGGTTTCCAAGGAACACCTGGTAGATCTGACCTTCTGGTTAGCAACCATAGCTCTTAACCACTATGCCACCAGTGTTTCCATATATAAGATACACATACAATAACATACACACAGAGAGAGAACGTCTGCTGTGGAGCAGCTGGTGAATTCGAACTGCCGACCTTCTGGTTAGCAGCTAAGCACTTAACCACCATGCCACCAGGTCCTTAAACACTGCCACAAGTGAAAACCAGCAAGATGCGCTCCAGTCACTTAAGAATGAGTGAATGCAGAGTCTCTAAGAATTTCCAGTGGTCAGCACAAGTTCCTAGGAACTGAAAGAGATTCCACTTAGAAGCTTGCTTGGAAGGAGGCAAGGAAAAATAAGAGGCGAAGAAAGTGAGAGAAGGATGGTCTGGTAGTTAACATGGCTCCGGGAGTGCCACTGCGCAGCAATGATTTACTCAGTGTTCCCATGGAATCAAATCAAGGAATGTGCATCCACCTTAAAAAGCACTGGAGATGATAAAATACCCGCTAAACAAAATAATATCTTTCACTGAATAACAAGTCAAAAGGACAGAGAATTTTACCTTGAAGTAACTAATGTAGTGCTGATACTGACTAAGGTGATAAGGACAGATACCTGGTGGCCAGAGGTAGAGCCCCTTGCATGCCCTGCAAACAAATAACCAGGCCTAGTCTGCAGGCTGAATAAACCCAGTTTTGTATGAGTCCACTCAATGGCAATCAGTTTGGTTTTTTACGTGCATACTGGGCAAGGTTTGCCAGCAGACTTAATAAGCAACGCATCTCATTCCGCACGTGCACCACTGGCAAAGTCATGGAAAAGCCTGAAGAACTTAGGTCTTCGAAAGTTAGGCTTCCAGAAGAGAAGTGCCTTGGGGTGGGATGAGGGGTTGATGCCGATAATGATGAAGCAAGAGTAAATAAAGTGAACTTTTCTTTGTTTGATAAAGGCAAGTCGGATTCCCTATCCCTTCCTTCTCCTTAGTGTGTCTCCTCAAAAACATAATGTTGTTGTCATTGTTGGCCCCAAGTCATGGAGATCCTGTAGGGTTTTTATTGGTTGATTTTCAGAAGATGATCTAGCCTTTCTTTCTACTCCCTCAGCAACACTGGAACATATTCGGTATCATAGAACAAGCTGACAGACTGGGGGTGGCTGCAGTTGAGGTGTACTGGCCAAGAATGAAACTCAGGTCCCTCCGGGGAAAGAAAGAATTCCACCACTGAACCACCAATGCCCTCAGAAAAACATAATAGGACTAACTTTTTGGTCGGAAATTAAATAAACTGCTCTCCAGGTTTATAATGAAAGGTAGACTGCATACCTCCGAAATCAACTCTGGACTCTCCCAGGAGGTACAGAGGAGACTATCACAAGGTACATCCACTTGTCTCTCAAGGAGATACGAGGTTTTTATTGTTCTTCCACTTTAATGTATACACTTGTGTGAAATTCTGCTCAGACCTGTATTCTTTCACTGGCTGCCTACATGCATGTAATATGATATGCATACTCATCGACAAATCACGTTTTCTATGAATTCATATTCATATGGTGGGATCTTTTGGTTGGCAGGAGTTTTTATTTCCCCAACAGATGATAACAACAAAAATAACATTGTCAGCTTCACCCCAAGTCTGGCTCCTCTCATGGTTGGCGGATGGCTGCCAAGTCCAGCATCTCATGGCTCTCTTTGAAAAGGAAGAGCTTCTTTCCCCAAAAACCATCACCCCTCCAGCCATTCTTTCTTTATATGTCTCACTGGCCCACACTGGCTTAGCCCTGCTCATCCCTGCACCATCGAAGCCCACCTCTGGGCTGCTCTGCTCACCACTTTCTTGGTGAAACATGAAATGTCATTTCCTCTCAGCCAATCAGTCCCAAACTTGATTTCATCGATTACTCATTAATCTCAGCATATGCTACCAAGTTTGTTTAACAATTACAAATACTACAAGGTGCAATCAAAATCATTTATCAAGTACTCGACATGTACACAGCACAGCATATAAAATATTAATTAAACTATATTTTTTTTCTTTAACCACAGTAATCAGATAAAATTAATTTTGCAAGTATAATGTTTGGGATCAAACTCCAAAAAAAAAAAAACAATTAAATTGATTGGACAAAAAACAAGCTCACTTAAGTATACCCAAAACATATCTAGAAGCTGGTGTTCAGGATTATGGAGTGCTGATGGAGTGCTGATATATTTGCTTTTTATTGTTTGCTTTTTAGGGGTACTAGTGAATAGACAAACAGAAAAGTCTTATTAAGAAGCCACATGAATGGTTATGGTTTCTAAATTAGGTGCGCTGCACAAAGTTACACATATTCATGAAAGTAAATCAATAATAGACCAAACGTGTAACTCTCAAAGCTCAAACCTCTAGTATAAATGCTATTTACCATCGTGCAAGAAAGCCTGCACAGGAGTGCCCTCAAACAATGCTAAAAAGAGGACTGAACATCTACAGGTGGGGAAAGTGTTCGGGCTGATTTTTTTCCACTCCCGTTATAAGCCTCCTTTACAACTTTCCCCCACTCTTATTTTTGTGGCCATCAACTTCCAATGTGAAAAAGGTAGAAAGCAATAGGTCATTAAAAACAACGTCCCAACCGGAACAGTAGAGAACAGAGGACTCCCTGAGACTGTGACCCTGAGACACTCTTTAAACCAAGAGCCAAGCATATGCCCGAGGTCACCGCTTAGAGAAACAGCAGAATGGCACACAAAACAAGGATATTACCCGGAAGATTGGCGCCATCTGTATGAGACCAAAAGGTCAACAATTATTGATAAGCAAAGATGAGAAGGAGCCAGGGAAGCTACAGTACTAGAAATGGAACAACCAGAACACAAAGAGAATGTTGACACACTGCGATAAATGTAATGTCACTGAACAATTTCTGGGGAAATTCTCAAATGGGAAGCTAACTCGTTGTGTAAACTTTTGCCAAAAACTCAATAAAACATTACTAAAAATTTTTTTCTAAAAAAAAGCAATATTCCACTCTCTGAAAAGAACACATTTGAATACCCATAGTTCTTCAAATTGAAACCCACAAAAAACGCTTCACAAATTTCCACTTTTACTTACTGTCAAATTAAATTGCAAGTTTGGAACTGTAATTTATTTCAAAACTTGGCACATTTTTGTCTGAGAAAAATTAAAAAACAGAAGTTTGTCCAAACTAAAGTTCACCATCTTTCAGTCTGCATATCCTCTACCTAACCTTTATTTGTTAAGCCTCTTTTGAGAATCGCCTCACCAAACTGATAAAAGGGCTGCTGCAATTTGTACGTTCTCAGCTCTGCCAGAAGAGCAGCTCTGAAAGTCAGCCAAAGAAAACGTAAGCTAGAAGTCAGAATAAATTTCCCAACAGTGAAGTAGGGAGGCCTTCCCTGCCTCTCCCAGGAGATGAACCCACTAGCAAACCAGAGGAGCTAGGATTAGAGGGAAGAAAAGACTCCAGTGTTACATACCAGACGGTGGCATAAAGTCAGCTTAATGAGCCAATGCTTGTCTCCATTTCTGTTTTAATATATATGTATCTACAGCACAGACCAGGGATACCACGCGTTAAGGGTACATGATAGGCTTTTATTTAGCATCCCTAAGCAATTATAGGAAACCCTGGTAGCATAGTGGTTAAGTGCTACGGCTGCTAACCAAAAGGTCGGCAGTTCGAATCCACCAGGCGCTCCTTGGAAGCTCTACCGGGCACTTCTACTCTGTCCTATAGGGTCGCTATGAGTCAGAGTCGACTTGACGGCAGTGGGCTTTTACGCAATTATAATCTCCTCTAATGCTTCACAATAATACCTCAATATTCCTTAGCAATACGAGGCAGGTAATTATAATCATGGGTGTTTTATGGTCAAAGGAATGAAAACCAAGTGACCTGAAAAAACTTGCTAATCATTTGCCTGAGGTCATAAAGTAAGGAATAAGCGTTTAATTGCTTAACTCTTAGCTCCTTTAGATAGCCACTGTCTTCTGAGCTCTTCATAACTTTTCAAACTCCAACACCCTAAGTTATTCTACACTGGGTGCCTTTTCAGGATACTCAAGCTCCAAACCATTGTGTACTCTGTGAAATATTAATAAGGATTTGCAACAAAAAGAGAATGTATTTATAGCGGCTGCTATTGCAACATGACTTTAAACCCATATTGTTCAATATTTTGAAGCTCTTTAACAAATCTCTTGTCAAGGAATTAATTGGGCCAATTTTAAATTTTATATCTTATTTTTCTTCACTCTGTTGGCAGTAGGCGATCCTATGTGAAGAACCTGTTTCTGGGAGTTAAGAGAATTGTATCTTTAAATATGCCTTTAAACCCAAATGGTTATTTAACAACCTTTCCAGTACAACTCCAAGAAACCAGGCAAATAGGAAAAATTTGCGTAGCTGGATTTGTCTGTTTCTTTAAGTGAATAAAGGCAGCAAAAACACAGACGTATAATACTCATATCCATTAAGGAATATAATTTATGTCATTTTCCACTCAGTTCCACACTCCACTCCTATCTCTTTCCAACACAACCATCTCTGACTGATTTATTGAGATATAATAGTAGGTCTATTAAATGAATGTCTGGGTCACCGTCATTCTGTTACTTACTAATACTCTAAATATTCAGTGAGTGCCTACTCAATGCCTGAAGCTGTGTCAGTGAACAAAATAGATACTCCCTGCACCCAGGACTTACCACAGGCTAGGGAGGAGACAGACAAGCATTTTCAGATGCAATTATTTAAATTTACATTTATGGGAAGTGCTTCAAAGGATAACGCTTTGGGAGTACAGAACATACCAACCCCAGTCTGCGGGTTCAGAAAAGGCATCTTTGAGGAGGTGACATTTAGCTAAGACAAGAAGGAAGAGTAGGAGTTGGCCAAGAGCAGATGGAGAGAGGAGCCTATGTGAAGGCCACAGGAAGGCCCATAGGTATGGGGGCAAGAACAGAGTGGCTAGAGCAGAATGAAGGAGAGTAAAGGAAGATGACACTGGGAGTGGGGATAGGGGAGCGACTACTTAGAGCCTTAAAAGACAAGGAAGAACTGTGGGCAGCAAATGAAAAGATTTTACAGAAGGAAGAGATTCAGGCTTATATTTTAGTATCACTCCAGCTACTCTGTAGCAAATGGAAAATGGGACAGAGAAAGCAGCATGGAAAGGAGGAACTAGTTGACAGATTATTATAGCGGTCCACGGCTTAAAGGATAATTTTCAAAAAAGAAACCACGACTCTCATACAAAGATAAAATCAACATTGTCAAAGACTTTAATTCATTAAGTAACAAGGGAACCAGGAAGGTGTTACAAAGAGTTCAAAGGAGAATTCAAAGAACCAGTAATTTATATGCAATAAAGGAAAGCTGAAATAAATTTACTATAAATAGAAAAATTGGTCTATCCAAGAGGCAATAATCAATTGCACTTCAACAAATTTGCATATTCTTAAATAAGAATCATGGGCATTATTATCAGTTTTCCACAGTTTACAGAGTTGGGAATCCCTGGGTGGCGCAAACAGTTAACTTGCTCATCTGCTACCAAAAGGTTCCAAGTTTGAGTCCATGCAGAGGTACCTGGAAGAAAGGCCCGGCAACCTACTTCCAAAAAAGAAGCCCCTGAAAATCCTATGGAGCCCAGTTCTACTCTGATACACACGGGGTCGCCATGAATCAGTCAATTCAACAGCAACTGATTTTGTTTTCTTCTTTAGTGTTTTTTTTTTTTAAGTAGCTTAAAGATAATGAAATACAGAGATAACCAGGATGACTGAGCGAGATAAGATACCCACTAATCCCTTATTGCTCATTTTAATGTCTTGCAATTTTTCCTAACACACATAATAGTGCCTCGGAAAAAGGAGGTGTCAGGACAATCTTGACTCTCTGTGTGTGTGTGCGTGTGCGTGTGCTGGAATCAACAAGATTTGGTGTTTCACTGAGAATTAGGGTAGGGACAGGGGCCAAAAGGAAAATGCCCAGGGAAGTGTCTATTTAAAATTCCTAAATGACAAAAGATGCTATCAGTGCCTTTTTGGATTTCTCTATAAAGGAGCCCACATGGCAGGGAAGAATTGGACCCACAGCTAATTATATTCTAAACTCAACCACAATTATACCAAAGGATACGGATAAAAAAGAAAACAAAACAAAATTCATTATCTTCAACAGGACCTATTCCTCTCTTGTGCTAGCCCAGGAATACAAAGTTGTCCAGCGAATAATAAGTGATACCATGTATAAATACAAGCCTTTCCCCAGCTCATGGAAACCTCCCAGTCTAGATCTGTATTAGTTTTCTTTCCATATCTATCACCACTGTGGAAGCAGCCTGACTTAGGACAGAGCAAAGACAAAGACTAAAGACATAGTTTAGTACCACTGCAAGGGTCTTCTGTCTCATAATATCCAAACACTCATTGTTTCTTAGATAAATTTGCTCTAAACCATCGCCATGGAGTCTATTACAAATCATAGCAACCCTATGGGACGGAGTCAAGCTGCCCCATAGGGTTTCTTAGGTTGTAGTCTTTACAGGCAGACTGCCATATCTTTCTCCCATGCAGCAGCTGGTAGGTTTGAATCCTCGACCTTTAGAGTAGCAGCCAAACGGATTAACCAGGGTGGCACAGAATATATACTAATTCAACTATTTCTGTACATACAACTCAGTGACACTGATTACATTCTTCAAGTTATGCAGCCATTGTTACCCTCCTTTTCCGAATTGTTCCTCAGCTTTAACATAAACTCACTGTCTCCTAAGCTTCCTATTTAACCTTTCAAGTTACTGTTGTCAATTTGATCCCATACAGGCTAAAGGGCACAATGTTCAAGACAGACATTCTTTATCAATTAAGGTAAAATACTGTTTGTTTCTTCTAAGACAGATTTGTTCATTCTTCTGGCAGTCCATCGTATATTCAATATTCTGCACCAACATCGTAATTCAAATGCATAAATTCTTCTTCAGTCTTCCTTACTAATTGGCCAGCTTTCGCATGTGTCATGGATTGAGTTGTTGTTGTTGTTGTTAGGTGCCGTCGAGTCAGTTCCAACTCATAGCGACCCTATGCCCAACAGAATGAAACACTGCCCGGTCCTGAGCCATCCTTACAATCGTTGTTATGCTTGAGCTCATTGTTGCAGCCACTGTGTCAATCCACCTCATTGGGGCTCTTCCTCTTTTCTGATGACCCTGTACTCTGCCAAGCATGAGGTCCTTCTCCAGGGACTGATTGATCCCTGCTGACAACATATTCAAAGTATGTAAGACGCAGTACTTCTTCTAAGAGGTTTGTTCGTTCTTTTGGCAGTCCATGGTATATTCAATATTCTCCGCCAACACCACAATTCAAAGGTGTCGATTCTTCTTCTGTCTTCCTTATTCACTGTCCAGCTTTCACAAGCATATAATGCGATTGAAAATACCATGCCTTGTGTCAGGCGCACCTTAGTCTCCAAGGTGACATCTTTGCTCTTCAATACTTTAAAGAGGTCCTTTGCAGCAGATTTGCCCAAGGCAATGAGTCTTTTGATTTCTTGACTGCTGCTTCCATGGGCATTGAATGTGGATCCAAATAAAATGAAATCCTTGACAACTTCAATCTTTTCTCCGTTTATCATGATGTTGCTCATTGGTCCAGTTGTGAAGATTTTTGTTTTCTTTATGTTGAGGTGTAATCCATACTGAAGGCTGTGGTCTTTGATCTTCATCAGTAAATGCTTCGAGTCCTCTTCACTTCCAGCAAGCAAGATTGTGTCAATGCATATCACAGGTTGTTAAGGCGCCTTCCTCCAATCCTGAGGCCACGTCCTTCTTCATATAGTCCAGCTTCTTGGATTATGTGCTCAGCGTACAGGTGGTGAAAGGATACAACCCTGACACACACCCTTCCTGATTTTAAACCACACAGTATGCTGTTGTTCTGTTCGAAAGACTGCCTGTTGGTCTATGTACAGATTTCACATGAACACAACTAGATGGATAATCAGAATGCTAGTGAGAAGCAAGGATGGCAAGACCTCATCTCACTTACTTTGGACATGTTATCAGGAGGAGCCAGTCCCTGGAGGACATCATGCTTGGTAAAGTAGAGGGTCAGAGAAAAAGAGGAAGACCCTCAACCAGACAGACTAAACAGTGGCTGCAAAAATGGGCTCAAACGTAGCAACAATTGTGAGGATGGTGCAAGACTAGACTGATTTTGTTCTGCTATATAGGGGTCACTAACCCTGGTGGCATAGTGGTTAAGTGCTACAGCTGCTAACCTAAAGGTTGGCAGTTCAAATCCGCCAGGTGCTCCTTGGAAACTCTATGGGGCAGTTCTACTCTGTCCTATAGGGTCGCTATGAGTCAGAATCAACTCAACAGCAACGGGTTTGTTTGGTTTGATGAGTCAGAACCAAC
Organism: Loxodonta africana; assembly: GCF_030014295.1. Taxonomy (NCBI): domain Eukaryota; kingdom Metazoa; phylum Chordata; class Mammalia; order Proboscidea; family Elephantidae; genus Loxodonta; species Loxodonta africana. Next base: position 213,117,188 of record NC_087342.1, on the reverse strand, counting down.
TCTACAGCACCTAAAAACAACATTGTTTGGTTAATTAATCCTGGTGACTCAGTGGTTAAGCACTCAGCTGCTAACTGCAAAGTCAGCAGTTCAAATCCACCAGCCGCTCTGCAGTAGAAGGATGTGGCAGTCTGCTTCCATAAACATTACAGCCTTGGAAACCTACAGGGCAGTTCTACCCTGTCTTACAGGGTCGCTATGAGTCAGAAGCGACTCAATGGCAACGGGTATTGTTTGGTTTAAAAATACTTTAGAGGATATTTTTGATTTCAGGTTTAAAGATTAAATGCCCACCATAACTACTGAGAAATTTTTTGAAAGAATTCAGGTACATGACCCAAATGATCAACAGACACTGAGAACTGTCATGGGACAATTCCAGGGAGGGTGTTTTTAAAGCTCAAAGCAAATGTGTACTTCCGAGTAAGCAGCAGTACCAGGTTCAAGGTGAGCTCTGCTACTAACCTTGAATGTTTCAGTAACAGTTCTAGATCTGGAAACAAAGCAGCTCTACCAGGTGATGCTCCAGTTCTACAGTCTAGAATGTGCTATCAAGGTAATATCTTATCTGAACCAAATTCATGGCAATACTGATAAGGTTAAATGTTTCCAGTTACTCTTTCTCAATTGTCATCTCTCTTCTTCTACACACATCCTCTCCATAACCTTCTGTGGTGTCTATTTCTCTCTGTTTTCACCATCAGGTACAAAAGTAACTCACCCAGTTTCAAACGGCCCCTAACTTAGGTTTACCAAGACTACTTTCAAATTGATCTTCAGTATCAGTTCAAAGATGATCCTTCCCAATGACCAAATTAGGCTGCTAAAAACTAAGTATGCTTAACTTGTTCTATCTAGAGAGCAACCGTGTTATCCTGTATAACAGTTAATTTTACATGTCAATTTGGCTAGGCTATGGGCCCCAATGGTTTGGCCAAACACTAGTCTAGTTGCTGTTCTGTAATGTAATCACCTGCCATAATATTATGTAATGCAATGCACGCAATCAGGCATTTGAAGAGGGTGTTTCGTTAGGGTGTGTTCTGCTTATGCACTATAAATAGATGTTCTGGCAGAACTAGCACTCTGTCTGCACTCTACACTCTTTCCGTCCCCGGACCTATAGATCTTGGGACCCAAGCCTGCAGGAGTCTCCTGCCTGCCACCTGACCTATACATTTTAGACTTGCCAGCCTGCACAATCTCATGAGCCAAACTCATGAAATACCTATATGTACGTATGCGTGTGCGTGTGCGTGTGTATCTCACTGGTCCTGTTTCCCTAGAGAACAACTGGGATGGATAATCTTATACATACGAGTACTTCTGAGGCCACCGGGATAAAGCACCTCATACCCACAATCTCCCAGGTGCTGAAACTATGTTGCCTAAAATATGGTCAAATGCAGATGAATAAACGCTCTGAATAATGTCAAGTCTAAAATGCTGATGCTACCTGTGCCTCCAGAAAAGAACAAATTAAAATTTCATCAAAAAAGCCCTTTATCTGCTTTGGAACAATCTTAAATATACCACCAATCAGGAGAAACCACAAAAACAAAGCCATTACCATCGAGTTGATTCTGACTCACACTGACCCTAATACTATCTACACTTGTAACTCTTCTGTCAGTCAGTATTCATATTCCTTATACTCTTAGAAGCTAGATTAAATAGCCTTCAGCAAAAATGTGGCAAAAACTAAGAAAACACTACAATCAAATAATCAACTATAAATACTGGAATCAGAGCAATTTTTAACCGGTGCTATTACTCAGAGCTATCCTAAAACTGCTTTATTCTTTTCCTCAAAGAAATACTAGGTATATTTTTCTGACCTTTGCACCCATCTCACATAGAAAATTTTGAAAAATAACTCTTAATTAAAATGGCTTTCATACTATTTAAAAGACCACCAGGGTGTTTCTCTGAGAAACCTCTATTTTTTCATCTTGCTATAATACAGGAAGTCCTGGGTAGTGCAAATGATTAACAAGCATGGCTACTATCCAAAAGGTCGGAAGTTCAAATCTACCATGAGGTTCCTTAGAAGAAAGACCTAGTGATCTACTTCCGAAAAATCAGCCACTGAAAACTGTATGGAGCACATTCCTACACTGACATACATGGGGTCACCATGAGTCAGAACTGACTTGACAGCAGTTGGTTTATAACCATTAACCTGAAAAGTGCCTTCCCGACCCTATGTTAGTAGGTAAAATTCCAACTTCGATAACCATAACCAATGGATAGTCATATTGGAACAAGTCTGAAAACAGCACTGCTAATTTCTCTCTTTAGCATCCTCTACCACTAAAAAAAATTATCAGTCAAAATGTTGGTTACGGTCAAATGGTTAGACATGCTCAGAAAGAACAGAAAGAACAGGTTTAGCGGGGTGGAAATGAGGAAATACACACAAAAAGAAATCACAGGGCAAGTAGGGATTACTGGCCACATCCACAAGAACGAAATGCCCTAAATATTTTTTCACAGGGTAGAAAGGCTGCCTGAATGATAGTAATTTGGTTCTGACTAGGCAAAATTAAATTGTGATCTTTGTTAACGAAGTGAACACAAAGAAAATTTTCCAACTGATATTTATTTGTTTCCTAAAACGCGGGATTCACGGAGTCAAAACCAGCAAACCATTAGTTTAGGTAACTGGAGAATGTCAGGTCAAAATAAAGAGCATCACATGAACACCAGGATTTCCGTTTAAATATGGAAATAGACGAAGCATAAAATGTATCTGCATACTCGTAAGATTTCCGTTAGGTAACATTCCATGGGGAAAATTTGCTGCACTTCCACTCGAGCTCCAAGAGTCAGAATGAGGCATCTGAGTCATTTTAAGGATTTTGAAAGTCTTGGTTACCTTTGAGAATCGAGCATTTATCCATTTGGTAAAGGTTTTCTTCTGTACGTCATTGTGTTCATCTGTAGGGAGGCAAAAGGAGAGAGAAGAGTATGAGAGTCTGTACCGTTAGTAAAGACATTAAATAAGATTATCTCCATCCTGGGTGTTTAAAATAGTCCTATTAGCACAGCTCATGAGGCACAATGAGCCACAGCTAATGAAAAGCATGATGGCTAAAGAGTTCTCCCTTTCTGGAGCCTGCTCACGGCTAGAGCCGAGGGAGGCTCAGGCACCTTTCCCAAGGGAACTGGCTCCTTCCACCTAAGCACCAGCATATTGCCGCCAGCCACTACCCCCAGGTTTGTGGGATGGCAATAGGACATTGACGCCCTGGTGGCACAGCGGTTATTTGATCGGCTGCTAACCAAAAGGTCAGCAGTTTGAATCCACCAGCAGCTCCTTGGAAACCCTATAGGGCAGTTCTACTCTGTCCTACAGAGTCACTATGAGTCGAAATCGACTCGATGGCAGCAGGTTTGGTTTATTTTTAATCTGACCTTAAAAAAAAAAAAATTTTTTTTTAATCTGACCTTACTTTGTAAATATTACACATCACACTTTTTGTGGCATTTTGTGGTTTTGAGATTTTCAGCTTGATAAAAATTTTAGCATATTCGAAACATATTGAAGTGAGCCAACAAAAACTAAGGAATTCATGACTTGCCTCCTTTTCACAAAGAACAGAAAGTAGTATAAGGTTTATAGTTAATTCTGCAGCCCATTTTGTAGTAAGAATGACACGACAAGCATTCAGGGGCACGTTAACCAGTAAGTACGGTACGCATCGGCTTACAGTAAGCAAGGTACACACGGGCTTAACTGTGTTTACTTAATTTATCTGTAGTGCACAACTTCACCTGTTTTTATCACATCACAGATGTGGTGAAACCCATGTGAAATCATGAACTATAAAAACAGGTGAAATTGTGCACTACAGATTAGTAAACAAGCACAATTACACCATTGCTTACCTTGCTTATTGCATAATCCCTCCCTGCTGAAGAATTTTATAATCTCAAGCTATAAAAACCATCTATATATTCTACAAAGACAGAAAGCAGGGTTGAGAAAAATCAACACTGGTTTAGATTACAAATTTATTTTCTAAGCCATGACAAATGAAAAGTGACCTTTAAAAAATTTCTTGAAGACAGAACAATCTATTAGTAGATATGAGGAGGCCATGCTGTGTAATAAAAAGAGCAAAGGGCTTTAGATCCAAAGACTACTGCATCCAAATCCACTTACTGTGTGATCTCAAAATAGCCACTGTACCACATCTTAGCCTCGTAGCTCTCATCTGTATAATGGGCATAAATAATACCTAGCTTGAAGGGTTTTTTTTGTTTTTGAAGGGTTATGTGAGGATTAGTGAGTATAAATGACACTTGGCTTGGCAAAGAGATGATATTTAACCCTTGTTATTGTTAAATTATTGTTTTAAGTGTAGTAAACAAGGCAGATAAATATATATATATATGTCACCCTTTCTGTTCGTACAGAACACAACAGCAGATTATGGATAGCTATAAAGGGAAGAAAACTTTCCAATCATACCCTCTTTGTCACTCCTCAATTCTCTACTAAAACTAGCAAAACAGTCCTTGTTAGCTGAAAGCCTACAAAGCAGCGCGTTAACAATCTCTACGTAGTTCTGAAAGCTCCACCACCATCCGTACTTCCAGGTTGCCCCCACGTCATAACTGCAAAATAACAGAGGGGGGCCAAACCTCCTCACTAATCTCTAATAACATAATGAGAAGTCTGCCCACTACTTCATAAAATTTGTGGTATCTCTGGGCCTTACTCCCCTCTGGAAGGAGAGTCTGTAATGAACAGGTCATTTGTGGAATAAACATTGCAGCAGCTCCGGTAAAGAGTGCACTTTTACAGATCCATAAAGGTAACTGGAGACTGACTCCAAGTCACAGAAGGAGTGAAAAAACACTCTCTAAGAAACTTCTTGATGTGGATTGTGCTGAAAGGTGACCTTCCCTCCAGAAAGGGCAATGTAAACAGCATCAGCCCCTATTTCAGGCCTTCCAATCAATGCCACACGCAAGTCTTTTATTAACCAAGAGGACTTAATTATACACCCTGAATGTCCTAGCCTTGGCCATGATACCCAAGAGGGACAAATCTAGTAACATATAATATAAGGTTGCTGCACATGTGGACCTGCAGAGGGCGCTACACAGACTTACCAAAAGGAATTTAGTATTAGCTATCTTTTTATCACGGTTTGGGACACTTGGAATATCCAATAATTTTCCCACTTCCTTTAAATAAATCTACAACTTATTCTTGTAAACTTTACCATATTTATTTTCTAACCCTATTAACAAAAAAAAATGTAAAAGTCATTCTCTTACTTTATAGCATTCATACAATTTAAGAATTTTTGACCATAAATATGGGGAAAATTCTAAGAGAAATATCATTACACGTTATTCTCTCTTAACCTCTTTTCAGAGCTTTAAACTCACCTATTTTCAAAAACATATTAAAATAATACTATCCGGGTTCCCCTCCAGATAGAAGGGACAAGGACATGAGTGCCTGTCACCTATCAAATCGTAAACAAGGTTTTTCAATTTTATCAAATACACAATAAAATCAAATTTTAAAAATAGATTTCCACCCCATACTCAGATGTTTATGAAACTTAATAAGCTAATGTTTGTACAACAGTGTTTAATCTTTGGGTTAAATTAAAGTCTGAATAGGAGTCGAAGTCACTGATGTGAAATAAAGTATTTGCTTGCAAAAGATAAGGTGTCTACATCCAAATGTTTTAAAAATACTCCAAGATAAAAAAAAAAAAAAAAAACTCCAAGATGTATAAACACTGCTCTGTATTCATTTTCCTGATACAACCACAGAGAAAAAAATGGGTTCGTATTTCAGTAAGACCTTAGTTCACGTTTCCCTTTTTTTCAGACACACACACACGTCTTATTCAGCAAAAGAAAAGGAATTACCCAGAGGTTTTTCAATTATGAGATTAAAAATGCAACAAATTTTGGAACACTTACTGGTGTTGCACTGCCCTCAAGCCATCATTAAAATAAACAACCTTAGTCCAGCTATCTCCATCAGGGAGGTGAACGCACTAGCAAAATGGTAGGAAGACAACTAAAACTCTAACATACTACCCTGCTAAAGCACGGGCCTTTTACACACGTATACAGAACTTCAACCAGTCTAAAATAATTTCAAATTTCCATGAGCAAGCCAATTAGTCATTTTAGTTTCTCCACAACAAAGATATATACATACAAACACAGATTTACAGATTACTAGATTATTTACGTATATATTAAGTAAGTGAGTATAATTACACCATAAGCCCACCTTCTCTAAACTTATTCACTCAGTTTTCTAAATTTAAACAAGTGTCTCCCTTAGATTTGGATTTTAGAAAATCATTCAGTTTCTTGAAGCCTTGCTAGCTTAGCAGATCTTAGCCGCTAATGACCTTTCTCCATTAGGGGGACGAGCACGGGACTGAATTAGGAGAAGAAAAATATGTTAAATCCCTTAAGGCTGATTTTCCAAATTCTTCCTCTAAATATCTTGCTCTTCTTAAAATGCTTCTGACATGCTCACACATATCCACGAGCCTTCAATGCTGCCAAGCCTGGAATTTTATTTCTGTGGTAGATAAGAGGAGCGAAGCAAGAAACATCAAACTGCTCAATAAATCTTCAAGGAAAGTGATTTGAAACATTTCCACTTGACTAGCTCACAAACATATCGAGAATTCTTTTAGCAGAACTTACCAACAAATCTCAACTTAAATCCTCAAGGCGAAATGTGGCAAAGAAATTAGGGATCTTTTTTTCCTCTATGAAAACACACACGTTTTAGGAGCATGCAGACTACCATTAAAACTCTACTATTAGAGAGAAAGCATTATCCTCTACTACAGCTTCTGAAGCAATTTAAGAGTGTCCAACTGGCTGGCACTAAGCTAATATGAGTTCCATAAAATACAGCTATTCAGAAAAAGAAGTTCCTAGACTTTAAGCCAAGAAAGAAATGTCTTGTTGGATGATTTAAAACTTGGGTCGACTTTATTAAAGCCTCTTCCACAAACAAAAAATCCAACACAACCTAGAAAGCCAGGTTTTCATCGGCAAAAGAGATTATTTCAGAAGCAATGAAAGTAATTCAGAATGTACTCACCTCTTTTTCCCCAGGAACGGTGGGTACATGCATCACCCCCCAAATAAAACTACTACTAAGCCTTATTTACATCATTCTCCTCTCTTGTTTCCTCATACCCAATTTTTCGGTCAATGAACAACACCACCTCATCTATTCAAACAGTATTATTGAAACATCATACGAAAATACATAAATATTAACACAATAATATAGAAAATATTATAAAAGAATAGAGCCAAAAAGAGAGGGGCTGCTCTTAAGCCATCCCAGAGTTTGTTTCAGTCAAAGACTGCCACCCTCAGAGGACCTAAAAAAAACTTAAAATGTACTTTTCAAAATTGTCAAAACTACCTAAGTATTCAGGAAATTTGGATAATGAACATTTCAAATAATATTTTCATAAGTTTGTAGCTCTTATACTTTGAAGTATATTTAAGCTTTAATGCTTAAAAATGCACTTAAGCAAGACAATGAAATAAAAGGCATCCAGATTGGAAAGGAAAATTAAACTCTCTATTTGCAGATGACACATTCTTGTATCTAAAAAATTCTAAGGAATCCTTGAAAAACTATTAGAACAAATTAGAAAATTTCAGCAAGGCTCTAGGATACAAAGTCGATATATAAAAATCAACTCAATTTCTATACACTTCCAATGAATAATCTGAAATGATGTTAAGAAAATTCCATTTATGACAGTAACAAAAAGAATAAAATAGGAGTAAATTTAACAAAAGAGGTGCAATATTTATACTCTGGAACTACAAAGCATTGTTCAAAAAATTAAAAAGGATAAAAAGAAATGGAAAGTAAACAAACGCTCATGGACTGGAAGACCTAACATTATTAAAATGACAATACTTCCCAAAATGACTGAACATAATCCCTATGGGAATCCCAACTGGCTTCTTTGTAGAAATTCACAAACTGATCCTAAAATTCACATGTAAACTCAAGGGAATGAAAATAGCTAAAACAACCTTAAAAAGTGGAGGACTCACAGTTACGTGTATTTCAAAATGTACTACAAAGCAATATTAATCAAGATAATGAGGTACTGACATAATGATAGATAAAAAGATCAATGGAACAGAATTGAGAGTCCAGAAATAAACCCATTTATCTATGGTCTATTGATTTTCGATAGGGCACCAAGAACATTCAATGTGGAAAGAATAGTCTTTCCACAAATGGTACTGGGACACCTTGATATCCATGTGCATGAGAATAAAGTTGGGCTCTTACCTCACACCATATACAGAGGTTAACTCAAAATAGATGAAAGTGTAAGGGCCAAAACTATAACACTCTTAAAAGAAAATATAAGAGTAGTATTTCCTAATGTTGCATTTGGTAAAGGATTCCTAAATACAACATGAAAAACACAAGCAAGAAAAGAAAAAATAAACTGGACTTCATCGAAATTAAAAACTTTCGTGCTTTAAAGGTCACTATCAAGAAGGTAAAAAGTCAACCCACAAAAATGAGAAAAAATATTTGCAGATCATACATATAAGGGACTCGGTCCTGACCTGTACAAGGAACCCTTACAACTCAACAATAAGAAGACAAATAACTCAATTTTAAAATGGTCAAAAGGTCTTAGCAGACACTTCCTTAAAGAAGATATATAAATGGCCAACAAGCATTATGAAAAGATGCTCAGCATAATTAGCCATTGAGTAAATGCAAATCAAAACTACAATGAAATATGGCTTTATACCAACCAGGATGCTATAATCAAAAAGTCAGATAAAAAGTATGGTCAAAGGTGTGAAAAATTGAAAAGGTCATACAATGTTTGTGAAAATGTATGAAGATACAGTCATTTTGGAAAACAGTCTGGCAGTTTCTCAAAAAGTTAAACATAGGTACCATTTGGCCTAATAATTCCACTCCTAGATACATACCCAAGAGAAAGGAAACACATCTACACAAAAAGTTGTTCACAAATATTCATAGCAGCATTATCCATAATGGCCAAAAAATGGAAACAACCCAAATGTCCATCAACTGATGAATGGATAAATAAAATGTGGTATATCCATACAATGGAATATTATTTGCTTATAAAAAGAACTGAAGTGCTGATACGTGCTACACCATGAATGAACCTTGAAAACATGCTAAGTGAAAGAAGCTAGTCACAAAAAATCACATATCGTATGATTCCATTTATATGAAATATCCAGAATCAGCAAATCTATAGAGACATAAAATAGATTAGTAGTTGCTTAGCAATGGTGTATGGGAGCTAACAGCTAAAGGGTATGGAGTTTCTATGTGATGAATAAAAATGTTTTAAAATTGATTGTGGTGATAGTCGCATAACTGTCAATACACTAAAAACCACTGAAATGTATACTTTAAATGAGTGAACTGTACGAGAATTATACCTCAATAAAGCCGTTACTTTTTTTTTTAAGCTGTTACCATCACTACCACCCCCCCCCCGAAAAAATCCTATACTTCAAATTAATTTCTGCATCATTCTGTGTATAAAGTGAGATAGAAGTTGCTGGTCACTTTAAGAGGAGATGATATGAAGTGAGAAGAAAGAAGAAAAGAACTCCAACTGTCAGATGAGAAAGGAACAGCCCAGAGGCAGAATCAAATTAACGGCCCACCAATATCACCCACCTAGGACATTGCAGAACCACAAACACAACCCGGGCTCCCTGGCCCCTGAGTCTGTGCTCAATGCACTGACAAAGAGAAAGAGGACGGCAAAGGGAGTCTCCTGGAGAAAAGGGCATTTAAAATAGATCTTGAAGGACACGAGAAGTCGTAACTCATGCAAAAGTAGAAAAGACACAAAAAGAGGCATACTTAATAAAACATGATTGGGTATCTACAAGAAAACGCGGACTACTGTAGCATATCACGATGTCAAAACAGTAATTCTAAAATAATCCAAACTTCAGAAAGATTTCAATCATGAAAACGTTTGCTCTTCTAAGAAGGAAAAAAAAGTGCAGAATTAGAAATATATACTCAATAAATATTTTAAGGAAACCCTGGTGGCGTAGTGGTTAAGTGCTACGGCTGCTAACCAAGAGGTCGGCAGTTCGAATCCACCAAGCGCTCCTTGGAAACTCTATTGGGCAGCTCTACTCTGTCCTATAGGGTCGCTGTGAGTCAGAATCTACTCGATGGCAGTGGGTTTGGTTTTTGGTTTTAAATATTTTAAGAACACATAGATTTTTTTTAAAAAACCACCTCTTTAAGCAAATGTATGCTCTGCTAGCATGAACCATCCACTCTGCCCCAAAATTCATGGTAATTCTGAGCCCTTAAGTTCCAGAATATCCACAGCCCCATTGAGAATTGACATCACTTTCATCGTTGGAGGAGTAGGTTTGTTCCAGCCAAGAAGCAATCTAAGCCACCAACACTACCCACCTTACTACTATAGAATCACAGAACATTTGAGCAGGAAGGTACATTAAAGGGTTACCGACCCCATCCCCTCCTCTCACACTTAACAAATTGAGACCGGACATGTCCAAGACTTATCTCAGGGCACAGAGTTAGTTGGTGCCATAAATCAAATCAGAATTTATGTCTCCTTATCTAACACCCCTCCCTTTCTCAAGGCTGCCTTTTGAAAACGAAAAAAATCACCAAGCAAAACTCCCAAACTTTCCAACATCCTGAAGACTTTCTCAAATAGTCCAAGTTCAACAGCATGCCACCCTGAAGTACCTGGAGTTCAGAGACAGCTCTTCTGCATTTAATCCACACAATATTGTAAAATGATTACTTTATTCCCAGGAGAATCACTTTCAAAGTTAGATGAAACCATTTATCCCTGACGAACTTGTGCTTTTACAGTTTATTTATCCCGTACCTATTTTCCCCTTGATGCATTCCTCAAGGTTTTTAAACAATGAATAGGAACACACAAGGTCATGTTTACCTCCTTCTCACTTTCTGCAGCTGCTACACTTCATCTGGAAGATTGTCTAGAAGACTGATAGACATCTGGCAGTACTTGAAACCCTCTCTCTAGAAATATTTTTTGGAAAAACTTAACAACTCAAATATCAAGCGTATTATATGTGCTGCCAATGCAAAAGAACAAGGACTCAATTTGTAAAATAAAACTGTAAACCTTACAAACATTTCATTTTGAATTTTTGTCCTGCAAATGAAAGATTTTTAAAATTACTGGAAATGTCACAGAACAAAGAGGGGTTATTTAGGAGAAGCTGGACGAGTCACACAGATAAGTCTGTCATGAAAAGCCAATAGAAAGCTAATTTTTTAGCAATTAACAAAAGGCTAAATTTATAAAATTCCTACAAAATTAGATGGTTCACTTTAATTTTATTCTTATTAAATAACACCTATTATGTTCTGCAAACTGTCTACAGAAATCTCAAGAAAGAGTGACTGCTTCATAAAAATATTTCTCTAGATGTATGAAAACTCATGCAAATGAAACAGAAAAAAAAAATTTTTTTAACATAAAAAACATTCCAGTGATCTGACATTCTTGGTCATGACAAGCTCTACCTGCCAAAACAGCTGCAACTCCATCTCCTTTCAAGACTGCTAAATAGTCAAGTAACATTTTTCTCATTTTCATTATTTGTGCTGTATTACAAAACCAAAACCAAACCCACTGCCGTCAGGTTGACTCCAACCCATAGCAACCCCATAGGGTTTCTAAGGCTGTAAATTCCTGCAGAAGCGGGCTGCCACATCTTTCTCCCTCAGAGCCACTGATGGTTTCGAACCGCCAATCTCTCAGTTAGCAGTTGATCGCTTTAACCGCTGAGCCACCAGGGTTCCTTATTTCTTTATTACTTTTCCCATATTAAGACAAATCTTTTAGGTTCTTCATAAATCCATATGACAAAACAATAAAAACATATGAGAATTAGTAATCCTCAAAAAAAAAAAAAAAAACTTACAGAAAAATATCCAACGAGAAAGAAAAGGACACTTTCAGTACCCAAATGTTTCCCTGCATTCATATGTAGGACAGCAATTATTTTCTACAGAGCTGATGTAGAAAACCTCTAACTGTGTGCCATACAAAAAGCAAAAAGGTGCAGAACTAGAAATGCATGTCCAATAGATGTTCCATAGCTTCTATAATCATGACACTGGGTCATCACAGTCAGATAAATATATTTTAAAAAGCCATGAGCAACAATCAATCAGTGACTGAGCACAGTAGAAGCCAAGAATAACATTATGAAACCAGTAACTTGAGAGCATCAAAAGATGTGGCATTACAGTTTGACTTCTCTCCACAGAAGTACTTCAACTGAGTTCTCCTTGTGTCAGGGTCTGTCTATGTACTTGAGACGGACAAACACCCAGACCACAACAATCCATGTAAACTTGACTACTGGTCTATCGGTTCTGTTAAGCAGGAGTCTGCAGGTAGCCCCCCAAAGAGTAATGAGGCCTCAAGGAACTTGTACCGTATTTTTACACAAATAATGCAGGCATTCTACCTTTTTTTTAACCAACTCCGCCCTCCCTCTGCGAGATGTTTTTTTCAAGCGCATTATGTTAATTTTTTAATACAATGCTTACGAAAATACCTGGGGGGAAAGGCAATGATGGCAAAAAAAAAACATAGAATGTGCACATTATTTATGTAAAAATATAGTAGATCAAAGAAGAGGGGCCTCCAGCTTTACCAAACCAGTTGTTATGAAGTCAGTTTTGACTGACGATGACCCCATTTGTATGAGAGTAGAACTATGCTTCCCAGGGTTTTCAATGACTGAGTTTTTGGAAGTGGATCTGTAGGCCTTTAACCTTTCGGTTAGCAGCTGAACGTGTTAACCACTTGCACCAGGGACTCCTCACCATAATTAGACACTTCCAAAAGTCTAGATAGCCTTAAAAACCAGATTGAACACACCACCCCACCCCCCAAAACCTGATCTCCCAAGCCTTCTTTACTACAGGCCATCATTTGGAGCATTCGTTGGGGATGTAACTCTTCCCCTCTTTCAATTCCCTTCATTATCAAAACCAACCTCCTCCTTTTGCCTGTCTGATATTTGACCATCCAAACCTCAATCCACCTTGCCTCCCTGAATATTCTTCTTCAATACTTATCCATCCCTAGACCTGTCTTGGCCACAACTACCATTTTGGAATTCTCAGTCATAAAGTCTGCCTGGTTGCCCCAGTTTAGTCCCACCGACCAATCCAAACACCCATCTGGGTCTGTCTCTTTCTACCATTTCTCTTCAGGAGTGTCTTTTTTCATTTTTCCTTTCTTTTCTTAAAACTTGCTCTATGGTATCTGTAATATACTTTAAAATATTTCAACATAGTGTGATATTATGTTTGTGTTAGTTTAAGTCAAAGGTTTCAAACATTGTTAATAAACCCTTTAAAAAAATTCCCTTGCATATTTTCAAGTTGGTAATATGTATCATAATTTAAATATTACAAAAGATGGAATTTCCAGCATAGTGTTGAGTTGCCAAATTAGTTCATGAATTAATAGAAAATGTCTCTATTAACTTATTGGCAAAACTAGTCCTTACTGTCAAACTCATCAACCAAATCAGACTTACCTTCTGACAAGAGAAGTCTGGCTTTAGATTTCTATCTAAAAATCATGTTAATACATATCTCCAAGGGAACATCTGACTTCCGAATTCTCATTCTAAAAGACAGATGGAAGGAGGGAGAGAAGGAAGGAGGAAGGAGACAGTGAGGGCATAAAGCCTTGCTCCTGATAAAATAAGGCACTGCCTATTATAATAGTTCTCAAGGGAGTGCTGTTTGCTTTGTATTCTGAAACTGTCTCCATGTTTGCTGCCTAACAGCCATGTACCACAGTAAGACTTGGGGAAAGTGAGATGTACGTGTCATGGATTGAATTATGTCCCCCAAAAAATGTGTGTATTAACTTGGTTAGGCCATGATTCCCAGTATTCTGTGTTTGTCTTCCATATTGTGATTGTAATTTTATGTTAAAGAGAATTGGGGCGGGATTGTAACACCACCCTTACTCAAGTCATCTCCCTGACCCAAGGTAAAGGGAGTTTCTCTGTGGTGTGGTCTGCACCACCTTTTACCTCTCAAGAGATGAAAGGGAAGCAAGCAGAGAGTTGGGGACCTCATTACCACCAAGAAGGCAGCACCAGGAGCAGGGCGCATCATTTGGACCTAGGGTCCCTGTGCCTGAGAAGCTCTTCAGCCATAGGAGGATTGAGGACAAGGACCTTCTTCCAGAGCCAACAGAGAGAGAGAGCCTTCCACTGGAGCTGACGCTTTGAATATGGACTTTTAGCCTACATTACTATGAGGAAATAAATTTCTCCTTGTTAAAGCCATCCACGCCTGGTATTTCTGTTATGGCAGCACCAGATGACAGTATGCCTTTCTTCTGTAAAGTAGAGAAGGGAAAAAAGTATCTCCTCAGGTTCTTTAACACTGGAAAATTTTGCATGCTCACAGGGGTACACGTATTCCTGTGTACGAACTAGTCTAGGATCTCTCAGTTGTCCCAGCCCAGAGTAACACTCCAGAGGGGGTCAGCTGCAATACAATTATATGTTTCCATAAAGATTACTGCCAAGAAAATTCTGTGGAGCAGTTCTACTCTATAACACATAAGGACGCCGTGAGTTGGGGGCTGACTAAATGGCAGCTAACAACAACAACATACCAGTTGCCTTCAAGTCAATTTCGACTCATGGTGACCCCGTGTGTGCAGAGTAGAACTGCACTCATAGGGTATTCATGGCTGTGAACTTTCGGAAGCAGATGGTGAGGACTTTCTTCAGAGGTGCCTCAGTGTGGGCTCCGAACAACTAACCTTTTGGTTAGTAGCTGCACATGTAACATTTGAGCCACCTGGGGACTCCGAATAATATAATCAAAAAGGATACACTCCAGAAGTAACCACTACATGGGCATCAGTTATCTTTTTCACCATTAACAGTAGAGGTTTTGCTAATTGGCTTAATGTGAGAAATGGCCTCGTAGAGTGACTTGATAATTAGCATAATGGATGTTAGAAATAGGCTCCCACTGGTGAACTTAGTCTTATCCAATGCACATGGATTGGCCAAAATATTTTAAGGACATGCCCCAGACTTGATTGAAAAACCCAAAAACAAAACTCACTGCCATCGAGTCGATTTCAACTCACAGCGACCCTATAGGGCAAGACAGAACTGCCCTTGATTAAACAGAATATAAAAACCTAGGGAGTCTAGGAGGCTAGATCCCTGAACAGCCCTGTGTTCAGTCATTGGTTGAGAGGATTCTAGAAACTTAATGCTGCTTATAAGGTTAACTAAATCCTTCCTCTAAAACAGCACTGCCAATAATTCAATGTAAGCCACATTCGTCATTTCAAATCTTCTAGGAGTCGGATTTTTAAAAAACGGGTAAAGTTAATTTTAATAATATGTGCTACAGAACCCAATATACCAAAATATCATTTAACATATCCAATATTTTTTAAATCACTGATAATATTTCACATTCTTTTTTTCATATTAAATCTTTCAAATTGGTGTGTATTTTCCATTTACAGTACATCTTGACATAAAGTAGTCACATTTCTGGGGCTCAGCAGCCACCATACAGGACATTGTAGCTCCAGAATACTGTTACCTTTACTTCAACGGAAATGTTCACATCCTTAAAAAACGACTGAACTGTAGCTTATCAAGCTCACCAAACAGGCTGCATGAATTGTTTTTGAGCCTGCTTGGTAATAACGATTGTTTAATGAATGCCACTGTGCACGCCAAGATTTGGTCTGAAACTTGCCCTCGTTGGTCTGAATGCCTGATAGTGACCCTTATGGGGTGACGGATAACCCCCACACCCCACCTGGAAGCACTGGAAACTGGCATTACTCATCAAAAAGTAAAACAAAAATTAATAGTTGCTCATGACCAAGTTGGTTTATGTCATTGTGTAAGACTTCTGGCCCAGTAAACAGATATAATGAGGATTTGAAATATTTCCAACCTTGTGTTACAGTCATTGCCTAAAGCTTTATACTTCCTACTCATTTAATGAAAATTACTTACAGTACAAGTCTATTAAGAGAAAAACACTGTATAAAGAAACTAATCAACCAAATCAAGGAACAGTAAATTACTAAGCACCTACTACAGGTCAGCCCCAAGAGAGAGCTAGGTGCTGCTTTCAAAAAGCTTATGGTTCTAGGGGGTGAGATAAACCCATAAATTAGAGATAAACAACTATAACTAATATATTAATCCCAATACATTCACAAATCCATAAGAAAATATTTCTTCTTGGTGGGGTTAAGGAAAGAACGAGGGGAGAATTCAAGGAATAAGCTGCGTTTGAACATCTGGAATTGATACGATTCAGGCATGTAAAAATGGGTAGAAGGGACATTTTTAGAAAAGGTAACCGCTAAAGCAAAGGCCTGAAGGCACAAAATAATAGAACACGCATACAAAACTGTGAGCCGTTTGGTTTGGCTAGGCAGTACTTCATCAGTACTTCGATGCCACTGAACCAGCTAGTACACAATGCTGTGAGGGAACGAGGAAGCTGGTTTTATGATGGTCAACCAGTTGCCAGAGAGTCAATTGGCTGCCCCGTGAGAGTCAGAGTAGAACTGTGCTCTGCAGCGTTTTCAACCACTGAGTTTTTGGAAGTAGATCACCAGGCCTTTCTTCCTAGGTGCCTCTGAGAAGACTTGAGTGGGTTAGCAGTGGATTAGCAACAGACAAGTTACGCATTTGCACCACCTAGGGACTCCCTTTGTGATGGCAGACATGTAAATTAGTACAAGTTTCCTGGCAATCTGACAAACCTGTACCGAAATCTTTAAATATTAGATAATCATAGACCCAGAAATTCTAGAGAGTTATATTAGGGAGGTAAATGAAGAAATACACAAATATTTAGATATATTTAAAAGGATAGTCTTTAAAACATTCTTCACAATTGCAAAAAAGTGGATACTCTAAATATCTATCATTGGGGTTGTTTACAAAGTATATTTTCATCACAGATGATATTATAAAATAATATGTAAATACATGGAAGAATTTTTACCTTATATTAAGGGGTGAGAAAAGCAGTGTATTAAAGGGTATATAGACTATTTCATTTATACATTGTGTGTATGTAGGACTGGAGTCCCTGGGTGGTGCCAACCGTTAGTGTGACTGGTTACTAATCAAAAGGCTGAAGTTTGAGTCCAACCAGAAGTGTCACAGAAAAAAAGCCTGGCAATCTACTTCCAAAAAATCAGCCACTGATAATCCTATGGAGCACAGTTCTACTCTGACACACATGAGGTCACCATGAGTAGGAATCAACTCAGCAGCAACCGGTCACTGGTATGCAGGACTAGAAAGACAAGAAGCAACCCATTACCACTATTTATCTCTAAGTTAGAAGATTCTGAGAGGTTCTTATTTTCCATTGTTAACTATACTTCCTAATTTTTTAAATAATAAATACATAATACAATGGCAACAGGTTTGGTTTTAGAGTATTTTTTTCTTTAAAGCACTCACCCTATAAAGGTAGCACTGGTACAGAATTTAGCAGGTAAAAAAAAATAAACAGGGCTATGGAAAGGTCTGTTTGTCTGCATATCTGTCTGCTTTGGTGAAAGATGGTGACAATAAGGGAGACTTCTGCCTACACTGTCTCCTCACTTATCAATATAGTTAGGTACCATATGAACAAGTTACTGTGTGAAAACAGCGTTATTCAAAAATGGAGGATAACCACATCAGATCACAAAATGGAGGATGACTACATCGTTACATAACTGTCGCATTACATCATTACTTAACTGCCAAACCACTGAGAATCACGGCCCAGCTCCAAGCTGACACACAACTTTAACCATGGCATCCACTGCTACTCTTGCTTCACATCTCAGCGTCCGTTACTGCCAGATAAATATCATTAATGTGCGAAGTAGCAGATTTTTTACTATTGTCATAAATGCAAAATGTTACTAATGAGATAGTCGATAAGGGAGGAGAAGGTGTATTTGTAATTATACGCAGACAGGAAATATCCTGTGGGGAGATATTTAAGACACCAACATGCAACAAGAAAGGCCCCCTTATGGAGCAAAATCCCAATAGATGGGGGACAGAAAGGTATCAGGAGGCAAGCATCCTGAACTAGACACAGTTGAGCTCACATATCACTTGCCAGATTTAGACTGCTTTTACCTGTACCTGTCTTCCCAGTGAGTTTTTCATTTCACTTGGAAGAGACAATTAGCCAAATATAAAGTAACTGCAGTTGAGGTCACTCTCTTCCCAGCCTCAAGTCTATTCACCATGGAGACATCGGTGAAGAGGGAGCTGCATCATGTAAAATATATCTTCTGCAACAGATTCAAGTATTCCAAGTGAAATGATCATGGTACTGATCACTTACTGGGATGCAAAGAAAAAAAACAGATCAGTGCAAAACAAAATGTCACCTACAGATCACATCGGGATACCTAAACTCTCTCAAGGGCCTAATACTCCTCTCACCTCGCAAGAAGAAGGTAAATCTGAGAAAAAAAATGAGGAGTATCTGCTCTTTGTTCTCTAATGAAATGAAATACTTTAAAGAAATATAACCTATTATAAACATAATTTCTAAAGTAAGAAAAATGGAGTATTTCAGAAGTGGCTTAGATTTTTTCTGATATTGAATTTTTTTCTCTGTTTGGAGTGTTTTAATGTTGGGCTAGAGTCCTTTGGTGGCACAAAGAGTTAACAGGCTCACTGCTAACTGAAAGTCTGGCAGTTCAAGTCCACCCAGAGGCACTTCAAAAGAAGAGGCTGGTGATCTATTTCCAAAAACTCAGCCATTAAAAATACTATGGAGCACACAGTCCTACTCTGACACACACAGGGTCACCATATGAGTTGGAGTGGACTCAACAGCAGCTATGACAAATTAAACCAAGATGTAAAATCATTAAAAAGGAAGAAGAAAGTCATTTTGATAATTAAATTTTCAAAATTGCCAGTCCATTAAAATGCACTCTTTTGTCCAAGTATTTATACACTCTCTCCTCGCTTTTTGACATGGTTAGGTGACAAAGATCAGACTGTTAGGCGAAATCGGCATTACACAAAAATGAAGGGTAACATCAGATCACAAAATGGAGGATAACTACATCATTACATAACGGCCAAATTACATCATTACACAGCTGCCAAACCACTGAGAAACATGGCCCAGTCAAGTTGACACATAACCTTAAACAGCACAGCTAGCATTACTTTCGTCTTGCACCTGGGCATTCATTATTGCCAGACGTACGCTGTAAGCGAGCAAAACAGTCGGATGATAGATGTTTTACTTTTGCCATAAATCCAAAATGTCAGGTGAGACAGTCAATAAGTAAGGAGAAGGTGTAATATACAAGAAGAACATGTGAGAAAGGAACACTGTGTTTCCCCTTAAAAACCCAAAGGTAAAGATCCCTTCTATGGACCTCAGAGATAAATCAGCCCATGAAGCACAGCACTCTTTGCTTAAAAGTATATAAAATAAAAAACAAATCCACTGCTGTCAGTCAATTCTGACTCATAGTGACTCTACGGGACAGAGTAGGACTGTCCCATAAGGTTTCCAAGGCTGTAAATCTTTACAGAAGCAGATTGCCATATCTTTCTCCTACACAGCAGCTGGTGGGTTTGAACCACTGACCTTTTGGTTAGCAGCCAAAGGCTTAACCATTGTGCCACCAGGGCTCCTACATAAAATGAAAGGTAGTAGGTAAAATAATTTAAATACTTTGTCTCTTATTGAAAAATGAACCTTCTCATTTTCAATTCATATAACTATGTGAAAAGTTCCATGAGCTATTAATACATTTTTCTATTGAAAAGTTTATTCAGATAAGGCTGGACAAGGAAGATAGATAAAATTCATACTATGGGCAAAAAATGTAAGAGATGTTACATTCAGGTCGCTCCACCAACACGCTGACAACACTATCCTCTACGGTGCTGTTAGAAATTAAGGTCCTGCCTCAAATCACCAATATCTTTATTTAATAGTCTACAGTGGGTCTACCATTTATTTGCCTTCATTGTTAATTTCTAAATTATCTTCTGGATAAAATAGCTCCTCCTTTTATCTGTCTTAAACATACCTCTTTTAAGCATCAAAAAGTCCAGGTTAATTTAAGAGCTGAGGATTAGAAGAACAAGTTCATGTTTACTCTTCCGAAATAAATGATTTTATAGTCAGTAATTTTATCTTCCCTCTCCTTTCCTCACTTTGACTGAAGAGTGACTCCCCATCATTTCCGTCGGGTTTCACATCACAGAAACACCAAATGCATTTGCTCCAAGACTTGGGTTTCCTTCCCCAGACTATCCTCAACTGCTAAATCATTTCTTAAGTGGGAGGCCGGAATCCTGGATGGTAATCCATGAGCACAATCAACATGGTTTAGCAAAGGAAGGATAACGTTGTCAGTTTTCTCTCTCGTTCTCTTCCTAATGATACCCACAAAACTAGCGTCCTTTTATACTGCAGAAACACAATGGCCAGTGTTTTCTTAGAACATTACAATTACTATTTCCCCTGATCCTATAATCAAAAAACCATATGCCATCAAGTAAATTCCAACTCATGGAGATGCCATGTGCATCAAAGTAGAACTGTGCTCCACAGGGTTTTCGACAGTTGATTCTTTGAAAGTAGATCACCAGGCTTTTCTTCCTATAAAAAAAAAAAACCTGCTGCTGTTGAGTCGATTCTGACTCTTAGCAACCCTATAGGACAGGGTAGAACTACCCCATAGAGTTTCCAAGGAGCACCTGTTGGATTCGAACTGCCAGCCTTTTGGTTAGCAGCTATGGCTCTTAACCGCTACACCACCAGAGTTTTCTTTCTTCCTAAATTTTATAAATGTTATAAAATATAATTCACGATGGCAAAATAAATTTTTCTTGGATGTCAGCAAGAGCATGGATTAAATGAAAAGGTTTTTAGATTGATAATCTTTCTTCAAAGCTTTAGCACTTCCCTCAGGACAAAGGTAAACTAGTCACTGTGACAATGGGTCTTGTCAAGGCGAGACTGAGTCTGAGCTACAAAGCACATGAAATTGACATTTTTCATTCCCATTCCAAACTGATTTTCAAACAAGAGCGATTTAGTATGTCTCAACACATACATTCCTCCATCAAGACACATGGGGAAATTTCACTTGGTTCCTATGTCATCCTTTAAACTTGTATTTTGAACATATCATTCTTCTGGAAAATATATCATTCTTCTAGAAAATAAATACAGGTAACCTGAATTCTAGAATTACTTTCACCATCACCATGCCTCTAGACATCTTACTCACAAGGAAAATGTTTGCTCAAACTTATTGCGGTAGACACTGCTGGGTCACCTACTCACTCATCCTCTCTCCCCTGTTCTTCCTTACAAACAGAATTCCATTTTTTTTTCCCGACAACAAGGTGGCCAGGTGAAATATTCACCTCCCACTGCAACTAGAGATAACCATATGGCTGAGTTCTGGCCAATGAGAGGTGAGCATAGAAATGTTTGATGAACTTCCAGGAGAGCCATACCCAGGTGGCCCGAATACCTTGCCTTGGCCTTCCCCTTCCTCCAGGAAAACAGAAGCAGCCAGTCTTCCTGAGCAGTGAACCAGCCCTAGACTGCCTACCTACAGACAGAAGATTACTGGAGAGAACAAATTCTTCCTTATTTAAGGCAGAATAGTAAAAGTTCTTTTACTTGTAGCTATTCAATAGGCTGCATAATAGCCCATAAAAATATCAGGTCTTATTTAATCCCAGGAACCTGTAACTTTACATGGAAAATGGTCTCCACAGGTGTGATTAAATTAAGGTTTCTGAGATGAGGAGATTATCCTGAATTATCCAAATAAGCCCACAATCAATCACAAATGTCCTTATAGAAGAGAGTCAGAGGGAAATTTGACACACACGCAGATATATCTTCTGTCCACTTTCATCTTTTTAGACTGAAGAGTGAGTCCACATCATTTTGGTCAGGTTTCACATCACAGAAACAGCAAAGAAGAGAAAGTGATATGAAGACAAAAAAGAGAGAGATTTAAAGATGCTAACACTAAAGATTGAAATGATATGGCCAAAACCAGGGAAAGCCAACAGCCACCAAAAACTGGAAGAGGCAAGAAAAAGATTCTCCTTTAGAGCCTCCAGATGGAGTACAGCCCCACAACAACTTGATTTTGGCCCAGTGTTACTGATTTCAGACTTCTGGCCTCCGGAACTGCGAGAGAATAAATTTCTGTAGTTTTAAGTCACCAAATTTTTGTGGTAGTTTGTTACGGCTGCCATAGGAAATTAATATACTAACTTAATCTGGTACCACTGAGCTAAATCTGAGAAAGGAATTCAGTAATATTTCTGGTCTAGAAGATGGAGATACAGACATCCTACTCTATGAACAAAAGGAGTGGGGAAGGAGGAAGAGGGAGAAAACAGAGAAAGAGGTAGGGACACCAGCTACGACCAAGGACCACTCTCACAGAGATCACAACAGAGAGTTCCAGAAAGAGCAGGAGAAAAATGTAGAACAGAATTCAAATTCACAAAAAAAAAGACCAGACTTAACTGGTCTGACAGAGACTAGAGGAACCCCCAAAACCATGGCCCCCAGATAGTCGGCTAACCCAGAACTGAAACCATTCCTGATGCTCACTTTGCAGACAAAGATTAGACAGGCCTATAAAACAAAAAATGATACACTGAACTTCTGAGTTTAATCAAATATACGAGACCAAATGGGGAACTTCTGTCCAAAAGCAAGACTAGAAGGCAGGAAGGGACAGGAACTGGATGAATGGACATAGGGAACCCGGGTGAAGTGTGCTGTCACATTGTGGGGATCGCACCAATATCACAAAACAGTCTGTGTATAAATTTTTGAATGAGAAATTAACTAGAGTTATAAACTTTCACCTAAGGCACAATAACAGAAAGAAAGCGTTAGAGAGGGAAGAAAGAAGGAAAAGAGAAAAAGAGATGTTGACAAGGCTGAAATGTACCAGCCCCAGTATTATCCCCCTTGTCATTATGATCTAGGAGGTAATACTGGGGGACAGCTGATTGGAATAGTGAGAGGAGTGGATTGAGGAGACAGCCAGAGCCTCGGTCTACAAACCATGCCTTTTATAATAAAAAAAAAAAAAAAAATTTTTTTTTTATAAAAGCTAGCATTTATTAAATGTTTACTGTGTGCTAGTCACAGAGGTAACCACTTTGCATGAATTATTTCATTTAACTTCCTAACAACCTTATGAGGCAGAACCCATGCTCCCAACCACATTGCTAAGCTGCTTTTTGATATCGTTAGGCCTTTGAACAACTTTAACCTCTCTGTGTTTCCGCCTATGTATCAGGGAGACAAAAACACAAGATTGCTGTAAGAATTAAAGATAATATAATCAAAGCATGTAACAAGAAGTGCATGGTTAATTCTCAATAAGAAGAAACTGTAATCATTATCAAAAAAGACAGTATAACGGACAAATTCTCAAATATAGCTCAATATAAAAATCCCAGGATAATCTTCTTAAAATACAGATTCCTTGACCCCAAGATGGGGTGGGGCCCAGCCATTCAAGTATGGGAGGGAAACTCCGGTTTATGGGAATATAAACCACGGCATTCTCAAGCTAATACAGACCTTACCACTTTGTTATACCAAGTCATTAGAAAACTTATACCTAAACCACATATAGAAGTCTACCCTCTGCCCATAAAACTGCCTTCGCAGAACCTACATTTAAAAACACGTTCTCTGCTTTCACCAAGATTTAAGGACATCTCTGTTGTTGTCGTGTGCCATGGAGTCAATACCAACTCATCGTGACTCTATAGGACAGAACAGAGCCCTTAATCACTGCACCACCAGGGCTCCTTTGAATATCTCTGTAATTGATATGAAATTGCTTCAGAGGGCAAAGTGCACCACTTCCTCTCACGGCGGGGGGGTGGGGGGGCCAGGAAGAAGGGGGTCTGCCCAGCCATCAGGGTTCTTTCTTCCCAAGACAATGGTGCTATTTAATCCACTCACTGTATCACTTTGCTTGACTGCTAGGAAGTTCAGAGCGATGTTATGGACTGTAATTTTTCTCAATCAAGTTTTATGTATCATTATAATTATTCTTTTGTAATTATTTTGCTTCCAGCTTTGGGAAGGGGGAGTATTTCAAAACATTTTATTTCAAATGCAATGCACATTTATTAAGGAAGACACAGACAAGCAAAGGAAGAAAATTAAAATCATTCATTTTCCCACCAGCCAGAAATGACCACTACTAGCATGTTTGTGTATCTCCTTCTAGTTTTGTCTTTTTTTTTTTTAAATGGAAATACATCATATTTTATAACCTTTACTTAAAATGCGTTATGAACATGTTTCCATCACAGTACACACCCACTCCTTTATAATGTAATGTTTAAAGCTCCACAGGTATTTTATTATCTGGAAATTCAATAATTATTTATTAGCACCAACTCCTCCCATTACTGGACATCTTTAATGCCATTTCCTGTTTTAAATTTTATAAATATTTTTGTAATTAACATACTTAGATTTAAAATTTTGTACACATACATGAAACTTTCATTTACTCATTCATTCATTCAAAGAATAAATTGCTAAAAGTCAATGTCAAATAGATTTGTTTAGTAGTGTTCCCTGCCTAAACTACTCCCTGCCTCTCACAACACTCTTTTCTTGTCTTTCCAGATTCCATTCCCTCCTCTTCCTCTATACCTCCACAGCAGATCCTGTAAAAGTCAGATTTCATAAGGGCTCAGTCCTGGGCCTTTTCTCAGTTTATTCTCTCTTAACTATTTGGTTTCTCCTCCACGCCATGGTTTCAAATACCATGTATGTACAAAACTCCCAATGGTGCATTTCCAACCCAAACCTCTTTTCTGAATTCCAAAATCATGTGCAGTGGTTTTAAAATATGTTCAAAAATTACTTAATAGCCCTACATTCAAGAAGTGGAGCTCAATTCCCCTCCCCTTGAATGTGGGCTGGATTTGGTGACTCACTTCTAATGAATAGAATATGGCAGAAGTGATGGTGTGTGGGCTTCTGAGGTTGCATTATAAAAGGCATTGTAACTGCCTCCTCATGCTCTCTCTTGTATTACTCTCTCTAGAAAGGGTCAGCTGCCATGTCGTGAAGATACTCAAGCATCCCTATAGAGAGGTCCACCTGGGAACAAACTGGGGCCTGTGCCAAAAGCCAGCAGGGAACCAAGGTCTTCTGCCAATAACTATGTGCACGAGCCATCTTGGAATCAGATCCTCCAGCACTAGTCAAGCCTTCAGATGACTGCAACCCCGAACAGCAACTGGAAGGCAACCTTATTAAACATTCTGAGCCAAAATCAACTATCTAAGCAACTCTCAAGTTCTTGACCCCGGAAACTACATGAGCTAATAAATATCTGTCATTTTAAGCTGCTAAATGTTGGAGCAGTGTATTATATATAATACTACAGATTTGCTGCTAAATTTTGGGGTAGTTTGTTACACCCAAAAAACCAAACCAAACCCAGTGCCATCGAGTCGATTCCGACTCATAGCGACCCTGTAGAACAGAGTAGAACTGCCCCGTAGAGTTTCCAAGGAGCACCTGGCAGATTCAAACTGCCAACCTTTTGGTTTGCAGCCGTAGCACTTAACCACTACGCCACCAGGGTTTCCAATTTGTTACACAGTAAGAGATAAATAACATACCATCTATTTACCATACTTTCTGGAGTCATGGAGGCTGGAAAACCCAAACCTACTGTCATCGAGCCAATTCTGACTCACAGCGACCCTATAGGAAAGAGTAGAACTGCCCCATAACGTCTCCAAGGCTGTACATCTTTACGGAAGCGGATTGCCACATCTTTCTCCTGCGGAGCAGCTGGTAAGTTTGAACCACGAAGCCTTTTGGTTAGCAGCCGAGCGCTTTAACCGCTGTGCCACCAGGGCTCCTTATGGAGGCTGGATGAACCTCTGAAATTATTGCACTGCTATAATCTTTCAACTTTAAACCAAAAATATCCCCTGAAGTTTTCTGGGTGGTGCAAACAGTTTGCACTCGACTACTAACCTAAAGGTTGGTGATTCAAACCCACCCCGTGGTGCCACAGAAGAAAGGCCTGGCGATCTGCTTTCATAAAAATTACACCCAAGAAAACCCCGTGGAGCAGTTCTACCCTGTAGTTCATATAGTCACTGTGAGTTGGAACTGACTCAACAGCTTAGCTTCTTTGATTTATATTCAGCGTGTTCATTAACTATACACATACTGCATATGTACCATAATTCAGTCTAGACACTAGTTTGTCTCCTTTAACACAAAGAATATGAGCCTGTTACATCTACTGCTTTCTCATCCTTCTGAAAAAATTTAAAAACGTGATTATCAACACAGTCTGCTGATTTTCTTTGTCATTTCTTCTTTTTTCACATTTAAAGATCCTTTTAATAGTGGCAAAGAGTGAAAATTTGCCTTCTAGACACATTAAAAAGAAGAAAAGCTAGTATAAAAACAATACTCAAAAGCAGACAAGCAATTCTAAAAGCTCATTAGAAAACGAAATTGTTGCGGTGGCTTGTGTGTTGCTGTGATGCTGGAAGCTATGCCACTGGTATTTCAAATAGCAGCAGGGTCACCTACGGTGGAAAGGCTTCAGCAGGGCTTTCAGATTCTGGCAGACAAGGAAGAAAAGCCTGGAAATCTACTTCAGAAAATTAGCCAACGAAAACCCTTTGGAAATGCAACAATTGGAACAGAAATAATGAGAATGTTCACGCCTTGTGACGAATGTAACCAATGTTACTGAACACTCTGTGTAGAAACTGTTGAATGGGAACCTAAACTGCTGGGTAAACCTTAACCAAAACCACAATGAAATACTATCTGAAAGAAAGAAAACTTAATCGACTCCAGATTCATCTAAATGGGAACATTTTATCCTTGTGTTCAGGGTTTTGGTGAATAATCCTTTCCCTTTCCAAAGCTGAGTGATTTGTAAAAGCTAGAGGATCATGACTCTGGGCAAGATTATATTTCAATAAAGAAATCAGAGACCCACTGATGGGAGGACCAGGAGACACTAAGTGTTAGCTGAACCTCAGTATACCGCAACAAAGCCCACTCACTCACTGCCAGTAAATATGACACTGGCTTGCAAGCAGAGCTAGAGTGGGTCCAGAGAGCAGACACTGTGGGTTATGAGGCAGAGCCACACACAGGGAGCAGCCCCACCATGGTGCTCACAGTAACTAACCAGAGAATAAACTGGGGATGGCACTCATGTGGAAAAAACTACAAACCATGCCTCGGTCTTTCTGCCCATATCCATACGCAAAGACTGCCGGCAAAGCACCAAGCCCCTAAGTTCCAAGATCATATAGGTTGATGGTTAAATACGTAATCGTGTCAAACTGATAAATACCACATACTTTAACTTAATTTATGTGAAATACATAGTGATAGAATACGATAAACTCAATTACTCAAATATATATAGTTATAGAGATAAGAGATATACACAAAAGAACTCCACTGCTATAGAGTCAATTCTGACTCATAGCAACCCTATAGGGCACCTTATAGGCCAGAGTAAAACTGTTCCATGGGGTTTTCAAGGAGCTGCTGGTGGATTTAAATTGTCAACCTCTTGGTTAGCTGCCTGAGCTCTTAACCAGTACACTGCCAGGTCTCCACGATATATACAAACACATGTATAATATTAAATGCTTGTACACAGAGAGCAACAAATGTTAGTACAGGAAAAGATAAAACAGTCAGTGAATTGAAAAAATATAGCTTTGATCATTCCACTCATTGTGAGGAATAAGGTACACATACTTTGTTAATCTGTAATTAACAATATTATTACAATATCAGTACTGTATGATTTATTTCATTTTTATAAATCCAATAACAAACCTAGACCATTGTCACTATGGTAACTTCTTCACTAAAATGTTAATGAAAGCCTTTAACCACAGACACCTAAGGCAGTTGTACACATACTTCTTTAATGTATAAATTACCAGTGCTCATGGATTAAACTATTTTTTCTGAACAATAAAATATTAGAACACAATGATCATTCTAGGAAAATTCAAAACAATAACCACATATAAATTATTCACATATAAAGAAATAAATTTTTAGGTATTAATATTCATGGTAAACATCTTGTAATCTACCAAAAGGCTACTACCCTATGTGGAATAAAGAGCACGCCATAAACTGCCACGGAAGGGTGGTAATTGTTGGAGACCAGCCTGTACACTAGAATAGGAGAAAGAGGCTCCCAGGCAGCCCCCAGACAAAGGGAACAGGAAGAAACAAGGATACCAGCATTCAAGGCCATCAAGGCATACACTCCAACCAGCAAGCCAGACTGAAGCACCCAACTGGCAGGGCAAAGCTAGACTCCACTAACCATGTAGACCACCAGCTAGGCATGAAAAAGTCAGGTTCTCATCTTTGTCAGAGGTCAAAGTGAAGTAGCAAATCAGTAGCCAGACAAAGCAGACAGAGGGTACCAAGATACATGGTAATCAAAGGCCGGTCAAACAAGGCCACGCATCCAAAGAGCCTGGCGAAAAGGTCACCATGACTCCCAGCTACCAAGAAGTTGTGAAGTCATCTTCATATTGATAACAATGAAATCAGGACACCTTTTAAACTTGAGGAAGGAAATCTAGGAACTGAAAGTTACAGCCCTGATCAATTTTAGATCATAATGTACATTTCCTAGCCATAATCAAACATTTTAACATGTTTGTAAATTATTATTAATGTATATATACTTGCATAAATACCATTTAATCCTGGAAACCATAAAATGTCCCTAAGTCTCATCTGTTAATAGTTCTAAAAGGATAACAGTGTTTAGAATAAGGTCAACACATTTAGCGAAAAATGGTCTAAGTGTTATTCTTGATACCTGACTAAAGAGCCAATTTTACATATATTTTATGCAAAATATTTTCAAAATGCATCCAACTGAGGTTATGTGACCATACTGTACTACTGTAACTCTCATACTATGTAGCTACTGCCCAAAGGAACTCTGTTTAACTGCAGGGGGAACCATCGAAAGGAAATTTCATCATGAATGAGGAATTCCTCAGGATTATCCTATTCTTGGTTTCTTTGCCTTTTCTCCATCACAGGGGTTGGGAGTGTCCAATCAGATTAATCAAATGAAAGAGAGTAAAAGAAAAAACCTATAAATGTTACATGACCTGCCAACAAGCACTTTATTTAATACTAAGATGCTGCACAAGCACATGGAGAAAACACACACGCCCACAATAATTCAAGACCTGTTCACAAACACAGATCTTGAAAAACATTTCACAAGCTTTAACCTGCTAGAAGGTGTGCAATTTGAAGAACTGAAAATAATATAATCACATTACAAAGAAAAGTCATTATCTTTTCATGATAATAATGGAGACGACGGTAGCAGTGGGAGAAGTAGCTAACATGTACAGCATGCTTTCCATGAGTAGGTATGGCACCAATCCACATGCTTTATCTGAATTTTTTTAATGAGATACCACAAAATTCACCCACTTTAAGTATACAAGTCAATGGTTTTTAGTATATTCACGAAGTTGTGCACCCATCACCTCTATCTAGTTTCAGAACACTTTCATCACCCCAAAAAGAAACACTGTACCCATTAGCAGTCACTTCCCATTCCTCATACCCCGAGTCCCTCTTAACAACTAGTCTACCTCCTGTCTTTATGGATTCTGGACATTTCATGTAAATGGAGTCATACAATAAGTGGTCTTTATGACTGACTTCTATCAGTATAATGTCTTCAAGGTCATCCACATAGGAGCAAACATCAGGAGGAGTACATATTCTTTCCGATTAATACTCCATCATTTGAGTATACCAGACTCTGTTCATTCATTCATCTGTGGATGGACATTTGGGATGTGTCTTAGACTGGGTTCTCTAGAGAAGTAAAACATATAAATATATAGAGAGAGATTTATATCAAGGAAACGGCTCACATGATTGTGGAGTCTGGAATGTCCCAAGTCCATGGATCACGATAGAGGCTTCTCCTGATTTACACAGCTGCAGGGGCTGGAGAAGCCAAGATCGGCAGCTTGGAGAACAGGAACCGGTTGCAGGATGCCACGCAAGCAAAAGCCAGAACATCCGCTTACATTCAGATGCAGGCCACACGCCCAAGGAAACTCCCTTTCAACTGATTGGCTACTCACAGCAGATCCCATCATGGGGTGAACACTGAGAATCATGGCACAGCCAAGCTGACACACAATCTTAACCATCATAGGTTGCTTCTTTTTTTTTTGGCTATTATGAATAATGCTGCTATGAACATTCATATACAAATTTTTGTGTGGACACATTTCAATTTCCCTTGAGTACAGGGGTAGAATTTCTGGGCCATA
The DNA here is from genome assembly GCF_030014295.1 of Loxodonta africana. Lineage (NCBI taxonomy): Eukaryota > Metazoa > Chordata > Mammalia > Proboscidea > Elephantidae > Loxodonta > Loxodonta africana. The sequence continues at coordinate 213,086,639 of NC_087342.1, read as the reverse complement.
TGGTAACACTATGTTTAACTTTTTGAGGGACTAGCAGACTGTCTTCCAAAGTGGCTGTACCACTTTATATTCCACCAGCAGTGTACGAGAGTTCCAATTCTTCCACATTCCCACCAACACTTGTTACTGTCGTCATCCTCTCACCTACTAACCGAAAAGTTAATGGTTCCAACCCATCCAGTGACACCATGGAAGAAAGGCCTGGCAATCTGCTTCCATAAAAATTACAGCCAAGAAATCCTATGGAGCACTAACTCATGGGACAGCCATGAGCTGGAATCGACTTGTCAGTAATAGGTTTGCCTTTTTAGCAGTGGGTATAAAGTGGTATTTCACTTGTGGTTTTGATTTGCATTTCCTTGATGACTAACGATGCTGAACATCTTTCCATGTGCTTATCCATTTGTGTCTCTTCTTTGGACAAATGGCTACTCAAATTCTTCGCCATTCTTTAGTTAGGCTATTTGTGTTTTTACTGTTAAAATGTAAGTATTCTTTATATATTCTGGATACTAGACTCTCATCACATACATGGTTTGAGAAGTATTTTCTCCTATTCTGTGGAATGTCTTTCCACTTGCATTATATTACTTTAATCCTCACAATAACCCTATGAGATAGTACTGTAAGTACCCCATTTTACAGATGAGGAAAAAGAGTTAGCTCACTTGCCTGAGGTTTCATAGCTAGTAAGAGCTGGAGCGGAGACTCCATCAAGGCAATCTGCCTCCACTCACATGAGGGTGTATTGCCAGGAACAGACTGAGCTCCTTAGCTATTACACCAATAGGCACTAAATAAAAAAGGTGGATTGAAAATCATTAACTTAAAAAAGGAACAGTATTACTGATACTTTGTATAAAAATACCAGAGGATCCTTCTCTTATTTACAATAGTCTTCTTAACTCAAGAAAAAACGTAGCTTCAGATAAAGCATAATTCTGCCTTAAAAGGCAAAAGTTGCCCTTTATACAGTGTCTATTCTTTTCAATTGTAGGAAACTGTTTTTCTTATTGAGTTCTGTAGTTGAAACAAAGGAATTCAGAATACAAGTGGTATTTTTGCTGAGATTCAAACATTATAAATGGTCACAGTGGGTGTTCTGTTAGGTGGAGGACTGTTTCTTAGCCAACAACCCCCTCTATTCATAACGCATGCCTCCCCGGCCCTGCACAACCACTCTCTGAGAGGATGAACAAAGCACAGTTTTACCAACAAGGATGTCCCTCGGACCAGTCCCCCCACCTCCTCCTCCTATTTCTGCTACCAACTGTTAAATATAAAAGTCAATCTACAAATAATTTCAGGATTTCCATAGAATTATGCTCATGCTAAATAAAGAGCGATACAGTGGTTAAAAAGAATATGCTAGATCTACCAATACTGGCATAGAAAGAGATTCAACACTTTTAGTTAAAGCAAAAATAAATAATATGATCTTGTATTTATTTAAAAACTGGCAACATAAATACATATTGTAATACATCCATCAGTACTTGCACACATACACACACACAGAAATTATCTAATGACAGGGGTTTTCCCTTTTAGAGGCAGGGGTAGTTTTGATGTGATGTATTTCTGAAATGTTTGGATTTTTTAACACATATACATAGCATTTTTGTTTAAAATTTTTAAGATCAACAAAGGGTAGTATTCTCTCAAATAGTCCTACAAACTCAGAGACTCCTTAAAGAAGCAGGGAAACAAATATCAATAAAACTAACAAATGACATACCTGGGTAGATTGTCATCAATTCACAAACCTCCTTAAGTAAGAAAAATGAAGTACCTGCGTATGTGAATTTGAGTGGCGGGGGGGGGGGCGGATTCTAGAGCTACCATTAATTTTTTAAATGCCTCTCTATTCAAAAAGAAGTTAAAGACACTGCCTTAAAAGAATACTATACAGCCTCCTTTTATGAAAAGGTAAAGACAGAAATTAAAGGATCAAACAAACAACAAAACTCCTTAAGCCAAACACAATAAAGAGGTGTCTTCCAAACCATGAAGCAATAGCCATTAGATCTCTTCAACCCGTCCTCTGTGGTATTTAGCCTGACGCTACGCCAACTTTATTTTTATAAGGATTTATAGCCCTTCATGTTGAAGATAATGAGCCTTGGTGGCACTGTGGTTAAGTGCTCAGCTGCTAACCAAAAGGTAGGTGGTTTGCACCCACCAGCTGCTCCATGGGAGAAAGGTGTGGTAGTTAGCTTCCACAATGATTACAGCCTTGGAAACTTTATGGGGCAGTTCTAGTTTGTCCTGTAGGGTCACTATAAGTCAGAATTAACTTGATGGCACAGGTATGTTTTTGTTTGTTGGTTTGTTTTTGTCTTTTTTTGTTTGATCATTTGTTTTTTACGTTGGAGGTATGTTTCTCTTTCCGTTAGAATCAACACAAACACTTTTCTAAAACAAAACAGAAAAGAAAAAGGTATCTGCCCTGTAAAAACTAACTCTAATCACATATACAATCAAGTTGCTTGGTACATTCCTTCAAAAACTATTTACTGTGTGTCTATTACGAACCAGGTTCACTATTCTCTTAGATAATGTCATTCTTATTTGGTATATGCCCGGATTTTCCTTCTTTCTTCTACATGCTACAGAATAAAGGAAGTGAAAGAATGAATGTCCTGCATTAGGTCATCTTAAATGTCCATATGGTAATTCCCAACAGCCTAGATCATGGTTCTTTGTAGAGAAATGAAAAGGAAGCACCGCTACAAGTCTACAGGACCTTGATCCTTAGTTCACTAAAGATTATCAGTAATAAAAGAGACATAAGCTTCCCCCATACAGGAGCTTCAACATTCTTGACTTTTCCTCTTGGCTCTCACCCAACAAACAGCCTTCTCCTTGAGGAAGATAAATTTCTCCTTGAAAAATGAAAGCTAATCTAATTTATCCACATGAACACAAAAGATTAAAGCAATGTCTAAACTAGTGGGTTATTATTCTGTCACTACATCTGTCAATGACAAAACCCTACCTTAATTTTAACACTAACCTGTATTATTTCAGAAATGCACGCTTTCTAAAAAATTATTTTGAGGGAGAACTGCATTGTCTACACATTGAAGACTGGAGGAGTAAGAAAAATCATACTGATAAAACTAAAATCGTATCTATAAAATTAAAAAGGAAGAAGTAGCAAGTCTAACTGACATCCATTCTTGTTTCAGGAAGTGTTTTCTTAATATATCACTGACTCACTTATGACCTCTTCTTTAACATGTACGTAGAAATTTCCTGTAAGTAACATACTCTAATTTCCAAGTAAATTAACATGAATTTTACTATTTTAATACATCAACTTTTATATTCATATAGTTATACTGTCTGGGTCATTTATACTTAATTACACTGTCCAGGTTATTGTGTCAGAAGTAGAATGCAATGCATATAAAGTCTCTAGCAACTGCCATGTAGAGGGTCAGAGAAAAAGATGAAGACCTTCAAGGAGATGGATTGCCACAGGGGCAGGAACAATGGGCTCAAGCATAATAGCAATTGTGAAGATGGCACAGGACCAGGTAGTGTTTCGTTCTGTTGTACGTAGGGTTGCTATGAGTCAAAACCAACTCAATGGCACCTAACAACCACCACAAAGCATCTGCCATAACAATATTCGAATTTATCAAAAGTAAATTTCTTCCAAAGGCCAAACTATCACTGAATCCAAGGATAACCAAAGAAAGACCTTGTTAACTAACTGCTGAGCTTCCTTTTTCCTAAAATAGGAGTCATTTAAATTCCACTTTTAGTTTGGCTACTCACTTGTTTTCTCCCCAAATACACCTGAACACCATCTTGGTTGTTTCCCTTTAGTAACATCCTACCAAATGACACTGAGGAAAAACCATTAAATCACATTAACTGAAGTATGTGGCTTCAGAATAAGGTGGAGAAAGTGAAGAATTGTGAGTGGTTTACATATTTCTGTTATAGCACAGTTAACCGTCTACTCTGTGCTACCCATTTCAGAATTTTAATCTTGTGCTGTCCCTGTGGTTGAAAGTCTTGGGATCATTCCTTCCATTTTCCCCCATCATAAGATATACATATAATACTGTAACATGCATCATAATATAACACACACATATGACCAAGAAAAGCTGTTTCTAACAGGATTAGCAAAAACAATTATAAATCAGCTGCGAAAAGGAAGTGATGGAATTTATTTCAAACAAGTGACAATGACTGGGTGATTACCCACCATTCTATATGCTTTTTCAAAAGAAAGAAAATCAGGTGTTACCCGCTGTAGAAGGCAGAATAATGACCTTCGAAAGATGGCGTCCACGCCCTAAACTCCAGAACCCGTGAATACGTTAGGTTACATGGCAAAGGGGAAATTAAGGTTGCAGATAGAATTAACGTTGCTCATCAGCTGACCTTAGACTAGAGAAGTATCCAGGATTATCCAGGCGGCCCCAATGTAATCACAAGGGTTCTTATCAGTGGAAGGAGGAGGTAGAAGAGTGATGGGCAGCATGATGTGATGTGAGAAGGACTCCACCAACCACTGCTGGCTTTAAAGATGGAAGTGGGCCACAAACCAATGAATGTGGGCAGTCTCCAGGAGCGGGAAAGGGCAAGGAAACGGATTCTCTTCTAGAGTTTCCAGAAAGAAGGCAGCTCTGCCAACACATTGACGTTAGCCCAGTGAGACCCGTGTCCGACTTCTGACCTCTAAAACTGTGAGATAATGAGTTTGTGTTGTTTTAAGCCACCAGCTTCAGAAGCTTCAGAGTAATTTGTTACAGCAGCAATAGAAAACTACAGCACCCACTCATCAGCAACCCTTTCAGTCATCTACCCCTGCTGTGAATCACAAACTTTGAAATGTCAGATGAGGGCAGAAACACAAAGCAGGGCTGGCAAGTCTACAAGCTATCCGCGCTGCCAGCTCCAGCTGGGCAAAGCATACTGGTCAGGCTCTGCAAATGACAACTACACACGGGCAATCCCACACAAACGGACACAAAGGGATGAAATTAGGCTCTTTTTATCACCCCAAGGAAAGCAACTGGGGAAAGGATAAGGGAGACAGTGGGGAGAACCGGGTCACAAGCAGAAACCATTTCTGCAGATACCAGCAGAGCTCCTAATCTAGAAGCTGACACTCTAAATGCAATGAGAGGGAAGAATCAGTCACACACAAGTTCTTTCAGTCACGGTTACACCCAAAAGAACAATGAGCTCAGCTTTTGGCAGCAGAATCTTAAACATTAAAAACCATGAAATGAGTTACGCTATTACTCAATTGAATTCTCCGACAAAGCCAAGATATTCCCTCTGCTACTTAGTCCAGGTCTTCAGTATCTACCCTTTGATTTACTACCATAACCTCTTATATGATCCACCTTTCTGTATGCATCCGAAACACCTCTAAAAGATTAACCTTCTTCTGATCATGAAATACCCCACTCTCAAAACCTCCACACACCACCCACTGCTTCAAAATCAAGCACATCTATACGTTACAGGGTAAGTAAGGGCTTTCAGCACGGCATTCAGCACGCTTTCCTGTAGCCAAACCAAAAAAGACAAACCTGTTGCCTTCAAGTCGATTCCGGCACACAGCAACCCTATAGGACAGGAGAACTGCTCCATAGGGTTTCCAAGGAGCAGCTGGTGGATTTGAACTGCCAACCTTTTGATTAGCAGCTATAGTTCTTGACCACTGCACCACCAGGGCTCCCTTTCTGTAGCAACCCTCTGCTAATTCTGTGCCCTTCACCTAGAACATCTCCTAGTCCCAGGGCTTCCAGCACAGCCTCCATATCAAATGGATACCTCATTCATGAAGCCTTTAATAATAGGTTCTCCCCTAGTCCTTTCTTCACCCCTCTCCAATCTTCTGAATTCTCATGGTATTTTTGTTCCTTACTTATAACACAAAATATTTTGGTATGTTGGGGAGTTATAAATACTATAGATACAGGAATAGAGTTACATATATGTGTATGTATGTATGTGTATATACATACATATACACATATATATATATACACATATACACACACACACATATATATATATATACAGGGAAACCCTGGTGGCACAGTGGTTAAGAGCTACAGCTGCTTATTGAAAGGTTCGCAGTTCAAATCCACCAGGCGCTCCTTGGAAACTCTATGCAGCAGTTCTACTCTGTCTTACAGGGTCGCTATGAGTCGGAATCGACTCGACAGCAACAGGTTTGGTGTGTGTGCATGTATGTGTGTGTGTGTCTGTGTGTGTGTGTGTGTGTATATATGTATATATATACAGTCCCTGGGTGGTGCAAACAGTTTGCATTCACCTACTAACCTAAACGTTAGTAGTGCAAACCCAACCAGCAGCACTGCTGAAGAAAGACCTGGCAATCTGCTTCCAAAGAGATTACAGCCAAGAAAACCCTATGGGACAGTTCTACTCTGTAACACCTGCAGTCACCACGAGTCAAATGGCAACAGGGTGGGTGGGTGGCTAGATAGATAGATAGATACAGAGACAGAGAGATATAGATAGATATCATCCCATATGATCTCTTCTCCTTACTAGACTTAATTCCCTAAATGAAGAAATTGTCTTATGGCTTGGCCTGCCTCTCACAGCTCTGTACACACTGTAATGTACAATAAATGCTTCCTGAATTACCAAAAAAAAACCTAAATATATCCTTAAGAAAAAGAAATCCAGATCATTCCAGAGAAATTAAGAGTTACCCATGTAAGAAAATCCTTCTTTAGCAAATTCAACTCAAGTAAAACAATGTTTTAGAATTTTTTGTGTGTGCTTGGTTGGTTGGAATTTTTTGTTTATTTTTGTTGTTGTTTTAAATTGAAGCAAGGAAAAATTCTAATGTGAGGAGTTGAGTGAAAGCATGTATCTCCTTCCATCTTCGGCTATCGCAACTCTACAAATTCCTACAAGCTGACTTAGATGCTTTCCTAGAAGAGGAAGCTTAGGATCCAGTTGGAAAGCAAGCAAGTAATAACTTAGAAAGGAACAGGCCCAAACCAGACGAATCATCACTCAACCATTTCACTGCAAGTCCACTTGCACTATCAGACCAGTACTTGGAACAGCAGGCTCTCACAGCATGTCCATATCAAAATTCATCTACCCTTCTGAGTTTAAAGTTTTAGCTCTTAGACCTTGTGGCAATCCACCATACGAATGGACGTGTATACATAAATATGTAAGACCTGTAGAGTTTCTTCTTCAAGTAGAAAAAGTAAATACGGACAGACTAGAAGGCAATATTTTCCTAACTTCTGACTCAAAAGTCTAGATAATGCACAGAATGGAAGACAGACATAAACTACAGTTCTGTAAGCTAAAACATTTCACGTACCTCTCTATTTCTAAAATGTACGTAGCATGTCCATCAATTTCTTGTTTTGTTTTTTGTTTCCTTTTCTTGAGCCACCATGACCACTATTTATTTCCAAAATTTATTCATCACCCTAAACGGAAACTCTACACTTTTGGCAATAACTACTCATTCCCCTTCCCTCCCCTTGACACCCCTGCCAGCCCCTGCTAACCACTAATCTACTTTCTAGCTCTAGAATCTGTCCATTCTAGATATTTCAAACCACCATTCATCTGTCAGTTTGTCGTTCTGTGGTGGATCGTGTGTTGCTGTGATGCCTGCAGCTATGCCACTGGTGTTTCAAATACCTGCAGGGTCACTCCAGGTGAACAGGTTTCAGCAGCACTTCCAGACTAAGACAAACTAGGAAGAAGGACCTGGCAGTCTATTTCTGAAAAAATTGGCCAGTGAAAACCTTAGGAATAGCAGCAGAACATTGTCTGACATAGTACCGGAAGGTAAGCCCCTCAGGTTGGAAGGCACTCAAAACATGACTGGGGAAGAGTTTCCTCCCCAAAGTAGAGCTGACCTTAATGATGTGGATAGAGGAAAACACTCAAAAACATATCATTTGCTGATGTGGCATGACTCAAAATGAGAAGATACAGCTGCAAAAATTCATCAGTAACTGGAACATGGGATGTACAAACTATGAACCTAAGAAAATTGGAAGTTATCAAAAATGAAATAGAATAATTGAAGAACAATATCCTGGGCATTAGTGAGCTGAAATGGATTGGTTTTAGCCATTTAGAATCAGACAATCATGTGGCCTACTATAAGGGGAATGCCAAATTAAAGAGGAATGGTGTCATATTCGCCATCAAAAGAATGTATCAAGATCTATCCTGAAGTGCAATGATAGGATAATATTCATACACCTACAAGGAAGTCCACTTAATACAACTATTATTCAAATGTATGCACCAACCACTAATGTCAAAGATGAAGAAATTGAAGATTTTTAACAACTTCTGCAGTCTGAAATTAATCAAACATGCAATCAAGATGCATTGACAATTACTGGTAATTGAAATGTGAATGTTGGAAACAAAGAAGGATGGGTAGTTGGAAAATATGGCCTTGGTGACAAACATCAATGGAGGCTGCTTGACAGAATTTTCCAAGACCAACAACCCATTCATCGGAAATATCTTCTTTCAACATTAATGGCTACTCTACTATACACTTGCACCTCGCCAGATGGAATACAATGGAATCAAATAGACTACATCTGTGGAAATACATGACAGAGAAGTTTAATATCATCAGCCAGAATGAGACCAGGGGCTAACTGCGGAAGAGATCACCAAGTGCTCATATACAAGCTCAAGTTGAAACTGAAGAAAATTAAAACAAGTCCACAAGAGCCAACGTACAAACCTGAGTATTCATCACCTGAATTTAGAGACCATGTCAAGAATAGGCTTGATGCATTAAATACTAATGACTAAAGACCAGACGAGTTGTGCAAGGACATCAAACATAAAGAAAACAAAAGGCCATTAAAAAAGACAGGAAAGAAAGAAAAGACCAATATGGATGTCAGAAAAGGCTCTGAAACTTGCTCTTGAACATAGAGAAGCTAATGCAAAAGGAGGAGAGAATGAAGTAGAAGAGATGAACAGAGGATTTCCAAGGGTGCCTCAAGAAGACAAAGTAAAATATTATAATGAAATGTGTAAAGACCTAGAGTTAGGAAACCAAAAAGGGAGAATACCCTCAGCATTTCTCAAGCTGAAAGAAGTAAAGACAAAATTCAAGCTTCAAATTGCAATACTGAAGGATTCTATGGACAAAATATTGAACAACGCAAGAAGCATCAAAAGAAGATGGAAGGAATACAGAGTCACTATTGGTTTTATACCAAAAGAAGGAAACCCTGGTGGCATAGTGGTTAAGTGCTACGGCTGCTAACCAAGGGTCAGCAGTTTGAATCTTCCAGGAGCTCCTTGGAAACTCTATAGGGCAGTTCTACTCTGTCCTATAAGGGTGAGAAACAACTTGACGGCAACAGATTTCATTTTTGGTTTATACCAAAAGAAACTGACCAATGTTCAACCATTTCACAAGGTAGCATATGATTAAAACCCAATGGTATTGAAGGAAGATGTACAAGCTGCACTGAAGGCACTGGTAAAACAAAAGGCTCCAGGAATTGATGGAAAACCAACAGAGATGTTTCAGCAAATGGATACAACACTGGAAGCGTTCATTCACCTATGTCAAGGAATCTGCAAGACAGCTACCTGGCCAACGAACTGGAAGAGATCCATATACCTGCCCATTCCAAAGAATGTTATTCATGTGGAACCTATACATAGACCAAGAAGCAGTCATTCAAACAGAACAATGGGATACTGTGTAGTTTAAGATCAGGGAAGGTACACGGCAGGGTTGCATGCTTTCACCACACTTATTCAATCTGTATGCTGAGCAAATAATCAGAGAAACTGGACTATAAAAAGAATGCGGCATCAGGACTGGAAGGAGACTCATTAACAACCTGTGATATGCTGATGACACAACCCTGCTTGCGGAAACTGAAGAGGACTTGAAGCCCTCAAGCATTACACCTCAATGTAAAGAAAACAAAAATTTTCACAATTGGATCAATAAGCTACACCACGATAAATGGAGAAAATATTGAAGTTGTGAAGAATTTCATTTTAAGTTGGATCCACAATCAATGCCCATGGTAGCAGCAGTCAAGAAATCAGAGGATGTATTGCATTGGGCAAATCTGCTGCAAAAGACCTCTTTCAAGTGTTAAAAATCAAAGACATTACTTTGAGGAGTAAGGTGTACCTGACCCAAGCCACGGTATTTTCAATCACCTCAAACGCCTGCAAAAGCTGGACAATGAATAAAGAAGACAGAAGAAGAAATGATGCCTTTGAATTATGGTGTTGGCAAAGCATACTGGATACGCCACGGACTGCCAGAAGAATGAACAGGACTGTCTTGGAAGAAGTAAGCCAGAATGCTCCTCATGAGGGAGGATGGTGAGACTCTGTCTCCATGGACTTTGGACATGTTATCAGGAGGGACCAGTTCCTGGAGAATGACATCGTGCTTAGTGAAGTAGAGGGTCAGTGAAAAAGAGGAAGGCCTCAACGAGATGGCTTGACACAGTGGCTACCAACAATGGGATCAAACAAAACAATGATTGTGAGGAGGCTGGAGGACTGGGCAGTATTTTGTTCTGTTGTTCAAAGAGTTGCTATGAATGGGAACCAGCATGATGGCACCTAACAACTACAGACTTACTTCATGTAAGCAGAATCATACGATATTTGTCCTTTTGTGTCTGGCTTATTTCACTTAGCATAATATTCTCAAGGTTCATCCATGGTGTTGCATGCATCAAAACTTCATGTTTTTTTACAGCTGAACAATATTCCATTGTATATGCCACATTTTGTTTACCATTCATCTGCTGATGGGCACTAGGGTTGTTTCCTCCTTTTGGCTATTGTGAACAGTGCTGACATGAACACTGGTATACAAGTATCTATTTGAGTCCCTGCTTTCAATTGGGGGGGTGGGGGGCATATAACTAGGGGTTGAATTTCTGAGTCATGTTTCCATCAATTATTATGTGTGACTATCAAAGTTTTTCAAAAAATATAACAAAATTCAAAGTGCTAAGTACTAAGAAACTTGATTCAAAACCAGGTTTCAAATAGTAAACCAATGCAATCCAAACTTATTTTTAAAATTAACTACTAACAAAATAGTTGCTTAAAAAAAAAAAAATTGTCATTGAGTCAATTCTGACTCACAGTGATCCTACAGGACAGAGGAGAACTGCCCCATAGGATTTCCAAGCTATAATCTTTACAGAAGCAGACTACCACATCTTTCTCCCACAGAAGTGGTGGGTTCAAACCACCGACTTTCAGTTAGCAGAGGAGCACTTAAACCTAATTCCTTACCATATTCCTTAGCACAACAAACTCATTCTGAACAACATGGCACACAGTAGATCTTTGGTATGGATTGAACTGTGTCCCCCAAAAATATGTGTCAACTTGGCTAGACCAAGAATCCCAGTATTGTATGATTGCCCACCATTTTGTCTTCTGATATGATTATCCTATGTATTGTAAAGTTGACTTCTATGATGTTAAAGAGGCAGGATTAGAGGCAGTTATGTTAATAAGGCAGGACTCAATCTACAAGATCAGGTTGTGTCTTGAGTCAATTTCTTTTGAGATATAAAAGAAAGAAGCAAGCAGAGAGACAGGGAGACCTCATACCACCAAAAAGAAGTGCTGGGAGCACAGCCCTTTAGACCCAGGGTCCCTGCGTTGAGCAGCTCCTAGACTACAGGAAGACTGAGGACAACGACCTTCCCCCAGACCCTACAGAGACAGAAAGGCTTCCCCTGGAGATGGCACCCTGCATTCAGACCTCTAGCCTCCCGGACTGTGAGAGTATAAATTTCTCTTTGTTAAAGCCATCCGCTTGCGGTATTTCTGTTATAGCAGCACTAGGTAAGTAAGACAGTCCTCAATACACCTCAATTTAAAATGTTAAACTTAGCCTCATAGCTATCTGCTGGATGGATCCAATACATCATTCCATCAAGTTGAAATCAACTTCCACATCATATAAAGAACACAATTTCCTTCCCACCTCCCCGACCCTTCTTTCTCTGCCTTGTTTCAAAAAGGATTCAGGTGTCGATGCAGAGCTTTCAACCATATCACGGCAAAGTTTAATTTGAACAGGCAGCTTCTCATGACCTTCAGGTCTGTGTTCAACAATGAAATCATTTGGCTTTCTATCCTATTCAGTTATTAATTACAAACAACAAAGGAAGAACTTTTCACACGGAAAACGGAAATCTTTGCTGGCCAACATTCACTTTAGGTCACTCTGGGTCACATTCAGTTATAGCTATGGTCAGTGGAGACTGTGTAATGACCTCAGCTTTTTAGAACTACAACATTTGCTGGACAGGAAACAAAAGAGCAATGTTTCTTTAAGACAAGTGTTCCTGGAGGTTTATAGTCTCAAGACAGCAGGCTGGGTGATGGGCAGATGGGGGGCTTGGGACAGAGGGAGCCTTCTGTGCCCCTGTGGGCCCATCACCTGAGTTCCCAGGTGAGCCCTTCAGTAAACACCTGAGTGAGAACTCTACCCTGAGATGGGACTCCCAGAACCTTAGCGTTCTGACCCCACCAATTCTAAGAAATTCGGCTAGTGTATTCTAAGGAAATTTGACCTTTTAGAAGCCAGCACCAAAGAGTTGATTTTTTTTTTAATTAACAAAGCAAATATCTATACCTCTATTCTTTTTACTCCTTTTCATTTGCTTGTTTCTATTGTTATTATTATTAATTCACCCTTTGTGTTCATTTTTTAAAGTAGGAAGTTGCAGCATAAGAAAAACAACCCCAGAAATCAACCTGTGCCTCAATTTAAAAGGTACTTCTTTGCTTATCAGCTCTGCTAAACCCCTTTTTGCATCCAGAAATAGACCCATTTGGTCTTCCTTCTAAGGAGCCCTGGTGGCGCAGTGGTTAAAGCAATAGACCGCTAACCAGAAGGTTGGTGGTTAACAACCACCAACAGCTCCGCAGGAGAAAGATGTAGCTGTCTGCTTCCATAGAGATTTATAGACTTGGAAACCCTATGGGGTCACTATGAGTCGGAACTGACTTGCTGGCAGTGGGTTTTGTTTGGTTTTGGTCTTCCCTCAACTCCTAGATGGTCTTAAACACAGCCTGCCTGACTGAGCCCGCAATTGCAAGTAATATTGCCCTTCCTGCTAAGCTATCTGAGCTGCCAGCTAAAAATCTTTCCCAAGGCGTTAATTAGCTTGAAATGAAGAACAAAGTTAGGAGAGCAACAAATGAGCAAAGGTTTGTTCTTCCTAACAATAGTCAGTCTCTATGTAGGAAATGACACAAACCAAAAACCAGCAAGCCCCTCAGTCGGTCCATGCAGTGAAGAAAGAGGGCAGAGACACCAAATGCAAACCTGCTTTAACACTACCACGTGGTCCAGACACTTTCACAGGACTCCTCACTAAGGTGCTGCAAATGGTTAACGTGCACGGTGCTAACCGAAAGGTTGGATGTCCGAGCCCACCAAGTTGAGCTTTGGAAGAAAGGCCTGGCTATCTACTTCTTAAAAAATAAGCCATTGAAAACCCTATGCGAGCACAGTTTGACACACACAGGGTTGCCGTGAATCAGAGTCCAATCAACAGCAACTGTTTTTTTGTTTTGTTTTTTACTCTGGGCAACAGCATGACAAGAATACACACTGTCCAAACTATGTCTTGGATCGGTGAGATTAAAGCTATCTACTTTATACGCTTATACAAGGAGCCCTGCTGGTGCAGTGGTTAAGCGATTGGCTGCGAACCAAAAGGTCGGCAGTTTGAACCCACCAGTCACTTTGCAGGAGAAAAATGTGGCTGTCTGCTTCCCTAAAGATTTACAGCTTTGGGGCAGTTCTACTTTGTTCTATAGGATTGCAATGAGAGTCAGAATTGACTTGACAGCAATGGGTCTTTAAAGATTTCTATTCTTCTGGTCTGACTTTTCCTCTTCTTTCATCATCTAAGTCAAAAGAAAACTTGGCTGCTATCTTAGTTTGGTTCCCGCTTCCCCCCAGAAGCAGACCCTGAGACAAGGATTCAAGTATACATACTATGTTTTGGGGTGATCCCAGAAAACACTGATGGGGGGTGAGGAGCCAAGGCAGGGAAGGAAAGGCAGACAATAAAAGGGTCCTTATCGAATGGTCTGGCTGAGACTGGAGGGACCCTGGAGGTCATGGCCTCCGGACTCTCTGTTAGCCCAAAACTAAAGCCATTCTCGAAGCCAACTCTTCAGACAAAGATTAGACTGGGCTCTAAGACATAAAATGATACTGGTGAAGAGTGTGCTTCTTAGCTCAAGTAGACACATGAGACCATGTGGGCAGCTCCTGTCTGGAGGTGAGATGAGAAGGCAGAGGGGGAAAGGAGCTGGTTGACTGGACATGGGGAATACTGGGTAGAGAGGAGTGTGCTGCCACTTTGAAGGAATAGCAACTAGGATCACATAACAATCTGTGTATAAGTTTTTGTATGAGAAACTGACTTGAATTGTAAACTTTCACATACAGCACAATTTTTTAAAAAATTAGGAAAAAAGGGTCCTCATCAGACAAGTTATCACTGAATCATTTACTGGGGAATCTGAGAAGCAGTTTAAGATGCTCCCCTCAAAGGTAGCTCTAAGAGAGGGAGGGTTTACATACCAGCAGAGACTTGGTGACAAAGTGCTAAGAGCTTGGCTGTTAACTAACCAAAAGGTCAGCAGTTCGAATCCAACAGGTGCTCCTTGGAAGCCCTATGGGGCAATTCGACTTTGTCTTATAAGGTCACTAAGAGTTGAAATCAACTCAGTAGCAATGGTTTTTTTTGTTGTTTTTTTTTTGTTGAATCACTGGTTGTGTGCTCCTAGAGGCTGGCACTTCCTGCCTTGGCTGGGTTCTGTCAACCAGAGAAAGCCCTGAGGCAAAGGAATGCAGTTGCCCGCCAGCCTCTGTGCACTGAAGTGCTGATGGCAGGGAAGGTGGGTGGGGTACCAACAGCCTCTGCTACAGCTAAAATTGGGATTATCTCCCAAGGGTACTTAAACCAGAGGCAACCATGTTTGTTAGATGATACTACCTACTGCATAATACAAACTGGAGTTCTTTTCTACCAATTTATCCTTCAAGAAAGAGTCAACTTGTATTTAAATTCTGTAAGATCTCATATTATGGAACACTGTCAACTGCTGTCTTAATTTGAAACAGCAAAGTACTGTTTAAGGAAGACACAATAATCTGAAAGGGCTTCCATCAATATACAACTATTAAAGGTCAAGCAAACAAATACAAACGTGGTAATCAACTTCCAACCTCAATTGTTCTTCTTTTATTCAACTTCCAACCTCAAGTGTTGGATAGCAGAGCAACTCCAAGGGCAGAAAAAAAAAAAAGTAAGCGGACAAAGGCCATTAGCAAAATCTTCAAATGTGATAATACAAATAAGGAAACACAGAATGAGGCTCATCTTAACTAGCAATTATAGAAACTGTGAATAAAACAATATGTGTTACTCACAATTTGATATCGCCTGGACCTCAGAAAAACGGACATATTTATACACAACTGATGGCATTAAAGCCTGACACAATCCTTCTGTAAAGCATTTAGCAATACATGTCAGGAACCCGAAAATTAGGCCTCTTGTCCCAGAAATTCTATTTCAAAGAACTTATAAGAAATAAATAACTGAAATGAAGGGAGATTATCATTATTGCAAATATTTACAATGCACTCATTAGAGGAGTTGCCACAGGGGTTGCCATAAGTCAGAAGGGATTCAATGGCAACTGGTTTAGAGTAGTGTCCGGAGTTCTCAACCAGGAGCAATACTGTACCCAGGAGACATTTGACAATGTCTGGAGACATTTTTTGTTTGACATAATTGGTGGACAAAGGCCAGTGATACCGCTAAACATACTACAATGTACAGAACAAGAGAGTTATCTGGTCCAAATGGCAGTATCGCCATGGTTGAGAAACCTTGCTTTATATCTATTAGCTCAAGTAATCGTCCCAAAAACTCCATGGTTAGTCCTGTATCATCTCCATTTTACTGATCAAAATACATGATTTTTCATTGCATTATTATCCATAGTAGTGAAAAACTAGAAATAAACCAAATACCAAAAACAGGTTAAGAGTTAAATTATGGCATACTTAATAGTAATATGGAAAGTACCCATGAAACAACATAAAACTAAAAAGCCACAGCAAAAAATTAGAAATATTTTATCATTATAATTAAGAATGAATATAGACTAAATGAAAATTACTATTGTGTTAAAACAGTATAAACAGAAATAGATCTCTTGTCTTTTCTGATAGTCTTTAATTTTTTTTTTTAAAGAAAAAACACTCAAAAATAGCAGTTAGGATACTGGATATTTTGGGTAGGAATGGAAAAGTGGAATTTTTGTGAATATGGAATCCTAACCTTAATCTTAATCTTAACCTTAAGGATATTCTTATCCTTAACAGGCTAAGAATACAATTTGTTAATATCAAGAAATTAGGGAAAAGAATTTCCATGGGATAGCACCAAACAATTAGTGCTTTAAATTCTGAAGTCGTAACACTTCCGTTCAATGTGAGGCTGAATAAACTAGACTTCCCATCTACCTTTCTTTCCATATTTTAGTTATATATTGGCACACTTTTGCCTACAGAGAGTGGGCAAAAAGAATCAAATTTAAATTCAGCTAAGTCTGAATCATTTTAGCAGCTCTATTATGTAAGCTTAAGGTAAACTGCTGTTTTAAATTTATTACTATTAGTAGTAATAGTAGTAACATTGTTACTATTATTAGGAATATTTATTGAATGAATTACTACATGGATTACTATGGAATCTAATCCTCACAATGGCCATATGACCAAATGGTCTTCTTGCCCCCCTTTTTCAGCAGAGATCAGACACTTAAAATTAAGCAACTTGCCCAGGTCTTAGAGAACTAATAAATGGAAGTACTGGGATTGGAATTCAGGCAGTCTAACTCCAAAACTCAAGTGTTGAAATCAGAATTTAATGTGCAACATGTTTGAGGGCCCTGGTGGCACAGCGGTTACGAGTTTGGCTGCTAACCAAAAGGTTGACAGTTCAAATCCACCAGCAGCTCCTTGGAAACCCTATGGGACCGTTCTACTCTGTCCTATAGGGTCAGTATGAGTCGGAATCAACTCAGTGGCAACAGGGAAGCTTGGGGGTGAG
The DNA here is from genome assembly GCF_030014295.1 of Loxodonta africana. Taxonomy (NCBI): domain Eukaryota; kingdom Metazoa; phylum Chordata; class Mammalia; order Proboscidea; family Elephantidae; genus Loxodonta; species Loxodonta africana. The sequence continues at coordinate 213,069,456 of NC_087342.1, read as the reverse complement.
AAGGAGGAAGGGAAAGATAGGCTTCTGCCCTTCCTCCTCTCCCTGCAGCAATGATCTGATCACATCTGTTATTTAAAAAAAATCCAAATCCATTGCCGTAGAGTCGGTTTCAACTCATAGCAACCCTATAGGACAGGGTAGAACTGCTCCATAATCTTTATGGAAGCAGACTGCCACATCTTTCTCCTGTGGAGCAGCTGGTTAGTTCAAACCACCAACCTTTCAGTTAGCACCTGAGCACTTAACCACTACACCACCAGGGCTCCTTATATTTGCCATTTGAAAAGAGAACCCATTGCCATCTAGTTGATTACAACTCATAGTGACCCTATAGGACAGAGCAGAACTGCCCCACAGGATTTCCAAGGAGCTGCTGGGAGATTCAAACTGCTGACCTTTTGGTTAGCAGCAGAACCTTTAATATCTGCCATATGGGATGGAAAACCTAGCTTCTGAAGTAAGTTTACTCATTTGCCTCTGTACATATAACAACAAATTGACCAAGTGACTCTCACTTTAAATAATTATTTTTCAAATCAACCAGTATGGATAAATAAATGTTTTTGCCAAAAAACAGCTGAGTGGATTCAAAGGAGAAAGCATAAGGCTATCAGAGTTTCTGCACAAGTCCAGAGATAAATGATTCAAAGCCAGGGGATTTTTATCTGGTCCTCATCTCCCCAATGACTATTCCGTTCTCATGTATTTGAGGATAAAAAAATAAGTTCACATCCTGTTAATAGGAAAATGGGTACCTTGGAATAAGTGACAGAAAGACTGTCTGCTTAAGCAATTTAAGCATCTGTTTCAAGAAAGCTGAAGAGGAATGGATAGGAAGGTTAAATATAAAACACTATTTGTAGATATTAAATTGCTCAGCTTACATGTCTCCAGTCTAGTCTTTATCTAGCCAGAGCCTATGTTACAAAATGAAGTCACTGAAAACAAAAGGCTGTGATCTCCTGAGATGCCTGAAGCACAGATTAACTTAACAAATTACAGGGATCAAGATACTAATAACATATCATCATGAGGAACTGAGGGGGGATGTGGCACGAGGAGAAGTACCAGCTTCTACCTCGAGGAGCCACAGCAACTAAAAGCAGCCTATAGGCTGGTGTGCGGGAGTCAGGAACAACAACTTGTCTCCAAATTCCACACCTACACACTCTCCTATTTAAGGAGGCTGAAATGTCAGAGAGTAAGCCTGAAGGTGAGGAAAGTGGAAAACGTCCTTTGTGTGTACAGACTGCATTTCTTCCTGCCCTATGTATGAGTCTCTGACAAATTGTGAGCAAATCTTATCAAAACGTAACCTTTTTAATACACATGATGATTTAGCTATATAAAGAAATCCTAATGTGGATTTCCAAGCTTTTAGGGTTTTTTCTTTTTTTTTTTTTAAATTGTGGAAAATATATAACAAAACCCTTGCCATCTCAACATCTTTTACATATATTAATTCAGTGACATTAATTACGGTCATCATGTTGGGCAACCATCACCATTATCCCTTTCCATATTTTCCATCGCCCTTCACAGGAACTCAGTGAGTGGCTCCTAAGCAACGACGCCCCCTTTCTCCCTCCCTCCCGCCCCTGGTACACACTAATAGACTTTGGTTTCTACACATTTGCCTATTGTGAGATTTCATGTAAGTAGGATCATATAATATTTGAACTTTTCTGACTTATTTCACTCTAAACTGTGTGTTTCAAAGAGATTATAAATGTGAATAAAGTCTGACTCCCTTCGGATTATTTGGACATCCATCTCATTCGCTGGAAACCCTGGTGGTGCACTGTTAAGTGCTATGGCTGCTAACCAAAAGATCGGCAGTTCAAATCCACCAGGCGCTCCTTGGAAACTCTACGGGGCAATTCTACTCTGTCCGGCAATGGGTTTGGCTCTGTTTGGTTTTATTAGGACCTATGCCATACCAGTTGTTAAATATTTGGAATAGTACCTTTCCTGAATATACTACAAATAATTGAGATAAATACCATATCTCATAAAATCCAAAGGATTGATGATAGGTAATTATTTTCATTAATGATAGGGTACCCATTGCTGTCGAGTTGATTTCGACTCATAGCAACTCTACAGAACAGAGGAGAACTGCCCCACTGGGTTTCCATGGAGCAGCTGGTAGATCCAAACTGCCAACCTTTTGGTTAGCAACCAAGCTCTTAGCTACTATACCACCAGGGCTCCAAATGATAGAGTACTACGAATATATTCATCAAATTTTACCTTTTGAAAATAACCTTCTCCCTTTCCAGTTTTAGGAAGGCAGATGAAGCCTGAAAATTTTGTTTCAAAATTTAAGTATCAGAGAAATCAGCCCAACTTGCTCTGTGGGTAAACTTGCAACTGTGAACAACTCAGAAGTGGGGGGTGACAATGGCTGCACAACTTGAAGAATGTAATCAATGTCACTGAATTGTACATGTAGAAACTACTGAACTGGTGTATGTTTCGCTGTGTATATTCTCGGCAACAACAAAATAAATAAAATTAAAAAAAAGAAAAAAAAACTCGCAACTGTGACTGTATATGAGGTTATACCCAATCGGTCCAAAATGAGAAGGAAAATATAATTGCTATCGTATACAAAATTTATAAAATGGTATCAATTTCATTTAGTGCCCTGCCAGTTCCCTTCCACCGCAGAGCTCGCTTTTCCTGGTGCCCCTGCTTTGTTGATGTCCTGTGCATGTGCCTACCTTGCTTATTGGGTAATCCGTCCCTGCTCAGGACCAGGCACATACACAGTACTTCTGAAAGTCAACACTGACTATAAAACACCAGCCCTAGCAGCTGGAAACCAGCTGCACACATGAGTCTAACTCAGTCCACTCCAGGGTCAGAGAAAGGCACTGTGTTTTCATTCAGTTAGGTCTGCTAAAATATGCAAACAGGATTCTAGAGCCTGATTGGATGCTGCAGCCCAGAAAACCGTACAGTCTCCCTTAACTTGCATGGTCATTTCACTGCAAGAGCTTTTTCATGTGCTAATTACTGTGTGGAAATCCTGGTGGCGTAGTGGTTAAGTGCTGTAGCTGCTAACCAAACGGTTGAATCCTCCAGGCACACCCTGGAAACTCTACAGGGCAGTTCTACTCTGTCCTATAGGGTCGCTTTGAGTCGGAATCGACTCGACGGCACTGGGTTTGGTTTGTTTTTTAATTATTGTGTCAATTTTAGCCTACTGATGCCATTCACGCTACACTGTTGACCCAGGTTGCTTGGCTTTAAGATGTTTTTGTGGCTGTTCTTTATTTTATGGACTCCTCCTATAATCAGCCTATCAACAGGTGTATCTTATTTGTCAGTGTGTCAATGTTTAGCAGCACTCAAGTCTACTACCCTTCTAATTTACTGCTCCAGATCTAGAAACTGAACACCCAGAAAACACTCTAAAAGTGGGACTGGAAGCTTCAGGAGACCCTAGTAGCTCAGTGATAGAATTCTCCCTTTCCGTGCTAGAGCCCAGGCAGAATTCCAGCCAGGGCACCTCATGCGCAGCTACCACCTGCCTGTCAATGGAGTTTTGTGTGTTGCTATAATGCTGAACAAGTTTCAGCAGAGCTTCCAGATTAAGATGGACCAGGAAGAAAGGTCTGGCAATCTACTTCCAAAAAATCAGTCAGTGAAAACCCTATGGATCACAATGGTCCAACCCACCACCAATCATGAGGATGGTGCAGGACCAAGCGGCATTTCATTCCATTGTGCATGGGGTCACCATGAGTCAGGGGTCAACTCAAAGGCAGCTAACAACAACGAGGGCTTCACTGGCTTTATCCAGCACACACAGGGGTCCTGGACTGCTGGTGAGAGGAACCATTAAGTTTAAAACAGAATTTAAAACACCCCAGCACCTCCATCAACTACCAGAGGACCCAGAGAACAGCAGGTACTCAATAAATGTTCACTGAATAAACTGCGAAGCATTTATTTTTGGATCCTTGATCCTCTTTTGCTGAGCTGCGTGTGGTATCGATGAGCTTGACAGAAAACTGAGCACTACTCTACTTAAGGACATGTAAACAGATGAGAAACTTTTTTAAATTACAGGAAAATCAATGTTTTACTTTCCCTCTAATACAAACCCAATATGGTAAGAACTGTTCAGCCATCATAACACACCAGGCAAATTTAACTTACTGAATGACTTCCAAATTATGAAAAGTAAATGTCAATTTTTTATTCAGTAATCACGAGTGCGTTTTACCTCCAACACCATTAATTTTTACTTAGATCTCATTGTTTAGAGACATTCTGCAGTACAAGGCCTATCAACAAATTCAGCAAATCCGCAGCGTGCAATCTTGAGGACTTATTTTTCATAGTGCATACTTCGTTTAGCCACAAAATAGATTCTCATCAGAAAACATAAGATTCTCCTTGTAACAGAGGAAGAAATGTTTGGAAGGAAGTAAAGAGAAGAAGGTCCAGAGGGACATGGAGAAGGAAAAGAAGAACTGTTTCCTCAATCCACTTGCAAAAATTTTCTTTTGAAAAACTCATAGGAGCAAAGATAGAATGTAATCATTATTTTAAAAAATTCCTGAGGAAAATAAAATGTAATAATTATTTTTATTTCAAGGTGGTTTTTTTCCTCATTTATCTCCCAAGCATCCTATAAACCACTGCCCCCCAAAAACTATACTTTCCCTACTATAACACTGCTTATTCGGCATTAGAAAAATAAATATTCATTAATAAGTTAATCAGCAGTTCTCACAGAGGCAAGCTGGAAGAACGGCCTTGCAATCTACTTCCAAAAAATTAGCCACAGAAAACCCTATGGAGCACAGTTCTACTCTGACACACATGGGGTCGCCAAGAATCAGAATCGATGCCACGGCAACCGGTTAAATAGTTATCAGCATATTGGCAGATGCCAGACTACACTGATGGGTTGGAGTTCTCTAGGAAGAAAGTGAATCTGTTTGGGAACAAATTTCTTCTGCTAAACACAATCTGGTTAAATGCTTGGCTGATAACCAAAAGCTTGGTGGTTCAAACCCACCCAGCAGCTCCACAGGAAAAAAGACTTGGAAATCTGCTCCCATCAAGATTACAGCCTAGGTAACCCTATGGGGCAGTTCTACTCGGTCACATGTGGCTGCTACAAGTCAGAATCGCCTCAACAGCACAATAATAACAGTACCAGGAAAGGTGTTATTGCCAAGAAGGCAAAACAGAAGCACAAGGCATAGAGAGTCAAAGAGGCAAATAGGCCGGGTTAAAAGCCAAGAGACTGACTCTGGTAGCAGGTTCCCTGCAAGGAGCTGGCTGGGCCAGGGGAAAAAAGGGTCAGTTTTGATATGACAGGAGTGGTTTCTCAGAGGACCAAGAGCATTGCCATCTGATGAGGCATTTCCATTGATGATATGCAAGTGACCTGGAAGAATTTGTGTGAGATGCCTATCTTCCAACTGCTGTGTAACCCGGCCTCTCCAAGTATCTGTGCCTCTCCAGGTATCCAGATCAGCGGCATTCAACTGGTTATCTATCGTGTCTCCAGACTCCTATGACAGTTCTCCTCTATTTGGAGAAAAAGACCTCTCTGCAGACTAAATAAAGCTTTTTATATTAAAAAAAAAAAAATTTTTTTTTTTTTTTTATATAAGGCAAATAGGTCATACAGCACACGATCATATGGGAGGCTGCATGCCTTTGCCTCTGCCTGCGTTACTTGCTATCAAGTAGCAAAATCCTTTCTGAACACATGAAACTGAACTTTGAAACCAGCAAAACATTTTGGGCACCCTGCCACCAAGTTATTCTCCAAGCAACTGCAGGCCATTTGGTGTCCCCTATAGCTCTGTATTTCCTGCCACTTACTGGAACTGTGAGTAAATGAGCCCAGCATGTAGTTACAGTTTTGAAGCTTTGATGTGAAAAACTGCTAACAGATTCAGGTGGAAGGGTAAGGGCAAATGTAAGTTTTCAGTGTGGCAGTGTATACAGGGCCTCATTTAATGTTACTTCTCACCTTCATTTAATATCTAAGTTGGTTTTTTTTTCCTGTATTAACTTGAAAGCCACTACTAACATAAACAGCCACCACTTGCTATAGTCATTACTACAATGGATTGTAAGGAGTCCTGGTGGCAAAACGGTTAGGCACTCAGCAACTAGCTAAAAGGCGGGCAGTTCAAACCCACCCAACAGCTCTATGACAATCTGCTTCCATAAATATTATAGCCTAGAAAACCATTTAGGGCAGTTCTACATGGCACGTGGGGTCGCCATTAGAAGAAAATCAACTCAATGGCATCCAACAACAATAACACAAAGTGCACATAGTTTTTCATTCATACACCTTTGAAGACTTACAGCACCACCATTGTTCCCATTTTGCAAATGAGGAAACAGAGGGTCCAGACACAGCATAGCTGGGATTCAATGTCAAGTCTAAATCCCGCTGCTCTTTCTGCTAACTCTAACATGTTCCATAAATTATAAGGAAAATGGGTTATTCTACAAGTAATTCTGGGGGTTTACCATCCCTATGAAAATAATTTATCAGTATATGAAAATGTAATAAAATACTGAGGGCTCCTAAATAATTATTAGTCTCAGCAGAGTTTGGGATGATGACAGCTTCCACATTATCCAATACGGACAGAGAAAATACAAAATCTAAATCCAACGACTTGAGCCTCTGTCCCAGAGATCCATAAATAATGTCTATCTTTCAAGTTAAAAGTTAATTGTCTTAAAAGCCAAAGGAAATTCAAATAAATCATTTTAAAATCTGCCATCTTATAGGAATTTCCTTCAGAAACATTAAGAGTTTAAAAGGCAAGAAATTCAAGCAATGTATGAAAACGCAATTTGCTGACGAATGCATCCAAAGACTGGATAAACACATGCATGAAAGTTCAATGCCACAAAAAAGAAATACAATTATATACTACTCTTCATGTTTCTACTGACTGTGGATGGCAATTTAACAGTAAAAGCATATTTGCCCCACCAATTCCCCAAGTGAGCCAAGATATATATATATATATATATATATATATATATATATATATATATATATATATATATATACATGTTATTTTTTAAATGGGATGCCACTACTATAAACTTGTTGCCACTGAGTCGATTCCGACTCATAGCAACTCTGTAGGACAGAGGAGAACTGCCCCGTAGGGTTTACAGGGAGCTGGTGGATTCGAACTGCCAGCCTTTTTGGTAAGCAGCCGTAGCAATTAAACCCTATGTCACCAGGGTTTCCACCACTACTATAGGCTGGTTTTAATTTTGTTTCAAAAATTTTAAAAAATATACATCTGGGAACTCAGATATAAAACTATAAATTTTATCTTCACTGAAAAAAATGGCAGGACAAACAACCGTTAAGAATGGTTACAGGTGGAGGGAGGGTAGGAAAACAATTTCCCACTTTACTTTGTACAATTTTTATCCAGCATTGAAATTTTTTTAACAAGGAGACCGATCACTGAAGCTGTCTTTTTCAGATATTTCAAAAAGATTACTAAAAGCCAGATTCCGAATCAAATGTCGCTTATAATAAAATGCTTCCTTAATTTGAAAGCAACTCCACCGAGAGCCACATTAATTCCTGGCCAACTCATAATCTACGTCTCAACGCTCTGTGGTTTAAACAGGAAGTTCGACCTGTGTTCCTTTAGTCCTAGACTAAATTTCACTTCAGTACAATGGTAGAACTAGGCTATGACTCACCTTCCTCTGCAAAACAATGAAAGTTCTAGTTCAGTAGGAAAAAACTACTTGAGTTGCCGGTTCACTGAACTGCTCAAATCAACGTCAAAATATTGGGGCAGAAGCGGGCAGTCCCTGTGCCCAGACCATACATAAATCCTGCACCAGTCCCACCAATGGCCCTCCAACCAAATCCTGAATTTCTGAGTGTTTAGAACATGAAGCACCTGGTGCCTTCTAACTAGGGGTCAGAGAATCCACGCATTTCAAGTAAAAAATGCCAAGGAAAAATACAACTAAGACAATGACGAGGTCACAGACTCAGTTTACATAGCATAATTCAGTTTAAGTACCACAATGGATGGAATGTTTGATTTCCTATTCCTAGGCTCTAAGTAGTAAGTAGTAGGTAGGCAAGGCTTATTATCAACTGTTGCGATTTTTTATCATTTTTACAGAGCTTATCATTCCTTTTATTTACCTGCAACTGTTACTGCAGTTTGCAAAGTGCTTTTAAATGTGTTACATCATTAATCCTGACCACAGCTCCCAGAGGGGTTTACTGGTTGGAGACTCAGGCTCTGAGGTTCAGTGATCTACTCATGCAGTCAATGAATGGCAGTCAGTGAACCTCCGAGCCTAGGTCTCCAACAGGTAAAACCTTCCAGGGAGCTGTGGTCTTTCACCCTGCAGAGCCACCGGGTGGATTCAAACTACTCACATTTTGGTTAGCAGTTCAGCACTTAACCCTTGCACCACCAGTCAACTGAATAGATGAAAGAATAAAAAAATTATAGAAAACCTCAGCAACCGAGAAGGACCCAACCCTCCTGAAGTTCCAACACAAAAGATGAGCTCTTTAAGAATAAGCTACTGAACTAGAAACTAACCCGTGCACAGGGCCATCCTGCTAGAGAACCTCCTGGAAGTGTCCCCAACCAGCCCCCCACACACTACATTCTCTCTCACTCACACACACACAAGCCCCTGATGAAATTCTTATTCCCAATATTCTCAACCTGCCTTGTTTAACAAGGATACCATCAACCACAGGTCTTCTCTCTTCTGTGAGGTCTGCTCAACGTCCACCCAGATTAGCCTGCTCCTCTATGATTCCTTCCTAAAGCTTCTTCCCAAATGACAGCTGATCCTCAGATGGCCACAGTCCAATATAACATACTCTCCTACAGCACACAGACTAGAATCTAAGCCTCTGTCTAATCCTCTTCCAGCCTTCCTGTTCCTCAGGGAAATTTATCCATTAACTCCACAAGCAGGTACTCAGCCTCTCCAGCTTGCCAAGCACACAGTTAGGTGCTGGGGTTCAGAGGTGATAAAATTCGTTTCTTGTCCCTCTCTTCAGGGATCTTACAGTCTAGTGGGAAACTGTGATAGTTGTGTTGTGTGTCAACCTGGCTCGGCCGTACCTCCCAGCAGTTTGGCAGATACTAGAGTGGCTGCTCTTCCAAAATGTAATATAATGTAATCATTTTCCATGATGCGATCAACCAATCAGCTGAAATGAGAATTTCACTGGGGGTATGGCCTGCCTCTAGTATATAAGTGGATGTTCTGGCAAAGCTCATTCCTTCTCTGAACTCTGTACTCTTCTGCTCACTTGATCTCCAGTTCCTGGGATGTAAGCTTGCAGAAGCCTCCAGTCTGCCACTTGACCTGCAGACTTTGGATCTGCCAGCCCCCTCAATCCCATGAGCCACTTCCTTGAAGTAAATCTTTCTCTCTCAATATGTATGTGTGTGTGTGTATCTCCAAGTATATACATATTTTTATATATATCCTGTTATCACCAAGTTGATTACAACACATATCGACCCTGTAAGACAGAGGATAACTGCCCCATACGGTTTCCAACACTGTAATCTTTACGGAGAGGCTGGTGGGTTCAAACCACCAACGTTACGGTTAGCAGCGCAGTGCTTAACCACTGCACCACCAGGGCTCCGTACACACACACACACACACGCGCGCGCGCGCGCATGCGCGTCTGGTTTTGCAACTCTAGAGAACCCAGGAACTAACAACACCTCTCCTGCGCTTCACCTTGTCTACACATCAGAATGGCTTGGACAGCCCTTCAAAAGCTACTATAGTTAATCAAGCCTCAGACCAGTTAAAGCAGACTCTCTGAGGGTGGGGCTCCAGCAGTAGTAACTTCTAAAACCACCCTGGTGATTCTAATGTGGAGCTAAGGTTGAGAATCTCTATTTAACCCATCCGTTTTCTCAAAAGCAAACAGTTGACACAGATCCTACCAACTGACAAGAAGGCAGGAAGGGTGGCAAGGGAAAGCAGGGCCTCCCAGAAGTGGCTACCTGGGCAGGGACAATTGTGTGTACATTACTAGATGTCTGGAAATCCTATAATGCCATGGAATAATTTTTTATTTCACATGTTCAAGACATTTCCTTTTTTTACTTTGGTCTCCTTTAATTAGATTATTTTTAACATTTGGTAATTTGTTCGTAGACACTAAGATTATGGAAAGAAAATGAAATACTTAACAAAAGTTTAGGGTAAATATTTTAATATAAAAAGAACCTGTAACAACTATACATGCATAATCCATAGATTTCAACATATTCAATTTTCCCCCATTATAGCTCAATGGGTACCCAAGAGGCAAATAATCTAAATTAGATCACAACAATCTAGATGAGAACATACCAGCCAAGGACTGGTAATTTTAAAAATAACACTCAAGGCTAATTTTGAGCAAATATATATTTTCAATTTACTTCATTTTATTATGTTCTATTATTCCCTTTAGGTTCTGCAACAGTCATTTGAAACATCAACCTCTTAACTGTCAAAAGTTTAATGCGAAACATTTAATGGTTTCACCCCTTCTACTTTGAGGTCAGTAAATAATAGACATCTCAAGGCTTAATCTATCATAGAGACTGCTCTGAAGACCAAAAATGGCCATGTGTTCCACCAGAATATGCCATCCATAAAAATATACTTTTTTATAGCTTTATTTCTATCAAGATCACCAAGATCTACCCCTCAGATACATGAAAACATTCAGTTCAGTAACAAGAGAGAGCTTAGGCCCTTGTGGAATTTGAAGTCATGTACACATGAGTTTTCTATTTTTATTAAAATAACACACCGTAAAATATTTATTTAAAAAAGAATGCCTTCTGTCTTCCTAAAGCCTTTGGACTGCTCAGAGGGCAGAAAAGAATGCCATCAAAAAAGAATCAAGACTCAATCAGCACAGGATTTAAGCATATGTAAAACAGTAGTCTACTCAGTAAAGGTTTGTACGTTTATTCTAATTGTCTTCTGATTTCAAGGGCTATAAGTAACTCAGACCCTATGGCGCAAGACATACGCAGAGAAGTGAGACTATTAATATTAACACCAGCAAACGAAACAAGATTAGTGTCAAAAAAAAAAAAAAAAAAACTTTAAAAAGCCATAATACTGCAATTACAAGTCCTGTGCATAGCTTTTTAAATCAGGTCCCTGAAAGGTTATTTTAATTTTCTATTAAGACCACATGATTCTTTTAAAAAAAGAGAAAAGTAACAGCCAAGAAATGAAGAGAACTATAGCACACTAATCTACTACACTTGGCCAAGAAATCTAATTTACTAAGAAAATATGGGCTGTTCCAATCATTTCAGTTTGGACTTAAATTTGTTCCAAAGAAACAATGCTCAAAAGCACTTATTACCTCATTTGTATGGAGTTAAAAGACACTAAAAGGGAGTCGTTCCATGGTGACAATATTCACACATGATCTGTAGGGTGAAACAAGATGTATCTCTTGAGTTGGTTTTTTTTCTGTTTTTGTTTTTTCCTCAGACAGCTGATACAACTGTTACATAAACATATATGTACGTCTGAACCCATCGGAAATACTAAGTCACCCCGGAAGCAAACTCTTGAAAGAAAAGTGCACCCCTAAGTAATTATGCATCCGCGGTTCTCCAGGACGAGACTGCATTAAAACAAAAACCCCTTCCCTGATATCTCCCCCAAAAGGGGAGGACAAAAAACTACTTTTTTTTTTTTTAAATAAAGTCTTTTCTGACTATGTGGGCAACTCCTGTCTGGAGGCAAGATGAGAAGGAAGAGGGAAACCGGAGCTAGGTGAATGGACACAGGGAATACAGGGAGGAGAGGAGGAGTGTGCTATCTCATTAGGGGGAGAACAGCTAGTAGTACACAGCGAGGTGTATATAACTTTTTGTATGAGAGAGTGACTTGATTTGTAAACTTTCATTTAAAGCACAATAAATAAATAAATTTAAAAATAAATAGTCTCTTTTTAGTCAATTGAGCAAAGCAAATGCCATATGGATGAGATCTACCACTATTCCACGGTCACAGAGGGAACTTTTTGCCTCTAAACCATAGTAAACAGTCAACAGATAGTAAGTAACTTTGAAAATACAGAGAGACAGAGTGAAACATTTTTCACAACAAACGTATGGTTCCTTGAGCGCCTTTTCCAAAGGAGCCAATAACTTCAGCAAACTGTCCCACTGTGCAGAGAATGATGAAACAGGCAGTTATGGCCTCCACTATTCAGAGGCCACAACAGCAGCGGCATCAGGAAGAAAAGGCCAGGTCTATTCCGTCACCAGCCAGGCTCTGCCTTCAGAGCTCTCTTACTTAACAAACTAGGCTCAGCAAGTGAAAGAGAGAGAAGCCTGTCTCCCACGGACATCCTCTTTTCAAAACCTCCCTGGCTGGTCCTGAGGCACGTTGACAAGCTTACCTGGTAATCGTTTGCAAGTCTGCAGAGCTATTTGCCCGGGCAAATCAAATCTGCACTTTTTCCAACGAAATGTGGTGGTGGCTGGACGGCTCATCACCTACACAGGCTTAAACGAAGAGGACAAAGATCCAGAGGAAGCAGACCACAAAAGCAGCATGCGAACTGCACACTGGGATGTCCTGTTTCTTTTGGTGTCTTTTATTTTTCCCATGAGAGGATCTGACTAAACCTAAGCCAGCCTCCTCTAAATACCAGACAGGAAGTTACACTTAGCAGTTAGTGAAAACTCTTTAGGTAGTTGTTTTGTTTTTTTTTTAATAGTCATAACTAGGGGCCTTTGAATGCTCCTCCTGGTCTACCACTGAGAGATTAAAACATTGTTTCCTGTTTTGAAGTGTTAGCTGGTAAGGGGGTACCCTCCACCTACCTCCCTACTCACCATGTCTATAAATAGAGGCTTCTGTCCTGAGTCTACAACAGGGCTGAAGAGTTCGGTTACATATTAACTATACTTCAAAGAATAAATTATACTTATTTTTCACTTTAATATGTATCTATATCTTGGAGAAATAGAACTCAAAAGGCTTTCTTGTTTATCCCTTAGAAATTATTGTTATGAAAAAATAATAAGCTTAACCATACAACACTATTAGAGAGAATCATCTTGACTCACACTTTCCAGCCCATTCAATTCTGTGTCTGCCTGCTCTCTTCCTGTCGCTTGTTGGACATGTTCTCCATAGGAAAACCATTACCCATATTATCTCGCCTGCTTTCTTATTCCTTGCCTAACTCTTTCTCTATTCTGTTTTGAAATACAAACCTTCTATGCACAAAGATTTTCACAGACTATGTAACCTTGATGGAATACCCACAGGTTTAAATTTAAAGCCATTTCTGTTCCTATTCCTGCCACTAGCTGAGGTACAGAAGAGAGAACTCGTCAGTACTTGCCCCACCCTCTCTAACTTAAGTATTTTTCCTGGGCTAGAAGCTGTGTGATTCTGGTAAAACACTATAAGCCTCACTTTCCACATCTGTAAAACGGGAGTAGTGACCTCACCTGTCTCCTAGGACGGTTGTGAGGAGACAGTGAAAAGCAGGGTGAAAAACAATTATGTCACATAATTAAAGCTTAATTCTCTTTTTCTCTTGGGAGGGGGGTCAACAGCTTTGTTGAGATATAATTCACACACTATCCAATTCACCCATTTAAAATGCACAATTCAATGGCTTTTAGTATATTCACAGAGTTAAGCAACTATCACTACCTAATTTGAGAACATTTTCATCACCCCAAAAAGCCATCACTCTCCATTTCTACCCCACCTACCCACCCCCACAACCCCAGGCAACCACTAAAATAAAACTTCTGTCTGTATAGATTTACCTATTCGAACATTTCATATAAATGAGATGATGCAATACCTGGTCTAATGTGACTGACTTCTTTCACTTAACATGTTTTCAGGGTTCACGCATGATGCGGCATGTATCAGTACCTCATCTTTTTTTTTTTTTTTAATGGCAAAATAAAACTAGTGTTCCTGGAAGGTCCACTTAATGCACTTGGCTGCTAACTAAAAAGTCAGAGGTCGGAGTCTACTCAGAAGTGCCTGGGAAGAAAGGCCTGGTGATCGCCTTCAGAAAAACCAGTCGCTGAAAACTCTGTGAAACACAGTTGTCCTCTGCCACACCTGGGTCGCCAGGAGTCGGGAGTCGACTCGACGGCTGCTCAACATGAAATATTCCATTGTACGGACACGTCACATGTTATTTATTTACTCATCAGTTGTGAAGCGACATCTCATTGTGGTTTAAGTTGCATTTTCCTTACAGCTGACAAAGCCAAATTCCTATCAGCAGGCCAAAAATGTCTCCATTCCTATAAATCCAAAACCCACTGCCATGGAGTCCATTCCGACTCATAGCAACCCTACAGGGCAGAGCAGAACTGCCCTACAGGATTTACAAGGCTATAATCTTCAGGGGAGCAGACTGCTACATCTTTCTCCTGTGGAACGGCTTGTGGGTTCGAACAGCTGACTTTTCGGTTAGCAGCACAGCTTTTAACCACTGTACCACCGGGGTTCCCTTCCATTCCTATCCAACTAAATACTCGAAACAGAGCAACCAGCCAGGTACAAGCACTGCATAAATCAGAATGTATACCAACTACCGTGCTGGAGCAGGTCCTGAAGGTCCCCAGCTTTAACAGCAGTTATTTTCCAACAGATATGAAAGACCTTCAACATTTTAACAACAGTCTAGCGGTATTGGTGCATCCCAGCTAAACATCGCTAGCCTTCAGATTTAAATCTCAGGAAGGGGTTGCTAAAGCAGTTGCGTCTTCTCTACAAAAAGGTTACATAAGAAAATTGGAGAGAAGAAATTCTAAATGTAAATACCACATTTCAATCATTCACATATTGGTTCTCTCCACCTGCCTTTCTGTGTATCTCTTCTTCTTAAATAGAAATAGGATCACTTAAACCATTCTTCTGTAAGTAAATAGCCATAATTACCGATAGGAAGAAATTTTAGACGAGACTGTGATTTAAGTTAAACATTGAGAATCTCCCAAATTTTGAAGGTAGGCAAGGGGAACAAGAATCTAGACACTAGCAAGAGTTTCCTCTCCCCTCTCAAAAACTGTGATATGGAGAGAAGAATTACTACTATTCAAGGAAATCTAACTCACAAGGATTATGAATTTTTTCAGATCTTACCACGTTTGAACAAATTCATGCACAAAGATGTGAATTACCTCCTTCCTGAAACATCCTACTTCTAGGATTTAAAATTTTTTTTTTTAATTTCTTTTAAAAAATCAAAGCAGAATAAAATCTCTATAAAGCATAACCAGGAAAACATGAGAAGGTTATAAGCTTAAAAAACAAAGAAAGAAAAGTTTTCTATTTTCTAATGTAAGGCGTCAGGCCTGAAACATGGATTCATAACATGATTCATCCATTTTCTAAGAAATTTTCCATGCCCCAAGGCTGCACTATGTAATTCATTGTTTCAGTTATTTCTTGGCATACAGCTGACTGTGCAACTGACCGCTGAACTTCCTTGTCAAACAGAACTTTCCATTGTGGGAAATTTCTAAAACATTCATATTAAGCTAAGTGGAAATGTCATCACAGCTCAAGAGCAAAAATGGTCTGTATCAACGAATCCAACTTCTACGGAGGCGGCAAAGGCAAGCCACCGAACAAGCGCAAGTGCGGATGCCTCACTGGAGTTTCTATAAAAAGTTGGTTGTGAAAAGGACAAACACTGTATGATCTCACTTGCTTATATGAAATATGCAAATATAGGGAAACCAAAGCTTATTAGTGGCTACCAGGGGTTCGAGGAAGGGGGAAAGGGGAAGTTGCTGCTTAGGGGAAATGGAGTTTATGGTAATGGTGCTAACATAATTTGGAAAAAGATAGTGAGAACAGTAGCATGGCATGAAGAATACAATCAGTGTCACTGAATTATGTACGTAAAAATTTTGAACTGGCAAATGTTTTGTTATGTATATTTTTAACACTATTAAAAAAAAACTTGATTGTGAAGACGTTTAGGAACAAAGATCAGTTTATTAGAGTTGTTGTTGGGTGCTGCTGAGTCAATTCCAACTCATAGCAGCCCCACGTGACAAAGCAGAACTGCCCCCTGGGGTATTCTTGGATGTGATCTTTAAGGAAGCAGATTGTCAGGTGTTTTTCCCATGGAACCACTGGGTAAGTTGTAAGAGTTACCTGAGGGTTTTCTGGTGGCGTAGTGGTTAAGTGCTACAGCTGCTAACCAAAAGGTGGGCAGCTCAAATCTACCAGGCGCTCCTTGGAAACTCTGTGGGGCAGCTCTACTCTGTCCCATAGGGTCTCTATGAGTTGGAATCAACTCAACGGCAAAGGGTGTTTTTGTTCTTTTTTGGTTTAATAGGAGGACACTTGTTAAAACTGTTGCATAGTGTCAGACCCCTTCTGCTAGATTACACGATGCCCTCATTTCTAGTTTTTATGAAATCAATAGACCATTTATGTTGCAAGTATCTGTCTAGGGTATGCACTCTCTTATTCAATGTGGTGTTGACAGCAGTAATCAAATTTTGTACATACCACTAGCTCTATTATAGCTCAACGGCAACTGGCCGCCAGCCTAGGTCTACTCTCATCAAAAAGGAAAGAAAGGATTGCAGTGGCAAGAGAATTACAGAACAACTCAGCTGAAACCACGGAAGGTAGTAAAGAAGGGAGAGAGTAAAGCAAAGGCATTCAGGGACTAATCCTCTCTCCACCCAGGATACACGCGCCCAGCAGCGGCAGCGCCGCCAAACCCAGACAAGGGACCTTGACCATTAAAGGCACACATTTTCTTCATTCCTTCTGTTATCTACAAACCCTCTTGGCTTTGAACATCTTATTATAACTGTCAGTCCTAACTAATGAACCTCACCTGACCCTTGAGAGCAGCAGACAAAAGAGTCAAAGCACCCCCTCCCGGACCAGGGATTCCACAGGAAATGGAACTCAGGACTCACAGCACTGGCTGTGATGTTTCAAGACACTGGCTCAGCGTGTAGTTATCCTGTATGCACTTAAGCTAGGGTCAAGCAGTTTTTTCAGATCAGAAAATATTAAAATCTTTTGATAGAAACAAGGTTAGCTAAAAAAAAATGGGGAGAAGGTGAAGATCTGACTTTGAAATTTTATTTGACTTTCATTTCTAGACTTTGAATTCTCCAAGAAAACCACACTCCTGCTAATAGATGGGAGTCCCTGGGTGGTGCAGTCAACGTACTCGGCTGCAAACTGAAAGGCCAGAGGTTCAAGTCCACCCAGAGGCACCTCAGAGGAAAGCCCTGGTGATATGCTTCTGAAAAATCAGCCACTGAAAACCCTAAGGAGCGCGTTTCTGCTCTGACACACGTGGTCACCATGAGTCAGAATCGACTTGACAGCAGCAGGTGGCAGTAGTGGTGGTGGCTAATAGATACTCTTTATTTAAAAGCAGCACTGAAGAAGGTTAGAATCGGAATTTTTCCTGAAAAAATTAATACAACACATAAGCCAAGTTACATTAAAAACAAAAAACACAGTGGCCATCCAAGATACAAATATTGGTCTCTTACGTGTCTGGAACAAAAAAAAAAGGAAGCCAAAGGCTCAAAGAAGAAACTAATCTAGAGGACTGATAGCCTACACGAACCACAGCCTCATCTACCCTGAGACCAGAAGAACTAGACGGTGCCCGGCTGTCACTACCAACGGATCTGATCAGGGTCACGATAGACAGACCCCGAGAGAATAGGAGGAAAATACAGAACAAAACTCAAATTCTTAAAAAGTCCAGATTTATAGGCCTGTTTGAGACTAGCAGAACTCCCAAGACTACTGCTCTCAGATACCCTTAAAATTCTGAACTGAAACTACTCCCAGAGTTCACATTTCAGGTCAACTAACAGATTGATTCATAAAAGTTATCACCTATGATCACTGTGTGCCTTTAAGAAATCATCTATAGGAGACCAAACAGTCAACATTTACTCTAAAGCAAAGATGAGAAGATAGGCAGGTGAGGGGGAGGGGGGATGCAGAGAAACTAGTTTAATGGAAAGGGAACAACCAGAACAAAATGAGAATGTGGGCACACTGTGAAAAATGTAACCAATGTCAATGAACACTCTGTAGAGTAATTGTGAAATGGGAACCTAATTTGCTGTGTAAATTTTCACGAAGAACACAATATTATTTTTTTTTTAATTTTTTTTAAAAAAAAGCAGGATCTAGGGCAATTTCCCCTAATTAGACACAAAAACAGTTCTGCAGAAAATATATATTTTATAAACAGTAAGTAGGATAAGATTTGTAAAAACGCCACAGCAGTGTCAGTCAGGTTTTGCCACCAAATGAGTTCAAATCTGGTCAGATTTTACTGTTGAGTGAATTACAAAGAAAAAACCTTTAGATTTTCAGAGCATTTTTGGATGTTGGACTGGTACCTATGAAATCCACAGCCTCATCCATCCTGTATCCCACCCTCCGACTCTCAGCCTCTTTTATCAGGTCTCAACTAAAGTCAACTGCGATGTTCACACTACCTCTGGGCTCTCTTCACTCCAACTTACCCTCCCACGAACCCCAGAGTGATCTTGCTAGAATACCTGCAATACCCTCCCCTAAAAATCCTTAAAGGTTTCCCATCCAAAGATGAGGTCTAATCTCCTTCACAACCTGAACCAACTCCTCTGATTATACCGACAGCCTACACAGCACTACTCCCAAGAAGGGTCCAAAACGAAAAAGCCATAGACTCCGCCCTTAAGATTCTCACAATCTTTTTAATGCTTTCATCAGAGTAATACTGTTTAGAATACAACTTGTCCAATAATCAAAGAACATGGCAGGATTTTTTTTAATTCATTTTTTTCTAACTAGGAAATTCTCCCTTGGCTCTTGATCACATTACAAATTATTATCAAAGTCCCACATTTTAACATAAAGTAGAATTTTTCACATGCTTTTATCAAAAAACATGGTAAAACACTCATGACCCTACTGCTGGTATGGTTAAGGCAATTACAAAAAAAGAAAAGCCAGGGAAAACTTCTTTAAAAACAAGCAAACCCAAAAAGGGAACATCAAGTATGCTATTTATTGGGCTGAATGATTTCCCATGAGATTGTTTTTCCAAAGCATGAAGCTATAAATAAAATATGAAATCATGCCTTTGTTTCCATATTAGTAAACTAATGGAACTGAATGGTATTGTAATCAACAAAAATATGTTAAAGAGCATTCAACCAAAGTCCCCACCACGGAAGGGCTTACAATTTATCCCTAACCCCACAGGCGCAGACTTCAGATACAGGTTGTGGGGAACATACCAATGAAAGGGGGAAAACTCATCTCTTAAGTGTTAGTTTTATTTTCTAAGTGCAAACAGTCAAAGTCACCTACTTAGGAGAATGAATTAAAAGAAAAATTCCTAGAAGTTGTATTTCAGGAATAAACTATAGCCTTTTTTGTTTTCTTATAATTATCTCAGGAAAGCAGCGTGACAAGCAGTGAAGAGTAATACCACCAAATCCCTTAATGAGGGGACAGAGAGAGTAGTGGGTATGAATACCCATACCCTCTCCCTCCACTCAGGGAGGTGATGAATGTTGTAAGCAGGGAACCTGGCAGATTCTCCCCCTGGGCAGCCCTCCTCCGACAGCACTGTGTGTGTGTACATGCTGGGGATTCCCACTAGGAATACTGCTTCCCAAGAAAAGTGGCAACTTCTGGAACTGACTTCAGACAGCGGCTGACGGTGACCTGCAGCAGAACAGGCCAACACTACACAGATGCCAGGCAATTCCATCGCATTGCAGAAGCCAGGCTCCGCCTCCCAGGAGCATGGGAGGAACCCTGCAGGGCTGCTGCTGAAGGCAGGGGTCCCTGTGCTGGCCACACGGCTACACACATCTCACTCTAGTGGGAGGAAGGGAGGTCATCCCCAGGACTCTTCAAGGAAGTAGGCATAGTTACCCGTGGATGCATTAAAAGACGTGAGGAAAACAAGCACGTGCTTAAAAAAGAAAGATGAATCTAAAAACATTATTTAAAAAAGAAGAAAGATGTTTTTTTTCCCCCCTATAGGCGCTGAGTCAGAATTGACTTACTACAGTAGTCTCAGGACATATTCCAGTTTTATAAATCATGTGAAAAATAAATGTTGTTGTTCTCCATTTATCTTTGTATTCCATCCTTGGCACAGTGCCTGGTACATCTTAACCAGTTGCCATTGAGTCAATTCCAACTTATGATGACCCCATGCATGTCAGAGTAGAACTGTGCTCCACAGGGTTTTCAGTGGCTGATTTTTTTGGAAGTACACTGCCAGGCCTTTCTTCCAAGATACCTCTGGGTAAATATGAACCTCCAACCTCTCTATTAGCAGCCTAGCATGTTAACCATTTGCACCACCCAGGGATTCCTGGCACATCTTAGGGACTTGATAAATGAACACTTACTGAAAGAAGAGTGATGAGCTG
The DNA here is from genome assembly GCF_030014295.1 of Loxodonta africana. Lineage (NCBI taxonomy): Eukaryota > Metazoa > Chordata > Mammalia > Proboscidea > Elephantidae > Loxodonta > Loxodonta africana. The sequence continues at coordinate 213,048,961 of NC_087342.1, read as the reverse complement.
ATCTGGGAGACGTCAGGGCAGAAGTGACAGCAGGCCAGGAAGGTGAGGGGTGGCCCTGACCAGCTCCCACACCCAGTGTGACCAGAGCACACGACAGGCTCAATCAATGCAGAAGGAAGGGTGGCATAGTCCATGATGAGGAGCAAAATCAAAACTTGCAGCTCTGGAGTAGACTGGGCAGCTCCAACACCACAGAAAGACACTTTGCAAGGAACCAGAAAGGTGTGGCCAGGTGAGAGGGGCAGTTCAGGAACATAAAAGAACTAATTTGGCAATAAAAGTGCTATAAAAGTAAAGACCGTAGCATTGGCAACATGCTAGGCTGTGGAACAAATGAAAAAACAAGTGCATTTTCTTGAAGTCATCTGTTCGACACTGAAAGAAAAACTTCTCTATTGGTTGGCCCAGTTTCATGGGAGGGTGCAAAGAAAAGAAACATAAAGATTTTTCTTTCATGTTAGCTGTAAAAACATCCAGTAAGAGAAGTAACCCAAGTGCCCCATAGGGCCTATCAGCCTGTGGATCCAGACGCAGCCACTTGTCCCTTGGTCACCTGCCCACCTGTCCCTTGGTCACATGCAATGACAATCACTATTTGCCATATAGCAGAACCTCAGAAAACGCGGGCCACTGCCTGTTATCCTGCTGGCTCTCTGCAGCCGAGGCTGCTGATTCCGTCAGGTTCTAGCCATTATGTGGCACTCAATTTGTGGTTGGAGATGCCGGAGTCTGGTCCCCTGTGCCCGCCATACCAGCTCCCACTGGACACCACCTACTGTAGTCCATCAGACACATCTGTGTGCATCTCAACCCTGAAAGCCACTCTGGAGAAGATGGGTGTGTTTATTACAGAGGTGAGTCACCTGTGAATACAGCCTGCAGCTGACACCACACAGGTAGTCCTGTCCAATCACAGGAACACCCCGCCCAGACTCCCACGTGTTCTATCTCTCAGTAAGGCATAATCATCTACTGTGACAACTTCTGGCTGAGACAGGGAGAAAATGAAGTCTCCAGTTAATAACTAGGCAGGACCAATGCTAGGGAACTGACAGAGAATATTTCAAATCAGCTCCAGGATTTCCAAGATGATACAAGGAGATCCCAAGAGGTAAATAGAAGAAGAACAGAGAATGCAAGCAATGATTATCACTCAGGAACCACGGGACTCATCAAAAGGTTGCCAGGGTCCCAGAGAGAAGTGCTTATGAGAACTGGTCAGCTCACAGGGACTCTGCTCCCTATAGTGTAGCAGTGAAGAAGGAAGTCCCCAGGCACAGCAGGGTGATGACACCAAGTGCTATGGCAGGGAGTATGAAAGCTGACCTGAGACAGGTCAGAGCCTGTAGAAAAGGGGAAACAGGAGGGCAGAGGCTGAGTACCAGGCGGGGCGAAGCCAACAGAAGGCAAGAAATGCACAAGCAACCTGTTATTAAAGTATTCTAAGAAGTCACAAAGAAGAGGGAGGGGAGCGGGAGGACAGGACTCAGGAAACAATGCCAGAAGGTACAAAGCAGAGAACAAACTCATCAGCGTTAAGTCGACTGACTCATTGCAACCCTGTAGGACAGATCAGAGCTACCCCCATAGGGTTTCCAAGGCTGTAAATCTTTACGGAAGTAGACTGCCACATCTTTCTCCCACAGAGCAGCTGATAGGTTCAAACCTCCAACCTGGTTAGAAGCTGAGCACTTAACCATGGTACCACCAGGGCTTCTCAAAGGAAAAAATGGTCATCTACAAATAAGGCAAAAACAAAGCTGAGCCTCCTATCCCACGGCCAACCCTGAGGGTAAACAACCCATTCCAGAACTTGAACTTGGGACCGTTCATGCCCCACTTCACACAGAGCTCTATTCTCCACGTAATTTTTCCCCTCCAGAATGTCCATGAGTAAATCTATCTCTAAAAGTAGAAATAAAGCAAATATAACAAACTTAGTTTGAAATAAGGAACATTGGATTAAAATAACTTTGTTGGGATTGCCAAATTCAGGCGATTCACCAAGATCCCAAACAGCGCCAGAACTATCAATGTTCCTATTTGACCATTAGAAGGCAATCTGGTCAGTGACTACTTCAAAGTTCTTGCACATTTATTCTCATTTGATGCCTGCAAAATTCTTACAAGTTAGCCCGTAGCAGTATTTCAACTCCGGTTCCATGACACCAAGTGAAAACACCAAACTCGTGCTGTAGGTGAACTTAATCTCAGGACCAAGTCCCAGTCCAACAACCTTTCCTTCTGCCATGTTGTGGGGCTTTTAAAGCAGTTCTCTGACTTTCATCTTCTTTGAACCAACATAAAGTCCAGAGATTTCAAAGTTATTTTCTCTTCCTCAGAGTCACAGCCAAAGATCATCTGAAACCAAGAGGAAACGCGTGTTCCTCAATAGCAATAAGGTTCCAGGTATCGGGTAGCAGCAGCAGCTGCTAAAAGCCACGCCACCTCCACCCAGCCCCAAACTCTGGCACAAACACTCTGGCCTCACTCCTGAGGCCACCTGGACGTGAGTTTTTCAGTGACAGAAGGATAAAGAGATCTAACACCACCTACTCCCCAGAGCGTTAAAATCATAGCCCTGAAGGAAGGTGGTTACTCTTTACACGGGTTTCTAATCTGACCCCCCTCCACACCGGAACGAGTGGGGAGAAAGAGGAAACGAAAGCAAGTGACTGTAGGTTCTGGATTTCATATACAAGAATAGCCAGCAACAGGTGCAGCGTTCCGGTGAAATTACGACTCTCAACAAGCCTTTCGCCTCCGCAGCACAAAAGGCCAGACACAGAAACCCAACAATAGGCAATGATGTCAGAAGCGCTATCAGCACCATCCCCTAGCCAGAAGCAAGCAGTCTAATAAAAAAACTATCAAACTGATCACAAGACGTTTCTCAGCAGGCACAATGTTTTTCACACAGTCCTCTCCCATGATAAAAAAAAAAAAAATTATTATTATTATTTTTTTTATAGCTTACTCTAAAATAATTTGCACCTTGGTTGCAATAAAACATTGCTTTAATGCCTAGTGACTAGCACAGTGCCTGGGACATGCTGCTGTTGCTGCTAGGTGCCGTCCAGTAGATTCTGACTCAAGGCAACCCCCCAGTGACAGAGTAGAATTGCCCCACAGGATTTCCTAGGCCGTAATCTTTTAATCTTTACAGAAGCAGGTCACCCGGTCTTTCTCCCGGGAGCCATAGGCTCAGACCGCCGACATGTTGGTTAGCAGGCAAGGACTTAACCATTGCACTACCAGGGCTCCTCCTGGTACATAAAACACAAAAAAACCAAACCCATTGCTGTCCAGTCGATTTTGACTCATAGCGACCCTTTAGGACAGAGCAGAACTGCCCCATAGGGTTTCCAATGAGCGGCTGATGCATTCCAACTGCCGACCTTCTGGAGAGCAGCCAAGCTCTTAACCACTGCACCACCAGGGCTCCCCCTGGTACATGGTAAGGGGCAATACATATTTACTGAATGAATCAGTGAGTGAAATAAACAGGCACACAAACTGTTCTCTTCACAAGTAAAGATAGCCACAATCTCATCTTCAGGGTAGTACGTAAGTATAGTTCTTTCCCCAATTCCCCAAGAAGACAACAAAAGGTTGGAAACAGAAGCCAAGGGCAAAAGATATCATGGGTGAACACATCAGGAGGTACAAACCTTCCCTCCCCTGGCTGCAGCCAAGAAGCCCTGATTACTGCCCCTTGGGATGAACAGATTAGGCCAGGAATCCTCATTTTGAGAAGATGAAATGGGAAGAAAAAAAAATCGCAATCATTTAAGCAATCCACCATCAGAGTTTAATATGTCATTTCACAGAACATTTTCTACCTGACATTAGTACGGTATTTACAAAATCAGTTTTGTTGTGTAATCTTATTCAGTATGATAAAAATAATCGGCTTTGTGTTACGGTAAATGTCTTGCACTATGCATGGCATGTATAAGAAAAATATGAGCATGGATGACTAGAAATGAAGCCATTTTGTGAGCTACAAAAACTGTCAGAAGCAGTGGAGAAAAACGGCAGCTAAATTGAGGCCACAGACAGGGACTACTGGCTGTATGAACACTGTTTTGAATAAAAATAATAATACCAGTATGAGAACATCACTGACTTAAAGGGCTTAAGTAGGCAAATAACAATAATTGTAAGGCGCTTGAGAGTACAGATTAGAATAAAGATTATCAAAACTATCAGGAATGTCAGAGAACTGACCAGTACAAATAACGATATAATGTAATAAACAATTTTATAAAATTACTACAAAGAGTAACTTGATTTAATGACACCCCTCATTCAATCGTCTTTAAATTTATTAATTTCTCTTTTGCTTTTAACTTAAGTATTCAGAGCAGGATTTCTGTCATCTCTATACACTCAACTTAAAGAATCCTTAGATTGGTTAAGTTATCCCTTTCAAAATTCAAAATTAACTCCCACTTTCCTGTACCTAGAGGTATACACGCGAAAGTCCTGAATAAAATTATAAGCTGAGATCCTAAGTGCCTCATCAAGAGTTACCTCAAACCTCAAGTAATAAACAGTAAGAGCAAGTCTATTACAAGCATTGTTTTTTGGGTAAGGCCTTTTCATTCCCTCCCAAGCATCTATCATCCCTATAGATCAGGCACCATGCAAGGTACTACAGACACAACTGTGAACAAAACAAACTTGGTGCCTGCCCTTAGGGAATCAAGCTACAGAGGACCTATCAAAAACTGAATAAACTAAGGCTAGTCCCTGGGTGGTGCAAATGGGTACACACTCAACTACTAACCAGAAAGTTGGCAGTTCAAATCCACCTACGGCCTTGGAAGACAGGCGGGGCAATCTGCTTCTGAAAGATCACACAGCCTTGAAAACCCTATGGAGCAGTTCTACTCTGCACACATGGACTCGCCATGAGTCAAATCAACTGGACGGCAACTAACAACAACAAACACCCCTGAGGCTAAACAACAGGGCTAAACAAATAAGTACACAAATAAGAGAAGAAAGCAATGAGCAGTTGTGGTAAGTGTGCTGCAGCAAGCAAGGGTCGGGGGTCACAGGAAGAGATCTACTTTAGACAGGGTGGTCAGGACAGGCCTCCTCAAGGAGGTGCAATTTAACCCAATGCTCAGCGCAGAAGAAATAGAAGGAGGTGGCCAAGAGCTATGAGCTTGGTACTCCAGGCAGAGGAAAGTGCATGAGTTTTCCCAGGGTTAAAAGCCAGTCAGTGTTGCTGGATGGGGCAATGGGCCCAGAGAGATGAGAGTTCATTATAAGTAAGAAAGCAGCATCTCACCACGTGATTCACCGGAACCTGCCTTTGCCTTTGCAGACACATTCAGCCTGGAAGAGCTCCCTTCCACACTTTTCTCTACCTCCTCACAGGTCCCTCCTCTGGGAAACATTCCCAGACCTCTCCGAGGAAAAGCAAACGAAAGGAGTTAATCCCCTCCTAATTGGTGGTTCCCCAGCGTCTCACTGTACCTCTTGCCACAGTGCACAGAATGACTTTGTTCGGAAGACTGTGAGCAGAGATCCTGTCTTATTTTTCTCTGTTCCCCAGGCATCTATCATAGAACTTGGCAGCAGGAGATACGAAATGACAAGGGAGTGAGCAACAAACCAAGACAGATGAATGAACAGAGCAAAGGAATTCGGTGAAGCCACTGCCACTAATTCATTAAGTGGTTGCTGGAGATGTGGACCACCAGCACCAGGGTGACATCTTAACTCATTTATAGCTTATGAGGCAGGATAATTTCTACTCTCTGATACGATTTTCATACAACAGGCATTTCTGGCAAATCCTCCTTCCTTCATAGAGAAACGGTGAAATAATTTTCACAGAGTATTAGTAGACATTGGAACCCATTCATTTGCATTCGACAAACATGTATTAAGTGACTACTAAGTGCCAGGCCCTGTGCTAGGCTCTGGGGGTGCCATGGTCCCTGTCCTTGAATATCTACAAGTCTATTTTCAAAGTATTTTTAACAACTTATATGTGAAGAATCTAACAATCTAACTACCTTATGACATAATATTAAGAAAAAATGTTTGGGGAAAAAAATTTCAAGGTCACCCAGAGGACAAAATAAGTTAGCATTTGTTGCCCAGTTATTTTCACACTATTTCTTGGCTCACTGAGTTATGCCTAGACTGTCTTTACTGGAAATAGATGGACAACAAGTGAAGTCCCCACCACATTCGAAGCAAGTGTTCTTTACCTGCCTGCAACTCTGGACCACCTCCGTTGGTAGAGTTGGATGTCACTTCCATGTCTCCTTGGCTCAGCATGTCCTCCGAACGTTGCTAAGATTTACGAACCTGCAGTGCATTCTTTCTGAAGTCTCAAAGGTATGTGTGCTCCTGGACTGCAGAATGCTTGGATGGAGTCAAATTGAAAAACAAGGCCAAACACTATGGGAGCTGTGGACACAAGAGTTCCTCCCAAACTGCCCCAACCAGAATGGTGGCATTCCTGCCTCTGTGCTCAGCTCAACACTGATCTACTCTGTCCAAGCCTCTGCCAGGCATGGAGCCTGTGGCCTTCAAATCCAGATGAATGACAGCACTTATCTGCCTAGGAATGGCAAGGTATGCATTTTTACAAACCCCACAGTTGAAACTGCTTCGTATACAGAGAGGCCAAGCGCTTCCTCACTGCTCCCTCGTTTTTCCTTAAATTCGAGCTGAACAAAAATCTGGGTGAGGAAAAAGATACTAAGGAGTTTAACAATTTAAAAATATATTTTAAATTTCTAGCCCTCACAAGACAGACTGTTCTCATGTATTTTGCAAACTATCTTTCAACCTATGTACTCCAAACTAACGCCTGAAGCTTTTAGGGATCCATCCATTAATATATTAAATAATAAATGTCAACAGACTAAAAGGTAAAATATCCCTCTTCAACCAGTATTAAAATACTATAGAGTGAAATGTAAGCTGCACCCTCTGCCAACCTCATCCCACAATCCTCTGCTCGCTTCACATCCAATCGCACCCCTCCTTCAGGTGTTCTGGAGCAGGCCCCGCCCTATGAGAGAACCAAGGCTCTCTACTCTTTTCAGGTTATCAACTTAAACACGGTTTCCTTAAGGAGGTCCTGGCAGGCCACCACTGCCCGTCCCAGGCCAGGTGAAGTCCCCCTGTGATACACTATCACTGCACGGCAGACTGTTTATCCCCTAGGCAATTAAACAATTACCTGTACATTCTGGAGTTTGTTATCTGTTTCTCCTATTTGTCTACACATTTCAGAAGCCAGACGATTTGGCTGTTTTGCTCATTGATTTTTGTGGACCTGGACAGTGCCTGGGTGATGCAAACTGTTTGTGCTCTCTAAAAATCGAAAGGTTGGCAGTTCGAACCCACCCAGTGGCACTGTGGAGGAAAAGCCTGGCCATCTCCTTCCATAAAGATTACAGCCAAGAAAACCCTATGGAGCTGGTCTACTCTGTAACACATGGGGTCGCTGTGATTCAGAATCAATTTGACAGCAAAAGGTTTCATTTTGTCTCGGTTTACAGTGCCTGGAGTATGGGGTAGTTAGCAATCATAGTTTTTTGTTATTAGGTGCTATCAAGTCGGTTCCGACTCCTAGCGACCCTATGCACAACAGAATGAAACACTGCCCTGTCCTGCACCATCCTCGCAATCTTAGTTATGCCTGAGCCCACTGCTGCAGCCACTGTGTCAATCCGTCTTGTTAAGGGTCTTCCTCTTTTTCCCTGACCTTCTACTTTACCAAGCGTGATGTCCTTCTTCAGGGACTAATCCCTCCTGATAACACGTCTAAAGTACATGAGAATAAGTCTCACCACCCTTGCTTCTAAGTTAACAATAGCAAGAGTTATTTCTACTTAAAATGATTAAAATATATATATATCTCTGTTAAAATACTCTTTATGGTACACTGCTTCTACTGCCAAACTCTAAGTAAACAAATACTAGTTTAAAACCATCATTTTCATTAGGGGTTATATTTAGAGGGTCCATGAACTTGAATTGGGGGGAAAAAAAATACACACTTTCACCAACCTCTAACAGAAATATGAACTTGTTTCCACTGTGAAGGGAGCCCTGGTGGCTCAGTGGTTAAGAGGTTGGCTGCTAACCAAGAGTTCAGCGGTTTGAACCTACCAGCGGCGCACTGGAAACCCTATGGTGCAGTTCTACTCTGTCCAATTGGGGGTCACTATTAATCGGGATCAACTCAACAGCGATGGGATTTTTCGGTTTTCCATTGCGAAGGTAGATAAAAACACAGTATAAGCAGTTCCTCTGACTTGACCACCAACAAAACTCACAGCCATTTTTCACACAATACAGCTGTAGCAGATACCTTGAAATTCAGTTCAGATATCCAGCTACCTGGTTCATTGTTATTTCGGTATAGTACAGTAATTACTGGATAACAATAATCAATTAGATCTCGTGATTTAATGCACCAATACAAATATTACTCTATCACAGGCTTAAGTATACTGATAACTCTTTCAATATAGTTTCCTTTGTAGTATGCATTTTATTTTATACCTTGAAAACATGCATCTGTCTTCACTAAACTGCCAAAGGGGTCCATAAAAAAAGAAATGAAGATAAAAAAAAAAAGCCCTAATCTTTACCATTACATATAAACGTCTGATGCACTAAAAAGCACTTATAATTTGTTTTCAATGGACTGAAGTTATTTTCACTCAAAGAGAAAAAGAATAAAAAATTTCTAAGAGAAAGACAATTCAGAGTAAATGGTTAGAGTTATTAAAATGGGAAGTCACTTTTACAATAAATGAAAATACTTATCTCATTGGTTTAAAATAGAACTATAATGGAAAAAAGGAGCCCTGGTGGTACAGTGGTAAAGTGCTTGGTTGCTAACTGAAAGGTCAACAGTTCAAACCCACCAGCCGCTCCTCAGGAGAAAGATGTGGCAGTCTACTTCCAGCCTTGGAAGCTCTAGGGTACAGTTCTACTCTGTCCTATAGGATCCACTCAAAGGCGAGAAGCTCTCAGAAGACATTAACAAGTTTACCAGCTACCGAACAGTTTAACTATTACATATCGTTGACATTCCTAAGAACATTCTTGAGATTACTAAACCTCTCTCACTCCCTGCCCCCTTCAAAGGTTCATCTTCGAGTTACTAAGCCCCTGAGGTTTGCATAGGGAGGATGCGAGAGAGGCAGGGCCATAAAATACAGGAAACACCTATTTCCACCAGGTGTTTCTTGTTTACAACAGATCAATTGGAGATTCATCCCATTTTACTGTAACAGCTCTGTGAATATGTACATCCCTCTGGGAAGAGTAACAGTCATTAACACCTTAGTGAAAGTTCCTTTAATCTGCCAACCATTCACATCTACAATGCTCCAGTAAAAAAAGAGCTTTGACCAGGAAGGAAACCCTGGTGGAAGTGGTTGACCTGTGGCAGCTAACCAAAAGGTCGGCAGTTCAAATCCACCAGGAACTCCCTGGAAACCGTATGGGGCAGTTGTTCTACTCTGTCTACAGGGTCACTTCTAGTTGGAATCCACTTGAAGGCATCTGGTTTTGGCTGACCAGGAAGGGAAAGGCCACGGTTGGGTGGAGCCTCCAGGGGCTGGGTCAACAGGAGAAGTTCAGAGAAGGCACCAAAATCAGACTTGCTGACTTTGCAGACCCTCACTGGCAGCCAGTCGGTTACATTCATTGGGAGTGCTCTAGAAGACTAAATACCACAGCTTTTCTTTCACACAAATTAACAGGTACCGACCAGTTCAGCGACTCCAGTTAACAATTCAGTAGATTCCTCACCATCCACTAGAAAGAAAATAACAGGAAGGAAACAGTCCCTGCATCTCTTCTCCTTTCTTCCTCCTTCCCCTTCCTCCACCACCCTATTTGTAACTCTCATCAGGCCAACCAAAAGGTTAGAAGTTCAAGTCCACCCAAGGGCACCTCAGAAGAAAAGCCTGGCAATCTACTTCAGAAAAATCTGCCATTGAAAACCCTACAGAGGAGCTTCTTGGATCAGGTGGACACTTGAGACTATGCTGGCATCTCCTGCCTGGGGGGGAGATGAGAGGGTAGAGAGGGTTAGAAGCTGGCGAATTAGACACAAAAAGAGTGGAGGGAGGGAGCGGGCTGTCTCATTAGAGGGAGAGTAATTGGGAGTACGTAGCAAGGTGTTTTTTTTTTAGCAAGGTGTATGTAAGTTTTTGTGTGAGAGACTGGCTTGATTTGTAAACTTTCACTTAAAGCACGGTAAAAATTATTTAAAAAAAAAAACCCTACAGAGCACGGTTCTACTCTGACACAGGTGGGGTTGCCATGAGTTAGAGTCGAATCGGCAGCAACTGTTCTTTTTTCCAGGCATCTATAACATCAAAGATTCCAAAGTCCAAAGCCATATTTCTTTCAGAATAATAACAAAATCCCCTAAACTTCACACAGTAAATACAAAACTTAAAATCCTCCAAGAAGTTCACATATTACACCACCACCCCTCTCCCCCAGAATACTTCTTGGAAACCTGTGAAAGTATCTCTTTTCAGGTACATATCCACTAGACAACCACCAACACCATGTACAATTTGAAGGAAAACGAGCGAACAGTTTTCTTGAGGTGCAAGTAACCCAGAGAAGCAGGAAGAATAGGGTTTGGGACCCTGGTCTTCTAGTTGTTGTTAACTGCCATCAGGCTGGCCCTAGACTCATGGTGACTCTATGCACAACAAAACAAAGCGCTGCCTGGTCCTCAGCCATCCCCACAATGGGTTGTGGATAGTACTGTTGTGATCCATTGGGTTTTCACTGGCTGATGTACAAAAGTAGATCGATAGGCCTTTTTCCTAGTCTTAGTCTGGAAGCTCTGCTGAAACCTGCTGACCATCAAAGCAACACAGAGGCCTCCACTGGCAGATGGGTGGTGGTTGTGTACAAGGTGCACTGGCTGAAATCGAATTTAGTCTCCCACATGGAAGGTGAGAATTCTACCACTGAACCACCAATGTCTCAGTCTTCTAGTGGATACAGTTTAGTCTTGGAAAAATCTTTTTTTACTCCCTGACTGAGAAATTGGATTAGATGGTCCCTTACAGCATCTTCCAGCTTTAGAGTTCTGTGAAGGTCCATTTTCCAACAGCCATCTGTGGCTATCAAGCAGGGGGAAGAAGTAAAGGAGGCCTCTTACAACCACAAGTGGTTTATAGGTCAGGAAATGTTGGAAAGGAACCATTCCAGCTTGAAGGTCTGCTCAGTCTTTGTGCTCATTCAGAATGCTCAGTTCCTTGCATTTGGATTTCATTACTAGTGAGCTAAATATACCACGAAGTGTTAGACTGTCTAACAGAAAACATTCTCATAATCAGTAGCAATGTGGAAAATATTTGACTGTAACGTGAGGAGAAACTTGTCTCAAAATAATATGGATATTTACAAGCACAATTCACATGCACAATTGATGGTTTCTAAAGCCATGAAGCTTGTCAGGCCTGGAAAAAATACAGAAAATGTTCGGATAGCCACACCTAAATACAGCAAGAAGTCAGTGTTGAGAAAAGACAGCTACTGAAAAAGTTTAGGGGACTACATTATTCACAGAGGTTTATTGTGTCTGCCAGAAAAGTAATACTGTGCAGTTTTTTCTATACTATCGATAACATTTTTCAATAAAGTGATTTCTGAAGTAAATCTCTCACTCCATGTTTCTTGCTTTTTATCAAAGCAATAAATATACTTAGTTTGTTTTTTGTTTTAATCAAATACAACTATTAAAAAAAAAAAAAATGCAGTAGCCCTAGCCAGGTCCTATGCCAAGAGGCTACCCCCTCCAATCTGATACCTACTTCTGATCCACTTACGTATTTCTAAATAATATGCTTATGCTGCTGTTTCCTGATTGTGAGACAGATTATTTACAGACCCTTTTCTTTGTTAGAGTAATTAAGGATTTACCTTTCTTATCTCCACTCTGCCAAACTCTATTCATTTTTTAAAATTATTTCTGCTATCATACTTTTAATTTCCAACGTCTCTTTCTTGTTCTCTGAATCTGATTTTTTTGGATAACATTCTGTTCTTGTTTCAAAGATGCAATTATTTTCCTACCTCTCTGAGGGTATTTATCATATTACAGATAATTTGCCTCTGTTTCCCCTAAGTTCCTTTCTCCTGTTGTTTGTTTGGAGGTAGCTTTCACGATGGAGGCTTTCCTCAAGTATCTGTTGACTCGTGGCAGAATTCCATTTCAAAAAGAGGCCATCAAACGCTCAACGTTCTGTGTGCTTGGGTGGTACGCGTCAACTGGTGGACTTCAAAGTTGGTAATGAATTTGCATGCTGGATTGTTTATTATGAAAATCACTCCCAATAAAGCATCCTAATAGGTGAGGACAGGGGGACAGGTTGCGGGGGCGGGGGGGGGGAGGGCACAGACTGGCTTCAGGAATTCTGGGATTGAGTTTCACCATAGAGATGTCACTTTATCTTTCTCATGTCAAACCAGAGCCTCACCATCCTCTCTGGGCCAGATCTCCCAAGTCAGGAACTCTCAGAGCTCAACTTCTCCAGAGGGTATATAAATCTCTGTTCTCCTGTACAGGTGGCAAAGAAGAGTAAAGATCTAGAAGTCAATGCATGCTGTTAACAGATTTTCAACCAAATTCTCAATTTTTAGCCTCAAACTTGTCCAGCTTTCCCCTGACTCAACCTAAGACGGACGGTTCTGGTGATTCCAAGTCTACAGGTTTGCAAAGTATCTGAGGTGATTCAGGAAGCCTCTCGCCATCGCCCCTCCCCAGCCCTCAGGTTTTAGCTCCCTGGGCTGCTCTGCTTACTACCACTCTGCCATCACTTTAAGTCTTCTAACACCAGGCACCCTTGCCTATCCATAGTTACATCATCTCCACTTCCTTTGGTCTTCTGTGTTTATTCCTTTTGGGTTCTTTTACTATAATTACAGTGGCATTCTGAGGGCACGCTTAGATAAACACATATCCGCTGTGCTACTGTTAACTGCAAGCTCTGCTCTTCACACTTATACTTAGGAAGACTCCTAAAATGGCCTCATTACCACCAGCCAGGCCCTGGTCTCCTACCATGACCCTGCATAACAACACATGGTTCTCAGTCTCTGATTCCAAAAAACGATCTTGCTGAATATTTCATGGTCAAAACCAGGCTCCGGTCAGTAATGTTAATAACATCAGCTGTAATTGTCAGTTAATCATTCTCTACATGATTAGGTCCAATTTGAAATTTGATTTTAATATTTACAATATGATATACAGTGATTACATACACACGCAGTGATTTACATGTATTAGTTTTAGTCAGAGCATAAAATAACATTTCTTTCCTTTCATCTTTAAATATGAAATTTTACACTCAGTAATTCAATACAACCCAATTTACAGCTGCTGCTTTTGGACTTCAGTGCAGACTTACTAAATGTACTGAAAACCCTTAGCTGCGCTAAAACTTTATTAGAAACTCAAATACATTTCATTTCCTTAAAGGAGGGGCTTAAATAAACTCTCAGAAACCCAAAGTTCATCTATATTTACTAAAGAAAAAGTCTAAAACTGTATGAAAAACATTTATAATGAACGAAAAAATACTCAATGAAAAAAAAAAAAAAACCAAACCCACTGTCTTCAATTTCAACTCATAGGGACCCTCCCTATAGGACAGAACAGACCTGCTCCACAGGGTTTCCAAAGCAGACTGCTTCTTTCTCCTGAAGATCGGCTGGTAGGTTTGAACCTCTGACCTTTCAGTTTCACAGCTGAGCTTTTAACCACTGCACCACAAGGGCTTCTTACTCAATGGATAAAAAAAAAAAGTAAAAAAACTCAGTGGATAAAAAAAATCCACAGCTCTCTAAGGTGTCTCCTAACCAACAGAGAAGACTGCCTTTAAATTCTGAAAACACAGAAAGCAAACCTCATCTTCGCTGAAAAGGCACATATTGCTTTGCCGACAGTGACGTCCAGAAACACAGAAATAATTTTTTAAGACCTTCATTTAGTCAAGGAAGAATATCACAGCTGGATGCCAGGAACCCCTACAAAATCTAGTGAAACTGTGCCTGCCTAAGGAAGATGGAAACTTCACAAGCTAATAAACACGAGGCTTTCCAGTATATTCATACAATTGCAAACTTTTTAGAAGCTCATACACAGCCAGTTTGATTAGGCCACAGGAGTTATGGAAGCTCATAAAGACTGTTTCACCCACAGGGTGATACATTTTAAAGTATCACAGAAAGATACAGTGAAAACTTATGAGAGCCAGAACTCCAGGCTCCTAAGTTTTCCACCTCTTCCAGGCTTTTGTCTTACCACTTTTCTATCGCTATTAGTGGCAAATATTTTAGTTTTCCTTCTCTGACAGGTTTCCACCTTATACAGGTTCCAGTTTTCATAGGTTTTACTGTACTAAGCATTGGAGAGAAAGTAAGCAAGAAATTTACTTTCTTTAAACCTTGATGTTTCTGAGAAAGTAGAAGTAAACAGTAATTACTAATAAGTGACTTCAAACTTTAAAACAAAATAAATACTATGTTGTGTTGCATGGATTCTGATCAAGGAATATTAATATTCCCTAATATTCAAAATAAAGGAAACCCTGGTGCTGCAGTGGTTAAGTGCTACGGCTGTTAACCAAGAGGTCAGCAATTCGAATCCTCCATGTGCTCCTTGAAAACTCTACGGGGCAGTTCTACTCTATCCTGTAGGGTCACTGTGAGTCAGAATCGACTCGACGGCAGTAGGTTTGGTTTTTGGTTTGGAATGTTCAAAATAGACTATCTCAACAATTTCTCTTCCTTTTCCATCGCACCATTAATTTGAGAGAGGAAGGACTGTTCTATTCTCATTTATATGCTAATAATGTCAATTATAATAATGAGTCTTGATAAAAACAACAGAGATGAATGACGTTAGAATATTTACAAATAACATTTATAGAATTTAATCCACAATCTACCTAGTAAAAAGTAGTCATGACAATTTCACAGCCTACCACACACAGTAAGCATAACTGATCCAATTATCAAATTTATGAACTATCAAGGTCATCCTTCATACTTAAAAACCTCTTTGTTACTTAAGTACCAGCATTAGACCCTGAATTGCTAGGCAAACCAAAATAATGCCACTATCCACATTTAAACAGGATTTGTCTTCTAGAAAGAAGATCGAAACCAAACACTCCCTACACATTCTCTTATGTCATAAGACATTTGTTAATCCTATGTACACATAAGCAGTCCCTAGGTACCAAGCACTGTTCAAAGCAGTGACTTAAATGGCCCATGAAATCCAATTTTACTTCTTCTCCAACATTCATCCCACCAAGATATCAGTTGCATTTAATGGGCCCACAGTTTGGAAGACATTTCAAAGTTCCTTTAATTCCCAATTTCTACAAAGGAACGTTTGGCAGGCAAAGTAAATGCCTCTGCAAGGAAAGTCAACTGAAGCCACCTGCCAGGCATCTTTCAGGCCACTCACGGAAGTTCACTGGGATTAACTGAAATATAGGTTCGCAGATGAGAAATGGTAAATCCGTTGAGCACAGTCAACGAGTGCTCACTAACACAGGTATATTGAATATACCAGGGACTGTCAGAATAACAAACAAATCTGTCCTGGAGGAAGTGCAGCCAGAACGTTCCTTAGAAGCAAGGATGGCAAGACTTTGTCTCACTTACTTTGGACATGGTATCTGAAGGGGCCAATCACTGAAGAAGGACATCATGCTTGGCAAAGTAGAGGTCAGCAAGAGAGGAAGATCCTCAACAAGATGGATTGACAGAGTGGCTGCAATAATGAGCTCGAACACAGCAACGACTGTGAGGATGGCACAGGACTAGCCAACATTTTGTTCTGTTGTACATAATGGCACTATGAGTTGGAACTGGAGCTGACTCAACTGCCTAACAACAAATGCAGGGCACAATGTGGGGAATCACAAAGATCATGTGCCATGCAAACACCCACACAACTAAAATCTTTACTAACACACAAACAAAAAAGCCAAGTCCCAAGCAAAGGCCCACATATTTTAAACAACAGAAACCAGGTTCCATTTAAGAAACTGTAGAGTGTCCTAGATTTTCTTGTAATAAAGTAGCTTTGAGCTTCTTTAGTTATTATTTGGTTGGAATTAGAGATTAAGCATTGAGAAGTGCTATAGGCTAGCAGTTAAGAACGTGGCACAGCTGCCTGAGTTTAAATTCTGGCTCTACCACTCACCTCCTGTGCTCTGTTGGGTAAGTTACTTAACCACTCTGTGCCTTGCCTTCCTGATTATAAAACAAGACGATAAAAAAGTGCCTCTTTCACAGGTTGTAATGAGAATTAAATGAATTCATATATATATATGTACATATAAAATATATATAAACATACAAACTGATGCGTGTGTGTGTGCAAATAAATTTGTTGTTGTTAAGTGCCAGAGTCGGTTCTGACTCATAGCAATCCTATGTAAAACAGAACAAAACACTGCCCGGTCCTGCACCATCCTCACAGTCACTATGTTTGAGCCCACTGTTGCAACCACTGTTTGTTAGTTCATCTCATCAAGGGTCTTCCTCTTTTTGCTGACCCTCTACTTTTCCAAGCTTAATGTCCTTCTCTAGGGACTTGTCCCTCCTGATAACATGTCCAAAGTATGTTAGGCAAAGTCTCACCATCCTCCCTTCTGAGGAGTAGTCTGGCTCTATTTCTTTCAAGACAGACTTATTCATTCTTTTGGTGGTCTGTAGTACATTCAATATTCTTTGCCAACACCATAATTCAAAGGCATCAATTCTTCTTTGGTCTTTCTTATTCATTGTCCAGCTTTCACATGCACATGAGGCAACTGAAAATATCATGGCTTTATCAGGTGCACCTTAGTCCTCAAAGTGACATCTTTGCTTTTAACACTTTAAAGAGGTCTTTTGCAGCAGATTTCCCCAATGCAATACGTTGTTTGATTTCCTGACTGCTGCGTCCATGGGTGTTGACTATACATCCAAGTAAAATGATATCCTTGACAACTTCAATTTTTCTCCAATTACCATGGTGTTGCTTATTGGTCCAGTTGTGAAGATTTTTGTTTTCTTTAGGTTGAGGTGTAATCCACACTGAAGGCTGTAGTCTTTGATCTTCATCAGTAAGTGCTTCACTTCAAATAAAACAGTGCTTCAGTAAAACAGTGGCTGGCACGGGGAACATGCAAAAATTATTCAGCTACTCTTCTTATTCGCCAAATTATTTTATACAGTGTTTCAGGTTAAAGTTGAGCTAACACTATAACATGTGCAAATGTTTTTAATATGATGAGAGAGGGACTGCTGAAAATCATCAGCTGATCCAAGCATCTGTGGCCCCACAGCCATAGAAGCACAGTGTAGCAAACGTATGTCTTTCACACAGCACCCCCACACCCCCCTCCACCTCCATTAGCAGCACAAGGCAATGATAGAGTCTGGTCAATAAAGCACACACATACTCAGGAGTTAGGAAGGTACTTAGCAGATTTTTAAAAGCTGACTCAGGGAAATGTGGCCGGTATTAAACGAGGCTGATGCTAGTTCATCATGAACCTGAACCCTGACAGCTTGCACACTGAGTGAAAGGAAGGGTGGCAAACAGAGTGAGAAGCACTCATTTAACGTTTGATTAACATCTCTACCTGTCTCTGTATCCGCCCCCCCGCCCCCGACATGTGAGAAGCTGTCCTTGGCTCTAGACTGCCTCTTTCTCCTAAGCTTATAAGCTTCCTCACCCCGCTTTGCTGCTTCCCTTACTTCCTTCATTGTGAAAACTAACCAGGATGTCCAATCGTGTATGTCTGAGCATCAGGCTTATTCTAACCAATTCAGTGTCTGGAAATATGGGTCAGAGACAATTCAACCAGACCTGGCCACTTGGGCTAAAAGATGCACCCTCTGTCTCCACCAATAGCTGCAGAAAGTCAAGAGCAAATGATGCAAAGACGAAATGGTAAGGCAGGAAATAATAACAAGGAACAACAGTGACAAGAGCAATGGCCTCTAACAATACTAGCCAAACACTTTACTCATGGAATCTTCACAACACATCTACAGGTCCATTTAACATGGTAGAATCAATGACTGTTTTCCTTTTACTTACACAGTTGTCATCGAGTCGGTTCAGATTCGTGGTGACCCCAGAGCAGAACTGTGCTTCATAGGGTTTTGAGTGGCTGATTTTTCACAAGCAGACTGACAGGCCTTTCTTCTGAGGCTCCTATGCACCAACTGGAGCATCCAACCTTTTGATTAGCAGCCAAGATATTAACCACTTGCACCATCCAGGAAATGTTTTCTTCTATTTAGTCCCTAAAATTTACAGTTTTTAAATTTTCTTTAAAATAACTTGGGACAAAAAAAGTAAAGATGGATATACAAAATATCTCAAATTAATCTTACATTACATGAAATTCTACAGGACCACCTACAAGGTTCCATATTTACAGAAATGACAATGAAAAGAGAGGAAGCAGAAGGGTATTAGTCAACCAAGTTACTCCGGAGAAGCAATAATCTAAATTCCTAGTGTCAAGTTAATGTCTCCTAAAACAAATAATTTCAAAGCACATTACCAGCAAATACCTACGAGCCAAGGTCTCTGGCAAAAGGCAATACGCAAGTAAAGAAACGCTCTGGCGTGCCCCAAACCAGCCCTCCCGAGGAAAATGCCAGACCCACCCACAACTTAGCCCCTTGACTGACAGACTCGTAACTCTGCGCCACAACTTTAGAAAGGTCAAATGCATGTGGCTCAATTTAGAAAACAATATGAAATAGTAATGAGAGAAAAAGCCTAACTAAACATTATAAAAATTTACTTTAATTCAAAAAATGTTTAAACAAGTTTGGGGTTTTTTTTCTCTATTTTTTCAATAGATGTTAGAAAGGAATTGAACTAAACAATATTTTGCTTCTTGCTATCCTCTAAATACATCTAAAGAAGTAAGAGAGAAGGAATATGCTAAAGAAAGATTTTTCCTTAAAGAATTGGGAGGGACAGAGAAACCAGAGCACTTCATCGCTAACAGTATTTCTGTGCAGCCTCGTAACAGTTGCCAAGTGTTTTCAGTATACATTACAGAGTACATATATGTATTTTTTTTAATCCTAAAAGCAGAGTACCCAAGCCAAAAATGAAACTCAGAAAAGTGATAATACATCAACAAATGGTAAAACATAGGACATGGGATTTGTCAAAAGAAAATTATTCCATCTGGAAGCTATTTCCAGGAAGGGAAAGGAGGAAAGAACAAAGTCTAGAAGGAATGCTTATGTTAAGAATTACTGACTGTGAGTACGATATAAGTAGAAACATTTATGTAGTTCTGACTCACAGCGACCCCATGTACAAAAGAACGAAACACTGTCCGGGTGCTGCGCCCCCTCATAATTGTTGCTATACGCCTGTGGAAAAGGTACTCCAGATATGATCAAATATTAAAGGGTTCCTTGACAGGAAAGTCCGAGGACCACCTTAAAAAAATAAATTTATGAAAAGAAAAGTAATGGTAGGAACTATCTCATATTACAACAATTGGACAATCTCCCAAAATACCACAATAAGTAGTTTAAATTCACTCCTAGATCAGGGAAGATCACCAGAGAGCTTCCTTCCATCTCTATGTTTACAATGACTTCACGTATTTCAAGTGGTCTACAATAAGGGGCCCACAAGTTAGAGATCTGTTAATCTAGTTATCACTTCACAGCTGGAGAGAGAGCTTCCTTCCTAGCACTTGCTGTCACGGGAATGAGATTCCAAGGCAAAGGTTTTTGGGGCCTCCAGGCCAGGAAGAAAACCAGAACTGGGCTTCACGTTAGCAAACGTCTTTGTGAAAACTAACAGACAATGTCAATCTTCTAACTAATTATTTTCCTTTGCCTAATGTGACACTCTGAGATAAATACACATCCAAAGTTACCAACAAATTAAAAAAAAAGCTTGTTACCAGCAAGTCAATTCCAACTCATGGAGACCCCATGTGTGCCAGAGTAGAACTGCACTCCAGAGGGTTTTCAAATGCTGCTTTTTCAGAAATAGATTGCCAGGACTTTCTTCTGAGGTGCCCCAGGGTAGACTCAAACCTACAACCTTTCTGTCAGCAGCTGAGCATGCTAACCATTTGCACTACCCAGCGACTCTAACAACAGGATAGAGTAATTTATATAAAGCAAGCGCAATTTCTGTATACTAACTCCTCTTAATCTTATTAATAAACCCATCTTTCTCCTTCTCTGCATTTTTGTTGTTTTTTTTTAAGAATTCCACTTCTTATATGACTCTGTAAGAATTCTGAGTAACAGAGGGTGTAAATCATTTACCGATTACCAAAACACTTACTGTAAGATGTGACTAATAACTCAGAAGTATCCTCATCTATAAACACAATCTTCCTCATAGAATTATTATAAGGAATAAATGAAATAATGTGCCTAAAAAGGCCCAGCCCATACAGTCAGCACTCTACCTCCCTCCATTCTTTTAGAAAATACTTTCTCAATCCAAAATTAATTTTCCTCATGTGCTCTGGATTGAACAAGCAATCCATTAATTCACACATTGCTAGCTTTTATGGTGTAACTAACTGGTTGCAATTTTAAAAGGTTAATGTATATCAAGATACTTCCCATAAAAAAAACACTGACTTTGGCTAAGACTCCCAGACCCATACATGAAATAAAGTAAAAGTTTAACAGATCATGTTTAACTTTAAATGAAGGTAATGCAAATGACAATACTGCTAACAAAGGGACTGGTATACGAATCCATCTACCCAAACCTTCTAATTTCCAATGTTTTCTTTTAACATAAACTGCATTTTCCCAACTTGAATGGCACTGCCACCAAGCCCACTGTGACACAAACTACATGAATGAGAGCTAGGGTGTTATTAGAGCCACCAATCACCACATGTGTACAAGTGAGAGCCAATACTCATCCGTTCCGTTTGTAATACAATAATGACAGGTGAGAAGGTAGCAAAAATGAAATATTTGGGGGGAAGATACCCTGAAATTCCTGAGCCATCTCTTCCATTTCAGAGGACAATGCCTAGGGGACAAACCTGACTGGGGTAGCAATGGCGTCATGAGCCACCAACTCTTGAGATGACCTTGGGCAGTTCACCATGCCACGACATCCTCATCTGTCAGTGGTAGTAACAAAAAGATTCCCAGGATTCTAACATATATAATGTGCTTTTTGGAAAGATCACTACTAATGCTCAGTGGCCACAGGTGGTCACAAAGTCTGTCCGCTGCACAAAGGCACCAGGCCAGGGTGGCAAATGGGGTGCACTGGCTCCAATCAAAGGGCATTATTCTTTGCACAACGGCACAGTCCACTAACTGGTGTGTCCACTGGACTGTGACTCTCCAGAGAAGGCACATTTGTCCAGTTACTCAGCCACTGTTGCCTAACACAAAGGCAAAAATATCGCCAAGCAATGGTCCTAGCTAGTAATACCATACTTGCCTCTTCCCTGGTATTCCCTTCTTCTGGAGCCCCCTTGGCAACTACTATGAGAAGAGAAATAAGAGTGTGGAATTGGTCTCTGCCCAGCTAGTGTCCAGACCTCAGCCAGGAGCCAATTACCCCATGAGCTGGCATCGACTTGACAGCAACGAGTTTGGGTTTTTTTGGTTTACCTCTTCTATCCACATCAAACACCTCAACCTTCCCCTCTCTTTGCTACACCGAAGTCCTGCCCAGCCTCCCAACCAGTCCTGCAACAGTGCCCTGATCTGCTGCCCCTGCCAGACTGGGAGCAGCGGCCATGAAGCTGCCAGAGGAGGTAACTCTACAGACAAGGGCAAGACCAAGGAATCTGCTTCCTGACCCTGATGGTTGAAGTAAAGAGGCATTTTCTTTAAGAAACAATGTTAAAGGGGTGATTACATCCAAAGGCACTTTTAGTACTATGTTGTCTTTCAGCTACCATTAAGTGTGAAGTAGGATTCTGCAAAGCCAATGTATGTTCCACAGTTTCAAAGAAGTAAATTAAAATTCTCATAGCAAAAGTGAGTAGGCCTGGGGATCTGGTCTCTGTTGGCACGTGAGTGCCACCTCTTGATCTTGGGCAACTTAGTGAACCTCCCTAAAACTTAGTTTCTTTATCTGTAAAAATAAATAAATAAATAAATAAATAAAAGGGGGTAAGAAATACCTTCCTCTTAGGACTGTTGAGTGGTTATGTGGCATAGTGGTTATGTGCTATGGCTGCTAACCAAGGCAGTTCAAATCTGCCAGACACCCCTTGGGAACCCTATGGGGCAGTTCTACTCTGTCCTACAGGGTTGCTATGAGTTGGAATCGACTCAACAGCACTGGGTTTGGTTTTTGTTTGGTAGGACTGTTGAGAGCACTACAAAATGCAATACACGTGACGCGTCTGGCACAGTGTAAATGCTCAGAAAATGTTCGCCATCATGGGTCCGCAATCTTTGACTCACATTCCCAGGATCTGAAAAGCTTTGAAAACCAAAGGTATTTTAATAACCCATTTGGCAGCAAAACACAACCTGGACTGCCCTGAGGCTAATTATAATCTTGTTTTTGCCCCATCTAGTGTAAACATGCATACATTTTTATTGCAGAAATATTAATATATTTAATTACAGGATGTTGTCCTGAGTTCCACTGAAGATGTTACGCAATATATGATATTTGTACCAAAAAAAAAGAACACTCATGGTGACCCCTTGTGTCAAAGAGTCAAACTGCTCCATAGGGTTTTCTTGGCTGAAATCTTTTTAAGGGAGCAGGTCATCAGGACTTTCTTCCACAGCACTACTGGGTGGGTTCGAACTGTCAACTTTTTGGTTAGAAGTTGAGCACAAACTGTTTGCGCCACCTAGGGACCTCATTCATACCATGTTGTTGTGTAAATGCTATCCATGAATAGGTTCTGACTTACAGCGACCCTATGCACAAAAGAATAAAATACTGCCCGGTCCTGCGCCACCTCGCAATCTTTGCTATGTTTGAGCCCACTGATGTAGCCACTCAGTCAACCCATCTCATTGAGGGCCTTCCTCTTTTTCGCTGACCCTCTACCTTACCAAGCATGATGTCCTTCTCCAGGGACTGGTCCCTCCTGATAACATGTCTAAAGTATGCGAAATGAAGTTTCGCCATCCTTGCTTCTAAGGAGCATCCTGGCTGTACTTCTTCCAAGATAGATTTGTTTCTTCTTCTGGCAGTCCATGGTATATTCAATATTCTTCACCAACACCATAATTCAAAGGCATCAATTCTTCTTCCATCTTCCTTATTCATTGTCCAGCTTTTGCACGCATATGAGATAACTGAAAATATTCATACCATAACCGCTGTAAAACCAAAAAAGTTATTAATTCTGAACCACATCTGGCTCTGGGGGTTTTGGATAAAGGATTGAGAGCTTGTATCGTAATCCATCCATAAACTGAATAGATGATGGGTTTGCTGGATCAACCCAGCAGCAGCTACATTTGATAGATTTCACGTGCACGTCTCTTCGGCATGTTACCGTGATGTGTGAGCACAGCAGTGGCTCAGTCCTGGGATCAGCTAGAAGCAGAGCTCTGGGTCTGGGCTAGCCAGGCCAGGGGAACAGCTGAAAGGCTCAGCAGATGCGGAATGCAGAAACCAAACCCTCGGCAGTGCTTCACTTGCTCTCAGCAGGAGCACCCAGTGATCAAGCACATTCCTATGACTTGTGCAGTCACTTTTTTTTCTAGATTTTCAAAGTGAATCTACCTTTCATTCCCAACACTGGCTCCCTGTAGTCTGGGCAACCTGCCGCCAAATCACAAGAGCCACTCAAATGGTATTTTTTGAAGCTATTGAAAACATGAAGCTAAACAAGAAAAAAGTCTTGATCCTCCTTTACCCCGCCCTTCCGCACCCTTAAGAGCCAAACCCAAACCCAGTGCCATCGAGTCGATTCCAACTCATATGAGTCCACACCCTTACCGCCCATTAAAATGATTCATTTCAAAAGATATTCTACTCTTGGTGGATTAAATATAAAATATGTATGTTATAAATGATACATGTGACTATTAATGAAGCAGAAGCATGAGAAAAGTGGAAAATTTTAAGAACTGAATCAATGTAAAATCAATGTAAGGTTTCTCTTTACAGTATCACCCTTAGACCTAGGTAAGATGGGACCCCACCTTGGACCTTGCATTTTAGAGTGCTGCTCTGGCTGCTTATAACCCCACCCTTCTCCACGGGAAGCAGAGATCACAAGGCCAAGGTAACACATGTAGCCAGAGCCCGTGAACTCCCTTCTAAAGCTTGATCTAGGTACTGAGGACCCAGTGTTTCATGCTCAAATTAGACCTGTGCTCTCTTCCCAAGGAGGGGCCACACCACTGTGTGCAGAGTGGAACAGGGAGGGAGGCCATAGGGGTCGATCAGGTGACTGCACACTATGCAAAAAGCCTTTCTCAGTGCAGAATGAAGCAGCATGTGAAAGCAAAAGAGAAACTCCCTAGGCTGGGCACCAGGGGCCAGCTGTCCCCCTTGCCACCATGTTCTGGCACAGGACTCTGAGGAGATTCTATTAAATCTGACCTGTCAAGTTGTTTTGAAAGTAAATATGTCATTATCCATTCTCCCCTTCTTTTTAGGATCAGAAATCCAGCCCCTCCCCTACAGTGAAGTACCTGGCCTCCTCACCACACACCACATTTCTCAACCTCCCTTGCAGCTAGATGTGGCCATGTGACTGGGCTGTAATCGATAGGAGGTGAAAAGAACCTGTGCATGCAACCTCTGGGTCACAGTCTTGAAAAATGAAGTAACTTGTTTTTTACTTCTCCTCTTTCCCCTTTCCTTGGACTAGAACTTGGACATAGTGTTGGGCCCAGCTCAACCAGGAAGATGAAATGACTCTGCAGAATGGAAGAAAAAGAAAGAAGGAACCAGGATCCATGGGAGACCTCACGGAGCAGAGGTCAAGGGGACATGCGCTTACCTACCCGACACAACCAATTCTGAACTGTAAAGTGAGAGAAATAAACTTTGATCTTATTTGAGCCTCTGAATTTTGCAGTTTTCTGGAGTCCCTGGGTGGCGCAAATGGTTAAGCACTCAACTACTACCTGAAAAGCTGGCAGTTCAAGCTCACCCAGGGGCACCTTGGAAGACAGGCCTGGAGATCTACTACCTAAAGGTCACAGCCTTGAAAACCCTATGGAGTAGTTCTACTCTGAATACACAGGGTCGCCATGAGTTGGAGTTGACACGATGGCAACAATACATTTTCAAATTATCTAAATAAACTAGTCATCAATTAGATTTTTGGAGAGTATACCTAAGGCATTGATATCTATGTGAACTATTTTGATCCCAGTCAAAAAGAATATAGCTCCTGAGCCTTAGCAAGAAGGAGAAAAAAAAAATGGAGAAGGGGAGGAAGGATTTATATGGACAGTTATTTTTTCAAAAATCCTACCAGAAAAAAGTATCAAATATACACTAAAACATATAAGAACAAAAAAAGAGTTCCACGTGAGAATCAACCATCACATTCCAAGGCCTATAAAATGACCTTGAAATGTCCAGTCTATTCTAGAATGTCTTCTTATTAAAATTAAAAAAGCAAAATTTTGACTATATTTAAGAAATAAAAGCACAAATATTGCTTGTACAATATGATTAAAACTACTTTATGAGCTTATTTTAAAAATACTGGATTGAAATATGTAACTACATTGACAATAAGTATTTGTTCAATAGTAATTAACATCATGCTTGGTAAAGTAGAGGGTCAGTGAAAAAGAGGAAGACGCTCAATGAGATGGACTGGCACAGTGGTCACAGCAATGAACTCAAATGTAGCAAACAACTGTGAGGATGGCACAGGACCAGGCAGTGCTGCGTTCTGCTGTGCCGAGGGTCACAATGAGTTAGAATCAACTAGACACCACCAAACAACAACAGTAACTCAGAATCGACGTGACAGTAACCAACAACAGCAACGTACCATAGTGTTTTATATGTACTAATATTCATTTAATCTTTACAACATGAGGAATTCGGTGCAATTACTATCCTCACTTCATTGATAAGGAATCTGAGGCACAGAGCAGCTAAGTAATTTGCCTAAATTCACAGAGCCAGAGCCAGTAGAGGTGGTAAAGTTTAGATTCAAAACCAAACCATCTGTACACTGAACCACTCCTTATAATGCCTATAACTTAAATCCTGTAGGATTTTTCTCACTCTTTTTAAATATTTTGTAAAATAATCACATGCTATACTGGCTACCTTACCCAATTTATAGATAAAATGTTCATTCTAAATGCTATCAAATAATCCCTTCTATAATCCCACAGTAATACTGCTTGTAAGACTCCATGTGTATAAAATATCTGGAAAGGTCACAAGATCAGGGCAGACAAAACTGAAGTTACTATGATGAGGAAGAAGGTAATAGAACACAACCTTTAGCTAGCAGAGCTTTTACAATTAAGCATTAACGATGTGACTCTCCTGAGCTTAGAAAGATACCAGTGTGAGGTCATCTAGCCTATACTCCTTACCTTACAAACAAATCAATTAATTGCAAGGAGAGACTGAGTGACTTATTCAAGGTCACAAGGAGCCCTGGTGGTACAGTGGTTAAGGCCTTGGCTACTAACCAAAAGATCGGCAGTTCAAACCCACCAGCCACTCCACATGAGAAAGATGTAGCAGTCTGCTTCTGTAAAGATTACAACCTTGGAAACCCTATGAGGCAGTTCTACTCTGTCTTACAGGGTCACTGTGAGTCAGAATCAACTCGATGGCAATGGATTTCAGTTTTTTGTTCTTTTTTTCAGTTACCCAAGGTCACAAAGCTGGTTTTTTGCAGACCCAGATGAAGAATCTAGTTCCTCTCTAACACTAAGGTAAGTGCTTTCTTTTTAATAGAGCACCTAGTTTTTCTAGAATTTAGCATCTAAAGCAGTGATTTTAAGTTGCATTCCCAAAACCATGAAGGACCCTCAGGGGCCTGGGATGAAATACTAATACACCCCCCAGTCCTGATTTATAGAAAGCCATAACCCTCCTATGAACCCTGCTTTAAAGAGACCAACTATGCATTATCACATTCCTAAAATGAGCTTCCTTCTAAGGCTTGTTTCGAAATAGACTTCAGAGGCAAAAAAAATTAAAAAAACAATCAAAATCACACAACAGAGTATTGGCGTCCTTACTTTCAAGGACCCTATATCTAGGGGCCCTTTTGAAGTACTTAACCTGAAGAAAGCTTCCTACCCCAGAACTGAAAAACTATCACCATCACTTCATTAAATGGGCATTTTCATTTTCTTGCCCAAAAAAACAAATAGAGATAGATTAGCACAATCTTAGAATAAGGGACATCTTAGGAAAGCAGGGCTTCCAACTGGTTCATACCCTGCTAACAATCTGCATTTCTAACAAGTTCCCAGGCAATGCTGTTGTTCAGGGACCAATTCCAAGAACCACTGTTAGAGTAGTGGTTCTCAAAATGTATTATACTTAAGAATCACCTGAGGATCTTGTTAAACCGTAGATTCTGATTCAGTATGTCTGGGGTGGAAATGAAAATTCTCAGGAGGGGTTTAAATTGAAACGAACCAGTTCAAAACCCTGTGAGAAAAAAAAAACAATTGGCAGCCTTTCACTGACACATATCTCTACATGGCAATGGCCTTAGTCTTCCTATTTGAAGTCTTACTGGTCCGCACCAGACTATTAACCAAGAGATTGATAATTTGAACCTACCCAGTGAAGCCACAAAGAAAAGCCTGCTTCTATAAAGATTACAGCCAGGGAAACCCTACAGGGTAGTTCCACTCTGTAACACATGGGGTCGCCACAAGTCAGAATCAACTTAATGGCAATGGTTGAAAACTCCAAGTGATCTGCAAACTAGCATGGGGGAAACAGTCAAAGGCTGACTGGAGCTAACCAGTCAATCCGTACAATAAAGATTAAACTGGCATTTGTCTTAGGTATACACAATTGTCGGAAGGGGCAAAAAAACATAATTCCTTTATTCATTCAACATATATTTATTGGGTACATACTATCTGCCAGGCCTTGTTCTAGACGCTAGAGATTCAACCCAGACAAAATGCCTGCCCTCATGGAGTTTACATTCTAGTGGAAAGGGATAGACAATGAGCATAACAATCAAATGAATTACAGACAGCAATAAGCGCTTAGAAAAGGACAGACAGGTAAAAGGGGTGGAGGGTGCTGGAGAAGGGAGGGTTTGTCGTTTTATCAAAGTGAGCAAGTCACTGAGAAGGTGTTATTTGGACAAAGATTTGAAGGAGGGGAGGGAGTTACCATCCATATGGGTATCTAAGCAAAGCGTGTTCCAGGCAGGGGCAACTGCCATGGCAAAGGTCCTGAACTGGGAGGGGGACTGCCGTGTACAATGAGCACAAATGAGTGAGGGAAGATAAAGCCGGGAAAGATCTTTCAAGGTCTTGCAGGTCTCTGTATGGTCTTGAGCTTCTACTATAAGTAAAATGAGAGTCACTGCAGAGTTGTGAACTTAGAGTGATGTCTTAGTTATTTACTGCTGCTAAAACAGAAGTACCACAAGTGCATGGCATTAAGAAAGAGAAATTATTTTCTGACATTCTAGTAGGCTAGAGGTCCAAATTCAGGGCATCAGCCCCAGGAAAAGGTTTTTTCTCTATGTCGACTCTAGAGGAAGGTCCTTCTCATCAATCTTCCCCTGGATTAAGAGCTTCTCCATGCAGGAACCCCAGATCCAAAGAACGCACTCCGCTCCTGGCGCCGCCTTCTTTGTGGTATGAGGTTCCCCATGTCTCTCCACTCGCTTCTCTCTTATATCTCAAAAGAGACTGGCTTACGACACAATCTAATCCTGTAGATCTTATCAAAATAACTGCCACTAATCCATCTCATTAACAACATAGTGATAGGATTTACAACATAGGGAAATCACATCAGATGACAAAATGGTGGACAATCACTCAATACTGGGAATCACGACCTAACCAAGTTGACAGATATTTTTGGGGGACACCACTCAATCCATGACAAGTGATGTGATCTATTGATGTTTTAGGAAGGATCACCGCAAGGTGGAGGCCGGCCTTAGTGGGACAAGGGTGCAAGTAGGGGCTAGCGCAGAATGAGGCTCTTGCAGAAATTCAAGCAAGAGTGGTGGTAGCCTTGACCAGGGTGGTAGCAGTAGATATGGTAAAATATAGGCAGATTCTGTATAAACAGCATTTTGAAAATAGAGTTGCTAATGTATTGCATGTGAGTATGAGAGAAAAAGAAGACTCAGGCATGACTCCAAGGTTTGGGGCTTGAGTACCTAGAAAAATGGAACTGCCTTTAATGGAGATGGGCAAGACTGTGGGTGGGACATCTTGGGAAGAGGGAAGATCAGGAATTCAGACTGAACATTAAAGTAGGGATTTCAAGTGAGCAGTTGGAAATTCAAGTAGGCAGTCAGGCGGAGAAGCCTGCACCAGAGATGGGAATTTGAGACAGTGTTCAGATGGTATTTAAAACCATGATACTGGTGAGATGACAAAGGGAGTGAGAGGTGATAGGAAGAAGGTCCAAGGACTGGGCCCTCCAAGGTTAAGAGGAAGAATCTGCAAATGAGAATGAGAGGGAAACCAGGAAAGTGTCAGCGTCCTAGAAGCCAAGTGAGGACAGTGTTTCACGGAGGAAGTGATCAACTGTGCTGATGGTACTAAGGAACAAGTAAGAAGAGGGCTGAGAACTGACCACTGGATTTAGCAACATGGAAGTCTCTAGAAATTTTTACAGAGCGATTTTAGTGGGATGCTAAAGACTACACATGACTAGAGTGCTTTTGAGAGCAAATGAAAAGAGAGGAATTACAATCACGGGTCTAACACTCTTTTGAGGAAATCTTCCAGAAGACGAGCAGAGAAATGATACAGCAGCTGGCAAGAGATGTGATCAAGAGTGAAGGTTTTTTTAGAATAGGAAAAATAATAGCATGTCGGTATCTGATGAACTGACCCACTAGAGAGGAAACTACAAGGAATGCAGGAGAGAGGTGAGATGTCCTTGAGTGAGCAAGAGAAGACAGGACACCATGTATGTGGTTTGGCCTTTGAGCAGAGCTGTTTGGATTTCTCTTTGGTTTGCTTCAATTTTCCTAGAACAATCATAGGCAAGGTCATCAGCTGAGAATCAGGATGGGGAGGAAGGTTTGAATGTTTCAGGAGGGACGAACAGTATAATATAACCATTTAGGACAATGGGAGAGTGATTGCCAAGCAGCATTAATCTCTCACTTGTGACCATGAATTACATTAAGACAGGGATCAAGGCTGTGTGTTTTTCTGCAGCCAGTTCCCCTGCATGAAGACAGGCACATAGTAGGTGGAGAGTTAGATTTAACCAGCGTGGAGTTTGACACAGCTATGATGAAGCAAAAAAAGGCAGAAGAATTGAAGGCATACACAAAGGAGTAACTCTGACTGGGTGTAGAATCTAAGAGCAAAGAGAGGACATCAGGGGGTGGGTGACAGTGTCACGGCAGAAGGCTCAATGGACCATAGGCCACAATGGAGTTAGAGATTACTGGAGTTATAAGAGGGAGTGAGCTAGAAATATAAGACACAGAGGGCAGAAAGTGTGACACTCAAAGTTGTGATTACGGAGGGGCTGCAGTCATTAATGATAACATGGTCTAGACCAGGCTATCACCACCACGGCAGAAGACAAGATCACTGGAAAAGAGAAGTCCAAGGAATTGGAAGAACAAGGAATTGGAAGGATCATCTAGATTCACATATAAATCACTGAAACAAGAGTGACTTTTACAAAGCACAATGGTGAGCCAGGAGTTAACGTCACCGAAAAAACGAGAGGGAGAGATGTGGGTAGGGTTTAAAGGTTTAGTTGGTGGTACAATTCAATTAGGAGAGATTTAAGCTGGGGGTCTGGTCTGGATGAAATGAGGAACAAGAGGGTCACTACTTCACCTCTCCAACAGTATGAGAAGGCTGGAGGAAAAAGAGGCCAAGGCAAGACTGCAGGGGAGCAGGGTCCTCAGGCAGGAATCACAGATTTTACTCCATGAGTAGGGGAGAGTTTGGCCTGTTTTTAAGTGACAAATATATCAACATCTTTGAAAAAGGAATTAGCTTTGATGTCAGAAAAAATAAAACACAAGAATACCCACTCTACCTGAGCTTGATGAAGCCTAAGTTCCATTAATTAAAAGAAAAAAAAAATATCTGAACCAGACTGTTAATTAGTCATTTATGTCTGATTATTTGCTACTTTTAGCAACAAAAGGGAAAGATTCGTCAACAAATAAAAATTCATTATATGCAAAACTAGGTCAAACATTATCACAAGAAAATTTGCCCTTCAAACTTTGTGTCTACTTACTTGAACCTGCTAATTTTAGCAATCAGGGCTTTTGTCTGAGACAGCAGACGCGAAATAAGGCCCAGAATTTGAGGTGTAGCAACAGTGCAGGACCCTAAACTCAAGCCCAAGTTCTGGACTGCCAAGTTAATTTTCATCAGAAAAATTAGCAACGCCAAAAAATCTAGCTGCTGAAAACCCTACGGAGGCAGTGCTACACTGAAACACATGGAGTTGCCATGGGTCAGAACTAACTCAAAGGCCAATGGATTTTTGGCCTTATACATATATGTATATCCTGGCTATCTCACAGGCACCTCGAATTCAATCTAGAATGTCACTCATTAGCCTCTTAGCCACCTCCTGCCCTCTAAAATCTTAACAGGAGTGTCTCACCTGCTGGGTATTGAAGCCAGAATCCAGGATTCTCCCCCCGCTTGATGACATCCATCACCCATAGGACCACCACCATTTCCTGTCAGGGCTATCTCCTACTTAAAGCCTTCAAACCCTCCCCTCCTCTGCCTCCCAACTACCACAGCCTTAATTAGGGTCTACATTATCTGTTACCTTTTGACCACAACACGGTCACAGTATCCTCCAAGCCTCCAGGACTGCCCCATCCACCCTCTCTATCCTTCATCCATGCTGTAGCAGGTGCGCTACTCTAAAGAGCAAATCTGACCACATCAGCCCTCTGCTTACACCCTTTCAGAGGCTCACCATCACCCTAGGATGCAATCCAACTCCTTGCAGTGGCTTACCAGACTCATCATTAACTGGTCTCAGCTAAATGTTCCAGCCTTCATCTTTACTTCTTACACCCGCTTCAGCCATACTGAGTATTCTGTTTTCATCTCCGTACTTCTGGTATGCCAGTAATTCCTGCGTCTTAATCGTTTTCCTCACCCCCACCCTCCCACCCTCTAACTTGTACTCATTCTTCAGATCTCAGCCTGGATGTCCATTCACCCAAATGCCTTTCCCAAGCCCCCTGAACATCAGGTACCCCTCCCACAACCTCACAAGCAACCGATGATATTTTGCTTTAAAAACTCTGCATCTGCGTGCTTAATCTCTTTGCCCTCTGTAGATGAAAAGGCACTTGACACCTGTAACTGTGTCTTATTCACCCTGTGCCAATTAAAGTGTCTGACATATAATAGTAGGAAAGGAACAAAATGCCGTTCAAAATATCTTTTACAAGGCAGACAGAGAGATAGATGGGAGAGACAGACAGACATACAGATACAGACAGACAAATAAGTCTCTCTCTAATGGTCCTCATTTCACAAACTAGAGCTGAGTTTTACAGAAAGCTAGATTCACAGTCAAGAGCCTTAAACTGGCCGAATCAACCACCTAG
Source organism: Loxodonta africana (assembly GCF_030014295.1). Classification (NCBI taxonomy): domain Eukaryota; kingdom Metazoa; phylum Chordata; class Mammalia; order Proboscidea; family Elephantidae; genus Loxodonta; species Loxodonta africana. Next base: position 213,016,181 of record NC_087342.1, on the reverse strand, counting down.
GTAGCACCAATACACAACCCAACAACGCCTGCCAAGAGTTTTTACACAAGATCGTTTGTTTTATCTTAAAGGTGAAAGGAGCCCCATTTCTGAAACCTCAGCTATATACTCGGAATTCAAAGTGAGCCTACTGAATATAAGGATCTGAAGGATGGAATTTACAAGAAAAACAGTATGACAGCAACAGCCTCTTCCTTCTCCTATTTCCAAAACATCCACAGAGGAGCACCACAGAGAAACACCACACTAAGAGAAGCATCTGTTACCTGAATAATTGTGATGTCTGAGCATCCCAGCTTTATTGACTGAACACCAGTGACCTTTCCACCATTTAATTACTCCCTGAATGAAAGCTATTTCTCAACATCTGCTCTTAATTTATTTTTAATTTGCATTTACTCTATCCTATCTGTTGAAGCTGAAATTAGTAATGTAGGATGACATTACCTTCACAGCATCACATCAAACATTCTACTCTCCAATTAAAGTTCCTCTGAAATAGTGTTCCAGGCTCTCTTCACATACAGATGTTCCTTTAGCTGTCCAAGATGATTATCACCATGTTTTGGCTGAGATTAATATTACCTTTTCAAAGAATATATTATACTAAATAAATATGAATAAACTTTCTCATTTTCAGTAATCTAAGTTTTTCTAAAGCATGACTTTAGGAAAACCAAAAACCCACTGCCGTCAAGTCGGTTTCGACTCATAGTGACCCTACGGGACAGAGTAGAACTGCCCGATAGAGTTTCCAAGGAGCACCTGGTGGATTCGAACTGCCGACCTCTTGGTTAGCAGCTGTAGCACTTAACCACTATGCCACCAGGGTTTCCATATAGAAAAAGGAGTGGTACAAATGGTTAAGCACTTGGCTGCTAGCCAAAAGGTTGGCAGTACCCACCCAGAGGCTCCTTGGAAGAGAGGCCTGGCAATCTGCTTCTGAAAGGTCATAGCCTTGAAAACCCTATGGAGTAGTTCTGCTCTGCGCACATGGGGTCGCAGTGAGTCGCAATCAACTCAATGGCAACTAACAACATATAGAAAAAAAATTCAAGTGTTATTGAAATTTATTTCCAAGTTACCTAAATAAACTATCCCAGAAGCAATATGAGAAAAACAGCAGTAGTCAACTGAGGAATGGAACTAACTTTTAAATGGTAAGAAATTAATCAAGATGAGAAATAATCCTGGAGGGAAAGCTAAAAACTGAAAATGCCAAAAAACTTCAATTGCATCGATTTGGAAAACTATACACCTGATCGAGAAACAAAACAAATTCCACAAAAAAGAATCTTACACTGAGGCTTTAAATACGTTGCTACTAACTGCCAACCATCCTTCAAATCCTATCCTCTACTCCACCTCCACCTGTATCACTCTGGTCCAAGCCCCATCATTAATTACCTTCACAACTCTCACCTGGCCCCTTGTCTCCAACTCCACTCCCTTCTAATTTATCTGTCATACTGTCAACCAGGTTCTCTTTCTGAAAAACAGATTTGAGCTAGTCATTAAAAAAAAAAAAAAAAGAGTCATTAGCCCAATTAAAATCCTGTAACAGCTCCCTACAGGGGAAAGATCAATCCCCTCAACCTGCTTGAAAAAGGCTTTCAAAATCTGGCCCCAACCTATACCCAGCCTTCTTACCGTCATTCCCAACACCCCCAAGGACCCTCGACTACCAGTTTAAAAAAAAAAAAAACAAAAAACCCACTGCCTTCGAATCCCATCAAATTGATTCCAACTTATAGTAACCTGCTGGACAAAGGAGAACTGCCCATAGGGTTTCCAAAGCTTTCAATCTTATGGAAGCAGACTGCCACATCTTGCTCCTGCAGAGCGGCTGGTGGGTTCAAACTACTGACCTTTCAGTTAGCAGCTGAGTACTTTAACCACTGTTCCACGAGGGCTCCTTCCACTACCAGCTACACACTCAAAATCCACTGTTCTTTTCCATCAACCTGGAATGCTCTTCCTCATTGTCCACGTGGCTGCCTCCTATGTGCCCTTCAAGATACAGCCTCAAATTCCCCTCCCTTTGGAGCCCTCTTCTACTAGGCCCCACCCTCATTCCCAAGAGAGCTGGTCCCTCCACCTTTCCTGTTCCCACTGCCTTCATTTTGTACTCTGCATTGGCTTTTGTGCAGGAATGTCTATTTCGGCCTGTCTTCCCACGTAGCCTGAGAGCGGTCAAGAACAGAGGCATGTCTTGCTCACCTCTGAGCCCAGCATCTAGCAAAAACGACTGACCAATAAGCATGTACTGGATGAATAAGATACACAAGCAAGTGTGATATTTTAAACTATTAGAAAAAAAAAACTTCTGTGGAGTTCACTCCAAATCATGGTGACTCCATGTGTGTCAGAAAAGAACTGTGCTCCATAGGGTTTTCAATGGCTGATTTTTCAGAAATAGAACATCAGGATTTTCTTTCGAGGCACCTCTGGGTAGACTCAAACTTTTAACCTCCTAGTTAGCAGCAGAGTGCATTAAACATTTGGACCACCCCGGGAACCCTATAACCGGTTACATCTCTTGAAAATGCACAAATAAGTTCAAATAATTCAAGTCAAAAGGAGCCCTAGTGTTGTTATGGTTAAGCACTTAGCCACTAACTGAAAGGTTGATGGTTTAAACCAACCTTTAGCAGCTTCACAGGATAAAGACCTGGCCATCTGCTTCCATAAAGATTATAGCCTAGGAAACCCTATGGGGCAGTTCTACTTTGTCACATGGAATCACCATGAGTACTAATTCACTTGATTCCAACAACAACAAAGAGACATAACCAAAATAATTCAAGTCCACTCTGATTTTCCTATACAAACAGTATCAAGACAGGGTTGAATATGTGATTACGGGTTGATATGTGACATGCAGATGACACAACCTTGCTCACTGAAAGTGAAGAAGACTTGAAGCACTTACCAATGAAGATGAAACACTACAGCCTTCAGTATGGATTAGACTTCAACATAAAGAAAACAAAAATCTTCACAACTGGACCAATAAGCAACATCATGATAAACAGATAAAAGATTCAAGTTGTCAAGGGTTTCATTTTACATGGATCCACAATCAATGCCCGTGGAAGCAGAAGTCATGAAATCAAACAACGCATTGCACTGGGCAAATCTGCTGCAAAAGACCTCTTTCAAGAGTTAAGAAGCAAAGATGTCATTTTAAGGACTAAGGTGTGCCTGATCCAAGCCATGGTGTTTTCAATAGTCTGATATGCTTACAAAAACTGGACAATAAATAAAGAAGACTGAAGGGCAATCAGTGTGTTTGAATTACAGACTTGGTGAAGAATACTGAATATACCATTGTCATGGATGGACCTGTTGTTGTTGTTGTTAGGTTCTGTCAAGTCGGTTCTGATTCGTAGCCACCCTATGCACAACAGAACGAAACACTGCCCTGTCCTGCGCCATCCTTACAATCGTTGTTATGCTTGAGCTCACTGTTGCAGCAACTGTGTCAGTCCACCTCTTTGAGGGTCTTTTCCATTGATCCTGTACTCTGTCAAGCATGATGTCCTTCTCCAGGGACTCATCCCTCTGACAACTTGTCCGAAGTATGTAAGATGCAATCTCGCCATCCTTGCCTCTAAGGAGCACTCTGGCCATACTTCTTCCAAGACGGATTTGTTCGTTCTTTTGGCATTCCATGGTGTATTCAATATTCTTCACCAACACCACAATTCAAAGGCATCAACTCTTCTTCGGTCTTCCTTATTCATTGTCCACCTTTCACATGCATATGATGTGATTGCAAATACCATGGCTTGGGTCAGGTGCACCTTAGTCTTCAGGGTGACATCTTTGCTCTTCAACACTTTCAAGAGGTCCTTTGCAGCAGATTTACCCAATGCAATGCGTCTTTTGATTTCTTGACTGCTGCTTCCATGGCTGTTGATTGTGGATTCAAGTAAAATGAAATCCTTGACAACTTCAGTCTTTTCTCCGTTTATCATAATGTTGCTCATTGGTCCAGTTGTGAGGATTTTTGTTTTCTTTATGTTGAGGTGCAGTCCATACTGAAGGCTGTGGTCTTTGATCTTCATTAGTAAGTGCTTCAAGTCCTCTTCACTTTCAGCAAGCAAGGTTGTGTCATCTGCATAACACAGGTTGTTAATGAGTCTTCCTCCAATCCTGATGCCCCGTTCTTCTTCATATAGTCCCGCTTCTCGGATTATTTGTTCAACATACAGATTAAATAGGTATGGTGAAAGAATACAACCCTGACGCACAGCTTTCCTGACTTTAAACCAATCAGTATCCCCTTGTTCTGTCCGAACAACTGCCTCTTGATCTATGTAAAGGTTCCTCACGAGCACAATTAAATGCTCTGGAATTCCCATTCTTAGCAATGGTATCCATAGTTTATTATGATCCACAGAGTCGAATGCCTCTGCATAGTCAATAAAACACAGGTAAACATCCTTCTGGTATTCTCTGCTTTCAGCCAGGATCCACCTGACATCAGCAATGATATCCCTGGTTCCACGTCCTCTTCTGAAACCGGCCTGAATTTCTGGCAGTTTCCTGTTGATATACTGCTGCAGCCGTTTTTGAATGATCTTCAGCAAAATTTTGATTGCATGTGATATTAATGATATTGTTCTATAATTTCCACATTCGGTTGGATCACCTTTCTTGGGAATAGGCATAAATATGGATCTCTTCCAGTCAGTTGGCCAGGAAACTGTCTTCCATATTTCTTGGCAAAGGCGCTGCATCTGTTTGTTGAAACATCTCAATTGATATTCCATCAATTCCTGGAGCCTTGTTTTCCGCCAGTGCCTTCAGAGCAGCTTGGACTTCTTCCTTCAGTACCATTGGTTCCTGATCATATGCCACCTCTTGAAATGGTTGAACATCCGACTAATTCTTTTTGGTATAATGACTCTGTGTATTCCTTCCATCTTCTTTTGATGCTTCCTGCGTCCTTTAATATTTTCCCCATGGAATTCTTCACTATTGCAACTCGAGGCCTGAATTTTTTCTTCAGTTCTTTCAGCTTGAGAAATGCCGAGCGTGTTCTTCCCTTTTGGTTTTCCATCTCCAGCTCTTTGCACATGTCATTATAATAGTTTACTTTGTCTTCGCGAGACGCCCTTTGAAATCTTCTGTTCAGTCCTTTTACTTCATCAATTCTTCCTTTTGCTGCTCGACGCTCAACAGCAAGTTTCAGAGTCTCCTCTGACATCCACCTTGGTCTTTTCTTTGTTTCCTGTCTTTTCAGTGGCCTCTTGCTTTCTTCATGGATGATGTCCTTGATGTCATTCCACAACTCATCTGGTCTTCGGTCACTAGTGTTCAATGCATCAAATCTATTCTTGAGATGGTCTCTAAATTCAGGTGGGATATACTCAAGGTCATATTTTGGCTCTCGTGGACTTGCTCTGATTTTCTTCGGTTTCAGCTTGAACTTGCATATGGGCAACTGAACTGGGTCCCCAAAAATATGTGTCAGCTTGGTCAGACCATGATTCCCAGTATTGTGTGACGGTCCTCCATTTTGTGATTTTAATTTTATGTTACAGAGGATTAGGGTGGGATTGTAACACCCTTGCTCTGGTCACATCCCTGATCCGATGTAAAGGCAGTTTCCCTGGGATGTGGCCTGCACTACCTTTTATCTTACAAGAGATAAAAGGAAAGGGAAGCAAGAAGAGAGTTGGGGACTCATACCATCAAGAAAGAAGCACCAGAAGCAGAGCACATCCTTTGGACCTGGGGTTCCTGCGTAAAGAAGCTCCTAGTCCACAGGAAGACTGACGAGAAGGACCTTCCTTCAGAGCCAACAGAGAGAAAAAGCCTTCCCCTGGAGCTGACGCCCTGAATTTGGACTTCTAGCCTACTGATTATGAGAAAAAAAAATTTCTCTTTGTTAAAGCCATCCACTTGTGGTATTTCTGGTATAACAGCCCTAGATGACTAAGATAACCATGGACTGCCAGAAAAAGAACAAATCTGTCTTGGAAGAAGTACAGCCAGATTGTTCCCTAGAAGGGAGGATGGCGAGATTTTGTCTTACATACTTTGGGCATGTTATCAGGAGGGACCAGTCCCTGGACAAGGACATCATGCTCGGTAAAGTAGACGGTCAGTGAAAAAGAGGAAGACCCTCAACTAGAAGGACTGAAACAGTGACTACAACAATGGGCTCAAGCATAACAATTGAGAGGATGGCACAAGACCGGACAGTGTTTCGTTCTATTGTACATGGGTTGCTATCAGTAAGAAATGACTCAATGGCACCTAACAACAACAACATGTTACAAGTTATGGAGTTAGCCCCTAGCACCACATGTAAAAACAAACCAATAACTTTACATTCTGCAGTATGAAATTTTCTAAACATCTATGAAATAGCTACATGGGATAACACAGTAAGCTAGAATACGCACACAGTTTTTTTTGAAGAAACCCTCAGGAGGTGGCTTTTGATTAAGATCAGGAGACTTCAACATCAAATAACACTCAGATTCATTCTCCTAGCTCCAAGTCAATATTTGCATTTTAGTTGTTAAAAGACAATATAATTTTAAAACTACCCATATAACAATTCGCTTTGAGAAACAGATCTTTTACAACTTGTCATCAAATTTTGCTTTTAAGTCTATTTGTTTTGGAGTCGGCTTTATGGCTTTTATTTTATTGTCTCTTTTTTTCGAAGAAGCACATCCTAAGTGGCACTGTACCCCACACTTAACAGGGCCAACCTCCACACACAAGTCTCTGTTCTAATATAAACAACTGTCCCACTCAGGCCTTCCCACGTGCTCCCTTTATAATCCTCAATCTTCGAAATGCCCAGAAAGAGGTCCCGTTAAATTCTGAGACGTGTCCTCAATTCCACACAATCATACGGACAAGCAATCATGCATCTCAAATCATTCTGAAAGTTGTTCAATCAATAAAGAAACAAAGATCCCTTCCTTTACCTTCAAAAACATTAAAGATTAGAGCTCAAAGGTGTACCTGCAAACAACCCAAGGTCTATAACAGATTTGGGTTTCGTTTGCTTGTTTGGTTTGGTTTGGTTTACTGAATGTAAGAACATCACAAGCAGACCACTGGGCCGTATGTATGTACAGACCCACAGGGACTTCTGTGGTGTTCCACAACTCACTTCACTTCTTAATTCATCTTGAACATAAAAATCGTTATTCATCTTCTAAAATCCACTCATTCTAAAAAAAATCTTGCCAGATTATTTTATTTCAAAAGGAAGTACAGTTATATTAACTACAAGTACCAGATGTCACCTATTTAAGCTTACAAAAACAAGGAGGCAAATACATATGTAATACTTTCCTCTAACCTTACAGATATGAAAATCAGAACAAAATAGAAAGGATGGGTGTGGTTTTTTCCACCCACCATGAATCAAAAACACATAATCCTTTTAAGCTGTCTTAGAAAAATCATTTCGTAGAAAATATACACAGCAAGTTTTTATAAGGAATTGATCAGAAGACTCCATCCTCCCGCCTACCTAAGGAAGAATTCAGGATCTGACTTCCCCCTCACAGCAGGAAGAGGTTAAATACAGTGAGGTGGAAGACTCAGGAAACCAATGAAGAGATATGTCTGTGCCATACATAGCAGGATCTTTGGGCTCAACGGGCCACACAAAGAAATGCACAGAGTTTCATTGTTCTCCTGACTCCCTTTTCTCAGCTTTACCTTTGCTCAACACAGCCCAAACACTTCAAAATAGCGGGCAAAAGGAAAAAAAATGCCCAATACCATGAAATTCATTACCTTTTCAAATTGTTTAAAGGAAAGTGTCTATAAGTAGAAATAATCTAAACATTTGACTACAGGCTCCTCTGAAATGCACATACCACTTTCACTTCAGTTCCAAGAATGTAAACCTGCCTTCCCTATCTATAAATCAACGGCACTAAGGAGGCTAACTCACGGAGCTTGTTAAAACTGCAGATGCCCAGGCCCCACCCCAGATGACTGTATCAGAATCCCAAGGGATGGTTCTAACATGCTGCCTAAGTTAAGAATTCCATACAGGACAAGCCTGAAAACCAACTTTCAAAATAAAAACACATATATAAATCTATGTAATGTTAAATAACATGACTCACACATGGCCATTAAGGAGCAAGAGAACCAATCAATTAGTGTCAACCTCAAAATGCAATTTCTCCCACAATCCTCTTGGCATAAATATTGTATAACAAAATCTTAATTACAAAAGGGAATTGAAGAAATGTGCAAATATTAAAACTATGGAATTAGAGAAGAATATCTAAACAGATAATACTTTTCAAACTACAACAGCCTCATATTTGTTTCAAAGTTGTACCACTTTAAAAAAAACTTAAAGTCATATTTTTTTAATTGGATTTCTCTGCTGCACCAGAAATAGCATTGTGTGCTTTTTCATGGTCTTTGAAAAAAATTTTTGTTACATAATTAAATATTAAAATTATTAAACAGCTAAGTCAATTGGCAAAATAATTCTATTATGAAAACATTCTGCATCCCACTTTGAAATATGGCGTCTGGGGTCTTAAATGCTAACAAGCGGCCATCTAAGATGCATCAATTGGTCTCAACCCACCTGGAGCAAAGGAGGATGAAGAACACCAAGGTCACAGGACAACTAAGAGCCCAAGAGACAGAAAGGGCCACATGAACCAGAGACCTACATCATCCTGAGACCAGAAGAACTAGTTGGTGCCCGGCCACAACTGATGACTGCCCTGACAGGGAGCACAACAGAGAACCCCTGAGGGAGCAGGAGATCAGTGGGATGCAGACCCCAAATTCTCACAAAAAGACCGTACTTAATGGTCTGACTGAGACTAGAGGAATCCCGGCGGTCATGGTTCCCAAAACTTCTGTTGGCCCAGGACAGGAACCATTCCCGAAGACAACTCATCAGACATGGAAGGGACTAGAGAGTAGGTAGGAGAGAGATGCTGATGAAGAGTGAGCTTTTTGTATCAGGTGGACACTTGAGACTGTGTTGGCATCTCCTGTCTGGAGGCGGGTTGGGAGGATAGAGAGAGTTGGAAGCTGGCGAAATTGTCACGAAAGGAGAGACTGGAAGGGCTGACTCATTAGGGGGAGAGCAAGGGGGAGTACGGAGTAAGGTGTATCTAAACTTATACGTGACAGTTTGACTTGATTTGTAAACGTTCACTTGAAGGTCAATAAAAGTTAATAAAAAAAAAAATTAAACAGGACATAAATAATCATAATCAGCCAGCCACTCAGCAATCCAAAAAAAGTCCATTTGAAAATATTCAAAAATGTTATTCTCTTGCTTTACATGTTGTTGCCCAACTGTTGTGATAGAACCGTATTTTTTTTAAGAAACTGAGTTCTCAAAATCCATGTAAGGTTATATCACTCCAAATCTTAATCTTAACTGCAACATAGGCATACCACAAACAATTCCGTTTATTAAACTAGGCCAAGAGATCAAGCTGCTGATAGAGAAACCCCACAGGAAATAAATTACTATTGTTGTCCAGCTGTCATCGAATTGATTCCTGTCTTCCGGGGCACCTCCAGGTAGGTTCGAACAGCTTAACCATTTGCACCACCCCCGGACAGTGTTATAGGACATAAATAACCTCAGTTATTTGACTGTTTGGAGTCCCTGGGCACTGCACGCTCAGTTGCTAACCAAAAGGTTCGAAGTTTGAGTTCACCCAGAGGCACCTCAAAACAAAGGCCTGGTGATCTACCTCCTAAAAATCAGCCATTCAAAACCCTGTGGAGCACAGTTCTTCTCTGATACACACAGGCGACCCAGGAGCCTGCGCTGACCCAAAGGCAGCTGTTTGGTTTTGTTTTTTTGATTGTTCCAAGGCACAAGTGAGAAGGCTGGAGAAGGCTGGAGTGCTGCATGCAAAAAGGGAACTTCACCTGCTTCCTGGAGCTGACGTATCTATTCCCCGCAAAAAGCAAGCAAAAGTGAAAACCCAGGATCAAGGTTTAGATATCTCATTCCACAAGTTATTATTTCAGAAATAAGTATCTATCAAAAACCCCTCACGCTGACTTGTATTTGAAATACTAAAATGGGTTTATATGTTATTAAACATTTAAAACATACAAAAACAATAAGATAGCAAACCCCTATTCCTTCACCCACAGTTTAAGGGCAAAAAATAATCTACTTCCGAAACTTCTAAGTAGCCTTTCTCAAATGCTGAAATAAAGTTGTAGCTAATATTTACAACTGCTCAAATGGTACTGCATGATCCCTTGTTTCCAGAAAGTCATCATATCACCATCTAGGTCAAACTTCTGGGTTCCAATAAGGTTCAATAAAATTGAGTCGTCTACTCTGTCTATATTATTAACACACATTCTTTGTTTAGAATCATTCTCAGCAAGTCATGTGTTCTGGTCGTTCACTGATCTCCTCTAAAGCTTTCACGACCACAGTAACAGGTCAAGAGAATCGCGGTCACACCAAAAACTTTACGATTGTAGCACTTCAGCAGAATGAGCTAACAAAACTGGGAATATTTTAATACTCATTACAAGAATAGGGTTTCCTCCACCAGAGTCAAATTTCCATCAGCATTACTATCCATCGCCACCAATCCCCAGGGTTTGTGCAAAAAAAAGAAACCTACTCAAAGAAGTCCCTTCGAAGCACTGGTATTCCAGCCAAGTAAAGCTTCAGGGGAAGAAAAAAAAAAGAACTATCTTTCACAACCCCTCAATCTCTTTTCAATCTCTTCAGGTAAAAAAAAAAAAAAACCCTTACAAATATTTCTTTAAATGGAAAAAGAGAAGGAGATCAATGACTCCCTAAATGTAACTTACCACTGTCTTTCCTTAAGAAAGATCTCTGAAAAATTTACAAATAAGGTCATCTTCCTCGAAATTTTTATGAAACTAAATCGTGGTAAGCGGACTTTGCTGTATTCCAAACATAGCATATTTTTTGGAGCCTGCTATAAGTGTAACCAGGTATAATATTCGGTATTAAGTAATTTTCTTTATTTTGATCTGACTGGTCTCCCTTCTCCTCCCTCCCTCACCCACCTCTACCAGTTCTTTCAACACCCCAAATACTTAATCTAGGCATCAGACCAGGATTTAGGCTGTGCCAAATCTCAGTGCACCTGAAATCCACTACCTTTTTTCACCAGCAGTTAAAAGCCTTGAGCAGCAGTCAGGGAAAAAGAAAAAAGAATTCACATCAGGAACAGGTTATCAATTTTTCTGCCTTCCACCCAGAGGACTGCCTGTCCTCTGATATCTTCTCCTTTGTTAACTATCAATGGACAAAGAAAGGGACAGAAGCCAAAATTAAAGAAGGGCTGTGACAGGCCTGGAAGCAGCAGGCTGTGTCTCCTGCACTTGGCTTTCCTCCAACAGAGCTGTGATGCCAACCAGGGACCTAGTGAAGCTCTACCTCACAGCCCAGGGTCCCAACCTTGGTAACTGTGAAGGAAGCAGCAGCAGAATTGTGTAATAAATAATTGATACAGTGCAAAATTCTAAGGGACAGAGGTAGGCACAAAATGACTATATGTTTACCCCACTGCCATCGAGTTGATTCCAACTCATAGTGACCCCAGAGGACAGAGTAGAACTGCCCCATAGTGTTTCCAAGGCTGTAATCTTTATAGCAGCAGATCTCCAGGTCTTTTCTCTTGTGGCGTGGCTCGTGGGTTTAAACCGCCAACCTTCTAGTAAGCAGCTGAAAGCTTAGCCATTGTGCCAACAGGGCTCCTCTCTGGTCACTATGCAGAGGTCAATCAAATGCAGGGTTTCTGGAAGTCAGATCACCTGAGTTCTAATCCCAGCTCTGGCACTTTCAAGCTCTGTAGGCTTTTTCATTGAATACATATTTATAGCTCACTTTTTATAAGCGGGGCACTGGGCTACCAGGGATGTATAGGTAGCTGCCCTTGTGGAGTTAAATTCTAGTGGCTAGGACATTAACAAATGCACAAAACAAGAAGAGTATCAGAAAGTGATAAGGACAATATGGGAACTTAAATACAGTGTTGTAATCAAGAGTGAAGGGGACGGCTACTTTCTAAAGTCTGCAGGCAAGATCTCTCATAGGTGGTGACATTTAAGCCTAGATCTAAATGACAGGGAGGAGCCAGCCTAGCAAAGACAGGAGGAAGAGGGGTGTGCAAAGGTCCTGAGGTCGGTATAACTGGGCCTTTTGGAGAAACAGCAAGCAGGCCAGTGCAGCAAATTACTTCTGTGTGGCTCAGATTCAGCATCTGTAAACAGGTAGTTGTGAGGATTAAATTCTTTGTGCCATATCTGCGCACAGTATGCGTTCAGTAAATTCAAAGTGCAAGAATTATATCCTCATCATCATCACCATTCCCATCACTGAAGGTGTGCATGCAGAGGCTGGTTACCACATCACATCACAGGCATGGCTAAATTAGGCCTCTAAGGTTTCCCTCTTAAATCCCATGATTAGACAAGAAAAGAAACAGTGAAGGAAGAAACCACAGAATTCTTACAGTCAGCCTTCCTGCCCGTGATCTTTTAAAGAACATACTGAGTCATACAAAAGGTGGAGCCTACCTGACTAATTCATTCAACAAATGGTCCTTTCCTTTCTGAGAGTCTGTTTCTAACCTCCAGGTTGTCAACAACTCCACAAGCATCTAGCTGCCACACCTATATCTAGAGGCCTCTTTAAGGGCTTCTGGGCTAAAACTTACCACGGCAACACTGAGAGTAACAGAAAAGGATGCACCTTTAAATTCTGTTAGTTACTGACTGAGTGAAATAAGAGTACTGTTTTGCTTTATATGCATCCCACGCCAATTTTCATATTTAAAATGCTCCAAGTGGAAGTTTACACATCACATACTTCATTGGCAATATATTTCACTTTTTAGGCCTACTCTCTCAAAATATTTACTAGTTTCTTAAGCTTCTTGAAGTCTACTAACTAAGGCTGCCAACGATACAGTCACTGATGACGAATTCGACTTACATGCCTTTAAGTTAGAGAAAGGAGTCAGTCCCTGGGTGGTGCACGCAGTAAAGTGCTTGGCTGCAAACCAAAAGGCTGGAGGTTGAGTCCACCCAGAGGCGCCTCTGAAGAAGGATGGTGTGGTCTGCTTCCAAAATATCAGCCACTGAAAATCCTATGGAGCACAGTTCTACTGACATACATGGGAGTCCCCATGAGTAGGAGTGGACTCAACCACAACTAGTTTAAGTTAAAAAAAGAAAGGTCTACTTTTACCCAATTTCAAACCCCTAACCACTAAAGGTCGCAATTCTTATAAGTCTTTTTTGACAATTCACCTGAATTCAAGGAAATACACTACAACCATAAATAAATGTATGGCTTATTATATTCTTGAAACTATAGGGTCCACGGATGGAGCAAACAGTTAAGTGCTCAGCTACTAGCCAAAAGGTTGGAGGTTGAAACTCCACAGAGGTGTCTCAAAGGACAAGCCTGGCGACCTGCTTCCGAAAGGTCACAGAATTGAAAACGCAAGGAGCACAGCTCTCCTCTGCACACATGGGGTCACCATAAGTCAGAATCGACTCGACAGCAACTAACAACATCTTATAGTCCATCCTTAATAATGTCATATTTTTGTTTAGATGGCGAACATAACTTTTAAAAAAAATCTCACACACAGCATGAAACAAATTAATAGTAAATGAGGGCAACATGAACAATCTGAATAGTTTAACATAAAATGTACAAATATTTTTATTATACCAGGCTTTTAGACTGTCCAAACTCAGTGATGGGGGGGGAAGGGGGAGAGGTTGAATCTTTATAAACCAGGAGACTAAACTTATCTATAAATAAAAATTTAAAAAAAAAAATTTTTTATTTATAAATACTCAATGTTAATTTCTTTCTACCCCAATTCCACCCTTCCCCCTATACACATACAAATATAAAATTCCTCAAAAAGAAGAAATCTAGAGAAGCAGGTTAGAATCAAAATTCCCCTTTAGGAAAACATTCCTTAAAAAATGAAAAAGCAACAAATTCAGCAGAGAACATGTCCACACAGGATCTTTTAAAAATATGTATTATATATGGATGATTCCTTCATCTTAACTTGGACTAAAAAATCTCTTTTCAATATGTAAGTTTTGCAGTACCGTGTGACATTACCACTGTATAGTAAGCATTTACTTTCAAAGAATCAAAAAGTGCCTTCCAGAAAGCAAACCTGAGACTACAACCCCATACCAAATCCATTGCCATGGAGTCAATTCTGATTCATAATGACCCTATAAGACAGAGTAAAATTGCCCCACAGGGTTTCCAAGGCTGTAATCTTCACAGAAGCAGACTGCCACATCCTTCTCCCTTGAAAAGGCTGGTGGGTTTGAACTGCCAACCTTTTGGTTAGCAGCCAAGGGCTTAACCACTCTGCCAGCAGGGCTCCTCTAGGGCTAATAAGAAAAAAAAAAAAAAAAAGGGCTAAAAAGCCCACTCAAATCTAAATTTATCTACTGTCCTTTGCAACATAATCCAGCCAAAAGAGTGTGATTCATACCTCAGATATGCAACAGCTGAATTTCCAACATGTCTTGAAGAAGGTGCCACACACAAAAAAAGGAATAGTCATAGACTTGGCATGAAAATATTCTAAGCAATTTGAGAGCCCTTAAAAATACAAGAACTAAGTAATACAGGTTCATTGAAAACCTTTAGAAAATACATACGAGCAAATAAAAAACAATAATAATAATAATCCCAACATGCAGAGATGACCACTATTAACATTTTAGTGTATACACTGCTAATTTTTTTTGTGAAAATGTTGTTCACGTATATGAACTAATATTGCACATATACTTCTACTTAGAAGAAATTTACTTATAATTACTTATTAAGAACACATTTCATGTTCATATATATACATATCATTTTTATAAATATATAATCTTCCACTTCACGGACACACCCTAATTTAATCAGTCCCCCTGAGATTCTGTATTGTTCCGATGTCCTACAATAAAGAAACGGTGTCAGTTTAAACCACTATTTCCTAAAGTTATTTGAGCATGACATCCTTTTTTGAATTACACATTACCCATCCTAGCACTTAGGCTCCTTTCATAACACTCTGTGAAACAATGACTTAACCAATCCTCAATATTGGATTTTTATGAATGATCTTATGTTATATATATCTACCTCAGAATTGATTTGATGGCAGTGGGTTTGGTTTTCTTTTATATATCTTTTTAATATTTAATATCTTTTAATTAAAACTTTTCAATTAAAAATATTTTTAATTATGGTAATATACTATATATAACATATTATTATAAATAATGCTGTGATCAACTCCTTGCATGTACGTCTTTGCTTATTCCCTAGAAAAAATCTTCTAGAAATAGAATCACTGGGCCAACTGGTACGCACGGGTTAAAAACACATTTTGCCAAACTGTCCCCAGGCAGTATATGACAGCGCTCACCCTTTTTAAATAACAATTTTAAATCTAAAGAACCATTTGGAAGTATACTTGCTCATCACCTATTGCCAGTATTTTTAAAGTTACATAATTACTCTTTTATGAACATGGTTAAAGTACATAGTTATAAATATCGAAGGTCTTACTGTAATGAAGATTGACTCAAAAAGCTGTTTAAGAATATACCTCGTCACAATTTATAGAACATGACAAGCAGAGATGTAATAAACTGTCTCTGTTCCATTTTCCTCTTTGTTATATTTATATATTTCTGGACATACACTCTGTGCTCTTAAGAAGATGTTAATAATCCCTTATATCTACGCAATACTTTATAATAACAAGACATTTAAAAAGCAAAATAATTTTAGAGGAATAAAACATCTTCAGTGCATGTTTTAAAACAGGATATTAAGCTGTACCTCCAAGAGATCCTTCAACCTACATAATAATCACTACATACTAGAGCCCAGTCTGTAATAACCAATGTCCTCACCAACCAACCAGTATCATAGGGGGGAAATGTGTATCTTAAGACAGTTAATTTAGAGTTTGTTTCAATGCATACATCCGCAGTTTCAAATGATAAGTTCCTAATATAATATAAAGATGGTTTGCACAGCCAAAAAAAAAAGGCTTTGGGTGCCTTTTTTGCTTTTAAGTGACACTGGATGTAATTTTATATCTCAAAGTAACTCTCAAAGTTACTTAAGTAAAGTGTTCACACCCAGTGCAGGGCACTGTGCGGTTTCCAAAGCTCAGAAAGGCCCTGCCCACTGAGCTTGCAAAAACTTAGTCAGAGAGCAAGTTCCCCTGAGGGAGCAGAAACTTTCCATAGAATTGAACAGGGCCTGAAGTAATCACCATTCAAGTTATTACTAGGTTAAATCCGTAGTTCTTACTCCTGGCTTTGCCTGAGAATCATATTTAAAGCTTTTTAAAAAGACAGAAAGTCTTATTCAATAGGTCTGGGATAAGGTGAAGATACATGGCAATGGAGTCAAAACCTGAGACGATCCATCCTGCCAGGAACCTATGCTACTTCCTACTTTAACCATATAATCCCTTCAATTTTAGAGCAGAAAAAAAAAAGCCTAGCTATATTTTTGTTTAATGAGGTATTCTTCTAAATGAACAGCAGTCAGCTACTGGTAGCAGTTTCACCAAGCAATGCCAGTCAACATACAGGGAGACAAAATCAGGCTGAGAAATTAAGATAGGCCACTTAGAGACCTTACCTTTTACAATATAATCATCATTTGTCAGAGCTAAGCTTCTCGAAAGAAGTATGCCTCATAAGAATGATGCAAAACCAAGCCCAAAAACTTATGTGTTCTAAATAGTTTACACATAACCATCCAGAATTTTCTTAAGCTTCCACTACCTACCAGATCTGGACTTAATGATGTCACTGAACTCGTTCTGCCCATCATCAGGCCCGGCCTCGTGTTCTCCATATTTGGCCATTTTTGCTGAGCTTCAATGTAGTCCAATGACTTTATCAGGTCTTCTTTTTAAGACTTCTAATTTTCAATAATGGTCCAACTTGACATCAATACCTAAAAAGAAAAGGAAAGTGCTGACTTAAATATACATTGTAGCTGTTGGCTGCCATTGAGTGAGGGACTCCTGGTGACCCCCAACTCATGGCAACTCATACACAACAGAACGAAACACTGCCCCATCCTAGGGCATCCCCATGATCAGTTGTAGACTGGACCACTGTGATCCACAGGGTTTTCATTGTCTAATTTTCAGTAGTAAAACTCCAAACCTTTCTGCCTAGTCCATCTTAGACTAAAAGCTCTGCTGAAACCTGCTCAGCATCATAGCAACATGCAAGGCTTCAGTGACTGTGTATGAGGTTCACTGGTGGGAAACCAGACCTGGGTCTCCCACATAAAACCAAAAACCAAATCCATTGCTGTCAAGTCAATTCCAACTCAGAGCGACCATATACGACACAGTAGAACTGCCCATATGGTTTCCAAGGAGCGCCTGGTGAATTCAAACTGCCAAACTTTTGGTCAGCAGCTGAACTCTTAACCACTACACCACAAGGGTTCAACCCACCACTGCCCCCTTGAATATACTATATAATTACACACAATACACACACACACACACAAATATAGTAACCATTTGCTCAGGAAATATTTGAGTGCCTACCATGTGTAGGAGGCCTGACGGGACAGTGGTTAAGCGTTTAGCTGCTAACCAAAAGGTCAGCAGTTCAAATTTATCAGCTGCTCCTTGGGAACCCTATGGAGCAAGTTCTACTCTGTCCTATCAGGGTGCTATGAGTCAGAACTGACTCAACAGCAATGGGTTTACCATGTGTAAAGCACTAATCTAGGCAACAAGGATATGGCTATGAACAAGAGACACGGCCCCCTTCCTCATGGAGCTTATGGGCAATAAACAATTAATTATGTAATGAATTCTTTCATTACAATACGCATATACTACAAATGTACAAAGGAAAAACACAGAGCAATGTGAGTATACAGTAGAGGAATCTGACTACCCTGGGAAATTAGAGAAGGCTTTCTTGAATAAGGGACTTCTGAGCCAAGCCTTCAGGGATGAGAAGAATTTAATTAGCTAAAAAGGGAGGTGAGACGAGAAAAAGTTAAGAGCCTCCTGAAGAGCAATGGGGATCCGGGGGATTCTTTTATGCAGGGAAGTGATCAGATTTGCCTTTTTAAAAGATCTTGGCTTAGAGGTATACCAGAGTGATACATGGGGAACCAATTAAGACTATGGCAGAATACAGCAAAATGTTCATTGACGAACCTAGAGCATGGGTACATGGGTGCTGAATGAAAATTCTTCCAACCCTTCTGTATATTTAAATTCTTTTCATAACAAGGTGTTGGGGGGAAAAACCCTAACCTTAACCAAGTGATCAAACTTGACATGACCAATAATGGAGCACTGTGTGATGCAAGGGAAAATATACAACTGCACAGTATACTTGACAAATTTGTTGAACATAAACCTTATCATGAGCTGACAAACCCAGACTGTGGGCAGACTTCAAAACAAATAGCCAGGGCTCTTCAATACTGTCTGTAGCAAGAAAAAAAAAAAAAACAGAGGAAGGAGAATTTTGTGGCGTAAAGGTGACTAAACCAAGACAATAACTAGGTAAAATCCTTGACTGACTTAAGAATTAAAAAAAAAAACTTACGGGGGTCACCTTAGAGATAATTTGAAACATATGAATTTGGACTATATATCAGACATTATCACTGTATCAATTTTAAATTTCTTTATCACTGATTAATGGTTTTTGTGGTTATACAGGAGAATGGATTTGATCATAAGAGAAGGTGAAATTTATCAATGAAGTTTGATAATATCTCCAACTTAAGTTCCAACAGGGCAGCATATATACACAGGGAGAGAGATGAAGTAAATATTACAAAATTATAATGGAGGAATCTAAGCGAAGGGCATATGGGTGTTTGCTGTGCTAGTCTTTCAATTGTAATATTATAGGCAAGAAAAGATTGTGGCCTTAACAATGATAAATGGGTAAATATGTGGGAAGTTTTTTTTAGATATTAAATAAAGGCCAATAGGATTTGGGAATTGATTTTGGATATAAGAGATTCAGGATATTAAAGTGAAGATGACAAAAAAGCAGTTGGATATCCAAGTCTGGATCGCAGGACTGGTCTGGTTTCAAGATGTAAATCCGGACAGTTAATATGTTATATCCACTGACACAGATTTTATTCTGAAAGGTGCACCTATGAATGCTTCCAAGTACAGGTACCACTCAGATAAAATAATTTTAATCTTTAGAACTTAAGGAATTGCGATACCACCTCTCTTTTATCTTATGACTGCCAATGGCTGGAGTACTGCATTGCCCTAATAGTCCCTGGAACACAGTGCCCCCACAACCCTAGCAGAATTGTAATTTAACCTGCCAATAACCCCTTATAAGTACCCCAAAATGACAATGAAATAAATTAATCGTATATATATATATATCCCTGTGGATAAAACCAAACCCATTACCAACAAGTCGATTCGGACTCACAGTAAACTTATAGGATAGAGTAGAACAGCCTCACAGGGTTTCCAAGGCTGTAAATCTTTACAGAAGCAGACTGCCACATCTTTCTCCCAAGGAGCAGCCAGTGGGTTGGAACCACCACCTTTCATTTAGTAGCCAAGCACTTAACCACTGCGCCACCATGGCTCCTCAATCTGTGGATAATGGATATTAATTCACATACTTCAACAGATATCAGAACTAGGGTATCCTGCTAGCCAGGACTGGACAACCCAATCCTTTCATTCAAGGGCACATCATGTGCTATTAGTATTTTACAAAATATTTTATTTAATATTTTAATTGCATATAACTTTGTATTTCACTTGTTAAAATATTTTATAATATGTAATATTCAAGGATACACACAACATGCTGTTGTTAGGTGCCATCAAATCCACTCCAACTCAGGGGAGCCCTATATACAATAGAATGAAACACTGCCTGGTCCTGCGCCATCCTCACAATCTTTGTCATGCTTGAGCCCACTGTTGCAGCCACCGTGTCAATTCTTCTTGTTGAGGGCGTTCCTCTTTTCCACTGACCCTCTCCCTTACAAAGCATGAAGTCTTTCTCCAGGGACTGATCCCTCCTGATAACATGTCCAAAGTATGTGAGAGTAGTCTCTCCACCCTTGCTTCTAAGGAGCATTCTAGTTGTACTTCTTCCAAAACGGATTTGTTCATTCTTTTGGCAGTCCGTGGTATATTCAATATTCTTCACCAACACCACAATTCAAAGGCTCAATTCTTCTTCAGTCTTCCTTATTCACTGTCCAGCTTTCACATGCATATGAGGTGACTGAAAACACCATGGCTTGGGTCAGGCACACCTTCAGTC
This sequence comes from Loxodonta africana, assembly GCF_030014295.1. Taxonomy (NCBI): domain Eukaryota; kingdom Metazoa; phylum Chordata; class Mammalia; order Proboscidea; family Elephantidae; genus Loxodonta; species Loxodonta africana. The sequence continues at coordinate 212,995,823 of NC_087342.1, read as the reverse complement.
CTTAAAGTGGCATCTTTGCATTTTAACACTTTAAAGAGATCTTTTGCAGCAGATTTGCCCAATGCAATGTGTCATTTTATTTTTTGACTGCTGCTTTCATGGGCATTGATTGTGGACCCAGGTAATATAAAATCCTTGACAACTTCAATCTTTTCTCCATTTATCATGACACTGTTTATTGGTTCAGCTGTGAGGACTTCTGTTTTCTTTATGTTGAAGTGTAATCCATAGTGAAGGCTGTGGTCTTTAATCTTCATTGTTAAGTGCTTGAAGTCCTCTTCACTTTCGGCAAACAAGATTGTGTCATCTGCATATCGAAGATTGTTAATAAGTCTTCCTCCAATACTGATGCCCCTTGTTCTTCATATAAGCCAGCTTCTCCAATTATTTGCTCAGCATACAGATTGAGTAAGTATGGTGAAAGGAAACAACCCTGACGCACACCTTTCCTGACCTTAAGCCACAGAGTATCCCCTTGTTCTGTTCGAACCACTGCCTCTTGGTCTAAGAACAAGCTCCTCAAGAGCACAATTAAGTGTTCGGGAATTCCCATGCTTGGCAACATTATCCATAATTTGTTATGATCCACACAGTCGAGGGCCTTTGCATAGTCAGTAACACACAACATATGGTCGTATTGTTTTATAACATATAAAATTTTATATCTCTGTTATATAATTACATTATTTTTCAGATGGAGTTAGAAAAAAGGTGTGTTCTCATAGTTTAGAGGTCAAAATTACATTAGAAAAAGTTTTAAGCGTTATTAAAGAGTTTGAGGCAGGTCGAAATTGTGACAGATCACTGAAGTTCCAGGAACAATTTACTCTCTAGTAGGGAGGAGTATGTGGACTGGATCACCAGCCTGCCAGGTTTTATGACAGCATAAAAAACTTTTCTAAAATTTTTTATATTGTTCTACTATTGTTAAGCCTGTATGAATTATTATGTGGTTAGTTTCTTTCTTCATGTATAAAAATAGAAAGCTTTGCTTAATTCTTAAATGTATTTTATTGTATTCAAGAACCAAAAATGTGTGCAGAAGAATGCATATAAAATTTTATTATGGAAAATCATGTCTTCCCAACAAAAATTCTCTTTACCGGAAAGCAAATGTCCCCTTTGAGAGAGATTTCTAATGCTTTCCTTCCCATTTGGTCTTAGTCAAACAATGTTTCCCAAAGACTCTTCCCATTTCGTAAAAGAGAAAAGTAAATTGTTTACATAGGACTCTTTTCATTTGCACATTACCAGTAATATTTCTTTATTATTATGCTTCATTTTGCCACTGTCCTTAATTTAGATAATTTCTCATACTTTCTCTTCTTGGTAACAAAAACCCTTGCATGCTGCAAAGATCCAGCAGAAAAGGGGGTCAGAGGACAGAAAAAGAATGTGGAGGACAAAGAGTAATGGAGGACCATTTAAAAAGTGATAGGCGCTGACTGCCACGTGTTACCACTTATGGCCAGGGACTCCAGTTTCAGTAACGTAAGGCAAAGGAGACATCCTTCTAAATTACTAAAGGCTGCAGCAACTTATAACTGATTGTCAGGAGACAGAATCACAGCTTCACCACTAACAATGTGACCCAATGTGACCCTCCATTTCCACATGAAATGAAGAATGCCATCTTCCACACAACGTTAGGTGAGAAACTGAGAAATGAGTGGGATATTTTAAGCCCTATATAAGTGTAATTTACTGTTATCACTGCCCACTTTCCATTCCTTCATAACGATGTTCTGCAAACCTTAGCCAGATGTCTCTCACCGAAACCAAGGCATTCACCTATGTATGTGTTCACCAACTCTTTCTTCAGAACATTTCTGGCTGTCATATGAACCGGAAGCCAAGTGCTTGTGGCAATAAATCTGGCATGAAAGTGGGGGGGGGGGGGGCGGGGGGGCAGGAATGACCTTAAAAGCAAAATTAACATTTGAATTTTAAAATAATGTCCAAGTTATACAATATAAGAATATATGGTGTTGGTGGTGGTGCCATCCCCACATATCTGTCAGTCCTGTCGTACTGTGGGGGCTTTTGTGTTGCTGTGATGCTGGAAGCTATGCCACCGGTATTCAGATACCATCCCAGCAGGGTCACCCGTGGAGGACAGGTTTCAGCTGAGCTTCCAGACTAAGACAGACGATGAAGTCCACTTCTGAAAAGCATTAGCCAGTGAAAACCTTATGAATAGCAGCGGAACACTGTCTGATATAGTGCTGGAAGATGAGCCCCCCCAGGTTGGAAGGCTCTCAAAAGATGACTGGGTAAGAGCTGCCTCCTCGAGGTAGAATCAACCTTAATGATGTGAATGGAGTAAAGCTTTCAGGACCTTCATTCGCTGATGTGGCACAACTCAAAATGAGAAGAAACAGCTGCAAACATCCATTAATAATCAGAACCTGGAAAGTATGAATCTAGAAAAATTGGAAATCGTCAAAAATGAGATGGAACCCATAAACATCGATACCCTAAGTATTAGTGAGCTGAAATGGACTGGTATTGGCCATTTTGAATCGGACAATCATATAGTCTACTATGTTGGGAATGTCAACTCGAGGAGGAACGGTGTTGCATTCATAGTCAAAAATAAGGTTTCAAGATTTATCCTGAAGTACAACATTGTCAGTGATAGGATAATATCCATACGTCCACAAGGAAGACCAGTTAACACGCCTATTTTAAGAATATATATATATATATTATTGTTAGTTGCCCTCCAGTTCTGATTCATGAAAACCCCACATAGAGATATATGTACATGTGTGTGTATATGGCCACCAGGTGCTCCTTGGAAATCCTATGGGGCAGTTTTACTCTGTCGTATAGGGTCTCTATGAGTTGGAACAGACTCAGCTGAAATGGGTTTTTACATTATATACGTAGAGAGAGAGAGAGAAACCTTGGTGGCCTAGTGCTTAAGATCTAAGGCTACTAACCAAAAGGTTGGCAGTTCGTATCCACCAGGAGCTTCCTGGAAACCCTATGGGGCAGTTCTACTCTGCTGTATAGGATCCCTATGAGTCAGAATCCACTCCAATGCAATGGGTTTACATATACGTATATCCATTCGATAATGTGCAATCATAGGGATGCAGTTTAGGTCCTCGAGCAAAAACTACTCATTCATTTACAATGGGAATCCAAACCTGGGAATGCTAGAGAGAGCGGGAAGGAAAGCTAAGGAGGCAAGCGTACGCCACTCTGCTTGAAACACAGTAAAACCACTGAGTGCCAAAAACTGCCGTTCACTCTCGGAAGCGCTCCAGGAAAGGGTAATAGTGTGATTAAAGTTATTTAAAACCAAACCCATAGCCGTCGAGTCGACTGTGACTCATAGGGACCCTATAGGACAGAGCAGAACTGCCCCATAGAGTTTCCAAGGAGTGCCTGGTGGATTTGAACTACTGACCTTTTCTTAGCAGCTGTAGCACTTAACCACTAAGCCACCAAGGTTTCCTAATATTGTTTACAGGGATAATAAATTCCAGGTAAACATCCAGAAGAACGTTAAAAAGCTGCCTCGTCCGTCCCATAAACTCTGGGGAAATGGCTCCTGTAAAGCCTGGCCTTCCCCGCATGGTACACTGAAGGCTGAAGCACCCACAGGCTTCGCATTCCTCCAGCTCGCGCCTGCCTGCAGAGCCTCCTCCGGCTTCATTCCCCGCGCCCGCCAACAACCTGCCAGAAGGGCCACTTTGCGTCCAGAGGCAGTGCAAGTTAGAAGGGGACGGATGCGGTGGCCGCAGCCAGCCCCGACCCGGTGAATCTTGAAGACCAATGCGCTTCCACCGTGCTCCGTGCGCTCCAGCTGTAGCGCCCGGGGCACGGACCCCCTCAGCGCGGCATAGGGACCGCCTGCGAGGCTCTGGCGGATCAGGTGACGCCGCCAAGACCTCCTCCAGCCCACCTGGAGACTGGGAAAGAGAACCTCCCCGGGACACCCCAGAGAGCGGGGCCGTGGAGTAGACTGCGGGCTCCTCAGTTCAATGTAAAGCAAAGTCCTCCCCGGCGCTGGGCGGTTGGGCGCGTTTCCCCTACCCTTGAAAGAACTCGGGAACGAGTCCCTTTCGTAATCTGAGCTTGGGGGAAAAAAAAAATCCCTTTTAACAAAGTTGCTTCTTAAAGTTGCACTGACTAAAACTAATGCTTTATTGGTTTTGTAAGTAGCCTTGGGCAACCCGAGCCTCCCACCCCGAGCCACAGGGAGCCATGAATTACCTTGTCAGTTGCAGCAAAAGATGCCAAACCAAAAAACCCATTGCCAGCGAGACGATTCTCACTCCTGGTAAGCCTATGGGACAGAGTAGAACTGCCCCACGGGGTTTCTCTATGGGGTCGGAATTTTTAGGACGCAGACTGCCACATCTTCCTCCCGCGGAGCGGCTGGTGGGTTCGAACCGCCGACCCTGCTAACCACTGGGCCACCAGGGCTTCAAGAGATGTCAGGAGTCCAGAAAATGAGAAAAAGCGACCGCGCGAGACTAATCCCACCCCCACCCCCCCGTCCCCTCAGTCTCGCCGGTGTCGCTGGCAGGGCCCCACCCTAGGGTGCAGAAACCTTGGGAGGTCGAGCACGTTTCCTGCCAAGCGGCTGGTTAGGAACCGCTCTCCTGCCTGCCGACCACACAGCACTTTCTCTCCACCCTCTCCCTGCAGACGCCCCGGGGGCCCGGCCTTCCCGGGCTGGAAGCTGCGCGACAAGCTCTCCTAAGCGGCCACGTACCCTCTTGGCGATCACTGGCCCGGCGCCCCGCACTGCGCGATGCAGGGACACTCGCCCCTCTCAACCAGGCAAGGGGAGTCAGGACTGGGCAACAAGTCGGCAGCACAGAGCCCGTCGGAGGAGTTCGGAGCGTTCCCAACTAGTACGGACCCCGAGAACTTTCTCGCCCGAACACTCTCCACGTTTCTGACATTCTCTCGCCCGCTGGGGGGAGGTGAAATGAGGTTCCAAGAAAAGCGCACGCAAAAGTTATGTTTTAGACTAAAGACTGAAGCAGCTCTGAACGCTGATCCCTGCGCAAGAGTCGCAGAAAAGTCCACCCTCTTGCCCGCCCCAGTCCCTCGGGGCTGTTGGTCACATTACCAGCCCGAGGCTTCAATAATGCATGGGCTTACCTGCTCCGTGCCCCTAGGGCCGCCTCGCTGCTCGCCGCCGCCGGGTCCCGGCAGGGCCACGGCGCCTTTGGAAGCGTTTGGGTGGCAGGAGTCGTTGGAGTGGTGCGAGTGGAGAGTTTCGAGGTGTAACTTTTTTTTTTTAACGAAACGTGGATAACCAGCCAAGATTCGAAAGAAAAAGTGTTTTTTTTTTGACACTCGACTGAAAACGCCGGGACTTGTGCAATCTTCCTGTCCCGTAGTTCCGCCAAAAACAAAAGCAAAAAAGTCCAAGTGCAAGCCTGGAGCAGGCGCGCAAGCAGGCACCAAGTTTGCCAAGCACTAGAGAGTTTCTCGTCTGCAGAAATGACCCAGAAAAAGGGGGAAACCGCTCCCCGTCATTCCCCAATCGGCTTCTGTGGCCGGAGGCTCCTCCTCGCCCCTCCACGGGAGAAAGCCCGCGGCCGGCTGCAACAGCCCGGCTCCCTCCTACGAGGAAAGGCGACTCCACAACTTTGTGCGCGAGGGCGGCTGGCCTAAGCCGGCGGCTCCTCCTCCTCCTCCCCGCCCCAGGCCTGCCCCTTTGTTGGAGTGGTGCGCAGGAGGCTGCGGAAGGTGGGGCACGGGACCAGCCGGGGGCGCGCCACCACCCCCCTTTGGGAAGGGGTCTCGAGTCCGAGCTTCCGGGGATTGCTTGCCCGGGAGGCCGAGCAGGTTAGGGCCGCAGGTGGGCGCTGCGCCAGCGCGCCCGCTCCACTCGACTCTCCCGCCCCGCTGCCGGCGGCCCAGCAACTTTGTCGGCGGAGCCCAACCCTTCCCGGCTCCGAGTTCGGCCCCAGCCAGACTGCGGCGTCCACCGCGGGCTCCTCTCGGGGAACGTGGCGCCCCGGGTCACCTGACCGCGCGCCCCGTCAATCAGCGCCCGCCCTGCGCGCCTTCCCCGCCTGCAGCGCTCCGCCTGGCGCTCGGCTGGGCTAGGGCGGCGTGCCCGGCGCGGCTCTGGAAGCGAACAGTGCGTGCCCGGCGCCGGGAGCCGGAAGCTGGAATGTATGCCTCGAGCAAACCCGAGCCCTGGTGTTGGGGTTATCCGAAAACGCGAGTCACGCCTCCCCCCCGCCCACAGGCAAACCCGGTCTCTAGTTAGTGATAGTGATCTTTTTTTTTATTTCCTTTAGAGATAAATTCCTATCTGCTCCCCACTAACCCCATCTCAGTTTGTTAATGTTGCTCATTGTCCTAGATGCAAGAATATATTCTACGTAATTTCCTTAGTGTCATTTTTAATATTACGAAAAGACTCGACATTTCGTTTTATATTCAGTCACACGTTCAAACAGTGTTTGAACTGACTTTATTTTCCTGTTTTTCCAATATGCACACGGACACATATATAGTAGAGCCTGTTTCAAGCTTGAGGGGTTGGCCAAAAAATATCTGAAAAGAAATTTGTGCTGTGTGCGCATTTTTTTATTTACACCTTGCATTCCCCTTGTGTTCCTGTGATTCTTTTACAAGGAGAGGAAAGAAAAAAACTGCAACTCTAGTTCCTAGTTTGTATAAACAAAGAGGAAAGGATGATTGATAGGCACGCTCTGGCTTATTGCCGGTTTGATACTTGAGCGTTAACAATTTACGAGGTAGTAAAGATAAAACGCTGAGCCTTCTGCCAGTCTGTATATCTTCAATCCCAAAATACACAGAGCTGAAGTGCAAAGCAATGTTTTTACCCAAGCTTTTGAACAATATGTAATAACAACAAACAATTGGAAATTTTAAAAAAAAAGGGAAGACAGGCAAAGCAATAGCATAACTAAAAATCCAGGTGCCTTAAGCAAGTTTTTCAGAAAGGATTCCCTAGTTTTTTGTTAGTTATAAAGTGAAAGGTCCCCCCAGCCCTTAGTGCTGTGGCACTAGTCACACAGGGGGCATCTATATTTATGAAAAAGGAGTAGAAAGTCCTGAGAGTCTTCCTTACAACAGCTCTAGCTTAGCTTCCATCACTTGGGGGATTTTTTTTCATAGAAACCAAATACAATCTAGACCATTAAACTGAAATGGGTATGGTTTTTTCATTCATTCATTCATTTAATGAACAACCAATTTGGGGTCTGCCAGGTCTGCCGGCACTGCGAATGATACAAAGATAAATCTAATAGGGATCTTGTCCTTAAAGAACTTAGAATCTAGGAGGTGAGCTAAGACATGTGAACAAGTAAGTATATGCAAGGTCAGTGATAAGTGCCATAAGAAGAGATCCAGTGCTAGCTGAGTCTAACTGTAGAGCGGAAGGCCAGTTGATCTCTAAACTCATCCTTGGCTGAGCTGATGGAAACTCAGGTTCCCTCCTTTAAAACAGATAATAACACCATATTGGAGTGTTTGAGGACTTTATTAATTAAAGCAATGTAAAAGTGCTACAAAAATTTAACTCAAAATTATTGAAAAATACTGAAGTTTTCAGACCTATAATTTTTGGGTTTTTAAGCTCTGTGGAGGTCCCCAGGGGGTACAAGCAGTTTGTAGTGGCAGTTCGAACCCACCCAGCAGCACTTCAGAAGAAGCCCTGACTTCTGCTTCTGTCAAGAGTACGACCAATAAAACCCCATGGTAGCACATGGGGTTACCATGAGTTGGAATCAACTCAACAGGAAAGGGTTTAGGTTTTTGTTTTGTTTTTGGTGGGGGGAGGGTTTAAGCTCTGTGGGGATATTTAGTCAAGCTTCCCCACTGGCCTTAAGGGAAGGGGTAAACGGGGAAACAGCCACCATTGTAAGGGACTGACTCCACCCCACACCCCACTTTCAGTGGTTTATCACACATGACCTGTAGACCTGTGTCTTACCTGTTCTAGCTCTTCTCCCCTCATGCAGAGACTAATACCCTCTGTAGGTGGTGGGCAAAAGAGGCCAAAGAACTTCCTAATGATGGAATGACCAAGAGGTCCCACCTGGATCTACTCCCTGTTTTCTTTGTCAAGAGGGAACCCAAATTTAGTATGAGATTTAGCCAAGGAGCGTGTTTCCATAGAACCGACAGTGTGATCTTCTTTCCCAACCCGAGACTCTTGCTGGGGGATGATGCGGATAGGCCACAGGAGGAGGGTCGCTGTTAGTACACCTGCAATCAACATTCCACCTGCAGTCAGTGCCACAGGGAAATGGCCCTGTAAGGAAGTGCTCGGTGAGGTTTTGTCTGACCACTCCAAGGATTGCAATAGAGCATTCAGAGAAAGTGTCAGCAACAGGTTCCAGGTCTACCATTAGTCTGGAATTTACTGTTAGCTCACAGTCTAAATTGCCAGACAGTCACCATAAAAAAAAAAAGTTGTTGTGGAGTAAACTCTGACACATGGTAACCCCATGTGTGTTAGAGTAGAACTGTTCTTCATAGGGTTTTCAATGGTTAATTTTTCAGAAATAGACCACCAGGGTCTTTCTTCCAAGATATCTCTAGGTGGACTCAAACCTCTAACATTTTGGTTAGTGGCCAGTTACGTTAACTGTCTACACTAGTGAAAATTAAAGAAACTTGAACTAGTTTAATTGGAATAAAACTGCTGACATAGGAGGAAATACAATATGAGCAGCTTATACATAGATTTATATATATAGTTTTTTTATACATACATATGTCTATATGCAGTTAAACCTGTGAGAGCTGGAACTCAACAGGACAGCCTTGTTTTTCCAGGTCTCCAAAATTTTCCACCTTTGACAGGGTGCAATCTTACCACCTTTCTGTTGTTCTCTGTTCGTGGAAAATATTTGAGTTTTCCTTCTCTGACAGATTTCTGCCTTACACAGGTTTTGGCTTTTACAGGTTTTACTGTATATCACATATCACAATTCTACACAGATACTGCTCATGTATAGGAAACTACATCCTAATATATGAACTAAAAAGAAAACTTTCTCTACTAAACTTTGTGCAAAAGTCTATAAATGCAGTTTCTCTTTACCAATAGAAATGTGGAAAATACAGTGTTTAAAAAAGCCAGGCACTCCTTCAACTTTACCTTTGGTGTTGACTATGAATAAAAGCCATATGGAAACATGAGAGAGGCAGAAAGGCTAGAGCTCAGGTTCCTGGACACACCCTTGGAATCTACTTACAAACAGATACACCCCTCTGGCATTGAGAATCCAGTCTGGTGTATGCTATTCCCGCTCCACTGTAACTCATTGACCACTGTCTCAGTTCCCTAGTGCTGCTGTAACAAAAATATCACAGATGAGTAGCTTTAAACCCAAAAAAACCCCAAACCCATTGCCACCGAGTCGGTTCTGACTCATAGTGACCTTACAGGACAGAGTAGAACTGCCCCAGAGTTTCCAAGGAGCGCCTGGTAGATTTGAACTGCTGACCTTTTGGTTAGCAGCTGTAGCACTTAACCACTAGGCCACCAAGGTTTCCTGAGTATTTTTAAAGAACAGAAATTTATTTTCTCACAGTTTGGCAGGCTGGAAGTCCGAATTCAGGATGTAGCTCTAGGCGAAGGTCCTTCATTGTCTATTTCAAAATTGCTACCAGCAATCCTTGAAGTTCCTTGGCATTCTTTAGTGTCTGTCTTTCCCTGTGTGTCACTCTCCACTCACTCCCTTTATACGGGCAGTCCCTGACTTACAACAGGGCTCCGTTCCACCGACTCTGTCTTAAGTCAGTTCTAGTGTGAGTCAAATAACTCATTTTCTTTTAATTTTCATTATTACTGTCTTTTATTTTTTTTTATCTTTATAAATACAGTCTTTGGAGGTTGGAAACATCATATATAAATTTATAGATATATTTTAATACATACATAAAAACCAAAAAAAAACCCTTGGCCTTTGAATCGATTCTGACTCATAGTGACCCTATAGGACAGAGTACACTGCCCCATAGAATTTCCAAGGAGCGGCTGGTGGAGTTGAACTGCCAACCTTTCAGTTAGCAGCCGAGCTCTTAACCACTGCACCCATCGGGGCTCCAATACATACACACAGAAACCAAACCAAACCCAGTGCCATCGAGTCGATTCCAACTCATAGCAACCCTATAGGACAGAGTAGAACTGCCCCATAGAGTTTCCAAGGAGCGCCTGGCAGATTCGAACTGCTGACCCGTTGGTTAGCAGCCATAGTACTTAACCACTATGCCACCAGGGTACATTACAAAATACACAAATCATAAAAATTTATTCTGACAATGAAGAAGAGTTGGACAATGTTGACATTTTGTCAGTTTCAGTAATAACTCCACTTGTGGAAGGTTCTAGATCATCTGAATTATCCCTGGGAATACATATAGCATTACTAGTCAAATTAGTGAGTTGTTTATATGGTCTATTTCTTTTTTTCTTAATATGTTTCAAGGTAACATCTTACAGCTTCCCAAATTTACCTATTAAATTTAACAAAGCGATCAGCATTTGGGTCCATGTTTTCAAGGAACTGAAGCCCCTGACTTAGTTTAGAAAAAAACTCCAGCTAATCCTTTCACGGGAAAATTTTTGGACAATTTCTTTCCTTCCTCTTCCTCATTATTTCTTTCTTCAGCATTTCTTTCCTTCTCAAAATTCATTAAGTCCTGATCTGTCAATTCCCCTTCTTCGTGATCTATGAGCTATTCCACATTGACAATATCATATACTAAATTCATCATTTTGCCATACGGGTGATTTTTCTGCCTATCTCTTCCATCATATTATCCTAATAAAATGCTTGGAGTGTGTTCACATAACTCAGCAATTTTTTCCATCCCTTGCATGTATTTTCCCATAACTTTCTCCCAGAAAGATGTAATGATCCAGATACACTGACAATCTTAAGCAAAGTTCGTCATAACTCGAATACGTTGTAAATCGAGGACTACCTATACAGTGAAATCTGTGAGACATGGTTTCAGAACTGCCTTGTCTTTCTGGGTCTTGCCTGTTTTCCACCTTTGACAGGGTGCAGTCTTACCACTTTTCCGTCATTCTCTATTGCAGAAAACATTTTAGTTTTCCTTCTGTGACAAGTTTCTGCCTTTCACGGGTTCTATACTAACATATATATTAGTAGCTTTCATAGGCTTTACTGTAACTCAGAAGTGATTAGGTTTAGGACCCACCCTACACTGGTATAACCTATTGATATAACAAAAGAAAAATCTTATTCCAAACAAGAGCATATCCGCAGGTACAGGGGCCAAGAAATACATATTTTAGGGGGACACAATTCAATCTATAACAGACAGGAAGGCTTGCTTGGGTCAGGTCAATGTTCCTGATGCCTGTCTGGAGAGCAAACACTGAGCTCCCGGCTGACTGCCTCACAAAGTGCCGGCTTTATAACCCAGACTGTCACCCTGACCCTCTTTGTGGGACTTCCCTCTGGGCATCAACCTCTATATATTGTGGAAAAATGGCCAACAGGACATAAACCTGAGCCTCATCAAGCTATGATATTAATAAACTGGCCCTCCTTGATACTATCAGCCAGGCTTTCCTTCTAGAAAACTTCCTTGTATTTTTGAGGTGGATGCTAAACTTTTCTGGGTTCTTACCCTGCTTTTAAAAGACATATTGTCACATTAGTTTTCACATTCTATGTTACGAATCTGCTGCAAAAGATCTCTTTAAAGTGTTAAAAAGCAAAGATGCCACTTTGAGGACAATTGTGAGGATGGTGCAGGACAGGGCAACATTTCGTTTTGTTGTACATAGGGCCACTATGAATCAGAACCAACTCGACAGCACCTAACAGAAACAACAACATGGTACGAATGCCTAGAGGTTAGGCCAGACATGCTGTGAACTTTTCCACTAGAAAACTGGAAGGCACTGACAAGCACCTCCTTGTTAATTATTAGGTATTTCCAGCTTGTGAATCTGAGAAAGATCCTAAGGATTCAGTCACAGTTGTTTCTGTTAGGTGCCCTAAAGCTGGTTTCAATTCAAAATGGCCCCATATGACAGTGGAACTGCCCCACAGGGTTTTCTAGGCCGTAATCTTTATGGAAGCAGATCGCCACATCTTTCTCCCGTGGAGCCATTGGGTGGGTTCAAACTGCCAACCAAACAGCCGAGTGCTTAACTGTTTGTATCACCAAAGCTTCTTTCAGTCACTGTACAAGGGTAAAATACTCGGGCAGTTTATTGGCTTTATACGGGCAATTTTAAATATTAGTTACTTTAACAAATTCAACTGTTTTATTTTATAAAATTAGGACAACTGCTTCTCAGTGTAGTTACAGTCACCACATTCCTCAAACTAATGGTTGTCTACACCAGAATGAAATCATGTCATGAGGCCAAATGTACCCTTCCTCCAACGAACATCTTCATACACTTACCTGCTCTTACTTTTCAAAGAAAATCCAGGAAAAATATTTTTCATTCCTTTAATTCTTTGAAACAGCAGTCACCTCCTCTTAGGAGGCTTCTCAGGGATCTAAGGACCTAAGGGTGTCTCGTTAGTTCACATTTGCAGCAGAAGCCTTCCTCAGAGAATACCTCTAAATCAAAAGGGCCAAATTCCTGTTGGTGTTTACGATCTCCTTGGCATCTTGAAGCACAATCTCCTGTGTTAGAGGCTAATATGAGAAGAACAGATGCAGTCTCAAGGGGTAAAAGATGCATTCTTGCTAAATGATGCTTACATGATAACATATCTTGCTATATAGAAAGAAGGTTTCCCTGAATTTAAAATTCAGAGAATTGGGTAGATTTGTTTCTCATGCAACACCTGGTATTATATGGATGGTGAACTTAAAAGAACCCATGATACAGCAGAATTATATTTGTATTTAGAGCAGCAATTTAGATCCATGAAAATAACATCTATCACATTAAATTTACGTTGTTAATTTGAATTTATATGTGATCTTGTATTAAGTTAGAGGGTTTTTTTTTTTTTTGCTTATATAGATGAACAAGTTCTGTAAGCAAAAACAGCTTATATTTATGTTTGCACACATTTAAGTAACATTATAATTAAAATGATATAAGTCAGCGCCACAAGTCTGTAAGATTTCATTTTTCCTTTAACAGGGTTGGGACATTAACAAGTTTGCAAAACATTGAGTTAGCACAATAACTATCTTAAGTCAGTCTGGTATGGTCATAGATTTTTACAGAATGTTATCAGTGTCTTCAAAAGCCCCATGCATCACTGTATTTGTATAAAAAGTTAAATATTTCAAACTCTTTATATTCAAAAACTCAACCGCAGTGACTTCAGGTAAGATGAAGCTTGAACACACCATCTAATTTTGTTTCTTCCCACACCCCAGTTGAAAAACTATACCAAAGGAAGCTATTTTGAGACATAAAACCACAGGGAGAGAGAGGGAGAGACAATGACAACAACACTTTGAAGCAGGAAAGTAGATGGTCAAGTAGAAATTGACTTCACAGGGGCAGCTGAGAATAAATCTAATTTCCACTGAATCCTTCCCCAGAAGCTCAGGAATTAGAGGCATCAGGTACCCTGGATGTGCAGGGTGGTGGGGAGAGGATAAGAAGGACGGGTCGAAAGGAGTTAGGCCCCTGGCTGCCCTGGACCACTCCTTATTGCTGAACAACTGCCCCTTCCCCACTCCAGCAGATCCGAAGTGTATTCTCTGCAATCCCTGGGTGGCACAGATGGTTAAGCACTCAACTATTAGCTGGAAGGCTGGCAGTTCAAACCCTCCCAGCAGTGCCTCAGGAGACAGACCTGGCGATCTTCTTCCTAAAGGTCACAGTCTTGAAAACCCTCTGGAGCAGTTCTACTCTGCACACACGGAGTCACGATGAGCTAGATTCCACTTGACAGCAACCTGTAACAAAAGCAACAACTGTCACTGTGAAAAACCTGTAAAAAATTTATTCTGTGGAGTAAGGAAATTAGATCTCTGGTCGGGGGTAAAGGGGTGATGCGGACGGCCAGCCGTGTGCCCAGCACTGCGCACTGACCAGTTGTACTCGGAGGAGAACATGTAGGAAGTTGGCGCACGTCCTGCAGGCCGGCCATGCGGAGTGGAGCTCGCCATGTGGAGTGGAGCGCCAGTGCCTAGGGTATGCGGGCCGTGGAGCTTACCCTTTATGAGCTCCGAGGGAGGCAGGTGCATGCGGGCTCGCCGCTGGCTGCTACCGGCCTTGGCTGGGCGCACCAGGTCGCAAAACCCGCCCGCCACCGGTGGCCGCCCAAGGACCCGCTTCGGCACCTGTGCACGCGGGAAAAACGTGCCCCGTTTTTGAGAACCAGGGTGTCCAAATACTGAGTCAATGTCTTCCTATGATAGGCTTTACGAGAGTTGGTTGGTAACTTCGTATGTAAGTAAATTGGAGATTGCCCATACAATGTATCAGGAGTCAAAATGGCTCTGGACTTCTCAACAGTAACACAGAAAGGTAGAAGAAAATGGAGTAATGCATTCAAAATTCTGAAGGGAAATTATTTCCACCTAGTATTCAATATGCAGCCAACTTTTCAACGAAGTGTGAAGGTAAAGACCTTTCAGTCAAATATTTTACCACCCACCCCTAACCACCCCTCCCCCATCCATACACACACCTTATCTTGGGGAGTTACTGAAGGATATATACCACCAAAACCAGAGAGTAAGCCAAGAAAAAGGAAGACACGAGTTAAAGGAAAAAAGAGATCCAATATGGAAGAAATGCAAAAGGAGTCTCCACACCGACCCAGGATGGTGCATCAAGCACGGAGGGCAACCCGTCTGGATTCATACAGGCCCAAATGCTCCAGTAGAGATTTAAGAAGATAAAATGAATGTAATGCCTGACATGAATGAATTGTAAAGTGGTGAAGTAGTGCAGTAAAGGAAAAGGAATCATAGTTTACTAAATGACTCAAAATGGAATAGCGTACATAGGCATAATAATGTTAACACTGAATGTTGAGTTAATAAAATGATAGTAAATCTAAATAAAAAGGAGGGATAAATGAGAAGTATTTATGACTGTTTGGTAAGTGTCTTAGTTATGTAGTGCTGCTATAACAGAAATACCACAGGTATTTAACAAACAAAATTTATTTTCTCACAGATAGGAGGCTAGAAGTCCGAATTCAGAGTGGCAGCTCTATATGAAGGCTTTTTCTCTCTGTGGGCTCTGGAGTAAAGTCCTCATCTCTTCAGTTTCTGCTTCCTAATTGGTTGTGTCTTCGCATCTGTCTTATCCCTTCTCTCTCTCTGCTCCCTTATTTAATCTCTTTTTGTATGTCTAAAGAGATTGACTCAAGATATACCCTACACTAATCCTGCCTTATTAACATACCAAGACAACCCATTCCCAAATGAGATTATAACCACAGGCACAGAAGTTAGGATTTACAGCACATATTTTGGGGGGACATAACTCAAGCCATAACAGTAAGGTTGGGGAGAAAAGATATCTAAATCCTCATCTTCATGGTGGGAAATCAATAGATAATGTCTAAACCTAAAATAATCAAGGAGTAGCATTACAAGCATATTTACTTAGAGACATGGGGGTAAATAGCAGAAGAATCAGTTAAAAAATTTCAAAGTGTGGTATAGGCCTCTGGGAAAGTAAATATGAACAAGAAGTGGTTGGAGATGTAGACTTGCTTCGCAAATTTTGTAAAACTAGCTGATTCTTGAAATTATGTGCACATATAACTTGAATCCTCCATGTGTCTGCCAGTTTGTCATACTGTGTGGGCTTGCATGTTGCTCTGATGCTGGAAGCTATGCCACCGGTATTCAAATACCACCAGGGTCACCGATGGTGGACAGGTTTCAGCTGAGCTTCCAGACTAAGAAAGACTAGGAAGAAGGACCTGGTGGTCTCCTTCCGAAAGGCAATGTCAGGTTCCAAAAGGAATTAGGCAGGGAAAATCTTATGAATAGCAACAGAACATTGTTTGATAGTACCAGAAGACGAGCCCCTCAGGTTGGAAGGCACTCAAAAGACTACCGGGGAATGTAGAGGGTCAGCAAAAAAGAGGAAGACCCTCAACGACATGGATTGACACAGTGGCTGCAACAATGAGCTTAAGCGTAACAACAACTGTGAGAATGGTGCAGGATCGAGCAGCGTTGTGTTCCGTTGTACATAGAGTTGCTGTCTTAGGCTGGATTCTCTAGAGAAGCAAAACCAGTAAAGTGTATAAATATATGTAAAGAGAGATTTATATCAAGGAAATGGCTCATGTGGTTGTAGAGGCTGGAAAGTCCCAAGTCCGTGGATCAGGATAGAAGCGTCTCCTGATTCATGCAGTCACAAGAGCTGGTGAACTCAAGATCGGTGGGTCGGAAAGTAGGGCTTTTGCTCACACAAATCCCAAGATTGGCAGTGAAGACCACAGGTAAACTGCTAGCTCATGTCCCAAGAACTAGGGGTCAGGTGAAGAAGAGCCAGCTGCAGGATCCAGAGCAGGCAAAACCCAGAACATTTGCTTTTATTCCAATGCAGGCCACAGGTTCAAGGAAACCCCGTTTAAACTGATTGGCTGCTCACAGCAGATCCCATCATGGGAGTGATCACATATCAAATCTCAACAGGGAAGCGATCACAACATTATACGATTGCCAAAACAATGAGAATCATGGCCTAGCCAAGCTGACACAAAATCTTAAGCATCACAGTCATTATGAGTCAGAACCAACTCGACAGCACCTCACAACAACAACAACAACGACAACATAACTTGAATAAAAATAACAAACTAAAAAGAATAACAGGTTCACAGAATTCATAATTTCCTGCAGAATAGTGGGAAAAGCAATGAGCTTATGGTTATAGCCAGAAAGTCAGACGTAAGTATAGGAGGCAGGGCCACATTACGAGTTTCATGGGCCTTAGATACTTTTGCCTTTGTGGATCCCTCTCACCATAATATCAATATTAAAAATTATTTTCGTTATAATTTTAGGTGCCTCAACTTTTTTTTCTTTCTTCAACTTTTTTTTTTTTTTAGGCGAAATTTAATAAAGTTTCATGGGCCCCTTAAAAGTATCACGGACCCTAGGCACTGTTCCTACTCTGCCTAATGGATAAGTCAACCCTGACTGGAGGAAGAAAGAAGAATAAGTACAATTCCTGTTTACCCTGTGTTAACAAAGCTCCCTTTGCTTTGGGGATCAAAATTTCTAGGTCAGAATGATGGCAAATTAAATAGCTTTATAAACAATAAAGCTTTATTTGATCTGAACTCAACACAGTTAATGCACAACCATTTTACACAGTATTTTCTCTCAATTTCTCTAAATTTATTTTATAGCAATAACATGTTGAAATGCTTGAACTCAGCAGCTTAATGTAAAACAATACTGAAGTTGTTGGCTCTATTTTCAATTTTCCATAGGATTATTTTCAATTGCATACAATATTAAAGGGCTTATGTCTCCAATGCTTTCTCCATTATTATAAAGTGAACCTGAAATTGCCTTACAGTTACAATCTCTCTACTTCTGTATAAAGAATATGTCATACATTGCAATCAACTAAATCATGCCCCATTTCAACTGGTTAAGTTGACAAGACCAAAACTATTGAACCCATGCCCAAAGATGCAGATGAAAACTAAAAGCCTTTCTTTAGGAATGTTTTAAACAACAATACCTTGCAGTTGTGCAGCTGTATACATTTTTCAAAGCCCTTTCTCATTTCTTCTGATGTCTTTTTATCATTTCCACTTCTGCAAATCTAAAACTGAATTTCTCTTTAATATTATCTCCCACTCTTGCCTTTTCCAGTCCATCAGTTGATATCACAGTTTTGGTCACATAGCTTGAACCTAGGATTCCTGCCTTCTCCTGGCTCCCAATATCTAATTGGTTAACATGCTCTATTGATTCTTTCTTTGCAATATTTCACATATCTATATTATCCGTTCTCAACCCTACCCCCTCTTTTTTTCTCTGTACTATACTTGAACGTGTATAATGACCACCTAACTGGCCTCACTCACCCAACTCTTTCTCCTTCAAACCAGCCTACCTTTTGCTATCACCTCAACTTTATTAACATAGTGTCTTAGTTATCTAGTGCTGCTATAACAGAAATACCACAAGCGGATGGCTTTAACAAAGAGAAATTTATTCTTTCACAGTTTAGTAGGCTAAAAGTCTGAATTCAGGGCTCCAGCTCAAAGGGAAGGCTTTTTCTCTGTTAGCTCTGGAGAAAGGTCCTTGTTGTCAATCTTCCCCTGGACTAGGAGCTTCTCCCTGCAGGAACCTTGGGTCCAAAGGACAAGCCCTGCTCCTGGCATTGCTTTCTTGATGGCACGAGGTCCCCTTGTCTCTCTGCTCCCTTCTCTCTTTTATATCTCAAAAGATATTGGCTTAAGACACAATCTAATTTTGTAGATTGAGTCCTTCCTCTTTAACATAACTGCCACCAATCTCACTTCATTAACATCATAAACACAGGATGTACAACACATAGGAAAATCACATCAGATGACAAAATGGTAGACAAACACACAATGTGGGGAATCATGGACTAGCCAAGTTGACATACATTTTTGGGGGACACAATTCAATCCATGACACATAGTACTCATGTTGTTCAAAAGCATTCCATGGCTCCCAATTGCTCATGATAAAATCGGGTCATCCGGGTCTAGGAGCAAACTATGCTCCTCATTATTCTTAGACTTTTCTTTCTATTTTTTTCTTGAAAAGTCTTTTATGCCCATCCCATGCCTTTGTTCACTCTCTTCTTTCATCTGAGTACCCTCTCATGATTTCTCCTCCCCTTTCAGTAGTGTGGCTCAAGTCCACCTTTACTTTGAAGCTTTTCCTGAGCACCCTATCCCATAATGATTGTGTCCTTTGGATTCTTAACACTTATTGTCAGTACCATTCATTTTAAACATATATACCTTTCGTTATATTTTCTTAGTTATGTATCTTGACTCCTATGCAAATTATAAGTTCTTTCAAGGCCCAGATATTGTCTGATCATAACATGATGTTGATCAGATAGCAAATATTCAGTAAATTAGCGTTAATTGATAAGGGGAAAAATATTTTTGACTGAGGTTTTCAATTTCCATGTAGATACTGGTCATTATAAAAAATTATATATATATATACACATATACACACACATATATATAACAAAGAAAGCCCATTTTTTATGTATCTTGAAATCATATCTGAAAAATTTAATGTACTATTGTACTTGGTTTATCAAAGGTGAATGAGTTGGAAGAAACCGACTTCCTAACTCTATGAGACTACCTATGTGACAATGGGTAATTTGCTTAACTTTTTGAGCCTTTATTGCCTCGTGTGTAAAATGAGTGGATGGATTCACCAGATGATCTCCAAGGCCGAATTCTAAGAGACTGGAACTTGATGACTCTCTGGAGAGCACACATCATCTCCAGAATTATGGGAGAAAAACTCTATCTGGCTTCAGTCCCAGATTTGCAAACCAAGCCACTACCAAGTGAGCATAACTTGTTCCCACCCCCACCCCCTAAGGAGTCTAAAAACAGTTTGGGAAACTGGTAGCTGCTATGAAAATGGAGGGCTGTGCTTCTGCCCCACCCAGCTGTGCCTCTTTTTTGGGACTTCCGGCCAGGCCATATGCTACCAGCATCCCGTTCTAATGGCACTAACTGTACCCAGGCGACTGGAAGGGATAAATTGGTCCTTTTGCATAAACTTAAAGCTGGTGTCCCCGTACTTAGCCACTCACTCCAGTTTTCCCACTTGGCAAAGGAAGGGGAGAGGAGGGGTGAGAAAAAGAGATTTTTCTTCTGTCAACCTCAATACATTAGGGAGTGCTTGGGGAAAGAGTTCTTATTAATTAACTTAGCATGGCTTTGAACAATTTATTGACTTCATGTTTTAAGTGGCGGTATTTTGTCTGCTTTGCATTTGTAATATTCTTTAAAATGTATATATTTAAAATTTTCCAACTGTGGGGGAAAGAATATTGGTCCAGATTGTTGTCCGTTGAAATTAATTATGGAAAACGAGATTTTTTGTTTGTTTGTTTTTGCCTAAGTAACAGCAGTTTTAGTTTAAGTTTGCAAAAATCTCTATTTTTTAGCTCATTAGTTACAACAACTACAAATCTGTCAACCAAAAAAGGCAATAATATTGACATCTTTAAGAGTGCTCAAACAACCCCTAGTACAATGTAAAACCCCGAAGGCTCAACTTATAAATGCAAAGCTTGGGGCAGAAGGGGAGGGTGAGGGATTGTCATCTTAATTGCAGATCACTTGCCAACCACAGCTTACCAGGAGTCCTGAACAAAGTGTAAAGCCAAAATACTTTAGGCCTGAGATCACCCGACTGTCAACCAATCTTTGTTTTTTTAAAAAAGAGAGAGAAAAAAAAAAGGTAGAAATTTCTTGCTGTCACACTCTTAAAAAAATATTTAATCATTTAGTTACCTGCCAATTTCTTCACAAGATTTAAGTCTATTTATATACAGATTAAATAAAATTCAAACTAAGTGGGTGGGAAAATCTAGACAAAAGAAAAATTATAGCTTGGAAACTCAAGGCCAGGAATGAGGTTAAGACATAAAATATAGGAATAAATTTTTGTAAATTTCTTTGCGGTGTTGTGCCACATATATGGGAATAACAATTCTTGTTTAATCATCACAAAATGTAATTCGTTGCCAACTCATTACAAGCAGAAACTTCTCCAAGAGCTATTCCATTAAATGTCTCAATCCAGCTGTACCAGGGCCCTACGTATTTTGCTTATCTTCCTTCAGCTAATGATAAGGTAATGAAGACCCGAGTTTATCCGAGATTAATTTGAGGGGTCGATGTATCAAAAGAGCCAAATTCCTTCCCTGAGGCTAGCCTCTTTAAATTCTAGAAGCAAGTTGCTTTGTTCATTTTTCTGTCTTAGTGATTGATTAACTGTCTCCAGTTGGCTGGATGAATAGTGTGGTTTCTCTGTGGTACCTCAGTGGACTTGACCTCCAGCCCCTCCGGTGGTTGCCTTGAGTAGCCAACGACTTCCATCCTTCCAGATACAGATTCAGTGGTTACATTCATTTTTCTGGTTATATTAGAAAAGAGGCTTTTATATCCAGTGCCTGTTGCATAGTTTTGTGATTACACTGCATTTTCTTTTGAAAACATCAATACTACCTTATATTTTCCCAAGAATTTTATAACCAGCACATTTTTAAAATTTAAAAAGTGATACTGATCTTACACAAATCCAGAAAATTTTCCTAAAAAGGAAACGTAACCCCAGTTTGTTTAGCAGTTTCCCTAAAAACTAAGCTTCTCTCTCTGAGTCACCCGGCGGGCTGGGTGGAGGTGGAAAAGGTCACAGAGGAATTCTTCCAGAGAAGAGAATACAAATGTTCCTACATCCCTTTGACTAATCAGAGAAAAAAAAAATCAGGGGCTGGGCAACAGTTCACACACTAAAGAATTCTAGAGCTGGAAAAGAATGCTGCCCTAGGGACAACATATTTCTTCACTCAAAGTTGACCTTGGGTAAGTGTAGAGCCATAGATGTCACAGAGTTTGGGAGAAAGGGGGAGGGGAAGAAACATCTAGATTCTTTTTGGCCATTTTGCCCCCCTATAAGATCATGTATCTTGATTTTTAGCTAGTAAATGAGGTCATCATAAAACCAAAAAACCAAACCCATTGCTCTCAAGTCAATTCCAACTCATAGCGAACCTATAGCACAGAGTAGAACTGCCCCCATAGGGTTTCCAAGGAGTGCCTGGTGAATTTGAACTGCTGACCTTTTGGTTAGCAGCCATAGCTCTTAACCACTACACCACCAGGGTTTTCAAGTCATCATAAAGAAGGAAAAAACTGATTTTTCTTATTCTGAGGCTAATAGTAAACATTTTTTGTAAGTCATCAGAACACTTAGGAAAAAAACCTTCATTTAGATTCGTTTCACAAAAATTATACACAATTAATTTCACGTATTCACATTTAAACAGAAGAGACAATATATTGGATTCAAGATCGTGGCCTAGTTAGATGTACCATTCCACCCCTCTACAGCAAAGACCTGAGAAAAAACAAAGTATAACAGATACAGATGACAGCCCTGGATCCCTGAGCATCAAATGAAGGGATATAGAATTAGATCAAACACTGACTGGAAAAAATACTGAACGACAGCAGTGAACAGGGAGAGACACAGAGTGGAGGTGTCTTGCCAGACAACTAGGTACAGTGAGGTCATTTTGTGACAAAGCCAGCAGCAACCCTAGGTGAGGAGCACAGGAAGACAATATCACAGAAGTCCCAATAGGAAACAGAGAAACAGTGTAGATATACCCGGAGTGAAGCTAGGTGAGCAGGACATAAACTGGAGTGAAGGAGGAAAAGTACAGGAAAGAGGACAAGGGCTTCAGAGGTGCCACCATACACAGATCAAGGAGGAAATCAGGACCCTGAGACAAGGCGACTCTCCAGCAGCAGACTGGTAGGGTGGGTGACAAAAACAGAGCAATAGATGAGCTTCCTCACTTATCTTTTTTTCTCCCCTCTCCCTGGTCGCCACCCTCCCCCCGCCCCCGCTGAAGACAGCACCTGTGCTCCCCTGGGTGCCTGCCGTGCCCCTTTACCCACTGCCTGTGTGACCCCTGGCTGCTCACCCCGCCCCTGCCCCATCAGATAGAGTGTCTACGCACCCACTGTTATCTACCCGGACCCTCCCCTGCTGGAGAAAACGCTAGCATGACCTCCATTTGCCTGCCCTGCTCCTCTCCCACTGAGAGAGAGGGGGACAGTACCTGTATGATCCCAGTCACCCATCCCACCCCTCCCTTGCCTTGCTGGAGACAGTGTCTGTGCTATCTTGCCCATTCACCCCACCCTTTCCCTGCCAAAGAAAGTGCCTCCACAATCCCCAGCCTACCAGCCGACTTCTCTCCTGCCAGAGGGAGTGCCTCCACACCCCCCAGCTGCCCACCCTGCTCCTTGCCAGCTGTCTGATCACCTGGTGAGTGGCTGTAAGCATTCCCATACTGCCAGCTAGTGCCTGCCAGCACACTCTCAGCCATCTCACACGTACAGTGAACAGCGACAAGGGCTCCACCTGCCTACTGCTGCCCTGTTCACCTGGGGGCAGGTAGAGAATGCCCACGTGCCATCAGATGAGCAATCATCAAAACACACCCTACCCACTATATCAAAAAAAAAAAAAAAATCATAAGTAAAATAACATTTTAATGCCTCAGAGATGGCAGACAATATGAAATCATATAAAGAAACAAGACAAGATGGCTCAACCAAATGGCCATAATAACGGGGCAGAAGACCTTCCTGAGGAAGGGAAGGTGATGAAACTGCCTGAATTCAAAGGGCTTATGTATAGGGTTTTCAAAGAGATCAAGGAAAACACAGACAAAACCCTAGAAGAATTCAGGAAAACAATACAAGAATAAAAGGACAAATTAAATAGACAATGAGAAATCATACAAAACAGCAACTAGAAATCCAGAAGATTAACTATAAAATATCAAAATCAAAAGACAGGGAAGAATTGAAAAAATGAAAGAAAGAAGTAGCGAAATAGAAGACAAATCCCTTGACACCAGTCTGTTAGAGGAACAACGAGAAAAAAGAATTAAAAAATGAAGAAAGTCTAAGAGTTATGTGGGACACTATGGAGAGGAATAATTTATGCATGATTGGAATCACAGAACAGGAGAAGGCAAAAAAAGCACAGAGAGAATTTTCGAAGATTTGCTGGAAGAAAACTACCCAATATCATGAAAGATGAGAAGATTTCCATTTAAGAAGCTCATACAGGAAAGACCCCAAAATAAAGTCACCAAGACATATCATAATCAAACTCTCCAAGTCCAAAGATAAAGAGAGATTTTTGAGAGCAGTTTGGGAAAAACAAAATATCACCTACAAAAGGACTCCAAAAAGACTAAGCTCTGATTTCACAGCAAAAAATCATGCAGGCAAGAAGACAATGGGGTGACATATATAAAACCCTGGAAGAAAAGAGTTGCCAATCAAGAATCACATTCCAAGCAAAATTGTTTCTCAAATACAATGGCCAAATTAGGACATTCTCAGGTAAACAGAAATTAAGGGAATGTATAACCAGACCATCCATACAAGAAATATTAAAGGGAGTCCTTCACATAGAGAACCAATGACATCAGACAACAACCTGAGAATAAGCCACACAACAGCACCACCAAGATGCCAACCCAGATAGAGAAATCTTAAAACTAAAATAATGCTATAGAACCAAAAACAAGAAACCAGAGATGTCAATTTGTAAGCAATGACAACTTCAAAAGAAAAAGGGGGAGTAAATGGTATAGACATAGAACTCCCATATGGAAAGGAAGTCATGGTGATATCAGGAAATAACAGACTCTTTTAAACTTTGAAAGATAAAGGTAAACATCAGAGTAATCCCAAAAAAGTTTAATAAACCTACTCAACAAAATACAGAAGAAAACCATGAAGACTCAGTAAACACAAAATCAACTACAATGAAGGAAAGAAAAAGACATAAACAAAATGAACTCAGCACACAAGATTAAGTGCAACACAGAAAAGGCAACACCACAACAAAAAGCATAACAAAATGACAACAGTAAATTTATACCTATTAATAATCACACTGAATGTAAATGGTTTAAATGCAGCAGTCAAGAGATAGAGAGTGGCAGAATGGTTAAAAAAGAAAAAAGATCCATCAATATGTTGCCTACAAGAGACATACCTTAGACACAAAGACATAAATAGGCTAAAAATCAAAGCATGGAAAAATATGTATATCATGCAAATAGTAACTAAAAAAGAGCAGGAGTTGGAATAGTAACCTCTCTTAAAATAACTTCAAATCAAAATCCGTCATAAAAGACAAGGAAGGAAATCATAAAATGATTAAAGGGTAATCCATCAAGAAGATGTAACCATAATAAATGTCTCCACACCAAATGACAGAGATCCAAAATACATAAAACAAACTCTAACAGCATTGAAAAGAAAAATTGACAGTTTCACAATAATAGTAGGAGACTTTAACACACCACTTTCATTGAAGGACAGAGCAGAAAGAAACTGAACAAAGATACAGAAGATCCAAATAATACGATTAACCAACTTGGTCTCATAGACATATGCAGAACATTCCACCTAACAGCAGCACAGTATATATTCTTCTCCAATGTACATGGATCATTTTCCAGAATAGACCATATATTAGGCCACAAAGCAAGAATCAATAAATTTTTAAAAAATTGAAATAATACATAGCATCTTCTCTGACCACACTACAAAACTAGAAATCAATAACAGGAAGAACCAGAAAAAAAAAAAATCAAATACATGGAAACTGAATAACTCCTTGCTTAAAAACCACTGGGTAATAGAAATAATTATAAAATTAAATAAAAAATTCCTAGAATCAAATAAGAATGAAAACACAATATACCAAAACCTGTAGTTGTTGTTGTTAGGTGGCGTCCAGTCAGTTCCAAATCATAGCGACCCTATGCACAACAGAACGAAACACTGCCCAGTCCTGCGCCATCCTTAAAATTGTTGTTATGCTTGAGCGCATTGTTGCAGCCACTGTGTCAGTCCACCTTGTTGAAGGTCTTCCTCTTTTCCGCTGAGCCTGTACTCTGCCCAGCATGATGTCCTTCTCCAGGGACTCATCCCTCCTGACAACATGTCCAAAGTATGTAACACGCAGTCTCGCCATCCTTGCCTCTAAGGAGCATTCTGGCTGTACTTCTAAGACAGATTTGTTTTTTTTTTGGCAGTCCATGGTATATTCAATATTCTTCGCCAACACCACAATTCAAAGACGTCAACTCTTCTTCGGTCTTCTTTATTCATTGTCCAGCTTTCACATGCATACGATGCAATTGAAAATACCATGGCTTGGGTCAGGCACACCTTAGTCTTCACGGTGACATCTTTGCTCTTCAACACTTTCAAGAGGTCCTCTGCAGCAGATTTACCCAATGCAATGAGTCTTTTGATTTCTTGACTGCTGCTTCCATGGCTGTTGATTGTGGATTCAAGTAAAATGACATCCTTGACAACTTCAATCTTTTCTCCGTTTATCACGATATTGTTCATTGGTCCAGTTGTGAGGATTTTTGTTTTCTTTATGTTGAGGCATAATCGATACTGAAGGCTGTGGTCTTTGATCTTCATTAGTAAGTGCTTCAAGTCCTCTTCACTTTCAGCAAGCAAGGTTGTGTCATCTGCATAACACAGGTTGTTAATGAGTCTTCCTCCAATCCTGATGCCCTGTTCTTCTTCATATAGTATGGCTTCTCGGATTATTTGTTCAGCATACAGATTAAATAGGTATGGTGAAAGAATACAACCCTGACGCACACCTTTCCTGACTTTAAACCAATCAGTATCCCCTTGTTCTGTCCGAACAACTGCCTCTTGATCTACGTAAAAGGTTCCTCACGAGCACAATTAAATGTTCTGGAATTCCCATTCTTCGCAATGTTATCCATAGTTTATTATGACCCACACAGTCGAATGTCTTTGCGTAGTCAATAAAACACAGGTAAACATCCTTCTGGTATTCTCTGCTTTCAGCCAGGATCCATCTGACATCAGCAATGATATCCCTGGTTCCACGTCCTCTTCTGAAACCGGCCTGAATTTCTGGCAGTCCCCTATCGATATACTGCTGCAGCTGTTTTTGAATGATCTTCAGCAGAATTTTGCTTGCGTGTGATATTAATGATATTGTTCTATAATTTCCACATTCGGTTGGATCACCTTTCTTGGGAATAGGCATAAATATGGATCTCTTTTTTTTCCAATCAGTTGGCCAGGAAACTGTCTTCCATATTTCTTGGCATAGACGAGTGAGCACCTCCAGCACTGCATCTGTTTGTTGAAATATCTCAATTGATATTCCATCAATTCCTGGAGCCTTGTTTTTTGCCAATGCCTTCAGAGCAGCTTGGACTTCTTCCTTCAGTACCATCGGTTCCTGATCATATGCCACCTCTTGAAATGGTTGAATATCGGCTACTTCTTTTTGGTATAATGACTCTGTGTATTCCTTCCATCTTCTTTTGATGCTTCCTGCATCATTTAATATTTTTCCCATGGAATTCTTCACTAATGCAACTTGAGGCTTGAATTTGTTCTTCAGTTCTCTCAGCTTGAGAAACGCCGAGCGTGTTCCTCCCTTTTGGTTTTCCATCTCCAGCTCTTTGCACATCTCATTATAATACTTTATTTTGTCTTCTAGAGAGGCCCTTTGAAATCTTCTGTTCAGTCCTTTTAGTTCATGAATTCTTCCTTTTGCTTTAGCTGCCTGATGCTCAAGAACAAGTTTCAGAGTCTCCTCTGACATCCACCTTGGTCTTTTCTTTGTTTCCTGTCTTTTCAGTGGCCTCTTGCTTTCCTCATGGATGATGTTCTTGATGTCATTCCACGACTCGTCTGGTCTTTGGTCACTAGTGTTCAATGCCTCAAATCTATTCTTGAGATGGTCTCTAAATTCAGGTGGGATATACTCAAGGTCATGTTTTGGCTCTCATGGACTTGCTCTGATTTTCTTCAGTTTCATCTTGAACTTGCATATGAGCAATTGATGGTCTGTTCCACAGTCGGCCCCTGGCCTTGTTCTGACTAATGATATTGAGCTTTTCCATCGACTCTTTCCACAGATGTAGTCAATTTGATTTCTGTGTGTTCCATCTGGCAAGGTCCATGACTACAGTGGCTGTTTATGTTGGTGAAAGAAGGTATGTGCAATGAAGAAGTCGTTGATCTTGCAAAATTCTATTATTCGATCTCCGGTACTGTTTCTATCACCAAGGCCAAAATTTCCAGCTACTGATCCTTCTTCTTTGTTTCCAACTTTTGCATTCCAATCGCCAGTAATTATCAATGCATCTTGATTGCCTGTTCGATCAATTTCAGACTGCAGCAGCTGATAAAAATCTTCTATTTCTGGTTGGTGCGTAAATTTGAATAATAGTCATTAACTGGTCTTCCCTGTAGGTGTATGGATATTATCCTATCACTGACAGTGTTGTACTTCAGAATAGATCTTGAAACGTTCTTTTTGACGATGAATGCAACACCATTCCTCTTCGAGTTGTCATTCCCAGCATAGTAGACTATATGATTGTCTGATTCAAAATGGCCAATACCAGTCCATTTCAGCTCACTAATGCCTAGGATATTGATGTTTATGCATTCCATTTCATTTTTGACAATTTCCAATTTTCCTAGATTCATACTTTGTACATTCCAGGTTCTGATTATTAATGGATGTTTGCAGCTGTTTCTTCTCATTTTGAATTGTGCCACATCAGCAAAGGAAGGTCCCGAAAGCTTTACTCCACCCGCATCATTAAGGTTGACTCTACTTTGAGGAGGCAGCTTTTTCCCAGTCATCTTTTGAGTGCCTTCCAACCTGAGGGGCTCATCTTCCAGCACTATATCAGACAGTGTTCTGCTGCTATTCATAAGGTTTTCACTGACTAATGCTTTTCAGAAGTAGAATGCTGGGTCCTTCTTCCTAGTGTGTCTTAGTCTGGAAGCTCAGCTGAAACCTGTCCTTCACGGGTAACCCTGCTGGTATCTGAATACTGGTGGCATAGCTTCCAGCATCACAGCAACACACAAGTCCCCACAGTACAACAAACTGAGAGAAACATGGCGGCCAAGACCTTTTGGACACAGCAAAAGCAGTGCTCACAGGAGAATTCATAGCAATAAGCACGCACATCAAAAAAGTAGAAAGGACTAAAATCAATAGCTTAACTCTACAACTCAAATAGAAAAAGAGAAGCAAAAGAACCCCAAGTTACCAGAAAAGGAAAATAACAATGATTAGAGCAGAAATAAATAAAATAGAAAACAGAAAGCAATACAAAGAATCAACAAGACCAGAAGTTGGTTCTTTGACACGATCAATAGAATAGACAAACCACTGGTCAAACTGACAAAGGAAAAGAATGAGAAGAGGCAAATAGCCAAAATAACAAATCAGATGGGCAACATTACAACAGAATTGACTGAGAAAAAAGGATCATAACAGAATACTGTACTCCAACAAATCTGAAAAACTAGAAGAAATGGACAACTTTGTAGACTCAAGCTACCTACCTAAACTAACACAAACTGAAGTGGATAATTTAAATAGACCCATAACAAAAGAAATTGAAGAGATCATCAAAAAAAAAAACAACTTCCAACAAAAAAACTCCTGACTTAAATGGCTTCACTGGAGAATTCTACCAAACATTCAGAGAAGAGTTTACACCAATCCTACTCAGACTATTCCAGAACTTAGAACATAGAAAAGGAAAGAATACACTCAAATTATTTCTATGAAGCCAGCATAACCATGATACTACAGCCAGGCAAGGACACTACTAAAAAAGAAAATTGTAGATCAATATCCTTTATGAATATAGACACAAAAATACTCAACAAAATGTTAGCCAACTGGATTCAACAGCATACCAAAAAAATAATACACTATGACCAAGTGGGAGTCATACTACATATGCAAGGATAGTTTAACATTAGAAAATCAATCAATGAAATTCATCAGATAAATAAAACCAAGGAAAAGAATCACATGATCATCTCAATTGATGCAGAAAAAGCATTTGATAAAGTTCAACACCCATTCTTGATAAAACTCTCAGCAAAATAGGAATATAAAAGAATTTCCTAAACATAATTGAGGGCATATATACAAAACTGACAGCCAACTTTATTCTCAATGGAGAGAGACTGAAAGCATTTCCCTTGAAAATGGAAACTACATGAGGATGCCATTTATCACCACTTTTTTTCGATATTGTATTGGAAGTCCTAACTAGAGCAATAATGCAAGACTGGGAAATAAAATGCATCCAAACTGGTAAGAAAGAAGTAAAACTATCCCTATGTACAGATGACATGATCCTATACATAGAAAATGCCAAAGACTCCACAAGAAAGAACTAGTAGATGGATTTAGCAAAGTGGCAGGGTTCAAGAGTAAAATACAAAATCAGTCAGATTCCTCTACACCAACCAAGAGAACTCTGAGAAAAAAATCAGGAAAATAATACCATTTACAATAGCCCCCCAAAAGATTAAATACCTGGGAATTAGCCTAACTAGGAATACGAAAGACTTTTACAAAAAAAATTACAAAACACTACTGCAAGAAACCAAAAGAGCCTGTGTAAATGGAAAATCATGCCAAGTTTATGGATAGGAAGACTTAACATTGTGAACATAACAACACTACCCAAAGTGATCTACAGATATAATGCAATCCTCATCTAAATTCCAACAACATTCTTTAATGAGATGGAAAAGCTAATCGCCATCTTTATAAGAAAAGGAAAGAGGCCCTGGATAAGTAAAGCATTACTGAAGAATAAAATAGGAGGCCTCACAATCTCCAGTCTCAGAACCTACTATATAGCCATGGTAGTCAAAACAGCCTGGTACTAGTACAACAACAGACACATAGGCCAATGGAACTAAACTGAGAACCCAGAAATAAATCCATCCACTTTTGGACAGTTAATCAACAAAGTATCAAAATCCATTCAAGGGGAAGAGATAGCCTCTTTAACAAATGGTTTTGGCAAAACTGGATATCCATTTGCAAAAACATGAAGCAAGATCCATACCTCACACCATACACAAAAACTAACTCAATGGGATCAAAGCCCTAAATGTAAAACGTAAAACCATAAAGATCATAGAAGAAAAAATAGGGGCAAGCTTAAGAGCCCTAATTTATGGCACAAATAGACTATCAAACATAACTTGAAAAGCACAAACAGCAGAAGATAAACTAGAAGATTGGGACCTCCTGGAAATTGAATATTTATGCTCATCGAAAGACTTCCAAAAGAGTAAAAAGAGAACCCAGAGACTGGGAAAAAATCTTGACTGTGACATATCTGACGAGGGTCTAATCTCTAAAATTTATAGAAAGCTCCAAGGACTCAACAACAAAAAGATAAACAACCAAATTAAAAAACAGCCGAAGGCCATAAACAGATACTTCACCAAAGAGGACATCCAGGCAGCCAACAAATATATGAAGAGATCCTCTCTACCATTGACCATTAGAGAGATGCAAATCAAAACTACAATGAGATATCATCTCACACCGGTAATAATGGCTCTGATTAAAAAAAAAAGCAGAAAACAACAAATGATGGAGAGGTTGTAGGGAAACTGGAACTCTCATATACTGCTGGTGGGAATGTAAAATGGTACAACCACTATGAAAAATGATATGGTGCTTCCTCAAAAAGCTAGAAATAGATATACCATACGATCCTGCAATCCCACTCCTAGGTCTATGTCTTAGAGAAATAAGAGCTGTGACACAAATAGACATATGTACACCCATGTTCATTGCAGCATTTTTTACAATAGCAAAAAGATGGAAACAGACTAAGTGCCCACCAACCGATGAATGGATGAACACAATACAGTACATACATCTAATGTAATACTATACAATGTTAAAGAATAACAACGAGTACATGAAACATCTCACAACACGTATGAACCTGGAGGACATTATGCTGAATGAAATAAGTCAATCACAAAAGGTCAAATATTTTATGTGACCACTATTATAAAAAGTCAAGAAAAGGTTTTCTCATAGAAACATTCTTTGATGGTTACCAGGGGTGGGTGGGTGTGAGGGAGGGAAGGCCATTACCTAGATAGTGACATATACTAACTTTGATGAAGGGAGAGATAATACACAGTATGGGGGAAGTCAGCACAATGCAATCAAGATAAAGGTAGACGCTGAAAGGTAAGCAAAAGTAAAAGGCAACAATGGTAAATACTAACACATATACAATCCTGCAACAGTAATAACAAGCAATAATGTACGAGTGGATACATAGGTAGATGTATAAGCTGAACAGGGGTGGGAGGTCATCTGGAAGTACACCCATGTACATATATATGTGTACATGCTGCAAGGATCATGTACGCAATAGTGTGCACAGGTGACACAGTCATGAAAACTTAGCCATAACCATACACCTTCTGGGACTGAGATACTGGGCTTGAAGGCTAGGGACCATAGTCTCAGAGGACATCTGGGTCAACAGGCATATCATAATCCATACACTGTTCTACATTCTATCTTGGTGAGTAGCGACTGGGGTCTTAAAAATTTGCAAGCAGCCATCTAATATACAATTGGTCTCTTCTCATCCAGAGCAAAGAAGATTGAAGAAAACCAAAGACTCAAGGAAACAATTAATCCAAAGTACTAATAGGACCACACGAACCAAGGTCTCCACTAGCCTATACTAGAAGAACTAGATAGTGCCGAGTTACCACTACTGGGTGTTGTGACCAGGACTACGGTAGTAGGTCATAGACAGAGTGGGAGAGAAATATAGAACAAAATTCAAACTCATAAATAAGGCCGGATATACTGGTCTGATAGAGATGGGTAGAACCCCCAAAACTATGGCCCTTAGACAGATTTCAAACTTGGAATTGAAATTACTCCTGGAGATCACATTATAGCCATACAATAGACAGTCCTATAAAATGAACAATAACACCAGTGAGGAATGTACACCTCAGAACAATCAACTATACGAGACCTAAAGAGTAGCATTCGCCCAAAAGCATAATTCAGACAGACAGTAGGTGTAGGAAAGCTGGGCAAATGAACACGGGGAGCCAGGGAGGAAGAGAGGGGAGAGTGGTGACACATTCAGGGGTTTGCAACCAATGTCACAAAACAAGCTGTGTATAAACTGTTCATTGGGAAACTAGTTTGCTATATAAACTTTCTCCTAAGCCACAATAAAATGTTCAAAACAAGAAAAAGAAGTGATTAGGTTTAGGACACACCCTGTACTGACATAGCCTTATTAACATAACAAGGAAAATCCTATTCCCAAACAGCATTACATCCACAGGTATAGGGATTGAGATCCCAACATGTATTTGGAGGGGACACAATTCAATCCATAGCAGAGACCAAGGTGGAAGCTGCAGTGCCTTTTATCACCTTGCATCAGAAGTCACATGCCATCATGTATGGAGGATCCTATTGGTCACATAGGTCAGCCCTGTTCAGTGTGGGGGAGGACTACAAAAAAGTGTGAATACAGGGAGACAGGGATCATTGAGCGCCATCTTAGAGGTCAACTACTACAACATACTTTGCACAAAGTAATCATTCAAGAAATGTTTGCCATTTTTACAACTTTTCTGTTATATCATCTCCTTCTCCCTTATTTGTCAAGCCCAATTTACAAAGAGAACGAAAGGAGAGAGAATTAACACTTACTGCAACCCCCTGGGAATGAGTCAGTTCTTTGATGTCATCCCCATTTCAGAGGAGGAAGCTGAAGTCCAGAAAGGACATGACCTTAAGGTCCAACTTCTGCCTCCCAGGACTGGACTTTGTCTACTTCACATTTGTTACTCTTGTACCTGCCCTGACATGTGTGAATTTGTTTATCTGCACTTTTACCCAAAGGCATTTCTGAATACACCATGCTTAAGATTATAGGGCAGCCCTGGTGGTGCAGTGGTTAAGAGCTTGGCTGCTAACAAAAAGGTCAGAAGTCCAAATCAACCAGCCACTCCTTGGAAACCCTATGGGACGGTTCTACTCTTGTGTTATAGGGTCATTATGAGTTGGAACTGACTTGGTAGTAATGGCTTTTTTGGGGGTAAGATTATAGAAGATATTAATTTTTTTCCTATGCCTTTCTCTGATTTAAACATTTTATTGAATAAGCATGTATTATACTTTGAAGAAACCCTAGTGGCGCAATGGTTAAGCTCTTGGCTGCTAAGTAAAAGGCTGGTAAAGCTAACCTACCAGTAACTCCGTGGGAGAAAGACCTGGTGATCTGTTCCTGTAAAGATAACAGCCTAGAAAACCCTATGGGACAGTTCTACACTGTCACAAGGGGTCACTATGAATCGAAAATTGACTTGACAGCACCTAATGACAACAATATTTTATACTTAGAAAATATATGTCATTTAAAGAGTCACCCCATTTGTTATGAGTTGAATTGTGTCCCCTCCCCCCCCCCAAAAGATGTGTTGAAGTTTTGGCCCCTGTACCTGTGAATGTGACCTTGTTTGGAAATAGAGTCCTTGAAGTTGTTATCAGTTAAGTTAACATGAGGTCGTACTGGAGTGGGATGGGTCCAAATCTTATATGACTGGTGTCCTTATAAAAGAGAGGAGACACAGGAAGCCACGTGATGCTGCAGTTACATGCCAAAAAATGCCCGGAGCCCCCAGAAGCAATGAGAGGGGCATTGAGCAATTTTCTCTCCGAGCCCTCAGAAGGACTCAACACTGCCAACACCCTGATCTCAGAAATACATTTCTGTCCTCACAAGCTAAAAAGAGAGAGAGGGACTATATTATGGGACCTCACAGCACACACCGTGGTTCCATTCTTGGCTCTGCCATTCACCATTTGTGTCTTCTGGGAAAATATTAACTTCTCAGTTTCCTCATATGTAAAATAGAGATAATAATACCTACCTCATGGGGCGTTACGAAGGATTAAATGAATATAATACAGAAACGCATTTAGCACAGTTCTTAAAATATGCTGCTGTCGTTAGTTGCCATGGAGTTGATTCCATCTCATAAAATTGCTCCAAAGGGTTTTCAAAGCCGTGACCTTTCAGAAACAGATTGCCAGGACTGTCTTCCGAGGTGCCTCTGGGTAGGTTCGAACTTCCAACCTTTTGGCTAGTAGTAGAGTGCTTAACCATTTGCACCTCCCAGGGACTCCTTCCTGAAACACAATATTCAATAAATGCTAATTATTATTTATATTTTATTCAACGAACAGCACCCAACACAGAGTCAATAAATTTTTTGGAATATTTTGTTTTGGTTTTATTATAAGACTAGGCTAATGCCTTACAAATATCTTATTTATCATACCTTACAAATAAGTATAATATATGTTTGCAGGTAAAGAACCTGAAGTTTAGCAAGGCTAAACAAATTTATCCAAGATCACGTAGCTAGTAAACTGTTGCCCCAGAACTTGAAAAAGTGTCTGATATACCAAGCCTGGGCTTTTTCCATCAAATCATGCTGCCACCCTATGTTAAAGGGAAGCTGCTTGGGCTGCTCCAGAGAGAAAGTGCTCCAAGCACTCCAGCTGGTGCACTTCACTATCTGTGTTACTGTATGTGAGTTACTTGACTTCTCTGTGCCTTGTTTCTTCATTTGAAAACTGGAGATAATAGTAATATCCCAGAGTCCTTAAGAGAACTGTATGAATTAAGACATGTGAAGTGCCTAGAACAGTGCTGGCACATAATAAATTTTTAGTTATTATTATTATTATTGGAAACCCGGGTGGCATAGTGGTCAAGAGCTATGGCTGCTAACCAAAAGGTCAGCAGCTTGAATCCACCAGGCACTCCTTGGAAACCCTATGGGCAGTTCTACTCTGTCCTTTAGGGTCATTATGAGTTGGAATTGACTTGACGGCAACGGGTTATTATTATTATTACTATTTTTATCCCTGGGGTCTACCAGATTAGTCTCTGAAAGATGGGAAGAAAGAGCAACAAATATTGTATTTTCTGCACAGGTTGAGAGAGTTGTATCAGTACAATAACCAAAATTGGTTGCTCTCAGGTCAGTTCCAACTCTTGGCAATCCCATGTGTGTCAGAGTAGAAATGTGCTCCATGGGGTTTTCAATGGCTGATTTTTTAGAAGTAGGTTGCTAAGTCTTTCTTCCAAGGCAACTCTGCTTAGAACTGAACGTCCAACCTTTTGGTTAGCAGGTGTGCGTGTTAACTATTTGTTCCACTCAGGAATTCCATTAATACAATATTAATTGTGGATATTAACTTTGATGTTTTCTGGAATCATCCCTGAGAATTTTAGGACACAATTTGACTGGCCAACCAGCAGAATCACCAGGAGAACTTTTAGAAAACATATCCCAACCCACACTCTCATCCCTAACCTCACCCTCACCTCCACCCTACCCCCAAGCCAGACTACTAATCGGAATCTGCAGAGGTGAGTCCAGGAATCTCTACTTTTAACAAGTATCCCAAGTGCTTCAGATGTACAGCCTTCTAATCTAGGCTATTTTAAAACAAACAAACAAAAATGAGACGTGGAGTGGCTACGTGATTTTCCCAAACTCATTGTACTGGTTGGCCAAGTAGGTGCTAGAACCCAGCACTTTGGTTCAGGGCTCTTTTTACCATAAGATACTAAATTTCACTCAGTGTGCTACCTGATTATTCCAGCTCTATTTCCAGGACAATTTTTTGCCCTTGCCAGCCAAAAGAATGATAGATTCAGTGGAAATAGTCAACCAGTCTCCGGTGATCCATCTGTGCACACCAGCAATGTTCGATGTTTGGTAGCTGCCATTTCAGGGAAGACTTGAGTGGCAGGTGCCAAAGTCCCCTATCCTTTTCGGTGAACTCGGGTTTGACAAACAGAAAAAAGTGACTCACTTAAGTGAGATTGGACTCTGAGGTCTGTCATAAATACTATTAAGATTCTGCATTTAAACATGCAATTTATCTTCTATGTAGTTTAGCCTTGGTTGAAAGATAATCCTAGGTTACCCTTTTGAAAAGCATCTTATCTCTCTTTTGCGTTTTTCATTAGACATGACCCTCTTTTTTCTGTTGTTTAGCTTGCTGTTGACACTAGGGTTGAAGTTGGACCATCGGAAGGTATCCAAGTTGTTCATTTACTTACTCTCTGATAAGCTTTAACTGTGCCTGTAGATCCACCAGATGGTTTTCAGAGCAAAGAGGTTTCTGCTTTGTTGACTGATCAACACAGCCTTAAAGTCAACAGGCTCTTTCCTCTGAGAGCTCTCAGATATTTCAAGCAATCTAAGACCAAAAAAAAAAAAAAAAAAAAACCCAGAAATCTTTTTGAAGCCAATTTGTAGACAGAATCTAACAACTGCCTTACTAGAGTTTAAAAACAGAGGAATGCAATCTTTTTTTAGGGTAGTTTCTAAGTTATCTCTCAGTCAGGAATAGCTTATGAAATGTGCGGGCCAACTGTAGCCACCAAGAGAAAACTAAGAGAATTGTTGTAAATACCTAGTCCTACCCAGTCAGCAGCTAAGCTGGAAGAATGCCTGTTGCTAAGAAGGATGTTTCTCATTTCCCAAAAAGGAAGAAAATAATTAGTCATAGGGATTTTGTTCCTACTTCTTGATATAGATACTCCCTATATGGAATCTTTCCTCTGGGTGCCAGGATCAGGGAGTTGTAGGGAAGACATAGTTATTTTTTTTAACCTGGTGGCTTTTCCTCCAGAAGCCCAGAGAGAAAAGAAATACTCCTACAGCAAACATCCTTTACTTCCTTTATGGTAACACCCATCAATGTCATCATTGCTTGTTCAATACCTGTCTTTCCAGTTAGACTATAAATTCCATGAGAATGACTATGTTTATCTTACTCACCACTGTGTCTCTGCTAAAGAACCCTGGTACATAGTTTGACTTTCAATGAACATATTTTGAATAAAATGCTGAACAAATTACGTTGAAACCATGGCCTTCAACAAGGATGATGGGTGCCATGGGGACTTAAGTTGCAGATGAAGCTACTATATGGAGTTGGAGTTGCCGTGTGTGTACAAGATGATAGGATTTATAATGGAACTAATTAGATGAAAACCCAAAAACCCAAACCCACTGCCATCGAGTCGATTCCGACTCAGAGTGACCCTATAGGACAGAGTAGAACTGCCCCATAGAGTTTCCAAGGAGCACCTGGTAGATTCGAACTATTGACCTTCTAGTTAGCAGCTATACCTTTTAACCACTATACCACCAAAGTTTCCAGTTAGATGAAAGAAAGGATATTTCTATCTTGAAGGCAAAAACAGGGAAGAACCTGACATTGGTAATCATTAAGAATTAAAAAGAAAAATACCAAATTGCAGCTAGTTTTGGTGGTTTAAATCATCTTCATCTATTATGTAGCATATAGTAGTGTTTCAAGCTCAGTTTGTTTTAACAAAGTGGGGTTTTAGATTTTCTTTTTTAAAAGTACTAGTGTAAAAGTAGTCACATCTATGAAAAAACACAATAGTATCCTGAAGTCATCGAGGGAGTGTATAACATCACAGCTCGTTTTGTTTTTGATACATAAAGCTCTTGAAAGCTATTAATAAATCTCCGAAGTTTAACATAGGACGCTTCCAGGATTATGTCATGACTGATATCTGCTTTAAAAACTTAAGAGGATAATATGATTTTATAGATACAACCTCTTCTGATAGGATGAATATCTGTCTGAAAACATGATGAGAGTCTAGATGAAAAATGATTGAGAACATGCCTTTTTGTCAAAAGTCAATCCTTTCATAGTGCCACTGCTTCCGAGGAAAACTGAAAGTAATAGACTCAGAACTGGAACAGGTGATCACGATCAAAATCTGAGTGCTATGTCATAAGGCTAGCTAAATAGGTATACTTTTTAGACATCGTTTATTATTTATTATATACCAAGTACTATGGTAAATGATTTAAACATGTTATCATACCACTTATACGAGGTAGGAATAATTAGCCTTATTTTACAGATGGTGAAACTGAGTTTTTTTTAAATAATATTTTATTGTGTTTTTGGCAAAAGTTTACACAGCTAATTAGGTTCTCATTTGACAATTTCTACACAAATTGTTCAGTGATATCAGTTACATTTTTCACAGTGTGTCAACATTCTCTTTAATTGTATTCCACTTGTTCCATCTCCAGTATTCTAGTTTCCCTGCCCCCCCTTCTCATCTTTGCTCTAAAGTGATGGTTGAACTTTTGAAGGTACCTTGGTGGTACAGTGGTTAAAGGGCTTGGCAGCTATCTGAAAGCATGGCGGTTTGAACCCACCAGTGGCTCTGCAGGAGAAAGAGATGGCAGTCTGCTTTTCTAAACAGTACAGTCTTGGAAAACCTATGGGACAGTTCTACTCAACACAACGGACTGGGTTACCTTTTGGTCTCATATAGATGGTTTTTCACTGGAGCACCATATTCACAGGTTTTTGTTATTGTTGTTCCAACTCATAGCGACCCCATGCACAACAGAATGAAACACTAATATCCTTTATCTTGTGCGGCCAATCTTTATTTTGCCAAAAGGTTACCTCAGAGTATAGTATCGGTTCAAGGTTTAAGTAGATCTCAGGGCGATAGTCTCAGGGAGTCCTCTAGTCTCAAGTGGTGAAATTGGAGACATTAAGTAACACATCCAAGGTTGTATTGCCAAGCTGTGCCAAAGCCCAGGTTTGAACTTAGGTCTAGTGTCATGCCAAAGATGGAGTGCTTAATCATAACACTGTATTTCTTGAATTCTAACAGGAGTAATACACTGATTGAGTGAATAGTAATTGTCTTCTCAGTTAAAGAATTAACTGAGTTAAAGGATTTAACTCAATTAAAGCTTAGGAAACTAAGCTCTGCCCGTTCACCTACTGGTTAATAGCTATTACAGCACAATGGTTGAGAATGTGAACTGTGAATGTAAACAACCTAGGTGTGAATGTAAACAGCCTAGGTGTGAATCCCACCCTACCACTTCCTAGTTCTGTAAGCTGTTTTAATGTCTGTGTTCGCTTATCTTGAAAATGGAGATAATTGAATCTCCCTCATTCATGATGGCACTTGAACTGTGCCTGGCATATAGTAAAACATTACCCATCTTTATTTACTTTCTTAATTTTAACTTGGAATGCTCCCTGTCTCTGTCAAGAGCAATCCAAAAAAAGGCAAACCCAGTGCCGTTGAGTCAAGTCCGACTCATAGCAACCCTATAGGACAGAGTAGAATGCCCCATAGAGTTTCCAAGGAGGTGCATTCAACCTGCCGACATTTGGTTAGCAGCCATAGCACTTAACCACTACACCACCAGGGTTTCCGTTAACAGCAATAAGCCCCTTTAAAAAAACAAAAACTTTGTTAAATTTAAGCCACTGGTTCTGTGCAATGCCCTGTGCTAGATATTGTTGCAGATACAAAGATGAGTCAGATGGGGGACTTCTTTTCTGCAGGAATTTTGCAGTCTACTAAGCGCAAGCCATGCTTGGTCTAGTCAATATTCTTAACGTGTGCATGCCTTATGTTTTGCAGTTGTTTGGACTTTGTATTAAAAAATTTTTTTGATTTCACAACATCCTAATGTCTGTTGTCATTTCCCATTTAAACCAAACCAAAAACCCGTTGCCATTGAGTCAATTCCAACTCATAGTGACCATATAGGACAGAGTAGAACTGCACCATAGTGTTTCCAAGGAGCTGCTGGTGGATTCAAACTGCCGATCTTTTGGTTAGCAGCTGAGCTCTTAACCGCTACACCACCAGGGCTCCATTTTCCATTTAGGGCCTTCTAAATTGTCTAGCCCCTCCTCCTTCCTGATACTAATATTTCTTAACAATAATATTTTATTTCCTTTTAATGCTGAAATTTAGTGAGCTTCATCAAAATTTACTAAGCTGAACTAATTTTGAAATATATTTTAAGTATTATCAAGCATAACTTATAAGGATTATAATGTTACACACAGTATTAGCCTCACCCCTTTTGTGAAGGGCAATGGGAGCTACAGGTTATGGCAGCGTAAAAGCATACAGAGTTTTTGGTGCTACCCATTGCTATCAAGTCAATTCAGACTCACAGTGACCCTATAGGACAGAGAAGAACTGCCCCATAGGGTTTCCAAGGCTGTAATCTTTTTTTTTTTTTTTTTAACTTTTATTGACCTTCAAGTGAACTTTTACAAATCAAGTCAAACTGTCACATATAAGTTTATATACACCTTACTCTGTACTCCCACTTACTCTCCCCCTAATGAGTCAGCCCTTCCAGTCTCTCCTTTCGTGACAATTTGGCCAGCTTCCAACTCTCTCTATCCTCCCATCCTCCCTCCAGACAGGAGATGCCAACATAGTCTCAAGTGTCCACCTGATACAAATAGCTCAATCTTCATCAGCATCTCTCTCCTACCCACTGTCCAGTCCCTTTCATGTCTGATGAGTCGTCTTCAGGAATGGTTCCTGTCCTGGGCCAACAGAAGTTTTGGGGACCATGACCGCCGGGATTCCTCTAGTCTCAGTCAGACCATTAAGTACGGTCTTTTTGTGAGAATTTGGGGTCTGAATCCCACTGATCTCCTGCTCCCTCAGGGGTTCTCTGTTGTGCTCCCAGTCAGGGCAGTCATCGGTTGCGGCCAAATACAAACTAGTTCTTCTGGTCTCAGGATGATTTAGGTCTCTGGTTCATGTGGCCCTCTCTGTCTCTTGGGCTCTTAGTTATCGTGTGACCTTGGTGTTCTTCATTCTCCTTTGATCCAGGTGGGTTGAGACCAATTGATGCATCTTAGATGGCCGCTTGTTAGCATTTAAGACCCCAGACGCCATATTTCAAAGTGGGATGCAGAATGTTCTCATAATAGAATTATTTTGCCAATTGACTTAGAAGTCCCCTTAAACCATGGTCCCCAAACCCCCACCCTTGCTCCGCTGACCTTTGAAGCATTCAGTTTATCCCGGAAACTTCTTTGCTTTTGGTCCAGTCCAGTTGAGCTGACCTTCCGTGTATTGAGTATTGTCCGTCCCTTCACCTAAAGCAGTTCTTATCTACTAACTAATCAGTAAAAAACCCTCTCCCACCCTCCCTCCCTCCCCACAAAAGTATGTGTTCTTCTCAGTTTATACTATTTCTCAAGATCTTATAATAGTGGTCTTATATAATATTTGTCCTTTTGCCTCTGACTCATTTCCCTCAGCATAATGCCTTCCAGGTTCCTCCATGTTATGAAATGTTTCACAGATTCATCACTGTTCTTTATCGATGCGTATTATTCCATTGTGTGAATATACCACAATTTATTTATCCATTAGTCTGTTGATGGACACCTTGGTTGCTTCCAGCTTTTTGCTATTGTAAACAGAGCTGCAATAAACATGGGTGTGCATATATCTGTTTGTGTGAAGGCTCTTATTTCTCTAGGGTATATTCCGAGGAGTGGGATTTCTGGGTTGTATGGTAGTTCTAACTGTTTAAGATAACGCCAGATGGATTTCCAAAGTGGTTGTACCATTTTACATTCCCACCAGCAGTGTATAAGAGTTCCAATCTCTCCGCAGCCTCTCCAACATTTATTATTTTGTGTTTTTTGGATTAATGCCAGCCTTGTTGGTGTGAGAGGGAATCTCATCGTAGTTTTAATTTGCATTTCTCTAATGGCTAATGACTGGGAGCATTTTCTCATGTATCTGTTAGCTGCCTGAATATCTTGTTTAGTGAAGTGCGTGTTCATATCCTTTGCCCACTTCTTGATTGGGTTGTTTGTCTTATTGTGGTTGAGTTTTGACAGAATCATATAGATTTTAGAGATCAGGCGCTGGTCGGAGATGTTGTAGCTGAAAATTCTTTCCCAGTCTGTAGGTGGTCTTTTTCTCTTTTGGTGAAGTCTTTAGATGAGCGTAGGTGTTTGATTTTTAGGAGCTCCCAGTTATCGGGTTTCTCTTCGTCATTTTTGGTAATGTTTTGTATGCTGTTTATGCCTTGTATTAGGGCTCCTAAGGTTGTCCCTATTTTTTCTTCCATGATCTTTATCGTTTTAGTCTTTATGTTTAGGTCTTGGTCCACTTGGAGTTAGTTTTTGTGCATGGTGCGAGGTATGGGTCCTGTTTCATTTTTTTGCAAATGGATATCCAGTTATGCCAGCACCATTTGTTAAAAAGACTATCTTTTCCCCAATTAATTGACACTGGGCCTTTGTCAAATATCAGCTGCTCATATGTGGATGGATTTATATCTGGGTTCTCAATTCTGTTCCATTGGTCTATGTGTCTGTTGTTGTACCAGTACCAGGCTGTTTAGACTACTGTGCTTGTATAACAGGTTCTGAAATCAGGTAGAGTGAGGCCTCCCACTTTCTTCTTCTTTTTCAGTAATGCTTTGCTTATCCGAGACTTCTTTCCCTTCCATATGAAGTTGGTGATTTGTTTCTCTATCACATCAAAAAATGACATTGGAATTTGGATCGGAAGTGCATTGTATGTATAGATGGCTTTTGGTAGAACAGACAGTTTTACTATGTTAAGTCTTCCTATTCATGAGCAAGGTATGTTTTTCCACTGAAGTATGTCCTTTTGAATTTCTTGTAGTAGTACTTTGTAGTTTTCTTTGTATAGGTCTTTTACATCTTTGGTAAGATTTATTCCTAAGTATTTTATCTTCTTGGGGGCTACTGTGAATGGTATTGATTTGGTGATTTCCTCTTCGATGTTCTTTTTGTTGATGTAGAGGAATCCAAGTGATTTTTGTATGTTTATCTTATAACCTGAGACTCTGCCAAACTCTTCTATTAGTTTCAGTAGTTTTCTGGAGGATTCCTTAGGGTTTTCTGTGTATAAGATCATGTCATCTGCAAATACAGATAATTTTACTTCCTCCTTGCCAATCCGGATGCCCTTTATTTCTTTGTCTAG
This sequence comes from Loxodonta africana, assembly GCF_030014295.1. Taxonomy (NCBI): domain Eukaryota; kingdom Metazoa; phylum Chordata; class Mammalia; order Proboscidea; family Elephantidae; genus Loxodonta; species Loxodonta africana. The sequence continues at coordinate 212,952,301 of NC_087342.1, read as the reverse complement.
CCTAATTGCTCTGGCTAGGACCTCTAGCACAATGCTGAATAAGAGCGGTGGTAAAGGGCATCCTTGTCTGGTTCCCATTCTCAAGAGAAATGCTTTCAGGCTCTCTCCATTTAGAGTGATGTTGGCTGTTGGCTTTGTACAGATGCAGATGCCCTTTATTATGTTGAAGAATTTTCCTTCAATTCCTATTTTGGTGAGAGTTTTTATCATAAATGGGTGTTAGACTTTGTCAAATGCCTTTTCTGCATCAATTGACAAGATCATGTGGTTTTTGTCTTTTGTTTTATTTATATGGTGGATTACATTAATGGTTTTTCTAATATTAAACCAGCCTTGCATACCTGGTATAAATCCCACTTGGTCATGGTGGATTAATTTTTTGATATGTTGTTGAATTCTATTGGCTAGAATTTTGTTGAGGATTTTTGCATCTCTGTTCATGAGGGATATAGGTCTGTAATTTTCTTTTTTTGTGATGTCTTTACCTGGTTTTGGTATCAGGGAGATGGTGACTTCATAGAATGAGTTAGGTAGTATTCTGTCATTTTCTATGCTTTGAAATACCTTTAGTAGTAGTGGTGTTAACTCTTCTCTGAAAGTTTGGTAGAACTCTGCAGTGAAGCCATCCGGGCCAGGGCTTTTTTTGTTGGGAATTCTTTGATTACCGTTTCAATCTCTTTTTTTGTTATGTGTCTATTTAGTTGTTCTACTTCTGAATGTGTTAGTTTAGGTAGGTAGTGTTTTTCCAGGAATTCATCCATTTCTTCTAGGTTTGCAAATTTGTTAGAGTACAATTTTTCATAATAATCTGAAATGATTCTTTTAATTTCGTTTGGTTCTGTTGTGATGTGGTCCTTCTCGTTTCTTATTCGGGTTATTTGTTTCCTTTCCTGTATTCCTTTAGTCAGTCTGGCCAATGGTTTATCAATTTTGTTAATTTTTTTGAAGAACCAGCTTTTGGCTTTGTTAATTCTTTCAATTGTTTTTCTGTTCTCTAATTCATTTAGTTCAGCTCTAATTTTTATTATTTGTTTTCTTCTGGTGTCTGATGGATTCTTTTGTTGCTCACTTTCTATTTGTTCAAGTTGTAGGGACAGTTCTCTGATTTTGGCTCTTTCTTCTTTTTGAATGTGTGCATTTATCGATATAAATTGGCCTCTGAGCACTGCTTTTGCTGTGTCCCAGAGGTTTTGATAGGAAGTATTTTCATTCTCGTTGCATTCTATGAATTTCCTTATTCCCTCCTTGATGTCTTCTATAACCCAGTCTTTTTTCAGGAGGGTATTGTTCAGTTTCCAAGTATTTGATTTCTTTTCCCTAGTTTTTCTGTTATTGATTTCCACTTTTATGGTCTTGTGGTCTGAGAAGATGCTTTGTAATATTTCGATGTTTTGGATTCTGCAAAGGTTTGTTTTATGACCTAATATGTGGTCTATTGTGCTAGAAATGACCTAATATGTGGTTCCATGTGCGCTAGAAAAAAAAGTATACTTTGCAGCAGTTGGGAGGAGAGTTCTGTATAAGTCAATGAGGTCAAGTTGGTTGATTGTTGTAATTAGGTCTTCCGTGTCTCTATTGAGCTTCTTACTGGATGTCCTGTCCTTCTCCGAAAGTGGTGTGTTGAAGTCTCCTACTATAATTGTGGAGGTGTCTATCTCACTTTTCAGTTTTGTTAAAATTTGATTTATGTATCTTGCAGCCCTGTCATTGGGTGCATAAATATTTAATATGGTTATATCTTCCTGGTCAATTGTCCCTTTTATCATTATATAGTGTCCTTCTTTATCCTTTGTGGTGGATTTAAGTTTAAAGTCTATTTTGTCAGAAATTAATATTGCTACTCCTCTTCTTTTTTGCTTATTGTTTGCTTGATATATTTTTTTCCATCCTTTAAGTTTTAGTTTGTGTCTCTAAGTCTAAGGTGTGTCTCTTGTAGGCAGCATATAGACGGATCGTGTTTCTTTATCCAGTCTGAGACTCTTTGTCTCTTTATTGGTGCATTTAGTCCATTTACATTCAGCGTAATTATAGATAAGTGTTTAGTGTTGTCATTTTGATGCCTTTTTATGTGTGTTGTTGACAATTTCATTTTTCCACTTACTTTTTTATGCTGAGACGTTTTTCTTTGTAAAGAGTATGATCCTCATTTTCATAGTATTTGACTTTATGTTTGCTGAGTCGTTACGTTTTTCTTGGTTTTTATTTTGAGTTATGGAGTTGTTATACCTCTTTGTGGTTACCTTAATATTTACCCCTATTTTTCTAAGTAAAAACCTAACTCGTATTGTCCTATATCGCCTCCAAGGCTGTAATCTTTACAGAAGCAGAGTATCACATCTTTCTCCAGCAGACCACCATTGCACCACCAGGACTCCTTTTAATGCTATGTGTTGTTGTTGTTACATGCTGTCAAGTCAGTTTTGACTCATAGCAACCCTGGATGCAAAAGAACAAAACACTGCCTGAACCTGCACCATCCTTACAATCGTTGTTATGTTTGAGTCCATTGTTGCAGACACTGTGTCAATTCATCTCATTGAGGGTCTTCCTCTTTTTCATTGGCCCTCTACTTTACTAAGTATGATGCCCTTCCCCAGGGATTGTCCCTCCTGATAGCATGTCCAAAGTACGTAAGATGGAGTCTCATCATCCTCCTTTCTAAGTATCATTCTGGCTATACTTCTTCCAAGACAGATTTGTTCATTATTCTGGAGTCCAAGCTATATTCAATATTCTTCGACAACACCATAATTCAACACTGTCAATTCTTTATTGGTCTTCCTTATTCATTGTCCAGCTTTCCAACACATATGAGGTGATTGAAAATACCATAGCTTGGGTCAGGTACATCTTAGACCTCAAAGTGACGTCTCTGTTTTTGAATACTTTAAAGTGGTCTTTTGCAGCAGATTTGCCTGATGCAACGCGTTGTTTGATTTCTTGACTCTGCTTTCATGGGTGACGCTGGTCAAGGATCTTCTTAGGCATAGGGACCCCGAGTTCAAAGGAGGCACTGTGCTTCCACTGCTGCTTTCTTGATGGCATGAGGTTGCCATGTCTCTCTGCTTGCTTCTCTCTTTTATATCTCAAAAAAGATTGGCTTAAGGCTCAATCTAATCTTATAGGTCTCATCAACATAACTGCTGCTAATCCATCTCATTAACATCATAGTGATAGCATTTACAACACATAGGAAAATCATGTCAGATGACAAAATGGTGGACAATCACACAATACTGGGAACCATGGACCAGCCAAACTAGTACACACATTTTTGGGGGACACAATTCAATCCACGACACAAGTAAAATGAAATCCTTGACAATTTCAGTATTGTCTCCATTTATCATGATTGCTTATTGGCCCAGTTGTGAGGATTTTTGTTTTCTTTATGTTGAGGTGCAATCCATACTGAAGGCTGTGGTCTTTGATCTTCATCAATAAGCGCTTCAAGTCCTCTTCACTTTCAGCAAGCAAGGTTGTGTCATCTGCATAACGCAGGGTGTTAATGACTCTTCCTCCAATCCTGATGCCATGTTCTTCTTCATGTAGTTCAGTTCTAGGATTATTTGCTCAGTATACAGATTAAGTATGGTGAAACGATACAACTCTGACACACACCTTTCCTGATTTTAAACCATGCAGTATCCCCTTGTTCTGTTAGAACGACTGCCTCTTGGTCTCTGTACAGGTTCCTCATGAGCAATTAAGTGTTCTGGAATTCCCATTCTTCCCAGTGTTATTCATAATTTGTTATGCTCCATACAGTTGAATGCCTTTGCATAGCCAATAAAATTCAGGTAAACATCTTTCTGGTATCCTCTGTTTTCAGCCAAGATCTATCTGATATCACCAATGACATCCCTTGTTCCATATCCTCTTCTGAAGCCAGCTTGAATTTCTGGCCATTCCCGGCTGATGCACTGCTGCAACTGTTTTTGAATTTTCTTCAGCAAAATTTTACTTGCATGTGATATTAGTGATATTGTTTGATAATCTCTGCATTTTGGTGGATCACATTTTTTGCTATGTAGATGACCTCCTTTGCTTACATGAAAGGCTAGCACTGGTGCCAGATTAACTGAATCTGTTGAAGATCAAAACTAAAATCAGGTTCCATTTTGATACAATAAACCTCTCTAAATTGATGATTTGACCCCTCTGCAGCTGCTTTTAGGAAAGGCAAATAGGACAACTGTATCAGGTTCTCTGGTTAGGGACCAGAATTGTGATAACAAGGTCTCCGTGGTAGCACAGGCAGTTAAGCACTTAACTACTAACTGAAAGGTTGGTAATTCAAATCTACCCAGAGGCACCTCAGAAGAAAGGCCTGGTGATAATACACATGGGATTACCATGAATTGGAATTGACCCCACTGCAATTGCTTTGATTTTTGGTTTATTGTGATAGCAGCAAAGCAGTGGAGATGAGAATGGGAATCTGTTTTCTTTTTTTCTCCTTTGTGTTACACGAATGCTAGCACTTTTCTGCAATTTGATTTTTTGTTTTAAGGACGCAAAGACAAATAAAATTATCACTTCCCTGCTATGGGAGATAAAACAGATGACCCAAGAGATGCCTAGTTTGATCCCAGCTCTGACACTTGTTTCTCGTGTGACATTGAGGAAGTTCTTTAGCTTCTCCAAGTCTCAATTTCTTTATAATGAGATAATAATATCATTGACCAATGTTGTTGGATAATTTGAGATTACGTACATAATGTACATATGTGCATGCTCACAAAATACAGCCATTATTACCACAAATCAATTACAAATTTAAGGCAGAATGATCAAGACAATAACAGAGGTAGAGCGGGGATTTGGAGGGGACCAGAGGGTGAGGCATCACACGTGGTTGGGGGATCCTGGATGAAGGTGGTGACACTTAGGGTGATCTTTACATAATTGGCAGATGGGGTTGGTGAGAAGGCACTTAAAATGAAAGAAACAGCATGAACAAAGACAATGTGTCCCCAAAGCACTGGACATGTTCTGCAAGTAATGTGGCTTAGGCTGAATGGCGGAATGTGAATTTCAGTTACCCATCCCTCCTCAGAGAGCTCCTTGACTTAAATGGTTTGCTTAAATGGTATCCATCCCCTCCCCACCCCTCCCCATCCCTTCACACTATTTATTTCCTTCTTAGCGTGTGTCACAAACTCTAAGTCTCCTGTTGATTTACCTGTTTACGTGTCTATTGTCTGTTTCCCCTACTAGAGGAGGGCAGAGCCTTGACTCTCTTATTCAAAGCTATATCCCAGCATTTAGCACAGGAGATGCTCAAAGACCTCTGCTGGAAAGAACAATGGGGAGGAGGGGACAGAGGCAGGGAAGAAGGAAATGAATGAGTGAAGTAGTGCAGGATTAAGGGCAGATCAGGCGAAGAGGCAGTTTGGAACCAGAGCATTTAGGGGCTCTTGAAAGGACAGGTGAAAGATTTCTACACAGACCTCTGAATCTGAATTTCTAAGGAAAAAATTTGATTGTCTTTATACATAACAGCCACCCCAGGTGAGTCTTACCTTTAGGCAAATTTGGGAAATACCATAGACCAGTGGTTCTCAAAGGGTGGTGCCTGTACCACCAGCATCAGCATCATCTGGGAACTTCTTACAAAGGCAACTTCTCAGGCCCCACGCCAGACCTATTGAATCAGAATCTGTATTTAACAGGGTTCCCAGGTGACTGAAAAGCACTGTGAACCAAGACCTTGCCTCTTACCATAACATCCTTTGATGTTCTCCCAGTGATTTGCTTCTGCCAGGCTTGAGTGGAATATTAGGTTAAATGTACTTTGAAGTAATGGGAGCCCCCTTGAGTAGAAACCAGGATATAAATATCTCCATTCTGTTTGGTGCCTATAGACATATGTCAGCCTCAGTCATGAGAGTTCCTTAAAATTGGAAACACAAGGAGTCTTTTAAATGGCAGTTATTTTGAGACATTCCAGATTGAAGCCAAAAAGTGATCTCCCACCCAAGAAAGGAACTCAAAAGACCCACACCAGTGACAGTAAATCACCACAATGAGAAAAAAAAAAAGACCACACAGAATAAACTCCCGCGCATAAACTCAGAGTCATTATCTGTCCTTTCAGGAAACTAGTGGAGTCTGTTTGTGGTGAAATCTTTAGGAAAAAGACAGAGGACTAAAGGGGTAGGAGCAGACCAAAATCCTTTCATGAATCATGGAATTTGTAAACTGGTATCAGATGTTCTCTAGTCAAAGAGCTGGGAAGAGCCTGAGCAATGTTCCAAATTCTTCCAAATAAGGTATTCCTGGCCGAAAGCTACTGCCCTTCAAGACAAAAATTTCCCATTACCTGATTGTCTGTTTGGTTTAGAATGAATCGATTGTTTTCAAAACTCAAGTACATTTATACATGAAAGGCTAGAAGGATTGTGAAGAAAGCTTCTTTAGAAAGAAAAACAACACTTTTTTACTGAGTCAGATTTTCCAATGCATCAGCTAGAGAAAAAAAAAAAAAAAAGGTGTATCAGCTAAAGAAAAGGGTAGCATAAATCCAGGAAGAGAAGCTGTCTTTGGTTTCATTTGGTGGTCAGAGAGAAAGAGGGATTTGTTTTCCTGTTGTAACATAGCAACTTGACTTCAGTGCTGCTCCTCTGTCTTAAGTATGAAGAGAGATGCCAAATATCCCACAAAAGAATTCTCTGGAAGGTGCAGAGATGGTCCTAATCCAGCCTTTGAACTCTAAGACATACACACAAAAAGTAACTACTTCAAGCTGTGTTTGGATTTCAGAAACTTAAGGAGTATAATAGAATTATAGGCTCTTAGAAAGTCTTTCTATGGAACGCTGATTGGAAGTTACTGGCATACCAATATATAGATCCACTCTGTCCCAGGTGGTGGTGGAAATGGGGATGCTGACTGGGCTGGAGTCAGCTTCACTGGTCCAATTGCTTCAGGTGGTAAGTAGCTGCTTTAGTTTACCTCGGTGTGCTGATAGTGTTTTCTGCTTGTGACCAGTTGTGAAAAAGGTTGGCAAGCACCAGTGTGAATCATACCCATACCGTAAGGTTTCCAAATGTGTGAATAGACTTGATGATTTTAGGTAGTACATGGACATGACATTAAAAGAATTGAATTGCTTAATGAAAAAATAATTTCCTGTTTAATTATTTTTAATAATTCTGACTAGCGAAATTACCAGTTTGGTGTTATCGTATCTTCAACTATTAATCTCTCTTTTAACAGAGAGCCAATCCCAGGCACAGGACTTTTGCCATGCAACACCTAGTTACAATTTAACACTGTTTTGATGTATTATATGTATTTTTAGCAACTGATTCTTATTTTCTATTAATTTACAGTAGTGACTTAAAGTTTCATTTTAAATAACTTATTTACACAAGAAAAGGGAGTTGATAGAAAATATATATATAGATAGAGAGCAAATAATGATACAACTTACTCCATTACCATGTGGCAAAAATTGAGAAGAGGGCATTCCAGTGACAGTTTGGAAAACACTATCCATTGTGATGCTTGAATCCACTCTCCAATAATCTCTGATAAGTCACTTAAAATACCTTTAGAGAGAGCAAAAATATTATCAGTGTAATTCATTCCATTTTCAGACAGATTAACTTGTTAAAACTGCTAAATACTTAGTTGAGTTGAAATCTGCTTTCCAGGATCTTCCTGTCATAAATCTTAATTTATCTCCCTGGAGTCTAATAGAACAAATTTAATCACCTTTAATCTGAAAAATCTCCTAAATGGTGGAAGATATCGCTCCTCCTCTAGTACCCTCCCCCCGTACCTTCAACATCTTACTTCCCCTGGGAAAGGTACATACCAACACTTCTTTCTTCAAGCCAAACACACTTCAATGTCTCCTCCTTTGACACAGCTCTGATCACACTCCCCCTCCCCACCACCATTCTTCCTTGCATTCATTCTAATTTATTAGTGCATCTTTTAAACTATGCGAATCTGTTGAAACTATTTTGGTTGTGCGTGGCAGAAAACCCAGTTTAAGCTAGCTTAAGCTAAAAGGAGACTTTATTGGCTCACAGTATTAAAAACTCCAGAGTAAGGTTTATTGAAGGTGTGGTTTGATGTAAGGCTCGCAGAAGTTCCGCAGAATCAGAATTCACGGTCTTGCTCATCTCCTAGCTGTTTGCTCTAAGAAAGTTCTATAACCAGGCAGACTTCTCCCTCTGTATAGCAAGATGATTAAAGAATTTCAGCCTTATCTTCTGAAAACCTTAAGTCTAGCAGAGGAGAGTAGGAATCTTCCTCTCAGAAATCCCAGGAAAAGTCTCATTGCATCTTATTAACTCTGATTATGTCACATGCTTTCCTTGAACCAAACACTATCACCAAAGGAGTGCAATATTCTGATTGGTCCAGAGCAAGGAATAAAGACATTACTGGAAGCATATGGCCTTAGATGGGGAAAGAGTTGGTTTCCCAGAGGGAAAGCAAGCTGTGTTTGCTAAAAGGAATCATCATGCGATGTTCAGATATTAACTCAGTACACCGGGTGAGATATGACCAGGGAATCCAACAGGACAATCGCCTCTTTTATTATGAACTTCAAGTGTCAACATCGGAGAGAGTGAGAGAACATTCTCCATTATGAAACTCTACCAAAGGCTGGCTGACTGTGCATGGTGGGGCAAGTAGGAAGTATTATGTCAACATAACACATAGTTTTTTAGTTTCCAGACCAAAGCAGGTAATTACGACTCGATGGCACTAGAAAAAAAAAAAGTTAAAAAAATAAATAAATAAAAGGTGGTTCAAGTATTTGATACCCTGGTTACAATCAGATATGGGAGGTGACAGCAACAGAGGGAATAGAAAAGCCATTCTGAGAGGTCACTGTAACTCAAAAAGCAGAATAGCAGTACAGCCAAAAAGAAGAACAAAGTTCCCAATTTCAAAACTTAATATAGAGTTATAGTAATCAAGGTAGTGAGGTATTGACATAAGAATAAATGCACCAATCAATGGAATAAAATTAAGAGTTCAAATAAATGCTTAAACATTTATGGTCAATTTCTTTTTGACAAAGGGGCCACAGCAATTCAATATGAATTGTCTTTTCAACAAATAAAAAAAAATAAAAATAGTGCTAGATTAATTGGACATCTACATACAAAAAGATGAATTTGGATCCTTACCTCATGCCATACACAAAAAATTACCTCAAAATGGGTCATAGGTCAAAATGTAAAAGTATGAGCCATAAAAGAAAAAAAAATGGATAAACACAATTTCATAAAAATTAAAAGTTTATGTTTCAAAATCACCATAAAGAAAATAAAAAGACAAGCCACAGGAATGAGAGAAAATGTCTGCAAATTATATATCTGATAAAGAACTAGTATCTAGAATAATAATAAAACAAACAATCTGATTTAAAAATGTACAAAAGATTTGATGGACAGTTCACCAAACAAGATTATACAAATGGCTAATAAGCACTTGAAAAGAAGTCCAATATCATTAGTAGAAAAATGTAAGTTGAAGCCACGGTGAGATACTACTTCACCCCCACTGGAATGTCTGTAATCAAAAAGGCAGATAATACCAAGTATTGGCAAGGATGTGCAGAAACTGGAATCCTCATACATTGCTGGTTGTTGTTGTTAGGTGCTGTCGAGTCGGTTCCAACTCATAGCCACCTTATGTACCACAGAACACAACACTGCCCAGTCCTGAGCCATCCTTACAATCGTTGTTACGCTTGAGCCCATTGTTGCAGCCACTGTGTCAATCCATTTTATTGAGGGTCTCCTCTTTTTCGCTGACCCTCTAGGAAGCATGGTGTTCTTCTCCAGGGATTGATCCCTCCTGACAACATGTCCAAAGTATGTGAGACGTAGTCTGGCTGTCCTTGCTTCTAAGGAGCATTCTGGTTTTACTTCTTCCCAGACAGATTTGTTCGTTCTTTGGCAGTCCATGGAATATTCTCCGCCAATACCACAATTCAAAGGTGTCAATTTTTCTTTAGTATTCCTTATTCACTGTCCAGCTTTCACATGCATATGATGAGATTCAAAATACCATGGCTTGGGTCAGGCATACCTTAGTCTTCAAGGTGGTATCTTTGCTTTTCAACACTTCAAAGAAGTCCTTTGCTGGTAGGAATGTAAAATAATGCAGCCACTGTAGAAAAGAGTTTGGCAGTTTCTTTAAAAAGTTAAACATAAATTTATCATATATCCCAAAATTTCACCTTTAGGTATCAACTCCAGAGAAATGAAAACATATGTCCACACCAAGACTTGCACTCAAGTATGACGGCAGCATTATTCATAATAGCCAAGAAGTGGGAATAATGTAAATGTCCATTAACTGATGAATATATAAAGAAAATGTGGCATATCCATACAATAGAAAAGTATTCTTCAATAAAAAGGAACAAACTACTGATACGTGATACAACACGGATGAGCTCAAACACATTATGCTAAGTGAAAGAAGCCAGTCTCAAAAGATCACACAGTGTATCATCCCATTTACATGAAATGTCCAGAATGGGCAAGTCTATAGATGATTGGTGATTGCCCGGAGCTAGAGACAGGAATGGGAATTGACTGCCATCAATTCAAAATGATGGAAATAATCTAAAATTAAATTTTGATGATCTTTAAATGTACTAATAATCATTGAATGGTACACTTAAAAAGGATCGGTTTCATGGCGTGTAAATTCTGTCTCAATAAAACTTTTTTTTTTAAAAAGCAGAATTCTTATAGCAACCTTGGCTGGCTCAACAATCTATGTTCCTAATAAATACTGGTGGTAAATGAACACAACAGAAACAAGCCTTATAAGTAAAGAAAATTTGATTATATTCCAGCTAGGTGGTGGAATAATAAATGATTTTTATATTTTGTGTTTTTCTATATTTTCCAATTAAGATGTATTTTTTCATAAATTTTTTTATTGTTGTGAAAATACATATAGCATACCATTTGCCAGTTCAACATAAAAATGAATCTCTAAATCAAAGAGAACAATAAAGATTATTTTTTAAAAATTGCCCCCTGAGAGAGTCAAACATAAAATCATTATATAATGGATCAGAAGGGAGCTACAAAAAGTCACCTTGATAAAGAGACAGAATGGCTCCCAGGCCTGCAAGATTTGGCAGTAACCCGATTAAACTTAAGAACACATCCAAAGAAAGAAGAATCAATCAGACAAGAACACTGATCAATAACGAAAGCAAACAAAAGGGACAGTTGTAGAGGCAAGCATTGCAGGGCCCAGCCAAGGCCACACAAGAGGTCAGAGGCAGGTGTGTACAACCCTACCATGGGGATAGACACCACGAGTCTTGCAGAGCTTGAGACCACTAGGCATTCAAGGTGTGGTGCTAACAGATTTGTTTTATTCTAACTGTATGCTCACCACATAACATTTTTATAATTTGACTTTCAATGTAGTTTTTTTTCCCTCCCAAGTAGTGTGTACAGAGAAAATTCAGTCATTTTAATATACCGTGAAGTAATAAACACAAATCCTGGTTTATATACTTCAAATCCTGAGGTGTAGTCAGTGGGAATCTGTTTATTCAAGTCAAATTAACTCTACAATGGTGGTGTTATGCATTGACTTGTGTCCCCTCAAAAGATATGCTGAAGTCCTAACTAACGCCTGCACCTGTGAAGGTGGCCTTGTTTGGTTGGAAATACCATTTTTCTTTTGTTCTATTATTGAAGTCATACCACAGTAGGGTGGATCCTAAACCTAATTCTCTCCGGGTAGTGTCTTATAAAGGAGAGTACAAACACAGAAACACCCCCACAGAGGGAAGACAGATGCCATGTAACAACACAGACAGATAAATCTACAAGCCCAGGAAGGATGACAATTGTGGGCACCTACAAGAAGCTGAAAGAGAAAAGGAGTCATCTCTCTACAGCAGACAGAACCCAGCCCTGCAGACAACCTAAATTTAGACCCCTGGCCTCCAAAACAGTGAGACAACAAATTCCTCTTCTTTAAAGCCACTTGTGATGTTTTTGTTATGGCAGCATTAAAAAAAACTAAGACAGGTGGTGAGAGAGAATTCTGCACCTAGAAAGCTGAGTCCAGTTACCACATGTCAAATTTGTATCAAGTAAATTTGCCCAGTGACCAGCTTGGAGGCTTTATCAGTGTTGCTGACTTATATTTATTAGTGTTAACAGAAGTATTTTCACATCTCTATCAACTTTAAGTTTAAATTCAAAACCGTCTAAAATAAACCAGAATTTTAAATTAAGTTAAAATTTAATTTCAAAAGAAATCAGAATTAGATAAAACAACCTTGTATGTTTTTTAAAAGCAGGAACTGAAGGATTTCCATATGAAATGCTGAAAGTTTGAAAAAATGATTATGTGGAAGCAAATAATGATTTTAACCTTCTTATTAAAATTGCTATGAGCAAATTTTATAAATGCACATAAATTTGGTATATCAGATTATTCTATAAATTAGCTTTTACGAAATGGGCTTTCAATGAATTGGAATTCAGCTAATTTTACCCTGCTTCTGCTTATTAGTTTCCATCATCTGAAAAATTTGCTTATGTGAGAATGAGGCGGTACACTAATACTTTTCACCAAGATTTTCTTATATAGCACACAATTAAGGGATTGCACTTTGAAAATAAAACAGAAAGGACAAGAGTAGAGAGAATTAAAACATAAGCCACTTCTGATCAGCCCATTTTTTTTCCCAAGAGCCTAGGAGGAGCTCCCCAACAATGAACTAAGAAATTTTTGCAGAATAAAAATAAATACTATTTATTACAGTGGGGTAAAGGGTAGTATCTGACAAGGCTCTGACGCTGGTACATTTCCTCAGCAAATGTAGTAACTGCCTTTATGCATTTTTTTTTTTTTAATGCATATTAGTTCAAGGTACTGGTGTGGGCCATTTTCTATAAATCCACCTGAGGAAAAGAATTTCTAGAAACTTCTCTCTCTACCTCAGACTGAAATAGAAAACAATTTTTAGTAACCTTCTTTTTCTGCCACTGTCAAGGGAAGAGGATTAGAGTTTGTGATTATGATTGCATTTTCAGTTACCCAAGAAAATTGCTAGAGAGAAAAATTGCCTTCTAAAAATAAACAAAAGCCACCTAATAAAGCTTCCCTAGCTGTAGCTTTGAAAGTTTACTCTGAATTCCAAACCTCTTGTTTTCAGTTCATTCTCAGTTTGTTGATGGACTAATCAACCCAGCGGGCTGACACTGCCGGATTTGACAAAAACCCTTAAAAGTATGCAGCTATAAGTGTTTTTTTTTTTTTTTTTTAAATCAGTTGATTTTCTCACCTTATTCCACTAACCTCAATTATCTCAGACTATTAGAGAATCTGGAAAAACAGGGCAAAAGTTAAGGGTTCTCAGTAATCAGTTTCTAAAGCGTCATTCGGGTAGGCTAAAGGTGCATATTAGTTTAGCTTTTACATCTCCTGTTCCTTTTCAAGAGAATAAATAATTACAGTGATTTATCTTTGAAATGTGAAGCTTGGAGTTGGATGTGGAGAAGCCACATAATGGTATCAGTGCTTCAGCCTGAAATAAATAAAATGGTGAAATATATTTAGCAATAACATAGGGCATGGAGAGGCAGAGATAAAAAGAAGAAACTGTCTTTACATGATGAGAGAACTTTACGAAATACTAAGTTTCAGCAAAAAAGGAAATAATTATAGAAAATACAAATGGAGAAAAAAAAGAAAGTCTTCCAAGTTCCAAGTTTCCATCCTGAATCCAGCCCGAAAAAGGCAGGTCAGCTTCTCAGGTGATCTGTCTGGGTATCTTCCCACCTAGATTCCAGCAGGATTTCGAATCTGTTCGTTCCAGTTCGAACCCCTGCTGAGAATTTGTAGTTCTACTCCCAGATATACTGAATTAGAATCTACAGTTTAACAATATACCCAGGTGATTCTTATGTATAATAAATTTTGAGAACCACTGCTCTACTAGCAGTTCTTAGAATTGGCCCCTAACCAGCAGCATTAGCGTCACCTGGGAACTTGTTAGAAACGCTAATTCTCAGCAGGAGTTTGAACTGGACCAAACAGATTAGAAGCCCTCATTTCCAGCCTCCTTCCTTGTGGCAGGAAACTCTGGTGGCATAGTGGTTAAGAGCTACGGCTGCTAACCATAAAGGTCAGCAGTTCAAGCCCACCAGGCGCTCCTTGGAAACCATACAGGGCAGTTCTACTCGGTCCTATAGGGTTGCTATGAGTTGGAATCAACTGAATGGCAGCAGGTTCCCCCCCACCCCCTCCCCCGCCCCCATGGTAAGTGCTTAATGCTGAATGCAGTAGAGCAGTTATATCTCTAATGCCTTCCTGGGGTCATGGCCAATGTGAATATTAAGCTAGTGGCAACCATTAGTGCTTCCCTTTCTTTTCCAGATGCCTGTAAGAGGGACTTTGGCAGGATGTTGGTGTCTAACGTGAAGGTTTCACTCTCAAAAAAAAAACAGCTATTTTCTAGTTTTCTCTTTCCTCTGACATAGGTTAGGCTTATGAACAAACATCAATTAGCTTTAAAGGACATGAAAAGTCAAATGAATCAAACAATTGATTTTTTAACTGGCTTAGCCATTGAACACAAACAAAAAGCAGCCAAATTAGTTTGTGTGCTGGATACAACCTTGGATAGATCTTGGATACTTCTATGCACAGAATCTCGGCCCTTCCTCCTGCCCAAATCTCCAGCAACCTGCCCATTCCTGCCACCCGACAGTGTGTTTGTCAAGGCATCTCTGACCTCCTCGTTGCCAGATTCAAGTCACCGTCAGTCGGTTCACATCTAGTTTTGCAAATCATAAGAAGTTGAGGGCTCACTAGTTGGTCAATGAAAGAACTTGATGTTTTTTTTTCTTCAGCTCCTTCACCATCTTCATTATGGAGTTCTCTTTCCTTGCCCTGTTACTTATAGGAGAACTTTCTGCAGTACTCCATCAGAGGCCCTCTTCTCTTCTCATTTCCTCTTGCATAATTTTATTCAGGCCTTTGCTTTCGTGGTCACCTATGGGTTGATGAGCCCAATTTTGTATCTCTAGCCTGCCTCTCTCCTGAGTTTTAATCTCATAGATCTGAAGGGCCTTGGTAAAAGAGGAAATGAGGGTGGGAATTGGGTGGCGTTGGGGGGTAGTGTAAGGGATCCGGAGAGGAGGGACACACCCATGGGACCAGGGCCTTCAGTTTTGGAAACACTTTGCTCTTTTAGTGCCCTGAAAAAACTTAAATATATAGAGAGAGGCTGCTGTCTGCTTTCCCTGACACCATAATTTTAGTATTAGCGGCAGATTCACTTAGATGCAATTAAGCATGGAAGCACTTTTTTCCCCTAGGTTTATGTTCAGGTAGAATAGCCACAAGAATGGGCTCAATCATACCAACGATCATGAAGATGACACAGCACCGGGCAACATTTTGTTCTGTTATACATAAAGTTACCAAGAGTTGGAGTAAATTCAAAGGCAACTAACAACAACAAAAATATTCAGGAAGATAGGCTGAGACTCTGACAGTTCCCTTAAGCTGTATGTCACTATTTCACAGCAGGATCGAGAGGTCATGTGGCAAAAAAGAAAAAGCTGAAGTGCTAGTGTCGGGGAGGGGAACTGTCAGCGACTTCCTTCTTGTATTTCTTATGCTAACATTTATAATAGTTTATACTAATACCAGGTCAGACTAGCACAAAGTTCAGATAAAAGAAACCTTCCCCAAATAACAGTTTCTCTCTTTACGAAAGCCTGAAAGTAGATAGTTGTTATGGATTGAATTGTGTCCCCCGGAAAAGATACGTTGAAGCCCTAACCCATGGTACCTGAGAATATGACCTTGTTTGGAAATAGGGTCTCGGACGATGTTATCAGTAAAGTTAACATGAGGTCATATTGGAGAAGGGTAGGTCCCAAAAGCATCTGAGTGCCATCCCTGCAAAAGAAGAAAGAGACACAGAGAGGCAGACAGAGGACGGATGCCATGGGATGCTGTAGCTGCAAGCCAAGGAACTCCTGAAGAGAGTCATGGAAGATTCTCCCTCAAAGTCTCAGGAGGAATCAACATGGCCAACACCCTGATCTCAGACTCTTAGCCTCCAGAACTGTGAGATGATACATTTCTGTTGTTTAAAGCCACCCACTTTGTGCTATTTCATTATGGCAGCCCTAGGAGACTAGTATGGTAGTTCAGGGCTGAGATGGTAGGTTTGCTTACAAAGCCCTCTCCAACCCTAGACTGTGGCCCCCATCCTTGTGGTCCAATATGAAGGTCGGAGCATCATATCCATGTTCCCAGAAGCATGTAAGGAAGGCACAGAGAAGAGAGGGCACAGGACACATTCACATGGTCCTTTAAGGTTTTCCTGGAAGCTGTCCAGTAACACTTCTGCTTATAAGGCACTGCCCAGGACTTATTAATGCTGCTGCTCCCAGCTACGAGAGAAGCTGGACAATGCAGTCTTTATTCCAGGCAGCTCGTGTCCAGTTAAACAATTACTAAGTATGAAGTGGAGAATAGATGAGGGAGGAGGGCAACTAGCAGTCTCAGCTACATTGTTTTCCAAACAACAAATAAAACCAGGAGAAAATATCTAGATTTGCTTGATAACGACAGGAAATAGAAATATAACTTCTGTAAGACAATTTTGTGGTGAAAAAATGTATTTGTATGCATAAAATCAATGACTTTCCAGTGTTCTTTTAAAGGGCCCTCATGTACCCTCGGCTTCTGGCACATCAGAGTTGGTGGGCAGCCTGTGCACCATTAAAACTTAGGGGCCAGTGGGCCGTTCTCCTGAGGGGAGACAGGCAGAAGCTTACCCCAGAGGCTCCCAGAGCCACACAGCCAGGAGTGGCAGAGCCCTGGTGGGCAGACTTTTCTGAGTGGCTGCCAGACTGGGACTGCTCCCCACAGAAGCGCCTCTGTTATTCTGTATAGCACTTCTCGAAGTATTTCAAGGACACCCACCACTTCTCTTGAGTGTACAGGCTCCTCTATGGAGATTTTTCTCCCTGCTCGTCAGCTGAAACCTTCCTTTGTTCAGAAGCTTTCCTCTTCCTCTGTACTTACCCCCTTCCACACGACCACAACCTCAAGAATGTGATCTTTGCACACAATATCGACCAAATGCTACAAAACAGTCTCAATGGACAACTCAGAGTACTTTAAGATTTTTGTTTGTTTTTGTTTCTCTTTTTCTCTCTCTTTTTTTTTTTTCCTGGCAAAGCCTTGTTTATCAAATACATGTATGTATCTTCTTTGGCTTTTGTGGCATTTCTAAGCTTTAGTGAGGTTTAGGTTAAGGGTGTCAATGAAGAATTAAAAAAAAACATAAAATTCTTAACCCTGCTTGCACTAAAAAGTTGCATTGAAATTCATAATATTTGAAATGTTAAAATTCTGAAAAACTAGTTGCCATTGAGTTGACTCCAACCCATGACGACACCCTGGGTATCAAAGTAGATCTCTGCTCCATAGGGTTTTCAGTGGCTGATTTTTCAGAAGTAGATTGCCAGGCCTTTCTTCCAAGGTGCCTCTGAGCACACTCAAACCTCCAACTTGTTGGTTGACAGCTGAGTGTGTTAACCATTTGCACCACCCAAGGATTCCTATGGTTAAGTAAAATATGGTATATCCATTTAATAAAATATCATTCAATAATTAAAAAGGAATGAAGTACTTATATATGTTACAACATGGGTGAACTTGAAAACCTGCTAAGTGAAAGAAGCCAGATACAAAATGCTTCACATTGTATTATTCCATTTACAAGAAATGTTTGGAATAGGCAAATCTACAGAGAGTAGATTAGTGGTTGCCAGGGACAAAAGGAGGGGAGGGAATATACTAAAAGACACTGAATGGTACATTTTTTGAATGGTGAATTTTATGTTACATGAATTTCATCTCAAAAAACACTTTAAAAAATTAATAATCACAATTTAATCATGAGGAAACAGGCAAATCTAAATTGAGGAACCTTCTACTAAAATAACTGGTCTGTAACCTTCAAAAGGGTGAAGGTCATGGAAATCAAGAAAAGACCGAGAGACTATTGCAGCTTGAAGAGACAAGACTAGCGTCATGACATGCATGTACACCGGATCCTAAACCAGGAAGGAAAGACTGAATGCATTGAGGCAATCAACAAAATTTGAATGGAATCTGTGAATTGGGTGGTAGTATTGTATCAATATAATTTCCTAATTTTGATGATTGTGCTATGGTAATGTAGGACAGTGTCCTTATTTTGAGGGAAATATATAATACATGTATTTATTTATACATATTTATAATATATATATTACATATATTTATATTATATACAGATAAATAAATATATGTAATATATATTTATCTATGTTATATCAAATATATAAGATTATATATTTCCGTTTATATAGGAAAACATATAAAGGATGGCAAGACTATGTTGCACATACTTTGAACATGTTATCAGGAGGGATCAGCCCCTGGAGAAGGACATCATGCTTGGTAGAGGGTCAGCAAAAAGAGGAAGACCCTCACCAAAATGGATTGACACAGCGGCTGCAACAATGAACTCAAGCATAATGATAATTGTGAGGATGGCACAGGACCAGGAAGTGTTTCGTTCTGTTATACACAGGGTCACTATGAGTCGGAACCGACTCGATGGCACCCAACAACACAATATAAAGAAGTAATGGGGCATCACATCTATAACTTATTCTCAAATGGTTTAGAAAATTAGAAAGAGCCAGAGTGAAAGAGAAATGAAGCAAATGTGATAAAATATTATTGGGGGAGCTGGTGAAACGATATTTGGGAGTTCTTTGTACTATTTTTGTTTTTGTAGCTTTTGGGGAAGTTTGAAATTATTTCAAATAAAAAAATTTTTAAGCCAATTACATATGTTCAAGATGAGACACATGGCTTAACAAAGTATTAGAGGCAAAATTTAAACCCTCGGGTAGCTCAAGACTCACTCTACTTGACTCAGTTGTTGAGGAGTTGGTGGACTGTTATGGCTGAGTCAAAGGCAACCTTCTGTGTCAGGGGTCATCTGATCACAGTCCAAGCAGCAGAGTATTCAGCCAGGCCTCTTGAAGTCTGGAACCAGTGTCTCACTTTCTCTTTGGCCACATGGTCACTCATCTCTGCTTTTGTCTGTGCACTCACTTCATTCTTTTCTCTCTCTGGACTTCAAATTATTTTTACATAAACAAAAGATGATTCTCCAGGAGGCCTTACATATCCTTGCACTAGGCTTATAATCCATATTCTTAGGAGAGAATGTAACCATTTACGTTGATTCAGATGCCCATCCTTGGCCTGATCAACTGAGGCAAGGAGGCTGGTGTCACGTGGTACTTGGCCTCAGCTTGATTGGGGAGGCAGATATTTCAAGAAGTGGCATGGGCAGGTAAGTTGTGTCTATCTCAGAAAAGGGACAAATGGGCCACTGCAATGGGCCGAAGGGCCCTCAGCTTGATGAGTAAAGAGGCTGAAAACATTTGGATCTCATGATATCTCAATACATTAGTGCTAGAGCATGACTTGAGGGCAGTGGTGGTTCAGTGGTAGAATTCTTGCCTTCCATGTGGGAGAACCCAGGTTCCATTTCCAGTCAGTGCATCTCCTGTGCAGCCACTGCCCATCTGTCAGTGGACGCTGCCATGTTGCTATAACGCTGAACAGGTTTCAGCGGAGTTCCCAGACTAGGACAGGCTAGGAAGAAAAGCCTGGTGATCTTCGTCCAAGAATCAGCTAATGAAAACCCTATGGATCACAACAGTCTGATCAGCAACCAATCATGGGAATGGGACAGGACAACGCAAAATCTTGCAGGGTGAGGGACAATTCTTTATTGTGCAGGACTCCCATGAATTTTAGAAGACCCAGCATCCCTGGTCCCTCACTAATGGCAGTTGCTGTTGTGTGCCGCTGAGTTGATTTCAACTCACAGCGACACTAGAGGACAGAGTATAACTGCCCCGTAGGGTTTCTTACACTGTAATCTTTATGGAAGCAGATTCCCACACCTTTCTCCCGTGAAAAACTGGTGGGTTCAAATCACCCGCCTTTAGGTTAGCAGCCAAGCACTTTAGCACTGCACCACCAGGGTTCTTTCTGACGGCAGTAAAAACCAAAAAACAAACAAACAAACCCATTTCCGTTGAGTTGATCCCAACTCATAGTAACCCTATAGGACAAAGTAGAACCGTTCCATATTTTCCAAAGAGTGGTTGGTGGATTCGAACTTCTGACCTTTTGGTTAGCTGCCAAACTCTTAAAAACTGTGCTACTGGGCTCCCTAACAGCAGTAGTCCCCACAAACCATTGAGTCATACTAAAATAATAGCATTAACATTTTTCCAAAATCACCCCAGGAGCAGTTCCACCACTGTTAAGGACCACTGGATTAGAGACAAGTTTACCTGTCAAGGGTTAGCTGCAAGCTTTGTCTAAGTCAGTCCTTTCCAACCCGAACATTCGAACATTCAACAAGCCTGTGATTAAATCTCATGAAACCTATTTGTTTTTTTTTTTAATGTGTAGCTAAATTTTATTTATTTATAGTGCTTTAAGTGAAAGGTTACAAATCAAGTCAGTCTCTCATACAAAAATTTATATACACCTTGCTATATACTCCTAGTTGCCCCCCGCCATGTGACAGCACACGCCTTCTCTCCACCCTGTATTCCCTTTGTCCATTCAGCCAGCTCCTGTCCCCCTCTGTCTTCTCATCTCCGCTCCAGGCAGCAGCTGCCCACATAGTCTCGTGTGCCTACTTGAGCCAAAAAGCTCATTCCTCACCAGTATCATTTTCTATCTTATAGTCCAGTCCAGTACCTGTCTGAAGAGTTGGCTTTGGGAATGGTTCCAATCTTGGGCTAACAGAAGGTCTGGGGACCATGACCTCCGGGGTTCTTCTTGTCTCAGTCAGACCATTAAGTCTGGTCTTTTTACGAGAATTTGAGGTCTGCATCCCACTGTTCCCTATTTCCATTTTGAGGCATTAAAATTATTATTATTTTTACTTCTTCAATATTCAAGAAGATACTCATCTATATACCAATACTGAAAATCTTTGTTAGTCAGGACTCTTTTAGATGCAAATAGCAAGAAGCCAACTCAAACCATTTTGTTTCCGTAAACAAAAAAGGAATTTATTGTCTTATTTAACTTGGAAATCCAAGGCCGGAGCTGATTTCTAAAACAACTGGATGCAGGAATTCAAGAGACTTTTTGGGGCTTGTCTCTCTCTCTCATCTTGGATCTTTCTGTGCGCTGAATGCCACATAGTGGGCAGATGGCTACTGACAGCCATCTCATTCTGTGAGCTCTGTGAGAGGCCTCTGCTTCTGCTCTCCTGCTTGAACTGCGTGGGCCCTGTGGTTGGAGAGAACCGTGACTGTGAGTGGACTAATGGTCTGATTACTTGTTTAATACTTGTGTTCCTCAATAAAATGTGAGATCTGTGAGGACGAAGACCTTGTCTTTCTTTCTTTCTTTTTTAACTAATATTTTATTGAGTTTTTGGTGAAAGTATCCACAGAAAAATTAGGTTCTCACTTAACAATTTCTACATGTATTGTTCAGTGACACTGGTTACATTTTCCACATTGTGTCAACATTCTCATTATTTCCATTCTGGTTGTTTCATTTCCATTATTCTTGCTTCTCTGCCCCCTCCCTGCCCCCCGCCCCGACCTTATTGCCTTTGCTTTAGGGTAAATGTTGACCATTAGGTCTCAAATAGATGATTTTTTTTTTTTAGTATAAGAGGATCACAATACTGTGATGGTGTCTATTTTATGAGCCAATCTGCTATTTAGTTAGAGCAGTTTCAGTTCAAAATTTAAAGGGTATCTCAGGGGGATAGTCTCGGGGGCTCCTCAGGCCTCTGCTGGTCCGGTAAGTCTGGATTTTTTTTTTTTTTGAGTTTTGTTCTACAATTTTCTCCCATTCTATCTGAGACCATCTATTGTGGCTGGGGTCAGAACAGTCAGTAGTGGTAGCCAGGCACCATCTAGTTCTTCTGGTCTCCAGATAGGTGAGGTTGTATAGAAAATTGGTCCTGTGGGCTGGTTCCTTTTTTAAGTCTTTGGTTTCCTTCTTTCTCTTTTGCTCCAGAGGAGTAGAGATGGATACTTGTATCTTAGATGGCTGCTGAAAAGCTTTTAAGATGCTACTTACCAAGTTAGGATGTAGAAGGCAAGCTTTATAGACTATGTTGTACCAATTGACTGAGATAGGACACCTTGTCTTTCTTATTCATTGCTGTATTCCAGTACCTACCATCATATTGGCCATACTAGGTACTTAAAAAACCTTTACTGAATGGATGAATTTTTCAGTTGGAGTTGTCCAGCTTTTGACACTCTCATCTCTCTGCAAGACTGTCTAGACATTTGAAAACATGGGCGAAAGGTAACAGGCACCATAAAAAAAAAAAAAAACCTGCTGCCATTGAGTCGATTCCTACTTATAGTGACCCCATAGGACAGAGTAGAACTGCCCCATAGAGTTTCCAAGGAGTGCCTGGTGGAATTGAACTGCCGACCTTTTGGTTAGGAATTAAGCTAGCTTATGACGCTGAGATGTAAAAGCAGCACAGAGAAATCCAGTGGGAAAGAGAGTCTTCACTCCTGATCCACCCAAAGGGCTGCCCCACCGGAATGAACAAGTTCACCACCATCTGACTTTGGTCTGAGAATTACCCATAGAAGACTAAAATCAGCACTAAAGAAACTGACTAATTGATTCAATTAGTATATACTTGTGGTCGTTTCAACTCATTAGATCACTTTAAAAGTTCATTTTAGTTCCATGGACACTTTTAAGTGTTGTTTGTAGTGCACTAAAAGGATTAGGTATCACACTGAATCCCGGTAAAAGAGCTTTCCTGCAAAGTAATAGACTTCAATGCCAGTCTATACTCCATGCTGCACTTTGCTGAACTTAAAAGCAGGATGCTGCAGATTATTTTGCACATCTGCCAAGCGATAGGGATTTCTTATTTTTCTTAAGTGAAATTAAAAAAAAAAAGTCAGGTTGCATTTGAAATCCAAGCTGGGCTGGGTGGGTCAGAATTGCTAGAGTTTAAAAAATGTGAACAACATTCTTAATATAGCTGTTTGTGACTAACCCAGTGGGTGTGACACCCAGGGGAAAACAATAAGTTCACTTACTAAGTATTTGAAAGTTAGAGTTTAGAACTTTGTGTTATTTCTTAACATAAAAAATTACTCAAGGAATTACCCAGATTTTTGTATAAGCAGCAGTTGTTGATGGAAAATTAGGCATTTAAAGACTCTTAAATGGAAAAAAAAAAAAAACTTCAACAGAGCAGAAGAATGCAATCTATGCCCCCTCCTCAATTTTTTGTCTTTTAAAAATATCCCTTGTGCATAATCTCATTTTTTTTCACTGTAACTGCCGTGGTAACCACAGGGTATATCCACCGACAGAATCGATACTATGAACAACTCTCACCTTTGTAGCAAAACTGGCTCATAATTAACTCATATGCATACTTTATGAGAATCACTAAGTTCTAACAATAACTTGACCTACTGTGGGATTCTATAGCCAGAAACTTCCCGAACACTTTATCAACATCACATTTAACTCTCACACCAAACTGCTGAGGTAGGTACTATTATTATCACTTCCACTTTACAGGTGAGTAAACAAAGACTTGGACAAGTTAAATCACCTATAGAAATACATGGTTAATAAAGGTTGGAGCTGGGGTTAAAACTTGGGCTGACTGACTTCAGAGGCCATACTCAATCACAGTTTTGTGTTGCCTCATAGGACATACAATTTGTATCACACAAACACACATAAAAAGAACCCACTGCCATCAAGTCAGACCCATAGCAACCCTGTAGGACAGAGTAGAACTGCCCCATAGGGCTTCCAAGGCTATAAACATTACAGAAGCAGGCTGCCACATCTTTCTTTCCTAGAGGTGGGATCAAACCACTGACCTTTTGGTTAGCAGCCAAGTGCTTAACCACTGTACCACCAAGGCTCCCTGTAAACACACATACTTCTATGTTTACATATAAAGGAGTTTGTGGAATTGAGACATTCAAAACTTTTCTTAATAATCCATCTTTTCAAAGCAATTTAAAGAGTTACCTTATTCACCAACTGCTAGCCTTACCACACTAATGAATAAAATGGCTGAAAATACAACTGAAAGATAAATTTGAGATTTGAATTGCACAAGTATGCTGTATAGCCTAGCCAGATAGAAATGACTGAAAAATACTGAACCATTTTTGCCTCTTTGGGCTTCTGAATCTTGATGGTCCTTATTTAATAGGTCAACCCTAACTCAAGTTTGACCCAAAAAAGAAAAAAGAAAGAATAAGAATGCCTGAACTTGTTCTCTAGATGAAGGCTGATATATGTACAATGATCATGAGGATGGCGCAGAACCTGGCAGTGTTTTGTTCTGTTGTACGTAGGGTCACTATGATTTGGAACCAACTAAACAGCACCTAACAACAACAAAAACATATGTACAATACATAGAATGAACAGTAAAATACACTCAGTGGATTTTCAGGGTGTTCTTTATTATTTATATATTAAACACAAGAAGCATCAAAAGAAGGTGGAAGGAATACACAGAGTCACTATACCAAAAAAGAATTGGTCGACATCCAATCATTTCAAGAGATGGCATATCACTGGGAACCAACGGTACTAAAGGAAAGAAGTCCAAGCTGCACCGAAGGCACTGGCAAAAAACAAGGCTCCAGGAATTGATGGAATACCAATTGAGATGTTTCAACAAATGGATGCAGTGCTGAAAGTGCTCATTCATCTATGCCAAAAAATTTGGAAGACAGCTACCTGGCCAACCAACTGGAAAAGATCTATATTTATACCTATGCCCAAGAAAGGTGATCTAGCCGAATGTGGAAATTATTGAACAATATCATTAATATCACACACAAGTAAAATTTTGCTGAAGATCATTCAAAAGTTGCTGCAGCAGTATATCAACAGGGAACTGCCAGAAATTCAGGCCAGAGTCAGAAGAGAATGTGGAACCTGGGATATCATTGCTGATGTCAGATGGATCCTGGCTGAAAGCAGAGAATACCAGAAAGATGTTTACCTGTGTTTTATCGACTATGCAAAGGCATTCGACTGTGTGGGTCATAACAAATTATAGATAACATTATAAAGAATGGGAATTCCATGACACTTAATTGTGCTCATAAGGAACCTGTACATAGATCAAGAGTCAGTCATCAGAAAAGAACAAGGGGATACTGCATGGTTTAAAGTCAGGAAAGGTGTGTGTCAGGGTTGTATTCTTTCACCATACCTATTCAATCTGTATGCTGAGCAAATAATCCTAGAACCTGGACTATATGAAGAAGAACAGAGCATCAGGAATGGAGGAAGACTCATTAACAATCTGTGTTATGCAGATGACACAACCTCGCTTGCTGAAAAGTGAAGAGGACTTGAAGTACTTAGTGATGAAGATCAAAGACCACAGCCTTCAGTATGGATTGCACCTCAACATAGAGAAAACAAAAATCCTCACATCTGGCCCAATAAGCAACATCATGATAAACAGAGAAAAGATTAAAGTTGTCAAGAATTTCATTTTACTTGGACCCACAATCAAGACCCATGGAAGCAGCAGTCAAGAAATCAAAAGACCCATTGCACTGGGCAAATCTGCTGCAGAAGACCTCATCAAAGTGTTGAAAAGCAAAGATGTCACCTTGAAGACTAAGGTGCGCCTGACCCCAGACATGGCATTTTTAATTGTCTCCTATGCATGCAAAAGCTGGACAATGAATAAGGAAGACTGAAGAAGAGTTGATGCCTTTGAATTGTGGTGTTGACGAAGAATATTGAATATACCATGGACTGCCAAAAGAACGAATGAATTTGTCTTGGAAGAAGTACAACCAGAATGCTCCTTAGAAGCAAGGATGGTGAGACTATGTCTCGTATACTTTGAACATGTTATCAGGAGGGATCAGTCCCTGGAGAAGGACATGCTTGGCAAAGGACAGGGTCAACGAAAAAGAGGAAGATACTCAACAAGATGGATTGACACATCGGCTGCAACAATGGGCTCAAGGGTAGCAATAATTGCGGGCATGGAGCAAGACCGGGCAGTGTTTCCTACTATTGTATACAGGGTCGCTACGAGTCTGAACTGATTTGACTGCACCTAGAAACAACAACACTTATTCATTCAACAGCACACACCATGTGCTGGGGGTACTCTGTTAAGTCCAGTTTCCATTTCACTTCAGTAAGGGCCCAGGGCTGACCCTTGAATAAGGTGGCTAAAGAGATGGTTCTGGCCTGACTGGGTCACGGTCCATGGTCACAGGCTGTCAATGTCCACTGCAGTCTGCTCACTTTCACTTCAGGCCTCTTAATACTGAGTTTTACTCTTTATGCGACACTGAACTACAGCCTAGGATTCTACTCCAATGCAGTCTTTCTTTAAGATGATTTACTAACAACAATAGCAATAACTGCCTCTCTGCCAGGCTCCCTGATAAGTGGGTCAGGGACATCAAAATCTATTAAGGTGAAAATGAAACCTAACCCAGGTTCACAATGGCCCCTCTCTAGCAATAGAATAGATGAGTAGATGAAGGAATCTGAGATTATGTTCTCTGCCTCTTACATGGCTATCTTTGTGAAGGAACAGACTCATAAAATTTGGGGTATTACCATTTATCTTATTTGAGCCATTACCAAATGAGTGAGGTACATAGCATGCATTCAATTTATTCATTGTTTAGCTGCAACTGTATCTAAAAGCAAAATGAAAAAAAGGTAATATTAAGGTCTCCAAATTACAACACGCTGCTGAGAACAAAGGAAGGTTCTTGTTCAGAATTTTTCAAATTGGGCATGACTTCTGAGTTTGAAAATCGATAGCTAACCCAGATCACTATTCCTTTTAAACTTCATGGTCAGTTTCAAAGTTTCAAGCAAAAAAAAAAAAATTATATTGAAGTAAACATAGTAACCCTATAGGACACAGTAGAACTGCCCCATAGGGTTTCCAAGGAGTGGCTGGTGGATTCCAACTGCCGACGTTTTGGTTAGCGACCAAGTTCGAAACCACTGCACCACCAGGGCTCCAAACAAAAGATAAACCCTATCCATAAAACAAAGAAAAAACCATTGCCTCAAGTTGATTCTGACTCATAGTGACGCTACAGGACAGAGTGGTTGGACAATGTGGTTATGAGTTGGACTTGACCGGACGGCAACAGGTTTGGTTTTTGGTTTTATAGGATAAAATAAGGGCCCAGGCAACAGTGTCAGTTATTTGGGAATTTTTTTGATGGCACTGGTGCTTGAAAAAGAAAACAAGGAAAGATAACTTACCTGCTGGAGTAGACATAGCCTTAATCTGCTCCTAAATATGTTAGCTATTAAATACATTAACTATGGAGCAACAATTTATCAGGACTTTCAGACTAAACAGTCAGAATTTAACAAACAATTTTGCCTCAAATTAACCAGCAGGTGTCACTGTTTAAATGTACTATTGACAACAGCTTTTCCTACAGAGCTCTGTGTTGAGAAGTACAACAGTAAATAACCAAGTAATTTTGAATAAATTACATCTCGTTCAAGCTCACAAAGAGAACATCTACAAAGCCACACTCTTAATATACAGATCCAAGCAGTGACATAAATTCTTATTGTTAAAACAAGTATTAGAAAATCATTATAAGCTTAATGGTAGTATACCTTCAAGAAATTCAAATTTAACTTCAAAACATGTACTATCTTTTAAGATTTTTTTTATAATTCAAAAACTCTAAGATAACATGTTTACCTTTCAAGGAAAAATTCTGCCACCTTTTAGAACCAGATTTTGATGTTTAAGAACTATTATTACTTTATACATGTAATTTTGAGTGAAAGACTACATAACTTTTAAATCCAATAAATAAAATTGTTTTCTAACAGTGCCTACCACCTAGAAAATGTGGGTGTATAATCTGTGTATGATCCATGTCCATCAAAGGAGACTGTGAATGCAAAAGTGTTTTGGAAAATGCAAAAGGCATTGCACATGCAAGGTAACATTGCTGCCTTCTTGCACAGTGTTGTTCTGCTGAACTTCCCATAAAAGATGGCTCCGGAAAAGGGACGAGAACTCATTCAGAGTTGTGAAACACCTACTTCCATGAGAAGAATTTTACAGCTCATTCATCCTTATATCCACTCCACGGACTGGAAATGAGGAAAGCAACTGGTAACCTGGGAAAGTTGACACATCTGTTAAGTCTGAGCCCAAAGCCTGAGTTCTTTCTGTTGAGTCACCTTGTGATTTGAACTTTTATAAATAGAATCATAAAGTTTGCTGCATCAAATTAATATTCCCTTAGAGCATCTTGCTAACCTGAGGAAATCGGTGATAAAACATTACATAGAGAAGGATATAATAACGACAAAGACTCCATCTAAATTGGCACGTGAAGATTGTATATATATACAGTAGACTGTCTATACTGATCGGTGGAGAACCTCTGTTTTGCCCTGGCTTCTACAGGGTAGATTCTCGTTTTCAGACCAGGAACTTTCAGATATCATTTTGCCATTCTCCATAGCATCTAGATGATCTGTTTGTCTGAATTTCAGCGTCTCAAGAATAGTAGCTGGCATTTTGCCATCTCTGTTCAAGCACAGTGCTGACTGGAAGTTTGATTTACAATAACATTTTAAAGGAACAAAGTAAAAAATCAACACTATTCTTTGCCTATTCTTGGTACATACCAGCTAGGATTGTTCCATCTTTGTGCTTAAACATATTAATATAAACACTTAAATTAACAGGAACCTCTAAAATCACCCTGGAAAGACTTCAAATCAATATTGTGCCTCCTTGCTGGAGTTTTTAGGAAGAAATAAGCTAGTCTCAGTCTAAGTGACTATTGACTGAATTAAACAACTTTTCCAAAATAATATTTTCTTCCAATTCAGTACATCTCCCTCTCCCTGGCATACACAAACAGACCAAGGGTCTCTAAACTGATACATGCAGATAATTCCAAAAGCAATGTTAAATCCGGTTGCTTCTTGTTTCAAATCCTTCAGTGGGCTCCTGGCCCTATGCTTAGCATGATTTCAAAAGGGTTTCCCCTGCCAGTGGCCCGCTTCCTCTTTCCCTTCCTGTCCCCCAACTCCTTTCTTCAGTTCTTAACAAAAGCTGACCTTCTGGGGCCCAATCACGGGCCCCTGCACTGCTCCTTTAGCACCTTGGGCGTAATATGCAGTTTCCCATCACACATGTGGTTTATTAAAATCTGTCTCCTGCTATCAGAGCTTTCTGAGGAAGAGACTGGGTTGTTTATCTACACATCCGAAATGTCTAACCGTGAACGGCTCGTAGCCAGTTCTCAGGTGCTGACAGGATGCTTATTTCCAAACTATTTAGACATTCTTCCTCTTCCTCTCCTCCTTTCCCTTCCTTCCTAAACGAATCAATCCTAAAGCCATTAGATGAGCCCAAGCAAGCCAGATGTCTACGCAGTAAAAACCAGTTGCTGTGGGGTCCGTTCTGACTCATGGTGACCCCATGTATCTCAGTACAACTGTGCTCTACAGGGTTTCCAATGGCTGATTTTTCAGAAGTAGATTGCCAAGACTTTCCTCCGAGGCACCTCTGGGTAAACTCAAACCTCCAACCTTTTGGTTAGCAGCCGAGCACCTTAATTGTTTGCACTACCCAAGGGAGGACTCCAAAAGGAGTGTAGGGAGTTGCGAATGTGAAAAGGGAGAAAACCAGAACAAAGCCTGTAGTGTTGGATTGGGATTGGAGATGTTGATGTGAACTCTGGAATATAAATAAAAATAGGTATATAGATAGATGCGTATGTGCATAAAAAAAAAATAGACACACATATTTTCTAATTCTGTCCACTGAGAAGACCTGGGAACAGCAACACCACAAAAGCAATGAGCAGATCTAGGACTAAGATCTTGACTTCTAAATACCATTCTCCACTAAAAGGAGCCAGAAATATTTCGAAAATGGCGGATTCTAGGGCTGGGTCAAGGTGAGCCTGGAATATCTTGCACTAGGAAGTAAGAAAGTAAAAAAAAAATGATGGAGATATGTTAAAAGTCAGTTTGAAGGGGCTCCCACTGGCCCAATCTGGTACATTTTGAGCATCAAAATGAATAATGTTAAAATGGATTGTAACCATTAATAGGACACCATGAGTACATTTACATACCTTCAAAAAGCTTCCCCACAAAATATGTATTAATTACAAAGAGGAAGAGAAAAACCTGACTGTGGAGAAACCTGGCAGGCAACACCTTAATCAAGTGAATTCCGTTAACATCAGTTACCAGACTGCATTTTAATCATTACTCCCCTGAAAGGATGGGAGGAGACCGCAGCATCACTTCTGTGACAGTCCTGCTAAAGACGCATAACCTGAATTTAATCACGAGGGAACATTAGACAACCCAAAACTGAGGGACACTTTACAAAATTGCCTGTACTCTTCAGAAGTGAGAGACTGAGGAATCGTTCCAGCTTGAAGAAGTGCAAGGAGACATGACAAGGAAATGCAACGCATCATTCTGAACAGGACCTTTTTTTACTACAAAGGACATAATTGTGACAACTGGTGAAACCTGAACTGGGTCCGAGGATTGTTAGCTTTCGGATTTTCATGATTGTATTGGGGGGTCTAGTCGGTATCTTCCTCTAGTATGATTTAAAAATAAAAAGTTCTTTGACTGTACTTGCAATTTTTTCCCCAAATTTTAGACCGTTTTATTATTAAAAATATAAAAATAAGACAGAAAGAAAAGAAGGAAGGAAGGGAGGTAAGGGAGGGAGGGAGGAAGGAGAGAAAGTAAGAAAGACAAAGAAGCTGGTCATGGCTGTTACTATTTTCAAATTCTTAGCTGAATGCAAGTTAGAGTCCATTTTAGGAGCTGTGATGCACGCAGTCTCCGCTTTCAAGGCCTTGTCTGCACACAATTAACTCTGGCGGAAAAAAAAGGTAGACGTGTATTTTTAAATTTTCTGAAGAGGCAGTTTTTAATTCGCTGCCATCTCGCAACCCCCTCCTGCACCCCGGAGCTCCCCCCATGAGGCGGGGGCAGCCGAGCCGCTCCGCCTGGGCGCTCCCAGGCCCGGGCTGCCTTCGCCCCGCAGGCCGCGGACACAGCGCAGCCCCGGAGGCTGTGAGGTCTGCTCCGCCCCAGAGGCAGCCGTGCGTCCCCGCCCAGCCCGCTGCGCCGTCTCCCCGGTGGGAAGCGGAGCTGCACTTTGTGGGAATTGCGCCTCCCTCAGCCAGAAGACTAAATTCCAGAGCTCAAGATACAGTGTGATCTGATTTATATTTTTTTTTTTTAAAAAGTAAGGAAAAAAGTATCATTTACCAGGAGTGGGGTTCGAACCCACGCGGACATATGTCCATTGGATCTTAAGTCCAACGCCTTAACCACTCGGCCATCCTGGTACAGGCGTACGCTTTGCTCTTCGCTCTTCCTACAAGCTGTATTCTACCGTCCTCCTCGCGCTCTCCTTCAAGAATGCCGAGGAGCTTTTCTCACAGCTCTTTCTGTCCCCCCAGCCCAAGCTGCCGCGGCCTCCCAGCAAATGCCTCCGTTTGCCGCCGCCGCAGCTCACTGTTGCTGCCGCCCCGCCGTGGCAGCGAAGGCCATGGCAGCAGAGGCGGGTTCGCTTTTCGCTGGGGATGCGGCAACTTTTGGCGGTGCTCTCGAGGCGAGGCTCGGGCCAAGCCAGGTCAGCTTTCAGTTTCGAAGCGCGCGGGCGCCGGAAACAAGCACAGTAGTAAACTTCTAGATTCCCGGGCTTAAGTGTTGGCGGCGCCTGGAATGGTGTGCCGGGACGTAGCCTAGGAGGCGTCGTTTAGTTTGTTTTATTTTGAGTAGAATTGTCCGTGTTAGGTACCGTCGGGCAGGTTCCGACTCTTAGCAACCGTATAGACAACAGGAGGAAACACCGCCGGGTCCTGCGCCATCCTTCACGATTGTTGCTATGTTGAAGCACATTGTTGCAGTCACTGTATCAATCCCTCCCGTGGAGGGCCTTCCACTTTTCCACCGACCCTCTACTTTACCAAGCGTGATGTCCAGCGACTGTTCCCTCCTTATAACATGTCCCAAGTACGTGAAACAAGTCTCGCCATCCTTGCTTCTAAGGGGCGTTCTGGCTGTACTTTTTCCAAGAAAGATTTGTTCGTTCTTCTGGCAGCCCATGGCCTATTCAGTATTCTTCGCCAGCACCATAGTTCAAAGGCGTCTATTCTTCTTCCGTCTTCCTTATTCATTGTTCAGCTTTAGCATGCATTTTAGGCGATTGAAAATACCCTGGCTTGAGTCAGGCGAACCTTCGTCCCCAAAGTAACATCTTTGCTTTTTAACACTTGCAAGCGATCTTTTGCAGCAGGTTCACCCAATGCAATGTATTGTTTGATTTCTTTTATTATTACTATTTTTTTATATATTTTATTTTTGTTTATTTATTTTTATTGTGCTTCAAGTGAAAGTTGAAAGCCCTGGTGGCATAGTGGTTAAGAGCTACAGTTGCTAACCAAGAAGTTGTCAGTTCAAATCCACCAAGCGCTTCTTGGAAACCCTATGGGGCAGTTCTATTCTGTTCTATAGGGTCACTATGAGTCTGAATTGGCTAGTCGACAATAGGTTTGGTTTTCTGTTAGGTGAAAGTTTACATAGCAAATTAGTTTCTCATTAAACAATTACTAAACATATTGTTTTGTGACATTGGTTGCCAGCCCGGGAAAGTGTCAACACTTCCGCTTCTCGACCTTGGATTCCCCATTTCCATTCTTCCAGCTTTCCAGGCCCCTCCTGCCTTCTCATCTTTGCCATGGGCTAGTGCACCCATTTAGCCTCCTATACATGGTTGAACTGCATGCGTTACTGTTTGTTTTATACCAAAAAACCAAACCCATTTTCATCAAGTCAATTCCAACTCATAGTGACCCTCTATAATTCCAACTCATAGTGACCCTATAGGACAGAGTAGAACTGCCCCATAGAGTTTCCAAGAAGTGCCGGGCAGATTTGAATTGCCAGCCTCTTGGTTAGCAGCCATAGCACTCAACCACTACACTACCAGGGTTTCTGATAGAATAGCCCCATATAGGGTTTCCAAGGAGTTCCTGGTGGATTACGGACTGTAGACCTTTTGGTTAGCAGTTGTAGCTCTTAACCACTATGCCACCAGGGTTTCCAGTAATGTTTTATAGGCCTGTCTAATCTTTGGTTGAAGGGTGAACTTCAGGAGTGACTTCAGTACTGAGTCAAAAGGGTGTCCAGGGTCCATACTCTTAGGGTTTCTCCAGCCCCTGTCAGACCAGAAAGTCTGGTCTTTTTTTGTGTGTGTGTGAGTTTGAATTTTGTTCTACATTTTTCTCCAGCTCTGTCTGGTGCCCTTTACTTTTACTGTGATCCCTGTCAGAGCAGTCGGTGGGCTGGGCACCATCTCATTATGCTGGACTCAGTCTGGTGGAGGCTGTGGTAGTTGTGTTCCTTTAGTCCTTTGGACTAATCTTCCCTTGTTTTTGGTTTCCTTCAGTCTCCCTAGCTCCAGGCTTGGTGAGACCAGTAGACATATGTTACATGGCCGCTCACAAGCTCTCGAGAGCTCAGACGCTACTTACCAAAGTAGTATATAGAACATTTTCCTTATAAACTATATTATACCAATTGCATTAGATGTCCACTGAGTCTGTGCTCCCCAGTCCTCAGATCATTAACTCAATTCCTATAGGGATGTTCCCACACCAGGATGGCCGAGCGGTTAAGGCGTTGGACTTAAGATCCAATGGACATATGTCTGCGTGGATTCAAACCCCACTCCTGGTAGGTGGCGTTTTGGAGCCCTGGTGGCTCAGTGGTTAAGAGTTCAGCAGTTTGAATCTACCAGCCACTCCTCGGAAACCTTACTGAAGTAATTTTACTCTGTTCTAAAGGGTCACTATGAGTTGGAGTCCACTTGAAGGCAATGTGTTTGGTTTGGTGTTTTATTATGGGGGTTTGGATATGTCCGTGAAGCTTGAATGACTGCCTTGGTCAAGTTGTGCTGGCTTCTCCAGTATTGTGTACTGTCTTACCCTTCACTGAAGTTACCACTTACTCTATTGCCTAGTTAGTGTTTTTCTCTTCCCACCCTTCCCCTCCCTCTTAACCATCAAATAATGTTTCTTTTTCTGTATAAAAGTTTTAATGAGTTTTTATAATAGTGGTCTTACACAGTATTTGTCCTTTTGTGATTGATTTATTTCACTCCAGATTCATCCATATTGTGAGATGTTTCCCAGAATCAGTCAAAGATACCATTGCATAGTGTTCCACTGTGTGTACGTACCATAGTTTGTTTATCCATTCATCTGTTGATGGGTGCTCAAGTTGTTTCCATCTTTTTGCTATTGTGAATAATGCTGCAGTGAACATGGGTGTGCATATGTCTATTCGTGTGATGGCTCTTATTTCTCTAGGACATATTCTAGGAGTGAGATTGCTGGGTTGTATGGTATTTCTATTTCTAGCTTTTTAAGGAAGCACCGTATTGTTTTCCAAAATGTTTGTACCATTTTGCTTTCCCACCAGCAGTGCATAAGAGTTCCAGTGTCCTTACAACCTCTCCAACGTTTGTTATTTTCTGTTTTTTTGATTCATGCCAGTAAAGTCAGAGTGAGATGGTATCTCATTGTGGTTTTGATTTGCATTTCTGTAATGGCTAGTGATCCTGAGCATTTCCTCATGTGTCTGTTAGCCACCTGAATGTCTTCTTTGGTGAAGTGTCTGCTCATATCCTTTGCCTATTTTTTAATTTGATTATTTGTATTTTGTTGTAGAGGTGTTGGATTTTCCTATAGATTTTAGAGATTAAATCATTGTCAGATATATCATAAAAAAAAAATCATAGCCAGAAATATTTCCCCAGTCTGTAGGTTCTCTTTTTAATCTTTTGGTGAAGTCTTTTGACGAGCGTAAGTTTAATTTTTAGGCGATCCCAGTCATCTTGCTTATTTTCTGGTGTTTGTGTATTGTTAGTTTGTATCCTATTTATGCTGTATATTAGGACCTCTAGCATTGACCCTATTTTTTCTTCCACAATCTTTATAGTTTTGGGGTTTATATTTAGGTCTTTGATCTATTTTGAATTAGTTTTTGTGTACAGTGTAAGGTATGGGTCCTATTTCATTTTTTTTACAGATGGACATCCAGCTTTACCAGCACCATTTGTTAAAAAGACTGTCTTTTCCCCACTTAATGGACTTTGGGCCTTTGTCAAAGATCAGGTGACCATAGGTGGATGAATTTACATTAGGATTCTTGATTCTGTTCATTTGGTCAGTGTGTCTGTCGTTGTACGAGTACCAGGGTGTTTTGACTATGATAGCTGTATAGTAGGTTCTGAGGTCAGGTAGTGTGAGGCCTCCTACTTTGTTATTCGTCTTCAATAATGTTTTACTTATCTGGGGCATCTTTCCTTTCCATATAAAGTTAATGATTAGTTTTTCCATCTCATTAAAGAATGCTATTGGTATTTGGATTGGGATTGCCTTGTATTTGTAGATTGTTTTGGGTAGAACTGACATTTTCACAATGTTGAGTCTACCTATCCGTGAACATGGTATGTTTTTCCATTTATGTAGGTCTCTTTTGGTTTCTTGCAGTAGTAGTGTTTTGTAGTTTTCTTTGTATAGGTCTTTTACTTCTCTGGTTAGATTCGTTCCTAAGTATTTTAGTTTTTTAGGGGCTATTATAAGTGGTATTGCTTTCCTGATTTCCTTTTCATAGTTCTGTTTATTGGTGTATAGGAATCCAACTGATTTTTATATGTTTATCTTGTATCTTGCTACTTTGCTGAATCTTTTTATTAGTTCCAATAATTTTCTCGTGGAGTCCTTTGGGTTCTGTGTGTATAGTATCATATCATATGCAAATAAGGATGGTTTTTCTTCTTCCTTACCAATTTGGATGCCCTTTATTTCTTCTTCTTGCCTTATTGCTCTAGCTAGGACTTCCAACAGAATGTTAAATAGGAGTAGTGATACAGGGCATCTTGTCTTGCTCCTGTTCTCAGGAGAATGTTTTCAACCTCTCTCCTTTGCGAATGACATTGGCTGTTAGATTTGCAAAAATGCCCTTGATTATGTTCAGGAATTTTCCTTCTATTCCTATTTTATTGAGAGTTTTTATCAGGAATGGATGTTGGACTTTTATCAAATGCCTTTTCTGCGTCAATTGAGATGATCATGTGACTCCTTTCTTCTCTTTTATTTATGTGGTAGATTGCATTGATTGTTTTTCTAATGTTGAGCCATCCTTCCATACCTAGTATGAATCCCACTTGGTTGGGGTGTATTATTTTTTTGATATAATGCTAATTCTATTGGATAGAATTTTGCTGAGAATTTTTGCATATATATTCAAGAAAGATGTTCGTCTGTAATTTTCTTTTTTTTGTGGTGTCTTTGCCTGGATTTGGTATAAGAGTTATGCTGGCTTCATAGAATGAATTCAGAAGCATCCCTTCCTTTTCTGTGTTCTGAAATAGTTTGAGTAGTACTGGTGTGAGCTCTTCTCTGAATGTTTGGTAGAATTCTCCAGCGGAGCCATCTGGGCCAGGACTTTTTTTTGTGGTTCGTTTGATTTCTTGACTGCTGC
Organism: Loxodonta africana; assembly: GCF_030014295.1. Taxonomy (NCBI): domain Eukaryota; kingdom Metazoa; phylum Chordata; class Mammalia; order Proboscidea; family Elephantidae; genus Loxodonta; species Loxodonta africana. Next base: position 212,915,596 of record NC_087342.1, on the reverse strand, counting down.
TTCCATGGACGTTGATTGTGGATCCACGTAAAATGAATTTCTTGACAATGTCAATATTTTCTCTATCATGATGTTGCTTACTGCATATCATGAGTTGTTATGGTCTTCCTCCAATCCTGATGGTGCATTCTTCTTCATATAGTCCAGCTTCTCGGATTATTTATTCAGTATACAGATTGAATAAGTATGGTGAATGGGCACAACCCTGACACATGCCATTCCTGACTTTAAACTGTGTAGTATCCCCTTGTTCTGTTCGAACGACTGCCTCTTGGTCTATGTACACAATTAAGTGTTCTGGAATTCCTATTCTTTGCAATGTTATCCATAATTTGTTATGATTCACACAGTTGAATACAGTTTGCATAGTCAATAAAACACAGGTAAACATCTTGTTGGTGTGCTTTGCTTTCAGCCAAGATCCATCTGACATCAGCAATGATATCCCTTGTTCTGCATCCTCTTCTGAATCCGGCTTGAATTTCTGGATAAGCTTCCAGAAATGAGTTGCCTGGGCAGCAGCAGAGTTCCTGAGGCTCTATCCCAATGGTCCGTGCATATGTCACAAGTCTCACGGAAGGATGTTTTGTAGAAATTTGCTTCTCTGCTGCATCACATCTTATGATGGTTGCAGGCACCATACCCGCTGCACCAGCCTCAGTTGCAGTGTGATGGCCTGCCTTTGTTTCCACAATCCAGCCATGCACTTAGACGTTTCTGTTCTCTTATCTTAACTTGTTCCTTGATGCTCCTTCCTTTCTGTGCACATTAGATTCAGTTCATTCTGTCATCCTCTTTTCTAGGACTTCCACTCCATTCCCCACCACTCAGAACCTCAAACCTACCACAGAGCCAAGGCTTTATGTGGCCTGGAGTGTCAGGCAGCCTTGGGAGCTGAGTGTAAGCTGGCAGCCCCTGCCACTAACCAGTTATGCCCTTGTTCATGCAGTCGACCCTGGCTGTTTTTGACCAAGAGCTTCTATCATCCCTTGGGACTGCACACATTAACCTCACTCTGAGGGATCTCACCAACTGGCTCCTCACTCACTAGGTCACACTGTAAGAAGCCATTGCCCATCCACCTCCTGGAACTCCTGGATGTTGTGCATCTCCTTTGATCCTTGAAACATCGCTATGATCTGTGGAGGCTGTCACCCAGCCTGCTGCCCTAGTTCCCTTGAGAGAGCCCTCAGGATAATAACTGGAGTAACTGCCCCCTACCCACTTTGCCCCACAACATTGTGAGGTATCAGAGACCAGGTGGCCTATGCTCATGTCCCCATCTCGACAGCATCCCTCCTATTAAGTATGAGGCCGGACCATCCAGAGGACACAGACAAGAGCATAGAGCAAGTTTATTAGGCCTGGTCCTGCCATGCTGAGCAGAAGGGAAACTTGGAATCTTCCAGGACCTAGAGCCATCTGTGTGACGATGACACAGGGCCACCACTGCCCCCCACAACCCTCCCCTCTTATTGCACCAAATTGTAAGAAGCCCGAGACTTCACAAAATCAGGCTTTCAAGGCACTTGAAATAATAATGATAAAACATTTATTGAGTAGTCATTATATGACATGCGTTGCTCTAAGCTCTTTACATGCATTATCTAATTTTTTAACAACCCTAAACGACAGATGTTCATATCCCTATTTTACAGTTTAGGCAGTGGATGGCTAGTTACAACCAAATATAAGAAGAAGCCTCCTAGACGTGCTGCCTTTACCTCAGGTAGCATTGCAAAGCTTTACCACCCACCAATCCAGCAGTTGAATCCTCAGTAATATTCTGAACAATGGCAGTCTACTGTTTGAATGATATTTCTATTTAACCCCAACCTTGGGCTCCAACAAGCCCCAAGTACAAGACAGTTCTGAACAACACAGCTGCACTATAGGGCACATCCTTCAGATCATATCTTCTGAAGCCTCAAGATTGTATGAAAGTCCTCCAGCCACTGTTTAGTTAAGCATGGGCCTGGGACACAAGTTAGTCTAATCAGAGTTACATGTAATGCTGAACTATTGGAGAAGAGAAGATGTCAATCTGCTGTGTGGCAGATTGTATTTTTTCAAGGAAGACCACATCAACATTTTTACACCTCATGTGTTCTTAGAATGTGACTTTGAAACTCCTCTCGACCGGTAGGTTACTTTTAAACCTATTATTCATATCAGTTGTATTTATGAAGAAATAAGACATGTCAGATTTTTCAGAAGATTATCACTGAACATCATTACACTAGGACGTATCTTTTCTGAAGGTACCAATGGGAAGCCGTCTGTTTGTGTCTATTGAGGATTACCAAAGAGTTTCAATACACTTTTAGAAGCCAGAGTATGTTATTCTTCTGGGTGTGAGGCCAACCAATCCTGACCTACAAAATTTGTTTGTGGTGAGGCTCTTTCAGACAGTGCTAGATCCTCTCTGATAGATACCATAAAAAGATGCAAGGTTGCTGCAGGCATGGGCTGAAGGGGGGAGACTTTGTGTTGCACTGTGCCTCCATTCTCCCAGCTCTCCAGAACTAACTATAAAAAAAGAACCCAAACCTGTTGCTGCGGAGTTGATTCCAACTCATGGAGCCCCCATGTGTTACAGAGTAGAATTGCTCCATGGGGTTTTCTTGGCTGTAATCTTTATGGAAGATCACTGGGCCTTTCTTCCTCAGCACAACTGGGTGGGTTTGAACCAACCACCAACCTTTTAGATTAGTAATTGTGGCACCCAGGGACCTCCAGAACTAACTAGAGAGAGATCTAAGTAGGAATTTTGCCAATGGCGCTTAGCTTGGTTTCAGGAGGGCTCTTTCCCCCATTCTCTTCTCTTTTTTCTAAATTCTGTTTTCCAACTTTATTAAAGATGCATTTTGTTTTATGGAGCAGTGTCTCAGGATTCTTTAGTGTGTGAAGTACTTTACATGTATTATTTAATTCATTTAACCTCATTTTTCCTATTTTTTAGTCATTTTTTAAGTGTCCTCTTTCTATCTTGTTTTTCTGACTTTGTCTTTATTTGTATTTTAAAAAGTTATTGTTAATTTTATATCCTTTTGAAATTATGTTTATTCCTACTTTAGTTTAGAATTTTTGTCCTTAGTCTATTTTAGCTTTTTATTTCCTTGATCTTAAATCTAATCATTCTGCCTTCTCAGTTTTCCTTACATTGGTGTTTTAACCCTTGTATTTTGAATTTCTACATTTTAATTTCTTTGTAATTTTTTCTCTGTCATGTGTTATTTTACTTTTTCTTCCTTAGATACTGTATGTTTTACTTTGTCCTCATGGGAGGCCACAATGAAGAAAGCCCACACCTTCTGTCCCACATATGCAGGGGACAATCTAACACAAGGTAGGGTTTTCCTGCAGCCACTCAGGATGGGGGCTCATGTTGAAGTGGTTAGATATTAAAGGGCAGGGTGAGCTTAGAAGATGTCAAACTAGATGCCACTCAGTTTATGTATCATATATATATTTTTTCCTTTTTTAAAATTGTACTTTAAATGAAGGCTTACAGAACAAACTAGTTTCTCATCAAACAGTACACACATTGTTCTATGACATTGGTTAACAACTCCACAACATGTCAACACTCTCCCTTCTCAACCCTGGGTTCCCTATTACCAGCTTTCCTGTTCCTTCCTGCCTTCCAGTCCCTGCCCCAGAGCTGGTATGCCCCTTTAGTCTTGTTTTGTTCCATGGGCCTGTTCAATCTTTGGCTGAAGGGTGAACCTCAGGAGTGACTTTGTAACTGAGCTGAAAGTAATATCGGGGACCATACTCCCAGAGTTTCTCCAGTCTCTGTCAGGCCAGCAAATCTGGTCTTTCTTTCTTTCTTTTTTATTGAACTTTAGATGCAGGTTTACAGAACCAACTAGTTTCTAATCAAACAATAAACACATTGTTCTATGACATTGGTTAACAACCCCACAACACGTCAACACTCTCCCTTCTCAACCCCGGGTTCTGTATTACCTATTAGCAGGTTCCCTGTTTCCAGTCCCTGCCCTGGGGCTGATGCGCTCTGTTAGTCTTGTTTTTGTTCCATGGGACTGTTCAATCTTTGGCTTAAGGGTGAACCTCAGGAGTGGCCTCATTACTGAGCTGAAAGGATGTCCAGGGGCCATACTGTCATGGTTTCTCCAGTCTCTGTGTCAGGACAGCAATTCTGGTCTTTGTTTTTGATTTTGAATTTTGTTCTACATTTTTCTACAACTCTGTCCAGGACCCTCTGTTGTGATGCCTGTCAAAGCAGTTGGTGGTGGTAGCCAGGCACCATCTAGTTGTACTGGACCAAGTCTGGTGGAGGCCGTGGTAGATGTGGTCCATTAGTCCTTTGGACTAATCTTTCCCTTGTATCTTTAGTTTTCTTCATTTTTCCTTGCTCACGAAGGGGTGAGACCAGTGGAGTATCCTAGATGACCACTCACAGGCTTTTAAGACCCCAGACACTACTCACCAAAGTAGAATGTAGAACATTTTCTTTATAAACTATGTTATGCCAGTTGAGCTAGATGTTCCCAGAGATCATGGTCCCCACAGCCCTTGGCTGAGCAATTCAGCCCCTCAGGGAGTTTGGATGTGTCTAGGGAGCGTCTAGAGAGCTACTATGACCTTGCCTTGGACAGGTTATGCTGGCTTCCCCAGTATTGAGTACTGTCTTACCCTTCACCGAAGTTTCCACTTATCTATTGTCTGTTAAGTGTTTTTCCATCCCCACCTCGTAACCATCAAAAGATTGTTTCTTTTTGTATGTAAACCTTTTCATGAGTTTTTACGGTAGTGGTCTCATACAATATTTGCCCTTTCGTGACTGACTTATTTTACTCAACATGATGCCCTCCAAATTCATCCATGTTATGAGATGCTTCACAGATTCATTGTTGTTTTTTATTGTTGTGTAATACTCCATTGTGTGTATGTAACAGTTTGTTCATTCATCTGTTGATGGGCATCTAGGTTGTTTCCATCTTCTTGCTATTGTGAACAATGCTGCAATGAACATGAGTGTGCATATGTCTATTCATGTGATGACTCTCATTTCTCTAGGATATATTCCTAGGAGCAGGATTGGTGGGTCATATGGTATTTCTATTTCTAGCTTTCTAAGGAAGCGCTATATCATTTTCCAAAATGGTTATATCATTTTGCATTCCCACCAGCAGTGCATAAGAGTTCCGCTCTCCCCACAGCAATATCATATGTATGTTGACTGACCATGTACTTTGTCATCCAACCCCAGAGACATTTGAAAGTGAAAGGGGGAGCTACTAATGGTACAACAAACATACAAGAGGGTGGTCCCAGGTAACTTACATAAATAGGAAATATATGTATGTATATATATATGTATATGTATGTATATATATATATAATGTATGTGTGTATATATATAAGAATATACATATGTATATATGCATATATATGCAAGTATGCATTTATGTGTATATATAAACCCATTGCTGTTGAGTCAATTCTGACTCATAGCAACCCTATAGGACAGAGTAGAACTGCTGCATAGAGTTTCCAAGGAATGACTGGTGGATTTGAACTGCCAACGTTTTGGTTAGCAGGTGAATGCTTAACCACTGTGCCACCAGGGCTCTGTAGATAGATAGAAATAGATATATGTATATCTGTATATGAATATGCACATACATATACATACACACATGCATAATGTTAGGACCAATGTCAAACTAATTAATTTCTACTCTGCACATAATGGGAATTTATTGAATGAATAACCATGTTAACATGCATGAAGGATTATATAAGTTTAAGTGTAAAACACAAAGAGGAAGAATCACTTAACTAGATACATGTTAATTCTGGTGAAGGGAAAGGCAGTACACAATATGGGGGTGTCAGCACAACGTGGCCACGGTAATTGAAGACACTGAGAGGTATGTAAGAATAAAGAACAACTACAGTAAATGCAACATCGTTGTTGTTAAATAAATAGTTGTTGTTAGGTGCCATCAAATCAGTTCTGAGTCATAGCAATCCTATTTACAACAGAAGGAAACACTGCCCAGTCCTGTGCCATCCACACAATTATTGCTATATTTGGGCTCATTGTTGGAGCCACTGTGTTGATCCATCTCGTGGAGGGTCTTCCTCTTTCTCCCTGACCCTGTACTTTACCAAGAATGATGTCCTTTTCCAGGGACTGATCCCTCCTGAGAACATGTCCAAAGTGTGTGAGATAAAGTCTTGCCTGTCTTGCCATCCTCTCTTCCAAGGAGCACTTTGGCTGTCCTTCCAAGACAGACTTGTTCATTTCTTCTGGCGGTCCATGGTATATTCAGTATTCTTTTTTTGCTGACACCACAATTCAAAGGCATCAATTCTTCGGTCTTTCTTATTCATTGTCCTGCTTTTGCATGCATATGAGGTGATTGAAAATACCATGGCTTGAGTCAGGGGCACCTTAGTCCTCAAAGTGACATCTTTGCTTTTTAACCCTTTAGAACAAGTCTTTCACAGCAGATTTGTCCAATGCATTATGTCGTTTGATTTCTTGACTGCTGCTTCCATGGGTGTTGATTGTGAATCCAAGTAAAATGAAATCCTTAACAACATCAATATTTCTCCATTTATCATGATGTTGCTTATTGGTCCAGTTGTGAGGATTTCTGTCTTCTTTATGTTGAGATGTTATTCATACCGAAGGCTGTAGTGTTTGATCTTCATCAGTAAGTGCTTCAAGTCATCACTTAACATATGCAATTCTGCAACAACAGTAATAACAACCAAAAATCTGTGAGTGGTTACAAATGTGGATATGTATGCTGCATAGGTGCGGAAGGGCATATGGGAATGCATGCATGTGCATATATAGGTATAATTGTGGGCATTCATATATACATATTTGTGTGTGCTGCATATATATTCATACACATAATAGAGAACCTAAGGGGTCACAGTTATGGAAACTTCTTAGACATATCCAAACATCTCGTGGGATTGAGTTACTGGGCTTGAAGGCCCAGGACCATAGTCTTGGGGGACATCTAGATCAATTGGCGTAACATAATTCATGAAGATAATGTTCTACATTCTAGTTTGGTGAGTAATGTCTAGAGCATTAAAAGCTTGTGAGCACCCATCTAAGATACAATTACTGGTCTCTTTCTGTCTGGAGCAAAGGAGAGTGAAGAAAACCGAAGACTCAAGGAAGCAATTAGTGCAAAGGACTAATGGCCCACATGAACCACAGTCTCCTCTAGCCTGAGACAAAAGAATTAGATGGTGCCTGGCCACCACTACTGATCTTTCTGGCCAGGGACACTATAGGAGGTCCTGGTTGTAATGAGAGAAAAATGTAGAACAAAACTCAAATTCATAAAGAAGACCAGACTTATTGGACTGATAGGGATTGATGGCACCCCTGAGACTATCGCCCTAAGACACCCCTTTAACCTGGAACTGAAGCTACTCCCAGAGTCTACCTTTTAGCCAAATAATAGATTTGTCTGTAAAATAAACAATAACACCTATGAGAAATGTGCTTCTTAGAATTACCAACTATCTGAGATCCAAGGGGCAACATTTGCTCTCAAGCAAACCTGAGAAGGCAAGGAGGGGCAGGGAAACAGGAGGGATGGAAACAGGGAGGGCAGGATGGTAATCAAGAGAGTGCTGACACATTGCAGGGATAGCAACCAATGTCACGGAACAATTTGTGAATGAATTGTTGAATACGAAACTAATTTGCTGTGTAAACTTTCACATAAAACACAATAAAATGTTCAAAAAAAGAAAAATACAAACAGGAAATTGTAGCTCCTTGCAGAACTCAAGTATCTGGCGTGTGTTTTGCATTACACACATCAACTATTCAATAGCCTAGAGTTATTGACCATTTTTTGAGTATTGGAAACAATTTTTTAAATTATTATTATTTGATTCGGTTGTCAATGGAGAGGATGGAACTGAAGGTGATTCTGATGTCTTGCCTCTGAATAACTGGGAGGACATTGATTCCATTGACTAAAGCAAGTCCATAGGTAGAAGACCAGAATGCTGAGTTTGAGGCATCTGTGGAAGCTTCCACAAGAAAGGTCAAAAAGACAGCAAGATATAAAAATCTGGAGCTCAGGAGACAGATGTAGGCTAAAGATACTGAGTGAATGGCTCAGTCAAATGCTCTGTGTGTCACACGGTGCAGGCAGGAATCACAGGCAGAGGGGTGGCCCCAGGACAATGGTAGTGTATTCTCTTGTCATCCCATGGAGAGGAATGTTTGGGTAAGACCCAGGTAGATGCATCATGAGCTGTCCTCCAGGAGAGGGACCCTGACCCCTAAAAAAAAACTCTAGAAAACCAAACCAGTTGCTGTGGCGTCAATTCCAACTCACAGCGACTCTATACGACAGAGTAGAACTGCACCACAGGGTTTCCAAGGAGTGGCTGGTGGATTCAAACTGCCGACCTTTTGGTTAGCAGCCAAGTTCTTAATCCTTGGTACTCCAAAAACAAATATTTATCTAAAGTGAGAATGAAAGAAGTCTTGCAAGCAGGGAGAAAATATTCTAGTTTGGGTGCAGCTGCTCAAGGAAGTTGCCTACTCATGCTGACATCACCTGGGGACCTTGGGTGAAGCTGAGACTGTCTGCTGACTCCTTGTCAGGCCAACCAAAGAGAGCTGCTGGGGTCAACCAGCGTCAATCTTCTCTCCACAGAGGTTTGGAAATTATCACCCCCATCAGTAGACTCTGACTCACTGCCACCCAACGTGTGTCAGAATAGAATTGTACTCCATAGTGTTTTCAATGGCTGATTATTTGGGGAGGTAGATTGCAAGGCCTTTTTTCTGAGGTGCTTCTGGGTGGACACAGACCTTCAACCTTTGGTTAGCAGCTGAGAGCATTAACTGTTTGTACCAGCCAGGGACTCCATAAGATAGCAAAACTATGGAATGGATGATATCACCTAAAAAGCATGTTCAGAGTAAAAGGAGAGGACCCTGGGCAGAATCCTTCCTTGGCCATTCCACATGTCAGTGTGTGGGCTAACTCCTCTGATTCAATAACCTGAAAAATATATGAGGTAACTCTGTGTTTTTATGCTACCAAGCTCTGGGAAACAGTGATCTCCCTCCCCTTTTTTTAGTTGCCTTAACCACATCTGATGATTTATTGCTGATTTATTGCTGTTTGTGCGCACGTGCAGCAGCTATGGGAAGGGTAAATACTGTCAACCAAGCCCACACATGGTATGTGTGCCTTGGGCAAATTACAGCCTCTTTTTCCTGTCAAATAAATCAGAGGAGTTGGTAATACGAGTTTGGATGCATGAATGTTTTCTATCTTTGCATTTAAGTTTAAGGTGGTAACTCAGTGGTTCACTTGTTACATGTATAATTTTAATTCCATGAGGTTTCATTTGAGGTATAAATCAAATTATCTGCTTTGTTTTCAGCACTTTGTGACAATTTTGAAAATGAAAAAATAGATATATACATGAAAAAAATGTCTTCTGAATAAAAAAGCCAGACCAAGCAAAGAAACAATAGACTAAATGGAATTAATAGCATTGCTCTGTCCCAGTTGTACCTATTGTTACAGAGTAATGCAATAAAGAGGCTGAAGGGAGGCGTGCTATTTATATTTTGTCAAACTGTGAGATCAAGCAAACCTAAAATACAATAAATTCATATGTAAGTGAATATAAGGGTTTTGAGTTATGAGAAATCTATATAAACTTTTAAATGTAAAAGTTAAGAGAAGTTTACAAAATTTTCATCCCACTTGCAATCTCGAATTTAAGCACCAACAAAATTATACCATAGAATATCACAATACATAATTATACCAAATAATACTCACGGGGCATACACAGAGGAAAAAAGAAATTCTATGAACTTTTAGTCATAACCATTGTCCCTATTGGAGCCCTGGTGGTGCAGTGGTTAAGAGCTCAGCTGCTAACCAAAAGGTCGGCAGTTTGAATCCACCAGCCAATCCTTGGAAACCCTATGGGGCAGTTCTACTCTGTCCTATAGGGTCGCTATGCGTCAGAATTGACTCTATAGCAAAGAATTTGGTTTTCTGGTGCACTGTCCCTATTAACACGATTAAGTTCTTTACTCATGACTTCTATTCATTAGCACCCAAGTGAAAATAAACAGAGCTGGTTCACATGAAAGCCCGTTTTTTGTATTTTCTACTTCCCCTTTCTGGTCCGTCTCAGCTGTATCCCCTATTCCTCCCCTGCTCTTTTGTGAGTCCCCAGGGTCCTCTTGCTTTCTGAACTACCTTTCCTCTAGGACCAGGTCATTCTTTCTTCTTTCCTTCTTTTCTTTTTATTTTATAACTCAAATTCGTCAAACCACAGGGTTATTCATTCTGAGAATACTTATTTTCAGTCTTTTTGTCTCTTATTGAGAAGGAAAGGATTTTCTTCAACATTTTCATGTATCTCACTGTGCTCTGCCAGTCCTTTTTTTTTTTTTGGTAAAAACATAGGTGACACACATTTACCAACTCAACGTTTTTCCCCTGTACAATGCTGTGAAACCAATTACACCGATCATGTTGTACAACCATCGACAGCATTTATGGCCATACTTCCCATCTCCATAAACAGAAATTCACGCTAACTAAACAAAGATTCCCCTCTTTAGCCGTCCTTCCCAACCCTGTCCCTTTTTAATGTGGTCTTAAATCCTAAAGTTATTATCAATGAGAAGATATGGGACTTTTTCCTAATAAAGGTGCGGTTTACTTTTAGAAATGAAAACATGTTGCAAAGTCACTTCAGTTATTGGCAATTGCCAGGAACCAAAGCACTAGAAGCTACCCTACTGATGAGGCTTTGGTGGTTTAGTGGTAGAATTCTTGCTTTCCATGCCGGAGACCCAGGTTTGATTCCCATCCAATGTACTTCATACACAGCCACCACCCATCTGTTTGTGGAGGTTTGCGTGTTGCTATGATGCTGAACAGGTTTCAGCAGAGCTTCCAGACTAAGACAGACTAGGAGGAAAGGCCTGGAGATCTACTTCCAAAAATCAGCCAGTGAAAACCCTTGTGGTCTGATCAGCAGTCAATCTTGGGGATGGGGCAGGGCTGGGCAGTGTTTGGTTCCATTGTACATGAGGTCGCCAGAGTCTGGGGCCACCGCAACAGCAGCTGACAGCAACTCTACTGATGAATTGCTGCGTTAAAAGAACAGGCACTTTCTTTCATTTCCCAGACAGTTTACTTTCTCCTGGGTAAGCGCGTGTTCTAACATATCGCCACTCAGTAACATTTCTTGTTTGACAAGTTCCTTCCATAAACCAGATTAGAAAGTGTGGATGGAGTTTGTGAGCAGAAATATGCTACCACATCTGTGCCCTTTTAAGGGTACATTACACCAGGGTAAACTACAGGGTGAGGTGAAGGAATGAACTAGTTAAACATTCTTACCCCAAGAAAAATTCCTTCCCTTGTCACGTGGGAGGGTAAATCATTTCTTTTTATCTAGGGGGTGATATTTCTTGTACATCCTTCCTGTCCCCTGGAGAGTCTTTTCTTGATCTGGTCCAAAACCATGTCTTGAAAGGATTGGAGCACCTGCTGCTGGCAGCTGGGAGGTATGTACGGCCCACGCAGCAGTACAACCAGCTGAGCTCGCAAATCAAAAACTGGTTGCTGTTGAGTCAATTCTAACTCATTTTGAGTCTTGGAAACCCCATGTGTGTCAGAGTAGAGCTGTGCTCCACAGGGTCTTCAGTGGCTGATTTTTTAGAAGTAGATTATCGGGCCTTTCTTCTGAGGTGCCTCTGGGTGGACTCAAACTGCCAACCTGAGCACATTAACCATTTGCACCACCCAGGGACTCGTCATAGCTGAAAAACCAAAACCAAAACCAAAACCAAACCCACTGCCGTCAAGTAGATAGTGACCCTGTAGGACAGAACAGAACTGCCCCATAGGGCTTCCTAGGCTGTAAATCTTTATGGAAGCAGACAGCCATATCTTTCTCCCATGGAACAGCTAACCGACCTTTCAGTTAGCAGCTCAGCATTTTAACCACTGCACCGCCAGGGCTCCTCCGAATCTCAAAGAAGGCAATTTAGGACCCTAAGTGCTCGGCTGCTAACCAAAAGGGGCGTGGTTGGAACCTACCAGCTGCTCCGCAAGAGAAAGTTTTGGCAGTCTGTGTCAGGGGTCATAAATCTTGAAAATACTATGGGGCAGTTCTACTCTGTCTGATAGGGTCACTGTAAGTCAGAATTGACCTGACGGCAATGGATTTGGTTTTTGGTTAGTCTCCTTTTAAAGGAGGCCTGGTGGCGCACAGGTTAAGCACTGGAAGCCACCAGCGGCTCCATGGGAGAAAGATCTGGCAATCTGCTCCTATAAAGATTACAACCTAGGCAACTTTATGGGGCAGTTTTACACTGTCCTGTAGGGTCGCTATGAGCCAGAATCATGGCACGCAACAACAGCAATGTTGTCCCCTCAGTCCCCCAACTCCCGCAGGGGAAGGAATAAGCTTAGAGTTACTTTTCTGAGCACTGTGTGTACAATTGGACACCTTTCGTATTGAATAAACATTGTGAATCTCCTGTGTCTGTGTGGCAGGGCTAGGGAGCGCCCTGATGTACTTAGGGGAGTGGTCTGAGGCATCTCCTGGTGTTCTCATATATGCTTCCTGCAATGGATTGAATTGTGTCCCCCTAAAATAAAAAAATAAAAATATCTGTCAGCTTGGCTAGGTCATGATTCCCAGTAATGTATGATTGTCTAAAATTTTGTCATCTGATGTGATTTCCCTGTGTGTTGTAAATCCTATCGCTATGATGTAATGAGATGGATTCCCAGAAGCAACAAAAACCCAGTGCCCTCAAGTCGATTCCAACTCATAGCAACCCTATAGGACGGAGTAGAACTGCCCCTTTGAGTTGGATTAGTGGCAGTGATATTGATGAGCTCTACAAGATTAGATACTGTCTTAAGCCAATCTCTTTTGAGATATAAAAGAGAGAAGCAAGCAGAGAGACGGGGGGACTTCATACCACCAAGAAAGCAGTATCGGCAGCAGAGCGTGTCCTTTGGACCCAGGGTTCCTGCGCTGAGATGCTCCCAGACCAAGGAAAGATGGATGACAAAGACCTTCGTCCAGAGCTGACAGAGAGTGAAAGCCTTCCCCTGGAGCTGGCACCCTCAATTTGGGCTTCTAGCCTACTGGGCTGTGAGAGAATGAAATTCTCTTTGTTAAAGCCATCTGCTTGTGCTATTTCTGTTATAGCAGCGCTAGATGACCAATATACCCCCTCATTGTTTGAGGAAAGTGTAGGACTGAAGCCCAAAACTGCTGGCTTGGAATATTGCCTTTTATGACTAGGATCAGGGAGCTAAGTACATTGCACAAACGGCCCTACTAGATGCCACATTAGAGAGGAATATGTACAACTGAAACTGAAGCCAACACATTTGTTCAAAAAAAAATTTTCTTATTTTGGGTTTTTTTGTACTTAGGCGAAGGTTTACAGAACAAACTGGTTTTTCAACAAACAGTTAGTACACACATTGTTCGATGACATTGGTTAACAACCCCACGACATGTCAACACTTTCCCTTCTCAACCTTGGGTTCCCTATTACCAGCTTTCCTGTTCCCTCCAGCCTTCCAGTCCCTGCCCCAGGGCTGGTGTGCCCCTTTAGTCTTGTTTTGTTCCGTGGGCCTGTTCAATCTTTGGCTGAAGGGTGAACCTGAGGAGTGACCAGGGTGTCAGGGGCCATACTCTCAGGGTTTCTCCAGTCTCTGTCAGGCCAGCAAGTCCAGTCTTTTTGAATTAGAATTTTGTTCTACATTTTTCTCCAGCTCTGCCCGGGACCCTGTATTGTGATCCCTGTCAGAGCAGTCAGTGGTGGTAGCCAGGCACCATCTGGTGGTACTGGACTCAGTCTGCATGAGGCCGTGGCAGATGTGGTCCATTTGTCCTTTGGACTAATCTTTCCCCTGTATCTTTTGTTTTCTTCATTCTTCCTTGCTCCTGAAGGGGTGAGACCAGTGGAGTATCCTAGATGGCCACTCACAGGCTTTTAAGACCCCAGACGCTACTCACCAAAGTAGAATGTAGAACATTTTCTTTATAAACTATGTTATGCCAGTTGAGTTATATATTCCCAGAGATCATGGTCCCCACAGCCCTTGGCTGAGCAATTCAGCCCCTCAGGGAGTTTGGATGTGTCTATGAAGCTACCATGACCTTGCCTTGTACAGGTTGTTCTGGCTTCCCCAGTATTGTGTACTGTCTTACCCTTCACCAAAATTTCCACTTATGTATTGTCTGTTATATGTTTTTCCATCCCCACCCCTTTTCTCCCTCGTAACCATCAAAGATTGTTTCTTTTTGTATGTAAACCTTTTCATGAGTATTTACAGTAGTGATCTCATACAATATTTGTACTTTTGTGATTGACTTATTTCACTCAACATAATGCCCTCCAGATTCATCCATGTTATGAGATGCTTCACAGATTTATCTTTGTTCTTTATCGTTGGACAATACTCCATTCTGTATGTACCATAGTTTGTTTATCCATTCATCTGTTTCATCTAGGTTGTTTCCATTTTTTGCTATTATGAACAATGCTGCAGTGAACATGGGTGTGCATATGTCTGTACGTGTGACAACCCTTATTTCTTTAGGAGTGGGATTGCTGGATCATATAGTATTTCTATTTCTAGCTTTATAAGGAAGCACCATATTGTTTTCCAAAATGGTTTTATCATTTTTCATTCCCACCAGTAATGCATAAGAGTTCGGATCTCCCCACAGCCTCTCCAACATTTGTTATTTCTTGTTTTATTGATTTGTGCTAGTAATGCCAGTGTAGGATGGTGTCACGTTGTGGTTTTGATTTGCATTTCTTTAATGGCTAGAGATTGTGAGCATTTCCTCATGTGTCCGTTGGCCGCTTGAATGTCTTCTTTGGTGAAGTGTCCATTTCATTTGCCCATTTTTTAATTGGATTATTTGTCTTTTTGTTGTAGAGGTGCTGGATTTTCTTGTATATTTTAGAGATTAGACCTTTGTCTGATTTGTAATAGCCAAAAAATTTTTCCCAGTCTGTCGGTTCTCTTTTTGCCTTTTTGGTGAAATCTTTGGATGAGCATAGGAGTTTAATTTTTAGAAGATTCCAGTTATCTAGCTTATCTTCTGGAGCTTGTGTGTTGTTGGTTGTGGTTTGTATCTTGTTAATGCTGTGTATTAGGGCCTCTAGCATTGATCCTATTTTTTCTTCTATGAACTGCATGGTTTTTGGCTTTATATTTAGGTCCATTTTGAGTTAGTTTTTGTATATGGTGTGAGGTATGGGTCCTGTTTTCACTTTTTTTGCAGATGGACATCCAGTTTTGCCAGCACCATTTGTTAAAAAGACCATCTTTTCCCCATCGATGGATTTTGGGCCCTCGTCGAAGATTAGGTGACCATAGGTGGATGGATTTACATTTGGGTTCTCAGTTCTGTTCCATTGGTCAATGCATCTGTTGTTGTACCAGTACCAGGCTGTTTTGACTACGTAGCTGTATAGTGGGTTCTGAGGTCAGGCAGTGAGAGTCCTCCTACTTTCTTCTTCTTCTTCAATAGTGCTTTACTTATCTGGGGCTTCTTCCCTTTCCATATAAAGTTAATGATAGGTTTTTCCATCTCTTCAGAGAATGTTGTTGGTATTTGGATCAGTATTGCATTGTATTTGTAAATCGTTTTGGGTAGAATTGTCATTTTCACAATGTTGAGTCTACCTATCCATGAACATGGTATGTTTTCCATTTATGTACGTCTCTTTTGGTTTCTTCCAGTAATGTTTTGTAGTTTTCTTTGTATAGATCTTTTACATCCCTGGTTAGATTTTTATTTTTTTAGGGGCTATTATAAATGGTATTGTTTTCCTGATTTCCTTTTCATTGTTCTCTTTATTGGTATATAGGAATCCAGCTGATTTTCGTGTTTATCTTGTATCCTTCTAATCTGCTGACTTTTCTATTAGCTCCAATAATTTTCTGGTAGAGTCTTTTGGGTTTTCTTTGTATAGTATATCATCTGCAAATAGGGACAGTTTAACTTCTTCATTACCAATTTGGATGCCCTTTATTTCTGTTTCTGGCCTTATCACTCTAGCTAGGACTTCCAACACAGTGTTAAATAGGAGTGGTGATAAAGGGCATCATTGTCTTGTTCTTGTTCTCAGGGGGAATGTTTTCAGCCTCTCTCCATTAAAAATGATGTTGGCCTTTGGTTTTGCATATATGCCCTTTATTATGTTGAGAAATTTTCCTTCTATACCTATTTTATTGAGAGTTTTTATCAGGAATGGGTGTTGAACTTTGTCAAATGCCTTTTTTGCATTGATCGAGATGATAATGTGATTCTTTTCTTTCTTTTTATTTATGTGGTGGGTTATGTTGATTGATTTCCTAATGTTGAGCCATCCTTGCATACCTGGTATTAATCCTACTTGGACATAGTGTATTATAATTATTTTTTTGATATGCTGCTGAATTCTATGGCTAGAATTTTGTTGAGAATTTTTGCATCTATATTCATGAGAGATATTGGTCTGGAATTTTATTTTTTTGTGGTGTCTTTGACTCATTTTGGTGTCAGGGTTATGCTGGCTTCATAGAATGAATTTGGAAGTATCCCTTCCTTTTCTATATTCTGAAATAGTTTGAGTAGTACTGGTGTAAGCTCTTCTCTCAATGTTTGGTAGAATTCTCCAGTAAAGCCATCTGGGCCAGGGCTTTTTTTTGCTGAGAGTTTTTTTTTTATTACCTTTTTGATCCCCTCTCATTATGAGTTTGTTCAGATTTTCAACATCATTTTGTGTTAGTTTGGGAAGGTAGTGTGTTTCTAGAAATTTCTCCATTTCCTCTAGGTTTTCAAATTTGTTGGAGCATAGTTTTTCATAATACTCTGTTATGATCCTTTTTATTTCAGTTGGGTCTGCTGTAATGTCCCCCATTTCATTTCTTATTTAGGCTATTTGCATCCTCTCCTGTTTTTCTTTTGTCAGTTTGGCCAGTGGTTTGTCGATTTTGTTGATCCTTTCAAAGAACTAACTTTTGGTTTTGTTGATTCTTTCTATTGTTTTTCTATTCTCTATTTCATTTATTCTGCTCTGATCTTTATTATTTCCTTTATTCTGGTGGCCGTGGGCTAATTTTGCTGTTCTCTTCCTATTTGTTCAAGTTGTGTAGCTAATGTTTTGATTTTGTCCCTTTCTTCTTTTTCGATGTGTGCCTCTATTGCTATATATTGACCTCTGAGGACTGCCTTTGCTGTGTCCCAAAGGTTTTGGTATGATGTGTTTTCATTCTTGTTTGATTCTAGGATTCTAGGATCTCCAATTTCTTCTATTATTGGTGGTTTTTTAAGCAGGGTGTTATTCAGTTTCCATGTAATTGATTTTTTTCACTTACTCTTCCTCTTGTTAATTTCTACTTTGATGGCATTTTGGTCAGAGAAGATACTTTGTATTATCCCAATGTTTTGGATTTTGTTGAGGGTTGCTCTGTGGCCTAAGATGTGGTCTATTCTGGAGAATGTTCCATGTGCGTTGGACAAGAATGTGTGCTTTGCAGCTTGTTGGGTGGAGTGTTCTATATATGCCTATGAGATCAAGTTGGCTGATTGTGTTCTTTAGCTCTTCTGTATCTTTGTTGAGCTTCTTTCTAGATGTTCTGTCCTTTACTGAGAGTGGTGTGTTGAAGTCTCCAACTATTATTGCGGAACTGTCTATTTCTCTTTTCAGTGCTGTTAGAGTTTGTTTTATGTATTTTGGAGCCCTTTCATTGGATTCTTAGATGTCTATTATGGTTAAGTCTTCATGAGGGATTGTCCCTTTAATTGTTATATAGTGCCTTTCTTTGTCTTTTATGGTAGATTTTTTTTAAAGTCTATTTTATCTGAGATTAGTAGTGCCACTACTGCTCTTTTTTGGTAGTTATTTGCTTGACATGTTTTTTTTCCATCCTTTGATTTTTAATACATTTGCATCTTTGTTTCTAAGGTGTGTCTCTTGTAGACAGCATATTGATAGATCCTGTTTTTTAATCCATTCTGTCACTCTGTCTCTTTATGAGTGCATTTAGCCCATTTCCATTTTGTGTAATTACTGATAGGTGTGAGTTTATTGATGTCATTTTGTAGTGCCTTTTTTTTATTTTTCTTTTTTGTGGTGCTGTTTTCTTTGTTCCTCTTACTCTCCTATGCTGAGTTCCCTTTGTCTGTGGATTTCTTTTGTTTTTGTAGATTTTATTTTTATTGAGACTTTATGTTTTTCTTCTTTATTTTGATGGGTATGTTTAACTTTCTTTGTGGTACCTTGAAATTTACCCTTATCTTCCTAGGTTTGAACCAGTATATTATTACTTGGTATGGCCTTGCCTTCTTCTCCATTAGAAAGTTCTATGCCTACACCATTTATTCCCTCTTTTACTATTCT
Organism: Loxodonta africana; assembly: GCF_030014295.1. Classification (NCBI taxonomy): domain Eukaryota; kingdom Metazoa; phylum Chordata; class Mammalia; order Proboscidea; family Elephantidae; genus Loxodonta; species Loxodonta africana. The sequence continues at coordinate 212,897,148 of NC_087342.1, read as the reverse complement.
GATGTTGTTGTCAGATTAACCTCTCTGGTTCCCTGTTGCAATTCTTTTGGTTTTGGATAGTCCTTGAGAGTTCATTTCCTATGTTGGTATCTGGCTGGTACAATTTTGTGTCCTAGACTCAGGCTGTGGTCTGATGTTGTTTGTTCTCAGACCGATGGACTCCCTTTAATAATTCTTTTAGGTTTGGTTTTTACATATTCCCTTAATTTTTGTTTATCTGGAAATGTCCTAATTTCACCATCATATTTGAACAACAGTTTTGCAGGATATATTATTCTTGGTTGACAATGTTTTTCTTTCAAGTTTTACATATATCATCCCATTGCCTTCTTGCCTGCATGGTTTCTGCTGAATAATCAGAGCTTAGTCTTATTGTTTCTACTCTGTATCTGACTTTTTGTTTTTCTCGAGCTGCTCGCAGGATTTTTGCTTTGTCTTTGATTTTAGCGAGTGTGATTATGGTATGCCTTAGTGTCTTTCTTTTGGGGTCTATCCTATATGGGGTTCACTGAGCTTCTTGGATGGTCAACTTTTCATCATTCATGATATTAGGGAAGTTTTCTGTCAGCAATTCTTCAATGATCCTCTCTGTGTTTTCCATTTTCTCTCCCTGTTCTGGAACTCCGATCACTCATAAATTTTTGCTTTTGATTGTATTCCACATAATCCTCAGGGTTTCCTATTTTTTTCTTTGTTCTTTTTTTCTGATTTTTCCTCAGACCTGTATCCAAGTGTTTGTCTTCAGTTTCACTGTCCTGTCACCCATCATTTCAAACCTGCTCTTCAGCTCTTCTATGACACTGTCCATTTCTGAAATCTTGTTGTTTATCTTTTGGATTTCTAATTGTTTTTGTATGATTTCTAGCTGTGAATTTATTTTGGCATTTTATCCCTGTATTATCTTTCTGAGTTCTTTCATTTTTTTGTCTGCATTTTCCTGAATTTGTCTGGCTTTTCCATAAATTTGTCTATTTTTTCTTCATTTTTGTCTGTTTTTTGCTTTAACTTCAACTCTTGGATAGCTCTGAATATTAGAGATTTGAATTCCCTGTCAGGTAGTTCTAGTGCCTTTTCTTCTACTGGAAAGTCAAGTGTTCTATTTTTGACGCCTACTGGAACCATCCTCTCCTGCTTTTTTAAATATGTTTTAATATTGTCTGCTGTCTTCAAAACATTCAGTAGTTATTTTTTTCGTTTCTAGTAGGTTTGTTTGTTTTGGCCTGTTTTTTTGTTTTATTTGGTTATGTCTGAGCAGGTGGGCTGTGGGTTCTTTGTTGTTTGCTCATCTGTAGTCACGATAGTTTTCAACTCCTTGTCCAATGGGCGGGGCCAGTCACTCAGCTATGGTACAGCAGGACAGGTCCAGCTGAAGGGGAGGGGCTGGGATGGGTTGTCTGTGGCATGTACTAGGGCCAACCAGGCAGGCCAGAAATCAGTGCCAGGCAGGTTCCGGTAGTCTGTGTCTGTGCTGCTCAGAGGTGTGATGTTCAGCTCACAGTGCAGGTAGGCAGGAAAGGGGTGAGGTTGTGATGTATAGAGCTAGTATTGGTATGGGAAAGAGGAGAAAGAAACATGAGCCAAAAATGAAGGAAACACACACACACACACCCCAAAAAGAAGAGTGCAAAGGGAACTTACTGTTGGAGTGGAGAGATGAGAGCCTGAGAAATGGAGAGAAGCAAAAAAATTAATAAATAAATAACTAGATAAAAATTTGGATACAAAAAAATAAAAGTAGAAAAGAAAATCCCCCAGGGGTCCCACCAGTGCAGCCGAGAAGACCAGGGAGTATAGCCTGGATGGGGGGGTATAGATGTCACATAGCACCAGGTATTCAGGAGACTGGCAAAGAAGCTAAGTATAGACAGATGAGAACTGAGAAGTGAAGAAAGACAGAAAAGGAAAAAGAGAGAAGGGAAAAAGAAAAAGAAAGAGAGAAAAAAATGAAAAGAAATGCCCCCAGAGATCCTGCCTACCAGCTGCGCAGATTGGGGGAGTGGCTCCTAGACTGTGCAGTGCAGCCCAGCTAGAAGGGACTCCCAAGTGTGAAAGGAGGAAGAAAATAAACAAAGCAGCACAATGCAAAACAAAACAACCAAAAAAAAAAAAAAAACCCAGGGGTCCCACCAGCATGGTGTTGCCGGCTGGGGCAGTGGATCTCCAGTTGAGTGAGGCTTCACAGCCTTTCAAGAAGAAGCAACAGATGGCACACAGAGCCAGGTGTTTAAGAGAAAGGAGGAGGGGGGCAGGTGGGAGGCAGAGATGAAACCAAAAGAGATGGAAAGAAGCTACACCAGCTCAGGGACCCAGCCAGTGTGGATGGGGTGAATCCGAGAATCCCTGGGCAGAACCAGTTGCCTCCTGGCCAAGAAACTGCAGCTTGCAGGAAGCAGAGGAGGCCAAAGAGTGAGGGGAAAAAGGTGGGAGTTAGGAAAGCATATATTGCTTGTTACTGGGTGCTCTGTCTCCTGCTGAAAACTTCACGAAGCTGTTTTCCTGTACTCCTGTCTGCTGATCTGCAATGTGGGTGAGGCGAATCCAAGTGGCACGGATGCTGCCCTTCCTGGCCAGCCGAGTCCCTGCAGCCAGCCAGGAAGCTTTGAGGTAGAGAAGCAGGAAGAGGGTGGGGGGTGGTGGGAAAACATGTCTAGCTGGTTACTGTCTCCTGCTGGGAGCTCTGTGAAGCTGCTTTCCGGTACTCCCTATCAGCCAGTCTCCAACAGGAGTCCAAGATGGCGAACCCGTGCTGCATTAGCTGATAAGGAACCTCAGCAAGTATCTCTCCTCACTCTCAGTCCTCTGTCAGTTTCTTATTCCATTTGGTGTTTGGCTGTGTTATCTCTTCATTTGACACTTTGGGTTCCAGGAATGACATTCGTCTCTGTTTTACTTAGTTTTTCGGGTCTTTGGTGTGGAGAGACGGTGTAGTGCTTCTGTCTATGGGCCATGTTGGCCAGAAGTCTCCAAAAAAAAAAATTTTTTTTTTTTAATCTTCATTTTATATGACTGGAAAAAGAAAAAACATCCTTTCCAGGTAAAACTTGCATTTACCACTTTGCTTCCAAGCTTGAATCTGTGCCTCTAATGTGGTTTTTCTTCCAGGTTTTGCCTTACAGTATCCAATCCCGGCCTCTGTTTGAGTAAGCCTGCACACCCACACACATATATGCCCTTACTCTGCCTTTATTCCCTGTGGCTCAAACCTTCATTCTCTCTGTGCTCTACCATTTTCAGATTGACCATTCGTTTGGATGATCTACTTCTCCCCAAGTAGCTTTCTCTTCAATCCCCCCCCCTCATCGAGTCCCACCCCTGCTTCCAGGACCCTGCCCGTCATGCCATCTGTGGGCCATCCTGTCCTTAAGGGGAGATAGGAGGTTGTGCTCTATGCTGTAACAGAAACACTTCCCAAAAAGTATACAGGGTCACTGTTACAACAGAAAATAAATTCTAACTCTATTTCTGCATTAGGAACACAAGCATTCTGGTACCTGTTACATAAAAGGTACTATGCTAAGATCCATCAACAATTAAGATGCCAGCGGTTGCCCTCAAAAATCAAAAAGCACTCTAGTAGAGAAACCACATGGAGCTTAGTGAAGAGGGGGACATTGGTGCCCCTAAGAAGACGCCTCGCCAAGCTCCAGCTGCAAGGAGAAATTGAGGAGGGCATCCTCTGCAGCGCTCTACAGTCCACCTCCATGCTTCTACCCAACCCAAGCCTTCCATGTTCCCCCTCCCCCAGCCAGCGACTAAGCGCAGGAGGGGTACTTGTACATGGCAGGCCCGTTTCTGGGAGACACGGGATACTTCTGACAGCCAGCTTTGGCTTTAAGGACTTCCCAATGGCCTCACCTGGCCATTTTAGGCAGCACAGCAGTCTAGCATTTCCACTTAGCCTTCCTCCTTGTGATATAAATGAGCCAGAGGTGGCCTCTGTGTATTGGTCCCAAGTGGTTTACTTCCTCTTAGCAAGTTGAGCCTGTTAGCCCAAAAAAGCCCACTGGCACCAAACTGAAATTTATATATATGCAATTGTTTTTAAAATAGCACAAATAAGCAGATTTTTAACCTCATAGAATCTGTCTACTTTACCTATCTTGTGAAACCACCCCCAACATCTGGCAGCCCTAGGTAAGAGAAAACCCTGTCATCATAAAGACACTAAGGTGCTGCCGCCTGGAAGCTCTCTCACCTGAGAGACTCCTCCAACCCTTGCTGGAGAAGGACATCAGCTAGGGACATGTAAGCTTTCCCCTTTTCCCCTTCCCTGGATTTTTGTGCCCGCCTCCCATGGTGGCTTCCTGTACCCCATGTTGCTTACCTCCTGCTGTGGGGGACAGCCCACTACATGTGGCTGTCAATGCCATGGCCCTAGTAAATAGCTTGGGCAGCTATCGCTGTCTAATAGTGCCATCTTTTCTCTTGATCAGCCCCGAATTCCCTCCAACTCACTACACATCTCTCTCTCCCTCCCTCCCTATTTTCCTCTCACAGGCATTTTCCCTAATAAAATCGTGGCTCATTTCATTCCTTTTGGAGTTGCTTCTCAGAGGACCTGGATCAACACAGGAGGCAAGACCAGGTAAGTGGCCCAGTCAGAGAAACAGCCTGCAGGAATCCTCGAGCTGAGCAAGAAGACAGCCTGCAAGGGAAAATGGCAGGGGTAAGGCTGAAGGAGTAGGCAAGGCCTGGATCTTACAGAGCCTTAGACATATCACAAGGGGTTGGGATTTTATCCCAACAGCAGTAGCTCTCAAAGACGTTTAAGCAGATGAATGACATGATCAGACTTGCATTTTAAAAAAGCACTGTGACTATAATATCTAGAGATTGGATGGGGAAGGACAAGACTAGAGGCCAGAGACCAACAGAAGCTCCTGAAGTTATCAAGGCAAGAGAGGACAATTGTCCGACCTAGGGAGATGGCAGGGAAGTGAAGGAAAGGGATGAATTCCATCCAGGAAAGTCTCGGTGGGAGAGAGGGAGGAGGCTGCTGCCAGGGTGCTGGTTTAGTCAATCAGGTAGAAAGTGATCACAAGATAAGGAAATGGGAGGAGCATGGGCTGGTAGTGGAAGATGGTGGGTTCTATAGCTTTTGACGCACCAGTGAGACCTCTAATTGCAGATGTTTGATAGGCAGTTGGACATGCAGGCCCAAGTCTCAGCTAAAAAGCCAGTGCTCAGGTACAGATCTAGAATAGTAAATAGCTTCAAGAGCTATAGAACCTACCACTCCATGCTCCTCCCATTGCCCTATCTTGTGATCACTTTCTACCTGATTGACGTGTAACCATTACGGGATGGGATAACTATTGGTCAAGGGTATGGTGTAAGCAGCCAGAAGTAGAATAATAAGGACTATGCTGAGATCAGGGAAAGTGTAGTCAGATCCAGATTAGTGCTCACAAGTGTATATAAGTTGACGGTCAGGGTGAAAAGGACAGCCAGAAAAAAAAAAAAAAAAAAAAAAACTTGCAGACAAACAGAAGTCAGGTTGTAGGTCAAAGGAAGGAGTTGAACAGAAACTGTGGTTGTTGTTAGGTGCCGTCAAGTTGGCCCTGACTCATAGTGACCTTATGTATAACAGAACAAAACGTTGCTTGGTCCTGCACCATCCTCACAATAGTAGGTATGTTTGAGCCAAGCAAGAATTCAAATGTTTATTGATATTTTTTATAACAAAATTCTGATTACAATATTATAGTGAAGAGTTAAGTAAGGCAAGTTGTAAAAGCCCACCCACACAGTAGACAAAACAAGGAAACTGAAGGAAAAGAAAGATGAGTATAGAACAGATGTGAGTACCATCCACCCACAAAATAGAAAACTGAAGCCCTGCTCAGCTTTTCAGCCAGTGAGCTTTGGTATTGTGTTTGTGGATCTTTATTCATTCTTTCCTTCCTTCCTTGCCTTGTTCCATAATGGATTTATGGTTATTCAGAGCAAATCCCAACTGTGGATGCCATAAAGCCTGCAGGAGGTGTTGGGTAAAAGGGGCACATAACTTCTGACACCGCATGCATGGGAAAGTACAAAGATCCTAACATAGAGACATATGCATTACACGTATGTTCCTGCAAAATGTCTTTCAGTGCTTTTCTGATTTGGGATAAGTAAACAGATTGCTTGCAAATATCTGGGACTCTGTGAAAATAGAGGGATAAAAGCTTTAATGTGTGTATCTAATTTTGCATGCACTGTTACTTTTCAGTCATTATAGAACATTATGGGGCCCTGGTGACGCAGGATGCTGAGATACAGAGGGGTGGATATGTATAAAGAGTTGGTTGCATAAAGGTATAGATTAAGAAAAATGGAAGAAGTTCAAAAAGTGGCTAAGGATACCATATTTTTACACAGTAATATGTGCCTCCTACATTTGTTTGCCAACCACTCCCTCCTCCCGAGAGGTATTTCTTCAGTGTGCTACGCTAATTTTTTTTATAGCAGCATGTAAAAAAAAAAAAAAGCCAGCATAGCAGCACTTATGAAAATACCTCGTGAAGGGAGGGAGCGGTTGGCAAACAAATGTAAAAGGCGTGCGTTATTTGAGTAAAACTATGGTACTTAAAATAGGGCATAAAATATACTTTTAAAATAAAAAATATAAAACTCGTAGTGTTGAGGACTTGTCTCTCATGCCTCACTTTTCAGGATATCAGTGGGTTTGTTGGTGGTTCAGACCCATTCAGAGGTGCCTTGGAAGTAAGGACCGGCAATCTGCTTCCAAAAGGTCACAGTCTTGAAAATCCTAGGAAATGCAGTCCTACTCTGCACACTTGGCATTGCCATGAGTCAGAATCGACTCGATAGTATTTAACAACAACAGGTAGTCTCACCAAGGACATTAATTTAGAAAGCCTCATTTCTTACCAGTAAATATGCAGTCTTTACAACAAAAGCTTCCTGTGTATGAGGACATCTTACCCATTCTTTATAACATGTGCTGATAATAAAGAAGCTCAATATCTATATGATGATGAAGTTACATTCTAGATCCTATTCATTTTCCATTTCCAACAGCCCCATTTTATTAATTGCAATTACTTTCAGTTCTCCTATCAAACAAAAGCAAATCAACTGTTACTCTTATTACAACTGGGCATTCCAAACTATCATCTTGATTACAAGTTGAGTGAATTGCATGCTCCAGGTGGAGATACTTTGCATATTTCAAAGAGAGAAACAGAAATATGGCTGATGGTAGAAAGTAGAATGGATGAGTTTATACATAAAAACCAAGACCCTATTTTGTTACTACCCTATTTTAGTATTTTTAGGTTGTGCATAGTCTTTGGTTAATTTCCTGTCTAGACAGAACTTTAGAGTCTACATAATATTTGCAAATGGTTTGCAAATATAAAGCATTGGGGCAGTTTTTAAATAAAAATAAAGGTATTGGTACAAAAAGAGTTCTGTTCTTCATCCAAGTAGTTATTTTGGGAGGCTATAAATTTATTCCCATGATGTCACTGTTCAAACATTTTAAAATTATTGATAGGCTTATAAAAAATTCTAACTCATACTGGATACCAATGCATCTTAGGTGAGCCCCTTTCTTACTTATATTTCCAGAGCTGTCGCCAAGTATAATCTGTTACTGTGGCTGTAATGCTGGGTATTTGACTAGTCGGAAGCAGTCACTGTATGTGATAAAATACTTTTAAAAGATTTCTGTCTTCAGCCCCTGAAAGATCTGTTGTTCTTTGTGATTGGTTCTTTCCTTTTGTACACTAAATGATACTTAAGCCTCGACCCAAATTTAAGCCCTGACCCAGATGTGACACGAGTCCTTCCCTTGCCCAAGTCACCTTTTGGAGTTTGCCAGTTGAGCATTGTGGAACGAGGTGAAGTCTGCTCTACCGTGTCTCACAGTAGCACTGGAGTACCCTTTCCAAAGGAAAAAAGCCAGCATTCCATCCATTTTTTGTCATGGCAGCCAGCACCAGGAAGGGCTTTGGAGGGTAGGGCAGGATGTGGGAAAAGTCAGCTGATGACTTTTCCTTTAGCTTTTTTGTGACCTGGCCAGAATTCCCTCTAGATTCCCCAAATTCCTCTAGGCCTTTCTGACTCACAGGCTGGGAAACACCCCAAGTGAAAGCACTTGCCAAATTAACTCATTGAGCAGAAAAGCTACTGCCTGCTTAACTCTGGTTTTTTTTTTTGAGCGGAACATTTCTTCTTCAGAAAATCTTTGGATGTAAGAAGGAATAGAAATGCCATGGTGAAAACAGTTTCATCAATGTAGAAAAAGACAGAAACAACCTTAGCAAAGGTTAGCCCTACCAAAGAAGATGTGCTCTTGGTTTCTTTATTCAGTTTTATTAAAGACTATTCTATTCACAGGATAAACATTTATTTTTCCTCAGAACTTAATAACTGTTAATTTACTCGGGTCACAAAGAGCTCTCTCAGCCTAAGAGAAAGCTATGAAATAACAGTAATGATCATAGCACTTTGCACGTGCCAGACACAGTTTTAAGTGCGTTTATATAATCATTTATGTCTCATAACTGTGAGGTGGGTGCTATTATCGGCATTAGATGAGGAGCCAGAATGCTTCTTAGAAGCAAAGATGGCAAGACTTTGTCCTCCTTACTTTGGAAACATCATCAGGAAAGACCAATTGCTAGAAACGGGCATCATGTCTGGTCAGGTGGAGGGTCAGTGAAAGCAGTAGCTGCAACAGTGGACTGAAACATACAACCATTATGAGGATGGCACAGGATCAGGCTATATTTTGTTCTGCTATACATAACGTCACCATGAGTCAGGGCCACTCAACAGCAACTAACAATAACAACATAGATGAGGGAACTGAGGCACAGAGATATTACGTTAAGTAGCTTGCCCACATCATACAGCTAGCATGTGGCAGAGTCAGGGTTTAAACCTAGCAAGGGGGTCTAGAATCTCTGCTCTTAACCACTATGCCACATTATATGGTTGAGAAAAAGCAGGAAAAAAATTCTTGCCCTCTCATAGACAAGAGTTTGCTAATTAGTACATGTGACCCCAATACCACCCAGCATGTTTTCTTTTTCAAAACGGGCAACTGAGAGCTTATCATAACTAAGGCCATGATAAACCTATCAGTTGTTCTTCCTCTGCCTGCCTCCTCACATACCTGTGTTAGTGACTTTGTTTTGACCAAATGTTAATGACTTTGTTCTCTGTTTTAAACCGATGCAAATAATCTTTTGTTCTGGCGGGACTACCTGTGGCATACAACCCCCACAGGAAAGTTGGAGCCCAGGTATCAGATATGTATGTCTTTAGCCTAATAAAGAAATGTCTGGCAGGGGACTACAAAGACACTTGTAACCCTTGTAAGCTCTAATGTAAAACTGCTCTTTGGGACTCCACAGAGACAGCCTGTGTTGCTGCTGAGTCCCTGGTGATATACACATCTCCTTAATCTTTCTGACTTGGAGTATGTTTCATTGGCTCGACTGCTCCAGGGCACGGACCCTAATCGGGTAACAGTACACAAAGTACAGTTTTGTTTTGACCTAATTCTCAGTTTAAAATGTGGGAAATTAAGGAATATACAGAGCCTGCACACTCATTTACTTTTAAGAATGAGTCTAAGCAAAGAAGCTTTCAAGAAGCTGGACTATATAGTAACGCAGCATCGGGATTGGAGGAAGTCTCATTAACAACCTGTGTTATGCAGATGACACAACCTTGTTTTCTGAAAGTGCAGAGGACTTGAAGCACTTACGGATGAAGATCAAAGACTATAGCCTTCAGTATGGATTACACCTCAACATAAGGAAAGCAAAAATGCTCACCACTGGACCAATAAGCAAAACCATGATAAATGGAGAAAAGATTGAAGTTGTCAAGGATTTCATTTTACTTGGATCCACAATCAACACCCAAGGAAGCAGCAGTCAAGAAATCAAACAACACACTGCATTGGGCAAATCTGCTGCAAAAGACCTCTTTAAAGTGTTAAAAAGCAAAGATGTCACCTTTAGGACCAAGGTGCACCTGACCCAAGCCATGGTATTTTCGATTGCCTCACATGCATGTGAAAGCTGGACAGTAAATAAGGAAGATTGAAGAATTGATGCATTTGAATTATGGTGTTGGTGAAGAACACTGAATATACCATGGGCTGCCAGAAGAATGAACTGGAAAAAATACAGCCAGAATGCTCCTTAGAAGCAAGGATGGCGAGACTTTTGTCTTACATACTTTGGACATGTTAACAGGAGGAACCAGTCCCTGGAGAAGGACATCATGCTTGGTCAAGTACAGGGTCAGCAAAAAAGGGGAAGACCCTCAACGAGATGGACTGACACAGTGCCTGCAACAGTGGGCTCAAGCATAACAATTGTGAGGATAGCGCAGGACTGGGCAGTGTTTTATTCTGTTGTATACAGCATCGGTATGAGTCAGAACCGACTCGGTGGCACCTAACAACAAGCAAAGAACATGCTTTATGTATTTAAACAAGTCAGATTCATGAACTGTTGCTGCAACTAACTGACGGTCTCTAATAACATCTTTCTACCATGAAAGATATGGCAATGTAGCTTTGTGAAGACTTTTCTTTTTTTGGGAAAGGGAATGAAGTCAAAGTTGAAACATATCCCTGGAGTTTGCTGCGAAAGAAATCTGAGAAGAATCTGGTGTGACTTGGTTTCCAAATTTCTCATATTTAGCCATGAAATTAAAATTAGGTCTGGATTTTCATGGTCATAAGTAGGTTAGTCAGTGACTCAGTCCCAGAGAGTTGACGTACTCTCCTTTCTACTCCTTTTAAAATTTCACCTTCTGAAGGCTCTGAGAGTATGACTGTTAGACTCCGTGATTATTTACATAATGAGTAGAAAAGGCAGGAAACATGGGCAAGAGCATTACAAAGTCTGCAAAGGAAACCAAATTTCTAAGACCTGAAGATTTTGGTAAACTATGTTTTTTTTTTTTATGGTAACTCAGGAAAGAAAGGGAAGCTTCCTCATGTGAATTCTTTCAGTTTGAAGTTTTTTTTCTTAACTCAAGAGTTCCATCCAAATGTTGTAGCATGAAACAGCTAGTAATAAACATTTTTTAAGAATGGAAATAGTAAGAGATTTAAATGGTCAGGACACTGACACATATGTACAAATAAGGGATATTTAAAATGTAATGTTTATTAAGCCTTCTTGAAAAACAGGATTCTTTTATTTTAAATGACTCATTTCAAGACATGAAAGGAATGGTCCACAATAAAGAAAAAGTCCTATTTCCAAGAACATGATTTTATGATCTCTAGTTCTATACCTTTTCAGCCTTCAACACCTGTCTTTACCACCGTAACCAGCACAGAGTTGTTCAAAATAAAGTTTTAACCCAAACTGGACTATGGAAATGCAAAAACTGGAGTGAGATAAGCTCAAAACAAGCAAGTCAATACCAATAACCAAAAAAAGGTATCGATCTTTCTTGATATCTATCACTTACAAAATTAAAGGAAACCAAATGGTTATTATGGCCATGCATTAGTGAATATTAGTATCTTACACTTCCACATATATGTGTATATACAATAAACAAGTAAAAAGGTCAATTTTAAATTATTTTTTTATCTATGAAAAATATATAAAATGTGACTGATACATACTTCAACTGGAGTGCTTTTTCAATACTCAGTGCTTAAAAATATTTGGAAAAAAATCCCAGAATATATTCTGGTGGAAGATTATTAATAGTGAAAGAGATGAGGAAATAATGAGGGTTTAATGTGATTAAAGAAAGGGGAGGAGGGAGTAAGCAGAAAGAAGGTATACTTTAGGCTGGGAGTCACAACACAAACAAGATGAATTTTGTTTGTATTCAATTTGTTTGTGTTCAATTTCACTAGAAATGGAACAGAACCAAGGAAGCTTTAAAAAAAAAAAAAAAAAAAAAAACCAAGCCAGGTGCCATCCAGTCAATTCTGACTCATGGCGACCCGGTGTTTGTCAGGTTAGAACTGTGCTCTATAGGATTTTCAAAAGCTGCTTGTTCACAAGTAGATGACCAGGGCTTTCTTCCAAGGTGCCTCTGGTGGACTGAAGCCTCCAACCAGTAAGCACTTTCAGTTAGCTGCCCAGTGCGTTAACTGTTCGCACCACCCAGGAACTCCAAGGAAGCTTTAGCACAGGGTGCAGGAATTGATGTTTTGCTAATGAGTTCTCACTACTAGGGGTGCGGAACTGACTTCCTCCTAAATTTTCTTTAGATTTGGACACATGCTTGGCCTACAGGAGGTCAAAACGTCAGTTCCTTATTTGGCTTCCGTTAAGAGGGCAAGAGTGCAAATGTGTCACCCGATCACCTCACGCAACTTAAGCAGGAGTTTGTCCTTGCTGAAGAAACAATGACAGCATCAGCATCTTTCCAGGCACAGCTCGCGTGGAATCCTGAACTTCACCTGTCTTCTCTCCCCCAAGACTGAAGTCAGAAGCAGTCCTGTGGGCCTTGCCTTTGGCAGGCTTTCCCCCTTGTGCTTCCGGCCTGCTCCCAGAGCTGGGGTAGCTTCCGCGGACCGCTATTTGAGGCAGGGGCAGCAAAAGCAGCACACGGTCCGACAGGGGTTCTTTTTCTTGTACTGCAAGGCCTTGCGCACTTCTCCCTTGGCCTTACCAGTGTAGTCAACGGTCTTGAGCACGTTTTGCTCGATGACGTTCAGCGTTTCAGACTGCTCCTCCACCAGCACCGCCATCTGCAGGAAGAGCTCATGCACGTCGCGGATGCGCTTCTCCAGCCGCTGAAGCTCCTGGTGGCGGTTCTCAATCTCGCTGAGCGCCGCCCGCGCACCCTTTACGTCAGCCAGCAGGTTCTCGGAGAAAACGTCCCACCTGCCCTGCTCCAACATTTCCTCCATCTGGTCGCCCAAGACGTCCTTGCCGACGATCTCGAGCTGGCGCTGGATGCGGATCTTGCAGTTGGCGCGCTGCTTCATCTCGGCCTGGTTGTACTCGTGCATGGCGTGGTGGAAGGCGCGGGTGAGCGCGCTGTACTGCGCCCTGAAGATGCGCGCCACGGCCGAGTGCGCGCCGTGCTGGGCCTCGGCCGCCTCGCTCTGCGCCTTCAGGGCGAGCAGCTTGTGGTGGATGGCCTGGCCCCGCGCCTTAATGTCCTTGGCGATCGAGTTGGTGTCACGCTTGATGCTGCTGAGGCGCCGCATGGAAGTGAGGAAGCGGGTGTTCTGCTTCCCCAGCCGCTTCACGTCGGCCATCAGCTGCCGGTTTTCATTCTGAAGGTCCTGGATTTCTCGGTACAAGGACTCCAGGATGTGATCCGTCTCGAACACGATGTCCACGTAGGGCGAGTCATCGTCATCATCCCCATCTGGGAACTGTTGGTCATAGTGCTTGGAACGCTCCAGGATTTCTGCTAGCCTGTCCTTCATTTTGCCTGCAAGTAGAGATACTGAGGTTATATCCCTCCAAACAAACAAAAAAAGCCAAACCCCTTGCCGTGGAGTTGATTCCGACTCATAGCGACCCTATATTTCTCTAGTGAGAGTCAAATATTTGCATTCAGGGGATCAAAGCTCAAGATAAACGTCCTGCTCAACACTTTCAACTCTCTTTATCCCTAGGTGTAGGTAGTAAGTACACTGAAAGAGCTCAATGCTCTATGTCTTTTTGCTTACATGCAAAGGAATTATATGACCAGTAGACATGAAGAAAGTCATATTTTAAGCCTGTAGGTATCCACGGTTCCATACTACAGATGCCCAGGACTCAATCAGCAGTTTAAAATTTTAGATTGCATTGGACAGCAATCTCTTTTTCTCGCGTTGTTTTCCAGTGATTGCAAATCAAAACAGACGTATGAAAAGTAAAACCAAGAAGCCTCACAAGGATAAGGATTTTTAGTAAGTCATCTTACAAGGATTCGAGGCCAACACCCAAGTATTCTGATTTCTATTTCAGCAGGAGTGAGTACTTTCAGTCATCTTCGTAACAGCAACTTTTACAGCAGTTACCATGTAAATCATAGGCTGCTTCCTTATTGCCTTACATTTTTTCTCTTAAAAATGTTAAAGAAAACATGCTTGAAGTAAAACAGCAACAAAATACACAGAGGCAAAAATCCAATGAGGAAGTAGAAATGTGTAAGTTAAAATTCCGTTGCTCAGCTGTACAGTATCATTCCCTAGTGGTAAGCACTATTAAGATAACCATTTTATTTTACTGTGGTAAAATATATATATAACAAATTAACATCAGTTATATTCACAATGTAGTACAGACATCACCACTATGTATTTCCAAAACTTTCCATCACCCCAAAGAGAAATTCGGTACCCATTAGCAATAAGTCCCCAGTTGCTCCCTATCCTCAGCCCCTGGTAACCACTAATAAAATTACAGATATTTTATAAAGTGGGATCATACAATATTTACCCTTTTGTGTCTGACTTATTTCACTTAACAGGATGTTTTCAAGGTTCATCAATGTTACAGCATATATCAGAACGTCATTTCCCTTTGTGGCCGACTAACACTCTATTGTTTGTATCTATTATATTTTGTTTATTCTTCTGTTGATGGTCACTCGGGTTGTTTCCATTTGTTGGCTGTGGTGAATAATGCTACAATGAACATTGGTGTACAAGTATCTGAGCTCCTGCTTTCAATTCTTTTGGATATACACCTAGGAGTGGAATTGGTAGGTCATATGGTAATTCTATAGGGTCGCTATGAGTCGGAATTGCCTTGACGGCACTGGGTTTGGTTCTTTGGTTTTTTATGGTAATTCTATGTTTAACTTTTTGAGGAACTGCCGAAATGTTTTCCACAGTAGTTGTACCATTTTACATTCCCACCAGCAATGGACAAGGATTTCAATTTTTCTATATCCTTGCCAACGCTTGGTACTTTCAGTTGTCTTCTTTTTTATAATAGCCATCCTAGTGGGTATGAAGTAGTACCCCATTGTGGATTTGATTTGCATTTTCCTAACAACTGTATTTAAAAAATGTATATTGAAAATTTCAAATACACGCAAGCCTCGTAGCAATAATGTAACAAACTCTGATCTACTCACCCTGCAGCAGCAGTATTTGCCTATTTTTAATGTTTTTGAAACAAGCTGGCAGCTCAACCAGAATTTTCATATTTTTATAAAAGTGTTTCTGATCACTCTTTCTTGGCAAAGCAAAATAATGATGTCTAGATACATATTTTTTTCCAATGAAGTGAGAAGTTTTCACTTCTAGTAACATGTCTATATGACAAAATATTGAGCATTTTACCCTTACATGAGACTTCGCGACTGGAAAGATTCTGTAATATAATTTGCACACAAAAGTGGGGGGGAGTAGTAGCACTTCATGGCTTAATCTCAAAAGTTTCTCTAAAGTTGAAGTGATTTATTAAGACGGATTTAATGATTAATGGAACATGGTAAAATACTAACCATGCTCTCTCATCTGCCATGATCATTATTTATACAAATTAAGCAGAAGTCTCATTCCATGATGTTGATTTTTTAATATAACAAGTTCTACTACTGAAAGCAGAAGGTCAACACCAGACCTTCTAAACAACAAAGGAGGTTACTGTCTTAGGAGTACGACTGAGAGGCAGGAAAAAGACCCAGCCTATCCGTTTGTCTGAATTTCCTGATATTTAAATATTTCCTCACTTTGACAAAATTTAAAGACAAACCACAAATTGGAGGGAAAATGCAATATATGGTAGGTAATGGGTTAACATTTTTATAACAAATACAAAAAAAAAAAAAAAAAACCCAACAACAAACTACTTTCCCAATCAAAGAAAACAAAAAAGCAATTCATATAAAAAGAAATGTAAATGTCAGAGAACATAAGGGTAGCTAACATGTAATGTATGAGGCATTTACGGTAGCCAGGTACTTTCTAGGCACTTTTCATGTGCTACCATCTTTAATCTTCATATGGACTCTATGACATACTGTTATTATCAAAGTTGGTAAATCAGTCATACGGAAGTTGAGGCACTTACCCAAGGTCACCAGTAAGTGAACAGAGTCCAAAGAAGCCCCTCTTAACCATTTCACTAAATTGTCTTCCGGGGAAGTACAAAGAGTTTTAACTTCATTATTAAACAGGGAAATACAATTAAACCACTTTAAGAATTTTTTCATGCTAATTTTTTTTTAATTATAATTTTTAAAAATTGGTGAAGACTGGGAATTCTCAAAAAATGCTGGTAGAAGGGTAAAATTGTTACAGCCTTTCTGAAGGGCAGTTTAGCAATATGTATAAGAGCTTTTAAATTTTGCATTTGCTTTGAACTATCGTCTTAGTTTGTCTAGTGCTGCTGTAACAAATACCACAACTGGATGGCTTTAGCAAATTTAGTTTCTCACAGTTTAGGAGGCTAGAAGTTCAAATTCAGAGCGCAGCTCTAGGGAAAGTCTTTCTGTCTTCTGGAAGAATGTCTATTCGGCTTCTCCTTCCCAGTTCCTTGGAGATCTCCATGTGTCTTGGCATCTATCTTACCCCATCTCTCCTCTGCTTCCTTGCTTGTTTTATCTCTTTTACATTTCAAAAGAGATTGACTCAAGATACACCCTACAGTAACTAATCTTGTCTCGTTAACATAAAAAAAAAACCAAGCCCAGTGCCATCGAGTGGATTCTGACTCATAGTAATCCTATATCTCGTTAGCATAACAAAGAAAATACATTCCTAAGTGGGATTATAACCACGGGCATAGAGGTTAGGAATTTCAACACATATTTTTTAGGGAATGCAATTCAGTCCATAGCATTCTACCCTTTGGCTCCCAAAAATTCATGTCCTTGCCACATGCAAAACACATTCACCCCATCAAAAAAAAAAAACCAAACTCACTGCAGTCAAGTGGATTCTGACTCATAGCGACCCTACAGGACAGAGTAGAATTGCCTGATAGAGTTTCCAAGGAGCACCTGGCGGATTCAAACTGCCGACCTCTTGGTTAGCAGCTGTAGCGCTTAACCACTATGCCACCAGAGTTTCCAATTTACCCATCAACCACCCCAAAAGTCTTAAATCAACTCCAAGTTCAAAATCTCGTCTTCTGAATCATCTAAAAAAAAAATGGATGAGACTTTGGGCATATTCCATCCTGGGGCAAAATCCCTCTTCATTTGTCAACCTGTGAAATCTAGAATACAAGTAGTTTCCAAAGTATAATGGTGGAACAGGCACAAGGTAGACATTTCCATTACAAATGCAATGAATTGGAGGGAAAGAAGAGATAACAGGCACCAAGCAAGTCCAAATTTCAGCAGAACAATTTACATTAGCTCTCAAGGCTTGAAAATAATCCTCTGTTCTTTGGGACCATCTGAGCAAGGGCCTTGCCCTCAAGACTCTTGATGTTGGCCACAGCCTCTGGATTCTGGGTGGAGGGCAGTCAACCCTGGGCTTCAGCTCCACCTTCCAGGCCTACTGGGACAGGAAATCTGCTCCCTCAGCTTTAGGCGGCCCCATTTTCCTAGTCCATCGGAGTGGCAACCCCACCCCCTTGGTCCCAGCAGGCCCCGTTCGTCTGCTGCTTGAGCATAGCAGCCTTGCCCCCTCAGATTTGGGCAGTGGCCCAATCCCCCTAGCATACCTTAATGGCAGCCCCACACTCCAGAACTGAGCTGAAGCTCTGACTCTTTGAAGCCTAGGAGGCCGTGGCCCCATCCTTTGAAACCAAGAAGGTCCTGCTTACTGTGCTCCTTTCAACAGTTCTCCCGATCTCTGAGCTGCTCCACGGGTGGTCCTCTTCTTTTCTTGGAGGACAACACATGTAGCCCCTTTGGCCTGTTTCCTGTTTCCTTTCATTCTTTCTCTGTCCCCTTCAGTCTAAGCTGATGGGTCTTCTGCTGTGGTAGCTGGTAAGATCCATCAGTCACAGGCTTAATCTCTTTAACAAAAGATTGTGTAGCCACATCCTTGGTGAAAATTCTAGGACTTGTGCCCTCCATCTGTACAACAGATTTTTTTTTTTAATTGTAATTTTATCGGAAAACAAATATACAACTTGGAATGGATTTGAGGTAAATTGTTCCATAAGCAGATTTTCTTTAAGTGGCTAAACAAAGTTTAAAAAGCAAGTAAAAATAAAAGAAAATGTTTCTGGAATAAGGCCAACAGTACAAAAAAATAATGTACAAGTACCTGAATAATACACCCACTTTACAATAGTGCAACTTTAAGTACGTATTGTTGACTGTCCATAGTCCACACTGAGTTACAACTCCACACTTCAATAACAACATGCTGACGGTTCCTAAAGAAAACTATTTTTAAAAAAAGGCATAACCCAGATATTCCCTCATTTTACCAACTCCATCTAAGTTTAGATGTGCAGAAGAGCTTACTGTCTTAGTCGTCTAGTGCTGCTATAACAGAAATACCACAAGTGGAAGACTTTAACAAAGAGAAATTTATTTTCTCACAGTCTAGTAGGCCGGAAGTCCAAATTCAGGGTGCCAGCTCCAGGGGAAGGCTTTCTCTCTCTGTCGGCTCTGGAGGAAGGTCCTTGTCATCAATCTTCCCCTGGACTAGGAGCTTCTCTGCCCAGGAACCCCAGGTCCAAAGGATGCACTCTGCTCCCTGCACTGCTTTCTTGGTGGTATGAGGTCCCCCCAACTCTCTGCTTGCTTCAGTTTCCTTTTATCAGGTGGTGCAGGCCACACCCCAGGGAGACTCTCTTACATTGGATCAGGGATGTGACCTGAGGAAGGGTGTTACATCCCACCCTAATCCTCTTTAACCACAGGCAGAGATTATGATTTATAACACACAGGAAAATCATAAATGGAGGACAACTACACAATACTGGGAATCATGGCCTAAACAAGTTGACACATATTTTGGGGGGACACAATTCAATCCATGACACTTAGATGTACCCAGAGGAAGCGATATGCAAAATATTATTTGATCCATTTTCTAAAATAATGTTTCAGGACAAAGACAGTAAGATAAGGGAAGAAAACATGGAGGAATGAAGCCCTAATTACTATATATGCATATTATTTCAACAGCAGGGGGGAAACCTTTTACAGATAAGCTACAAAGAAAAAGCAAATAAACAATTTTTGTACAAGAAATTTAACACATTCTGTACAGTGTCTTCACTTTGCTGTCATCATTTGTACAAACTCTTCATAGCTTACTTGAACATCACCATCAATATCTGTTTCCCTGATCATTTCATCAACCTCTTCATCTGTTAACTTCTCTCAAGATTTGTCATCATGTGGCGAAGTTCTGTGCTACATTAACACAGCCACTGCCATCTTTATTGAACACACAGAGTGCTTCTCTAATTTCTTCTTTACTGTCTGTGTCTTTTATTTTTCTTGCCATCATTGTCAGAAATTCTGGTAAGTCAACTGTGTTATTACCATCAGCTTCTATTTCATTAATCATGTCCTGTAATTCACTTCTGTGGTATTCTGCCCAAGAGATCTCATTACAGTCCCCAATTCCTTTGTTTTATAGTTCCATTACCATCTTTGTCAAATAGTGAAAAATCTTTGAATTCTGCGATTTGCTCTTTGGTCAGTCGGTCAGGCATGATGCAAGTGCTAGTGGTCTCCAAGACGAGATCACACAACCAGTCATCATCTTGCTAGCTCCACTTAGACTTGTATAACAGAATTTTTCAAATATTTGAGTTTTGTTTTCATTTTGCACAATCAATTTTTAAGTCCATCTCAATCCTCTTGCATTTTACTATAAGCAGCAAGGAGAAAACACACAGCCCCTTTAAGATCCTGCTTGGAAATCTCTTTCAGCCAGATATCCAAGTTCATCACTTACAAGTTCTACCTTCCACCAAACATCTGAACATAATTCAGACAAGTTCTTTGCCGCTGCATAAAAAGCATCACCCTTCCTCCACTGTCCAACCACATGTTCATCATTCTCTTTTAAAGCCTCACCAGAAGCATATTTAACATCCACATTTCTAGCAACATTCTGTTGCAGACACTGTATGTATTCTCTAAGATGGCAGAGACTCTATAGCTCTCCTCATTTCCTTCTGAGCCCTCACCAGAATTGCCTGTGACGTCTACAATTCTTCCAACAGTCTCTTCAAAAGTAACCTAGGCTTTTACAATTAGGCATCTTAAAACTCTAACAGCCTCCACCCATTACCCAGTTCCAAAACCACTTCCACATTTTAGGTATCTGTTAAGAGCAGCACCCAACTCTTAGTACCAAATTCTGTCTTAGTCATCTAGTGCTGCAGTAACAGAAATACCACAAGTGGATGGCTTTAACAAACAGAAATTTATTTTCTCATAGTTTAGGTGCTGGCTCTAGGGGAAGGCTTTCTCTTTGTTAGCTCTGGAGGGCGGTCCTTGTCTCCTTGAGCTTCTGCTTCCTGGTTCTTTTGAGATCTTCATGAGCCTTGGCATCACGCTTCCCCCATCTCTCCTCTGCTCGCTAGCTTGTTTACTCTCTTTTATATCTCAAAAGGGATTCACTCAAGATACACCCTACACTGATCCTGCCTCATTAACATAACAAAGACAACCCATTCTCAAATGGGATTATAACCACAGGCACAGAGGTTAGGATTTACAACACATATTTTGGGGGAACTCAATTCAATCTATAAGAGTCAACAACCTTTAGCAGATAGATAAAGTTTGACTCCATGCTAGCTAGCTAATATAACTCTGCCCAGGTAATATACGGTGTTAACCTAACTGAAATGCACATGCCTTAAAGAAATGCCTTAAGGAGCTTATCCTTTAAAAAATGATGTTTATAGTTTCATGAGGTTTTATTTAATTACAAAAATCTACATGAACATTGTAAAATTTTGGAAAATACAGGAAAGGACAAGGAAGTAATGAAAACCATTTACAGCTCCACAATTGAAAGGAAATTGCTATTAACATTTTGATGTGTATTATTCAAGTTTTTGTTTCAGAATATATGTATGATAGTGCTGCACATTCTCTTCCCTTTACCTTCTTTTTCTTCTTAAAAGAGCATGTATATTTTTCATGCTATTAGATAGCCTTCTAAACTCTGTGACTTATGTAGCAGCCAGTGCCTCATTATCATGCATTAAAGTTATTTCCAAATTTTTGTTAGAACATGTGATTAAAATATTTATAGTGATGGGCTTCACATATCCTTGCTTTATTCTCAATAGAGTATAATAGGTGTTATGGATTGAATTATGTCACCTAGAGCGATATCCTAGGCATTAGTGAGTTGAAATGGACCGGTCTTGGCCATTTTGAATCAGACAATCGTTTGGTCTACTATGCTGGGAATGACAACTTGATGAGGAATGGCATTGCATTCATTGTCCAAAAGAACATTTCAAGATCTATCCTGAAGTACAATGCTGTCAGCGATAGGATAATATCCATATGTCCAGTTAATACAACTATTTCAAATTTACACACCAACCACTAAGGTCAAAGATGAAGAAGTTAAAGATTTTTACCAACTTCTGCATTCTGAAACCAATCAAACATGCAGTCAGGATGCATTGATAATTACCGGTGATTGGAATGTGAAAGCTGGAAACAAAGAAGGATTGGTAGTTGGAAAATATGGCCTTGGTAATAGAAACAATGTTGGATCCTGTCCTATAATTTTGCAAGACCCACGACTTCTTCATTGCAAATACCTTTTTTCAACAACATAAACGACTATAAACATGGACCTCACTGGAGGGAATATGCAGGAATCATACCAATTACATCAGTGGAAAGAGACGATGGAAAAGCTCAACATCATCAGTCAGAACAAGGCCAGAGGCTGACTGCAGAACAGGCCATCAGTTGCTCATATGCAAGTTCAAGCTCAAGTTGAAGAAAATTAGAACAATTCCACAAGTGCCAAAGTATGACCTTGAGTATACCCCACCTAAATTTAGAGACCATCTGAAGAACAGATTTGACACATTGAATGCTAATAACCAAAGACCAGACGAGGTTGTGGAATGACATCAAGGACATCATACGTGAAGAAAGTAAGAAGTCATTAAAAAGACAGGAAAGAAAGAAAAGACCAAAATGGATGTCAGAAGAGACTCTGAAACTTGCTCTTGAATGTCGAGTAGCTAAGGCAGAAGAAAGAAATAATGAAGTAAAAGAGCTGAATAGAAGATTTCAAAGGGCAGCTTGAGAAAACCAAGTATTATAATGGCATGTGCAAAGACATGGAGATAGAAAACCAAAAGGGAAGAACACACTCAGCACTTCTCAAGCTGAGAGAACTGAAGAAAAATTCAAGCCTCAAGTTGTAGTAGTGAAGAATTCTACGGGGAAAACAGTAAACCATGCAGAAAGCATCAAAAGAACATAGAAGGAATATACAGAGTGACCGTACCAAAAAGAATAGATCGACGTTCAATCATTTCAACGCAGCATATGATCAAGAATCGATGGTACTGAAGGAAGAAGTCCAAGCTGCACTGAAGACATTGGTGTAAACAAGTCTCCAGGAATTGACGGAAAACCAACTGAAATGTTTCAACTGGAAGTGCTCACTGGTCTATGTCAAGAAATTTGGAAGACAGTTACCTGGCCAACCAACTGGAAGAGATCCATATTTATGCCTATTCCAAAGAAAAGCGATCCAACAGAATGCGGAAATTATCAAACAATATCATTAATATCACACACAACTCAAATTTTGCTGAAGATAATTCAAAAGCTGTTGCAGCAGTACATGGACAGGGAACTAACTGCCAGAAATTCAAGCCGCATTCACAAGAGGACATGGAACGAGCAATACCGTTGCTGATGTCAGATGGATCCTGGTTGAAAGCAGAAAATACCACAAAGATGTTCACTTGTGTTTTATTGACTATGCACAGGCATTCGACTACATGGATCATAATAAATTATGGATAATATTGCAAAGAATGGGAATTCCAGAACACTTAACTGTGCTAATGAGGAACCTGTACATAGACCAAGAGGCAGTTGTTCAAACAGAACAAGGGGATACTGAGTGGTTTAAAGTGAGGAAAAGTGTGCATTAGAGTTGTATCATTTCATCATACTTATTGAATATGTACGCTGAGCAAATAACCCAAGAATCTGGACTATATGAAGAAGAAAGAGGCATCAGGACTGGAGGAAGACTCATTAACAACCTGTGTTATGTAGATGACACAACCTTGCTTGCTGAAAGTGAAGAGGACTTGAAGCACTTGTCGATGAAGATCAAAGACTATAGCCGTCAGTATGGATTACACCTCAACATAAAGAGAACAAAAATCCTCACAACTGGACCAATAAGCAATATCATGATATATGGAGAAAAGACTGAAGTTGTCAAGGATTTCATTTTACTTGGATTCACAATCAACGTCCATGGAAGCTGCAGTCAAGAAATCAAAAGACGCAGTGCACTGAGCAAATGTGCTGCAAAAGACCTTTTTAAAGTGTTAAAAAGCAAAAATGTCACTTTAAGGACTAAGGTGTGCCTGACCCAAGCCATGGTATTTTCAAATGCCTCATATGATTGCAAACGCTGCACAATGAATAAAGAAGACCAAAGAAGAATTGATGCCTTTGAATCATGGTGTTGGTGAAGAATATTGAATATACCATGGACTGCCAAAAGAACGAACAAACCAGTCTTGGAAGTACAGTCAGAATGTTCCTTAGAAGCAAGGATGGCGAGACTTCGTCTCATGTACTTTGGAGATGTTATCAGGAGGGACCAGTCCCTGGAGAAGGACATCATGCTTGGTAAAAAGGAGGGAAGACCCTCAATGAGATGGACTGACACAGTAGCTGCTACAATGGGCTCAAGCATAACAACGATTATGAGGATGGTGCGGGATGGGGCGGTGTTTTGTCCTGTTGTACATAGGGTCCTATGAGTTGGAACTGACCTGATAGCACCTAACAACAACAAACTCAGGGACAGAGTTGCCATCCCAATAGGCCTGGAAGGAGAAGCTGAAGCCCATAGCAAGTGGCCTCCACTCCGAATCCAGACAGTGCGGCCAATATCCAGCATCTGGAGGGCAGGGCTGCTGGCCTATTTTCAAGACTTGAGAGCTAATGTAATTTGTTCTGCTGGGTTTTGAACTTGCTTGCTGCCTGTTATCTCTTCTTTTCCTCTAATTTCTTCCATTTGTCATGGAAATGTCTACTTTGTGCCTTTCCTACCACTGTACTTTGGAAACAGATAACCTGTATTCTAGATTTCACAGGTTCACAGATGAAGGGGAATTTTGCCCCAGGGTGGAATACACGCAAAGTCTCAACCGTATTTGATTTAGATGATTCAGAAGATGAGATTTTGGGCTTGGAGTTGATTTAAGAATTTTGGGATGATGTGATGGGGTGAATGTGTTTTGCATGTGGCAAGGACATCAATTATTGGGAGCCAAAGGTTAGAATGTGTCCCCTAAAAATATGTGTTGTAAATCCTAACCTGTATGCCTGTGGTTACTATGGTTATAATCTCCTTTGGGAATGGGTTGTCTTTGTTATGTTAATGAGGCTGGATTAGTACAGCCTGTATCCTGACTCAATTTTTTTTAGGTATAAAAGAGATTCAACAAGCAAGGGAGCAGAGGAAAGATGGGGTAAGATAGGTGCCAAGACACATGGAGATCTCCAAGGAACCAGGAAGCAGAAGCTGAAGAGATAAGGACTTTCCTCCAGAACCAACAAAGACGGAAAGGCTTCCCCTAAAGCCGGCGCTCTGAGTTTGGACTTCTAGCCTCCTAAGCTGTGAGAAAATAAATTTCTGTTTGTTAAAGACATCCACTTGTGGTATTTCTGTTACAGCAGCACTAGATAACTAAGACAATGCCCAATATACTCTACTATGCACCAGATGGATGGGAAAGAGAATGAGGAAATTTAGATGAACAAGGCAAGAATAGGTAATATATGTCTTCCTTGCATCTTGGCCAAGACTTATAAGGCACTATGGTGGAAGGTTACAGGTGGTTAGAGGACAGTGCCACGCACCTGAACATTAGCGACCTGCTTGTTGGTATCCCACTAGTTCTAGACAGCTCCGTGTTTATATTCTGTACTGCTCTTCTAAACCCATGAAAAAGCTATTTGGGGAAATAAATATGAGGAGCAAAATGTAATGTGACCACATAGAAAAGGGCTTTGGCAGAAGATGATCATGAATAGTCAGTCATTCCTTCTCATAACCAAACAAGCATAAAGTTATGGGTCCTAAGTTATGTGAAGGTCTAAACTCACTTAATGGCCTTTTTTTTTTACTGCTCTTCTAAACCCATGAAAAAGCTATTTGGGGAAATAAATATGAGGAGCAAAATGTAATTTGACCACATAGAAAAGGGCTTTGGCAGAAGATGATCATGAATAGTCAGTCATTCCTTCTCATAACCAAACAAGCATAAAGTTATGAGTCCTAAGTTATGTGAAGGTCTAAACTCACTTAATGGCCTAAATTCATAATCTCTAAGGAGTGGGAAAGGAAGGGGGTGGGGTAAACATTCTCTTTGGAGGTACAGAGAAGGAAGCATCTGCTCGACTGCTGCCCATTTCCCTGGCCCAGCCTGGCCTCAGAAAAATTGGTCCCACTGACCTAGAATATCTTCTGGTTCCCAGGGAGGAGGCCTTTGGAAAACTACAACAGAAATTCAACTAAGAGGCTGCTACTCCTAAGAAGGTTCTAGAATGGCTAAAAGTGTATACCTTGCTGAAGATACATTGGGCACAAAAAGAACATCAAAATAACCTATATATCCAGTAGCTTGATTCTGTACTGTAAGATCCTATACAGAGAACCACAGAGAGTAAGAAAAAAATAGCAAACTATCCACTGACCTTCCTTGTCTCACTGTGATAAACAAAAATGTAATAAGCCTTGGTAAGTTGTATTTATAAAGTTGCTAAAATAAGTCCTGCTTTGATTCACGTGAAGATTAAGAATTCAAAAGAAAATTTGAAACCAACTACTAGAAATCTGCTTCTGCTTTCTAATTCTCTTTTCAGGCACACAGATAGCCTGTCCTGAGAGCTAGACTCAAAAGGGAAGGAAGGGGAAATTGCTTAAGCCTTCTTTTACTGATCAACAAGATTTTAAGCAAGAGAAGACAAAGACATTCTTCTCTTCTCAAGTAAGAGAAGATGATAGTCTCCCAGGCTCTAAAATTGTAGGAGCAACAGAATCACCTGGAGAACTTCTCACAGTACAGATGCCTGGGCCCTTAATGCACAACCAAATTTGTGGCCCATTCCACTGATACCTGATCATGGCAGTTCCAGGGAAATTATAATAATGGTCCCCAGTTGGAGGCAGTCTTGATGAATAAACAACTGATAGGGAAGGAAAGTGGTAGCTGCTGCTCTCTCACTGGAAAGCTAGTGGCTTCCATTAGATGGCATGGAGGCTAGGTCAAGGTCAACTGAGATTCACTTTCAGCCTGTTGTTAGCTGCCGTCAATTCAGTCTCTGACTTATTGTGACATCATGCATGACTGAACGGAAAGCTGCCTGGTCTTGTGCCATCCTCATAATTAGTTGTGGATCAGACTCTTGTGATCCATAGGGTTCCCAGTAGCTGATTTTTTCAGAAGTAGCTCCCCAGACCTTTCTTCTTAGTCCATCTTAGTCTGGAAGCTCTGCTGAAACCAGTTCACAACAAGCCTCTACTAACAGGTGGTGTACACTGGCTAGGAATCAAACCCTGGACTCCCACATGGAAGGAGAGAATTCTGCCACTGAACTACCACTGCCCTCATGCTTTCAGCCTGCTGAGGCAGAAAAACAATCTACCAACCCCAAAAGGCAGAGTAACCAAGAATATTAGAGATCATTTATTCCAACCCTTTAATTTTAGAATTGACAAATTGCTATAGGCACTAACCAAAAGAGAATATGAACAAAACTGAAGATTGAGCTTTACTACGAGACACCCTCAGGTACATGAGTAAATTCTGTAACATCATCCATAGCGAAAAAATGAAGGAAGACCATACTCCATTAGCTAAATACTCTGGCCATTGGAACCTGGGCCCTTCTGTGCAAGCCTAATGTATTTGGCACATAAAATATTGAAATTTTCTGCCATATCAGGAAGGAAAGATTTAGAAAGCAAGTTCCTACCTATCTCAGAAAATCAATGAGCGGTCTGATAAATACAGAAATAACCAATATGCCAGGTGCTACAAAGAACAAGCATGAATATCTTGTTCCTTACTTGCTTCTAAGGGAACCAGCTATAAACACAATGCTAGAGTCATATCTCCGATCATTAATGAGAGACTTTGTGCCTGCTTATTCTAAGCACAACAAGAAAACAACTGCTCATATATTAAGCAAATTTTGTTCAATACCAGGAAACAAACGCCAGACGCGGAGATATACAATGTAAAGCAGAGCAACGCACGAACCATGTGGGGTTTATTATGGAGTTCAATTTGTAGATTACAGAAGGGGAACTAATCCAAGAACACAGAAGGAACTTCCTTTCTGTATTTATGACAAATGTCTTAAAGGCTTTATGTCTGTGTGTGTGTGTGTGTATCAGTGATGTCCAGTTGATTCTGACTCATAGTGACCCCATGTATACTCCACAGGGTTTTCGATGGCCGATACTTTGGAAGTAGACTGCCAGACCTTTCTTCCAAGGTGCCTTTGGGTGGATTCGAACCTGCAACTTTTCAGTTAGCAGCTAAGCTAACTAGTTAGCAGCTAAGTTAAGCTCTTAACCATTGGCACCACTCAGGGACTTGCTTAAAGATTTTCTGGTTGCTATCAAGTCGGTTCCAACTCCTAGTGACCCCATAGCACAGAAGAGAGTCTGCCCCATAGGGTTTCCAAGGCTGTAAATCTTCACAGAAGCAAACTGCCACATTTTTCTCCTGCGGAGCAGCTGGTGAGTTCGAACTGCTGACCTTTGAGTTAGCAGCCGAGCACTTAACCTCCGCACCACCAGGGCTCCTTTTAAAGACTTTACTCCTTTTTAATTTGAATTCATAAAGTTTAAGATTCTTACTTCCATAGGAACTAAAACACACACACATGCACACACACACAGGCTTTGCATGTGGTATTGGCTGTTCATGAAATTAAGGAAACCTTGCCCCGACTCATGGGGCAGCGCCTCACTTATCTCAATAATACCCATGTTCTGACTTTCAGATTTTATAATCTTTCTTTCCAGTATCTTGATTTTATACCAAATTTTAAAGTATTGTTACAAGAAAATAACAATTAGAAACCAGAATGTATCTTTGTGTCTGGGACCATCACTAGCCCACAAGGCGTCTTACTAAGTTTTTGTGTAAGGCCCATAGCACGTCTTTGTGGAAACTGGAAGAGTGCCTCTTTCTCTGGGTGGATGCCACCCTGCAGCAAGGTCTGGTGAGCTGGAAGCCCCTCTTCCTCATCGCCAGGCACCCTTTGCTGGTCACAGCCTGCACTGCCCCATTTGTTAGTCCTCTCAACTTTGACCAGTCCCCCTGCCAAAGACACCTGATAGAGGCCAGGAAATTCCACAGGCTCTGTGTCATAGTAACTTAGCAATTGCTTTTTTCGCAAACACCATAGTTACACAGGAAACCCTGGTGGCTCAGTGGTTGAGTTCGGCTGCTAAACAAAAGGGTAGCAGTTTGAATCCACGAAGTGCTCCTTGGAAGCCCTAAGGGTTGGTGCTTCTCTGTTCCATAAGGTCGCTATGAGCTGGAATCGACTCGACAGCAACGGGTTTGGGTTTTTTTGGTTTACAGTAACACAATGCTTAAAGGACGACAGGTGTATTTTCCAGAACAGGTTGATTCAGAACCATAGAATGATCATTTCACTCAGCTGAGTGACACCCAGTGCACAATCTCTTGATTAAAAAGTAACACTTCTAAGAAGGAGAAAATCATCCTTTGATTGTCTAAAAAAGTATAGGTTAAAATAAAAAAAAGCTCCTAAAGGTCTTATTCTCTTGCTGCCTTAAAGTTAATTAAAAACAAAACAAAACTTGTGCTGGCTCTAAAGTGCATTGGGTAAAAACTACATATTTTGCTCTATAATTAACATTAAGTCAGCATTTGCAATGTGTCAAACCTAGTGCTAAGCACTGTGCAGATATTAATTCATTTATCCCTATGTGCCACCACCCGTCTGTGAGTTTGTCATACTTTGGTGGCTTGCATGTTGGTATGATGCTGGAAGCCATGTATCTGGTATTTCAAATACCAGTGGGTTTGCCTATGGTAGAGAGGTTTCGGTGGAGCTTCCAGGCTAAAATAGACCAGGAAGAAAGGCCTGGTGATCTACTTCTGAAAATTAACCAATGAAAATCTCTGGATCACAAGAGAACATTGTCCAACTCACTTGCTTTGGACATGTCATCAGGAGGAATCAATCACTGGAGTAAGACATCATGTTTGATGAAGTAGAGGGCCAGTGAGGGCGAGGAAGGCCCTCAGAGTGAGATGGATTAGCACAATAGCCGCCACAAGGGACTCAAAGTTGCTGGTGATTATGATGATGACACAGGACCAAATAACATTTCGTTCTATTGTACCTAAGGTCACCATGAGTTGGAGGTGACTTGACAACAGCTAACAACAACAATCCTCATATGATATTATCATCATTCCATTTTATAGGTGTGGAAACTTGAGACTTAATAAATTTAAGCCATTTGCTTAAAGTCACACAGTTAATAAATGTGGTGATACCTGAATTCACCCATCTGTAAACCACAAAGCTATTCCTTTTCCCTAAATGTCCCCCCAAAAGGTCTCCAAATCTTTAATCATATAGGGAATTTATTACCTATTGAGATTTTATACTTGAAACAATTATCAGCATCTAACCTGGATCTGGATTAACACATAGAAATATTTTCACCATTAGTATCACAATAATTTCTTCACATCACTGCGATGTTTCAGTTATTAGAGCATTCAATCAGAAAGTGACTAATCACATCTTTCCAAAAGTCCACAAAATCATTAACATTCATAAATAATTTTTCTTATAACAAAGATACAGTGTGGTTATGACTCACCCAAGGCTGTGTTGAAGTAACAGAGCACTGATGCTTGGAAAGGTCCCTGGGTGGTGTGAACAGTTTATGCTCTACTAACCTAAAGGTTGGCAGTTCAAACCCACCCAGTGACACCACGGAAGAAAAGCCTGGTGATCTGCTTCCACAAAAGACTACAGCCAAGAAAACCCTATGGGGCATTTCTACTCTATAACACATGTGGTCGCCAGGTGTTAGACTTGGAATCGACTCAATGACATTAGGTTTCTGATACGTGGGAAATGTAAGTTTTAGTTAGGTGCATGGAAGCAATGGCTGAGGAAATGATAGTACCTGAGCTCTCTGCGGGAGAAGAGAAAAGCACTAGAAGGTCAAGGTTGAAGTCGTGTGTACAGGTTTTTCCACTATTATCTATATTACCCTTTACAAGCTAGAACAGCTGTTGCTGTATCTTACATCTGATTTGATTTTGGCCTTGGAATATAAAGCAAACTTCTGGCTGAAAAATACAGAGGAAATCTATACAGAAAAGGAAATGATGCAGGATAAATTTTTAACACATGTAAAAACATATACACCTTTGATCAAACTATACATTTCATACCTCTTTCATGGAGTGGAAACCCTGGTGGCATAGTGGTTAAGTGCTACGGCTGCTAACCAAACGGTCGGCGGTTCAAATCCGCCAGGCACTCCTTGGAAACTATGGGGCAGTCCTACTCTGTCCTATAGGGTTGCTATGAGTTGGAATCAACAACAGCACTGGGTTTCATGGAGTATTTTTTTAAAAAGAGAAATCAGTAATTCCCAGAGTCATCAATGACCTAAACATTTCTGACTCCTTAATTCAAGTTAGGAAAAATCCCACAGGATTTTTAAATTCCTTTTGGTGTTTCCTTTTATCTTAGACATATTCCCTTGAGCCACTGATTCTAATCTTGTTGGATGATTACTCCTTTTAAATTGTCTGAGCAAACAAATTCTTATTTTTGGCTGAGATTTTCTACATAAAGGGCAGAACTATCTGTAATATAACATCATCGAGGTGTGGGGTTTTCATAAAAACCGAAGATTCTCCCTTCTAATGTTAAAGGTATTTCCTCATTTTTTGTTGGAATTTGCTTCTAAAATGCATTTATAAACGTTATTGCTTCCTTAAAGAGAGGACACTGGACACAATTTAGTGATGATGCAGACTGTCATTATTTTTAAAAGCTTTACACTGTATGGTAATGCAGTTTTGTTTGCTTTAAAATATTTTTCTTTCCTTAGGTTTAAAATGTCAAACTCTACCTCACTTATCTCCATACACCACCACTCTCAGTCTCCTTACAGGCTGTGGCAGGCTAAGATATTAGATAACCAACCATGTAGTAATGGAAACCCTGGTGGCATAGTGGTTAAGTGCTATGGCTGCTAACCAAAGGGTAGGCAGTTTGAATCCTCCAGGTGCTCCCTGGAGATTCTATGGGTCAGTTCTACTCTGTCCTATAGGGGCGCTATGAGCCTTAATTGACTCAAAGGCACTGGGTTTGGTTTTTGGTTTTTTAGTAATGGTAAGCTGCCTGTGGGTCAGCGTCCCTCTGAAATCAAACCTAGTAAGTAAAGTGAGGAAAGAAACTAAGTTCAGTGACAAATAAAATGTCCTTTATGAGGTAGTCATTGTGCTAGACAATTGATGTATAATCAATAAACAATCTTCACAATAACCTTGTCAGGAGGGTATTATTTTCAACTGATTAACAGCTGGGCCCCAGGAAACTTAAGTTCCTTATCCAATTCACACAGTTAGTGAGACAGAGGCTGGGATTTGAATCCACATCTATTCAGGTCTTATGTTCATGCCCTTTTCACTATATACTCCATTGAAATGTGTGAACAGTTGAGGTTGTGAGGTGTTAACGTTGTTAAGAAACATTTTTCCCACTCTGATGGTCTCTCTCCACCACCTCCAGCTAAGGGGTCACTTATCTAACTGGTAAATCTAGAAGGAGAAATAGTCCATGGCAGCCCAGCCTCTTTTTCTTTCTCTTAGAAGTGGGGCTACCATGGGGATTCCACGTTCTCTGCTCTGTTTCTGGGTGTGGGTGGAAGAGGTCAGCTCTGGCCAATGCTCGTAGGGAGGGTAAGTCCACCTAATTCTGGGTTCAGGATTATGAAGCACAGTTCCCCACAGATATAAGCCACACCCTCCAACCTTGTCTATCAGTAACAAAGGTGACACTTTGGCCCGTGGCTGCTTTCTCCTTCTTATTTCTCAATTGGTACAGAATCCAGGCAGGAAAGGGAAAGCCACTGATTGTACTCCCTTCTCAATGAACCCAGTAACCACGTTACATCAAAGAAAGTAACAGCAGAAAAAGCCTTTAACGATTATCTTGTTCATTGCCTTCATTTTTCAAATGAAGAAAGAGAAGCTCAGTGTATTAGGTGACCTATAGATAATGACGGAAAGAGGGTTATTAGGAAGGCAGAAAAAAAACTGTTATGAAACAGACATTTCCAGTTATAGCCAAATATATGTATATATACATACATACATATATACATACACACATATAATTTTCAGAAGCCTAGCATATATTATTGTTAGCTGCCATTGAGTTGGCCCCTGACTCATGGAGACCCTATGCACAACGGATTGAATTGTTGTGATCCATAGGGTTTTCACGGACTGATTTTCGGAAGTAGATCACCATGTCTGTCTTCCTAGTCTGTCTTGGTCTGGAAGCTCCACTGAAACCTGTTCAGCATCACAGCAACATGTAAGCCTCCAATGGCAGAGAAGTGGTGGCTACACGTGAGGTGGACTGGCTAGGAATGAAACACAGGTCTCCTACACGAAAGGTAAGAATGCTACCACTGTAGATATTAAGACTTCAATAAATGATAGATATTAATCTTGCTATTTTAATGCCAGATAGTATCTGGACTATTTTATTGCCTAGTGCTTCTATAACAGAAATACCACAAGTGGATGGCTTTAACAGAAATTTATTTTATCACAGATTTTTTTTTTTTTTTTTTTTTAGGAAGCTAGAAGTCTGAATCCATAGTGCTGGATCTAGGGCAAGGCTTTCTCTCTCTGTCAGCTCTGGGGGAAGGTCCTTGTCTCTTCAGCTTCTGCTTCCTGGTTCCTTGGAGATCTCCATGTGTCGTGACATCTATCTTACCCTATCTCTCCTCTGCTCACTTGCTTGTTTAATTCCTTTTATATCTGAAAAGAAATTGACTAAAGATACATGTACACTAATCCTGCCTCATTAACATAACAAAGACAATCCATTCCCAAATGGGATTATAACCACAGGCATAGAGGTTAGGATTTACAACGCATATTTTGGGGAGACACAATTCAGTCCATAACATGAACTATGAAAATATCAAATTGTCAGATTTCCGTGATGTAACAACCATCAATTCACATCCTACTTTCTTAAGCTGACTTCCTAAATGCTTCCTTCTTCTCCCCATATTTGTGGAGGTTGCAAAAAAATAATTTACCACACATTCTCTGCACCTTGTCCCATCAAGAGGTAGTGACTACTTCTCAACTGCTTGAATTGAGCTTGGCGATGAAAACTGGGACTTGTTTTAGTCAATGGAACATTACGCTTATTCAAAAGGGCTTGTTGTTGGGAACCCTGAGACCACTATGTGAAGAAAGCTGAGCTAGCCTCCAAGAGATTAAGGCCCAGCATTCTCAGTAATCCCAGCTTTGCCCAAACACCCCAGCTATCCCGACTGACTAACCACATGAATGGGCCCAGGAGACACCAACAAGCAACTGTTCGGCCAATCAGCAGAATCACGAGAAATAATAAGTCATTGTTTTTTAAGCCACTAAGATTTGTGGTTTCTTATGCAGCAAAAGCTAACTGATACAGAAATAGGTATATAGAAGCAGCATGCTGCTATGTCAAAAACCTAAAACATGAAGCATTAGCTTTGAGACCAGACAGCAGGTGAAGGCTAGAAAAGCAATGAGGTAACTGTTAGCAAAAACTGGGAAAATGGTAAGCCAACTGTCAGTAGAACCTGGAAAAGTGGTGAGGAAATTGCTGTAGCAGGCTGGGGAAAACGTCACCCGTATCATGTAGTAGCAAAACTATTGGATTGTGCTGAGCAAAATAAGTCATTCGCAAAAGTACAAGTATTGTATGATCTCACTTATATGAAATAAGCAAATACATAGAAACCAAAGATTCCTAGTGGTTATGAGGGTCAAGTGGGGCAGGGAGGAAAGGGGAGTTTTTGCTTAGGGGTACTGAGTTTATGTTAATGGTGATAGAATGATTTGGAAAAGGACAGTGACAATGGTTGTACAAATGAAGAATGTAATCAATGTTACTGAATTGTCCTCATAGAAACTGTTGAGAAAGTGTGTTTTGTTATGTTCATTTTCATTATAATAAAATTTTTCAAAGATTGGAAAAAGTGTTGCCTGGGGTGGCTTGAAAGATAGAAAATAAATTTTGAATCTAGCTGCAAAGATCCCCAAATAAAATGTCAAATGTGTCAATTGAGTGCTTCTAGCTGTACAAGATAAAGTTCTGTATGAGAGAGGTGAGCTAAAAAAGGAATTGTCTAGTTAGAAAAAAAATTTTTTTTTTTTAGTTAGAGAACAGTTTATTTAGAGAAAACATATAGGAGCCAGAACTCATGAGATTAGAAAATAAAATGCTGTTACCTCTCTAGTCTATCCAGCTGGAAAAATATTCCCCAAATAAGAAATGACTTTAAAGATCTTTGTAAAATTTAACATGGTGCCTAGCAGACCTTCTCAGCCAGATAAAAGAGATGCTAAGACCCTTAAGGATGCTGTCTGATAGCAGCCTGACACTCAGCCCAAAGAAAGGCCTGACTTAAAAAAAAAAAACTGTGGATGTGGCTTTCAGGTATATGAACCTTAATCAGATTCCTAGGAAATCCACAAAGTTTTTAAGAAAGTTGTAGTAATAAAAACACCACTAGCTTGGCCTAAGAGAGATAAAGACTATTCAAATGAAAAGAGGCCTCTGGGTCCCCAATTTTTATTAGCAGGGATTAGTCCAAGAAAGCCATTTAGAAGTAAAAGTGGGCAAATTCTTACGGGAAAATAAGATTGTTTCAGAGAGTGGAGCCAAGAGTAGTGGAGAACTATAAACTAGTGAACCACTCCTGAGGATCAGGATTGGTCCTAATCAAGGGACATTCCCTGGCCCAGGGGAACCTAGCAGCATGTACCCGGCTTGATACACTTGCTATGGACCAGTGACTGTCATATGTATCCCATTCTTATTTTCTTTTGTTTTTTGAATGGAGTCTCTGTTGATGTTACCCTTCCCTTGTCTTTCCATTGTATGCTGTGTATGTGTGGGGCAGATAACATGTCTTTCTAGTTCATTGGCTTCAGGATCAGAGCGTCTGCATCTGAGTTGTGGTAACTGAGGAGTTCTCATCTGCATCCAGATCTGAAGCAGATTATGAGATCCTGGGCTTAGAGCGTGACGACGCAATAGGATGAGACTTTTAAGAACCCTGGAATGGAATAAGCAGTTTTTTTTGGTCAGAGAAATGTGAATAATTTTTACTAGAGATAGACTACAGTAGATTGCAAAAAATGGCCTTAGCAGTATCTCCCATCAAGAGTGGTGTCACTGTATATACCCAAAAGACTTGAACACAGAGACTAAAACAGACACTTACACACCAATGTTCATTGCAGCAGTATTCAGAATAGCCAAAAGGTGGAAACAACCTAAATGCTCATCAAAGGATGAATGGATGAACAAAACTGGTACATATATACTGCTCAGCCTATTGGAGAAATGAAGTCTTGATACATGCTACAATATGGATGGAGCCTGAAGACATTATACTGAGTGAAATAAACGAATCACAAAAGGACAAATATTGTATAACCTCACTTGTATAAACAGACAAGAACAGGCAAATGTATAGAGACCAAAGTTTATCAGTGGTTACCAGGGGTGGAAGGGAAGCGGAAAGGGGAGGTTATTGCTTATGCTTATGGAGTACTGAGTTTTGGTTAATGCCTATGGAAAAGTAGTACTGATTATATGTAGGGTTGCATAGCCAATTAATGTAATTGCTGTCAATAAGTTGTACACCAGTAGAAAGTTGAATTGGCAAAAGTTGAGTGATATATTTACAATAATGACCAAAAAAAAAAAAAGCTGCTGAGGCTGCTTATGTACAACCAAACACCTCATGGGATTCAGTTCTTTGGTGCAGAGGTTTAGGGCCAAGTTTTCATGGGACATCTCAGTTAACTGGCCTAATAACATATTTAGTGCTTCTGTTCTCCTAGTTCACTGAGTAGTGCCTGGGGTCTTAAAAGCTTGCAAGCAAACATCCAAGGCGCAACAATTAGTCTCTATTTGCCTGGAGCAACAAAGGAATCAGAAGAGTCAGGAATAGGAGGAGGAAATGGAATGCGTGGCTAATTGCCTCTGTGAACAACTGCCTCCTTTGCCATGACAACAGGAGAACTGGATGGTGCTCAGCAACTATTACTGGACATTTTGATCAAAGATTCTATAGAAGAATTCTGATCAAAAGGGGGAAAATGCAGAACAGAATTTCAAATTCTCATGGAATCCAGGCTTTCTGAAGCCAAGGAGACTAGATGAAGCCCCCCAAAGCTGTTGCCCTGAGATTATCTTTAAACCTTAAACTAAAAATATCCCATGAGGTCTCTTAAAACCATAGTTTTGCTTAACTAGTAAAGAATGTTTGCCTCGACACTGTGCTCTTTTAAGATCTATATACATGGGATCAAGCTGACAACAGCAACTTGAAAGATTAGACAAGAAACTTAGAGGGCAGTGAGTTTATGTTAATGGGGGAGAAACAATTCAGAAAAAGAGGATGAAAATAGTTACACAACTCAAACAATATAATCAATGTCACGGAATTGTACATGTAGGAACTTGAACTGGTGCATATTCTGCTGTGTATATTCTCAACAACAAAAAACTGTATATATATATAGAGAGAGAGAGAGAATGGTATTACTGTTTTGCAGCATTTTTCATAACAGCCAAAATGTGGAAACCACCAAAATGTTCTTCAACAGATGAATGGATAAGCAAAATGTAGTATACACATACACAACGGAATGCTACACAGCCATAAAGAGAAATGATGTCCTGACGCATGCCACTACATGGATGAACCTTGAACACATCATATAAGTCAAATGCAAAAAGGCAAATATTGTATGATCTCACTTATATGAAATAGGCAAATACATAGAAACCAAAGATTATTAGTAGTTACCAGAAGTGGGAGGGAGGGGTGTCTTAGTCATATAGTGCTGCTATAACAGAAATACCACAAGTGGATGGCTTTAACAAAGAGAAGTTTATTCTCTCACAGTTCGGTAAGCTAGAAGTCCGAACTCAGGGCACTAGCTCCAGGCAAAGGCTTTCTCTCTCTGTCAGCTCCAGAGGAAGGTCCTTGTCATCAGTCTTCCCTTGGTCTAGGAGCATCTTAGTGCAGGGATCTCAGCTCCAAAGGACACTCTCTGCTCCTGGCACTGCTTACTTGGTGGTATGAGATCCCCGTGTCTCTCTGCTCACTTCTCTTTTATATCTCAAAAGAGACTGGCTTAAGACACTATCTAATCTTGTAGATCTCATCAAGATAACTTCCACTAATCCATCTCATTGCATCATAGTGATAGGATTTACAACAGATAGGGAAATCACATCAGATGACAAAATGGTAGACAATCATACAGTACCGGGAATCATGACTTAGCCAAGTTGACAGGTATTTTGGGGAGCGGGGGCACAATTCAATCCATGACAAGGGGTAAGGGAGAGTTTTTGCTTAGGGTGCACTCAGTTTACGTTAATAGTGATGGAATAATTTAGAATAGGATAGTGAGAATGGCTGCACAACATGAAGAATGTAATCAATGTCACTGAATTATACATGTAGAAATTGTTGAACTGGTGAATGTTTTGTTCCACATATTTTAGCCACAATGAAAAAAAAAAGTGGTATCAATTTTCTACCCTTAGAATCTAGGCTTGGTCATGAGACTTGCTTTGACCAAGAGGACAGAGGAAAATATGGTGCAAGCAGAGGCTTGGAAGGCACTAACACACTGGGGCTTGCCTTCTCTTTCTGCTGAGAACACTGAACCACTAAGTGAGGCGCTCAGGCTAGCCTCCTGGAGATGAGGACCACAAGACAAGAGAGGTCAGCCTCTACCTGACCCACCAGCTGTACGACGGAGCCTAGGTGAGACCAGTGGAAGAACTGTCCAGTGCTTACTATCAGCCATTTAATTCTCACAGCAATGAGAAATAATATATTGTTATTGGGGGGGTGGCTTGTTATACTGGAAAACCTAACTGATGCACCTTTCTTGGGTTTCTTTATACCCCTTAATATGTATAATTCCTTAAAGAGAACCTAGAAGAATGGCCATGATTCATGGCTAAATCAATTTTAGGAATGTCTCTAGCATTCAAAACAAAAGCTTATTGATATCATTTTAAAACGCACACATAAACAGCATGTATAATTGTCCTGATGATGTATGTCCGCTATTTGATGATCACTGGCTGAAATAATATATCTTGATTTTAACTCAGTACATATTTACGAAATTATTCTATTCATATTGTATGCAAAAGTTAACATGAAACACACACATAGAAAGAACACGTCTGAGGACAGCCCCGTCTTTCCTTTTGAGGGCTGTGGTCATAATCTTGATGAGGGGGGAATGTTAAAAACGGATTATCTCCTACACAAGCACCCTCCACATAAATGATTCTGCAAAAGCCGTTTGATAATGCAATATGTTAAGACAGAAGCCTTTGAGCAGTGAGGTCAGGACAGCCAGAGGTACGTGGCTGGCTTAACCTCGGCTGAGTTTCAATCTGATAAGAGATTTGAGAGCCTGAAGACCCAGTTTTGAAATGCAGGCTGGTAGGTAGTTATAAGCGTATGACAAGTCTCTTTCTTTAGATCGCCAAATAAAGAGTATGCGGCAGGCCAAGTACAACCTCCCCCATGACATGCCTCTACCGCCACATTCCAGGTCTTCCTTTTTCATCAACAACTGTACTAGAGAAGTTTCTTGCTACCACAAACACTCAAAACAAAAATTAATGGTATGTGAACTAGGTTTACAAAGAACAATAGGTTTCTAAGGAATGTCAGAGGTTGTTATGACTTTACTAATTCTTTAGAGTGTTAAAGAAAATCAGGATACTTCTTTTTAGAGCTGTAGGATCTGCTTGGAGTCCCTGGGTGGCAGGAGGTTGCTAACTGAAAGGCTGACGGTTTGAGTCCAACCAGAGAAACCTTGGAAAAAAGGCCTGGCAATCTATTTCCCAAAAAATCAGCCACTGAAAACCCTATGAAGCACAGCTCTACTCTGATACACATGGAGTCACCATGAGTCAGAGTCAGCGCTACAGCAACTGATGGTGGTGACAGGATCTGCTCAGAATTCCATGTCTACTCCGGGGCAGTACCTGAGGGTGGGAAACCCTGGTGGCGTAGTGGTTAAGTGCTACGGCTGCTAACCAAATGGTCGGCAGTTCAAATCCACCAGGCACTCCTTGAAAACTCTATGGGGCAGCAGGGTTGCTGAGTTGGAATCAACTCGATGGCACTGGATTTTTTGGGTAAATGTTCAGCCTTTGAGACATGTGGAGATATGTTCAAATCCCACCACTGTCACCAGCTGGGCCTAGCCTGGACTGCCTCACTAGTGTCAGCATTTCCAGCAGTTGTTGATTACCACTGAATTGACTCCAACTCATGGAATAAAACGTTGCCCGATGAGAGAGCTATTCCTAACAGATGAATGCTTTTCACGCCTCTGCTTATGTCATTTTTCTTTGTGGCTATTACTTGCCTTCTCTCTACATAAATACTAGTACCTGCTGCACAGAATAGGTCCCTGGGTGGTGCAGATGGTTTGCACTCTACTACTAACCTAAAGTATGGCAGTTCAAACCCACCCAGTGGCAGCATGGAAGAGAGGCCTAGCAATCTATTTCAGTAAATATTACAGCCAAGAAAATCTTCCGAAGCAGTTCTACTCTGTAACACATGGGGTAACCAGAAGTCAGAATCTACTTGATGACAAGTTGTTTGTTTTTTTGTTTTGGTTTGGTTTACTGCATAGGATGGTGAAGAGGATTAAATGAGACAATGTATGTAAAGTTCTTACAATAGTAGTGCCTGGTGGAGTAAGCATTCTCTATCTCTTACCTGTTATCATCTATTCACGGGATTTAAATCCACTCAAATAATTAATACAGATTTGGTTACTATTAGTATGAATAGTGTATCTGCTGATACACTACCACCAGCTTATTGCCCATCTCATCTATGATCCTAAGTGAACATTCATACCTGTGGGTTTCTATATTATTTGGAGTTTTAAATAACTTTTGTTTCAATCCTTTTTTAAAACAAAACGAAACTCTTTTTTTCTGATTATGAAGAGAACCCATGTTCTTTTTGGGGGAAAAAAAAAACAACATGGAATTTTTACATGGAAAGTAAAAATTTCCAATCATCTAATAAAACTAGTATAGCCAGAATATTCCTTAGAAGCAAGGATGGCAAGACTATGTCTCACATACTTTGGACACATTATCAGGAGGGATCAGTCCCTGGAGAAGGGCACCGTGCTTGGTAAAGCAGAGGGTCAGTGAAAAAGAGGAAGAGTCTCAATGAGATGGACTGACACAGTGGCTGCAACAATGGGCTCAAGCATAGCAACAATTGTGAGGATGGTGCAGGACCAGACAGTGTTCTGTTCTGTTGTGTGTAGGGTCACTATGAGTTGAAACTGATTCAACGGCACCTAACAACAACAGCAGTAACATAACTATATAAAATAGCCAATGAAAACAGTCTAGTATATATTTTTCCAGATTCTTTTCTATGCTAAAAGGTTGTGAAAACTTAGGGGATAGCATTCAGAAGAACTGGTCCTGTTACTGTGAAATATAAAATGTTTCCCTGGTAAATGGCAAAGGTCCTCAAGGGCCTATTGACAGAAGCAGCCCTGAGGAATGCTGAGCCACAGGGCAACTCACACTGTACTTTCTACCACCGACATTTTTGTGCAGGTGGAATCAGGTCAAAAGGAACATGGAAGGAAAGGGAAGGGAAAGGACACCCTAAAAAAGAAAAGAAGGCTCATTTAAAAAAAACTTCCATATGTATGATTCAGTGACATTGATCACATTCTTCATGTTGTGCAACCATTTTCTCTATCCTTTTCCAAATAACATAAACTCAATGCCAGTATTGTGTGATTTTCTACCACTTTGTGATCTGATGTGATTTTCCTATGTGTTGTAAGTCCTAACCTCTATGATGTTAATGAGGCAGGATTAGAAGCAGTTATGTTAATGAGGCAGGGCTCAATCTAGAGGATTAGGTTGTCTGGAGTCTATCTCTTTTGAGATATAAAAGAGGGAATGGAGCAGAGAGGAGAGGGACCTCATACCACCAAGAAAGAAGAGCTGGTAGTGGAGCATGTCCATTGGACCCAGGGTCCCTGTGCTCAGAAGCTCCTTGACCAGGGGAAAATTGATGACAAGGACCTTCCCCCAGAACCTACAGAGAGAGAAAGCCTTCCCCTGGAGCCGGTGCCCTGAATTCTGACTTCTAGCCTCCTAGACGGTGAGAGAATAAATTTCTGTTTGTTAAAACCATCCATTTTAGTATTTATGTTATAGCAGCACTACAGAACTAAGACACCCCGTAAGCTAAATCTCCCCTTCCCCTCTTCCCGCCCCAGTAGCCACTAATAATCTTTGGTTTCTATGTATTTTTTTATTGGGAATGCTCGTGTTTTACTTTCATGTTTAAGAATCTCAGTTTCTCATATTGCAGAGACTGTAAAAGAGCTCTTGAAGCGCCAAACTTGGACTGAGAAGTGATATCTTCAAGACATAGCATTTATAAAGTCAGTGGATAGATTTTCTTATGGGAGATTAACAATTTTAATTCAATAAACATTCATCAAACATCTCCTTCATAAATGTCTCATAACGGTGAGCACTATTCCTCAAACGCCCCATTAATATTTTATTAGTCGTGGTGCGTTGTTTTGCTTTCCCAGTGGGAAACAGGAACATACAGGAAAGAAGTCTAGTTCTTTCACAAACTGATGTGAGTCTAAAAAGCACTATTTCCTAACAGGAAACAAAGAGTAGATACTGCCACTGCTTCTAATGACACATTTGCTTAGGAAAGTGTGCTCAGATAGGTGTCAGAGAACTTAATTCTATCTCCAACTCCAGCTCTGTAAAGTTGAACAAGATATTTAATATCTCTGAGTGTCAGTATCCTCTTCTGTAAAATGGTAATGATACTACCTATCTCATAAGGTTTTTTTTTTTTAATAATAACATGATGTAAATACTTGTGCAAATCAGTTCAGGGAGACTAAGATCATCCACCTCTGATGTCAAATTGTGTAATGGATAACAAATCCCATTCCACACGCCAATTGTGTCCTATGGAAATCTTGGCTTCTCTTCAGCCACCAAGGGATAGGTCAGCGGGTACCAGTTGCAAGCTGGGGAGTCCACATGACTCCCTCCACTTCAGACTAGCAGCCCCACTACTTCTTTGGGTCCTACAGTTTGCTGGAACAACCCACAGAGCCCATAGGAAATACCATATCTCTGGTAACAGCTGTAATATAAGAAAAAAGGATACAAATGAAGAGATGCATACCCAGGGTGAGATCTCAGAGGGGTTGGAGTGAAAAACTTCCATGTTTCAAAGAGGGACATACTATCCTGTCCTGCAGGGGCAGATTATCCAATAGGCAAAGAAAGCGTAGTGCTTCTCTTGCTTACCAGATCATCTGTAGTGAACAATTTCACTACAGATTAGTAAGTAAGCCCCTGCTAACCTTGCTTACTGGGTCACCCACCTCTGTCAGGGACTGTAAATTTGAAAAGAGGCTTTGATTCTGTAGGAAGATGTTGTGGGCTTGGAGAGAGGGAGATACCAGCCATGTGTAGAAGCAGAAACTTTGATGTGGTGAAAAATGTGAAATTATTCACTACAGGTGTTCTGGTAAGCAAGGTAAGCACTGTGCTTACCTTACCTATTGGATAATCTGTCCCTGCTCTTCCATGCATGGTCACCAACCAGGAAGCCCCATCTGAGCCTCAGGCCTCAGGGCTTTTATCAACCTCACCATTAGGCCATGATAGATTTCATCATGCCTCCTGAGGCTTAGTCAGTATCAAGCCCCTGGCTGGTCCTTCTTGGTTTGGTCAGCCCCCATTCATTAGCATCAGGTGTGGTTTAGCTTGAAAGAAACAAGAAAAAAAGGCCAAATTATTTTCTGCAAGGTGATTCCACACCTCACAGTAATGTATGTGACAACATTTTGTAAGTTTTAAAGTTATTTTACAAACACAGTATTAGGAATTACTATTTTAAACTACTGGCATCCATAATCAGTCTATTTCACCAAGTAGTTTATTCAAGATACAAGTATTACTCCTCAGGAAACATGGCAGACCACGTGATCCAAAATTATTCTATAAAACCAAATGACTATTCTATTATCAGTTTCTATATTATTCATATAACTCAAGTGACATAATATTAATACCCTATATTCACTCAGATGATGTAGAGAGTCAGTGAAAAAGAGGATGACCCTCAAAGGGATGGATTGACACAGTGACTGCAACAATGGGCTCAAGCATAACAACGATTGTGAGGACTGCCCAGGACCAGGCAGTGTTTCATTCTGTTGCACTTAGGGTCACTATGAATTGGAACCGACTCAACAGCACCTAACAACAAAAACAA
This sequence comes from Loxodonta africana, assembly GCF_030014295.1. Classification (NCBI taxonomy): domain Eukaryota; kingdom Metazoa; phylum Chordata; class Mammalia; order Proboscidea; family Elephantidae; genus Loxodonta; species Loxodonta africana. The sequence continues at coordinate 212,853,374 of NC_087342.1, read as the reverse complement.
CATATTCACTCAGAACCTCAGAAAAGTATGAGCTAGAAGCCTTGCATTTACTGTATAAAAGGGGGTCAAGAAAACAAAGTCACTTATTATAATGAGCATTTTAAAAATTTCAAAGCGAATATTTTACATTACGGTATCAAAGAAGACAAACAATACCTCCTTGCAAAACTAACAAACTAAGAAGCAGTAATGATCAAATTTCTTATACATTTACCCCAATTTAACCTGTTCCAGGTAGCAATTGTGCTGTTTAGTGCTATACAGATTTGACACCTAAAGTGTCTAAAGAAAAAAATATCTTACAGACCTTTTACAATTAACAGAAATTAAATTTTCCTTTATATATGAGCTTCTATATTGGACAAAAGGGATGCTACATCTTTGCAGTGGTATTGGTAATGTTCATAATAGGAATCAATGAATATCTTCCTATCTATCCAAAATTACAGAAAATTTTATAGCTAAAGAATAACTTTATTTATTCTCTTATGAAAAGACTATCAGTATGTGTGGTGTGATTGATCACTTTTGTGTGGCCTTTCTCACCATGGTCTTGTAACTCCCACCCAAGTGATTGGGTGGGACTGTGCAAATATGGTAATTGTCACCCACCAAGGGGATTGGTCAGTTTTGCCATCCTGCTGGGGTTGAAATGAGCCATCCCAGAGGTGGAAAAGAGAGGATCCCACCACTGCCAAGGAAGGAGAGCCAAGAGCAGAGCATGTCCTTGGGACCCAGGATCCCTGCATTGAGAAGCTCCTGGAACCAGGAGATAGAGAGCTGTAACAATGAAGATGGCAAGAAGTGGTGGCAGAGAAGCAGCAGCAGGAGAGAACAGCAGGAGATGGTGCCGTGGGCTTCTGGACCTACACAGCAAGAGAGCTGAGTGCCGTTGGGCTGAGAATTACTGGCAGAGTGGGTGCCTCTGGGCACTTATCAGCAGAGCTAAAAGAGCTTTGCAACACTTGCCCAGGCAGAACAGAGGCCGAGAGCCAGAGAGGGGTGTGCCTATGAAAACATCTGGGAAGAGGCTGTCCGGATAGAAGAACTATAGCCTGAGCATTCCTGAACCTGAATTGTAACCTGTTACTTCCCTAACAAACCCCATAATCGTGAATATTGTCTATGAGTTCTGTGTGGCTACTGCAATGAACTATTGAAATCAGCAAAGAACTAGAGAGTGCCGTGAGAAGGACAGTAGGTGTCAGAATTGATAAAGATGGCGGAGAGACAAGGCATAAGTCTTAGTCATCTAGGGCTACTGTAACAGAAATACCTCGAGTGGATGCCTTTAACAAAGAGAAGTTTATTTCCTCACAGTAAAGTAGGCTAAAAGTTCAAATTCAGGGCGGCAGCTCCAGGGGAAGGCTTTCTCACTCTGTCGGCCTCTCATCAATCTTCCCCCAGACTAGGAGCTTCTCCACACAGGGACCCTGGGTCCAAAGGATGCGTTCTGCTCCCACCACTGCTTTCTTGGTGGTATGAGGTCCTCCCTCTCTGCTTGCTTCCCTTTTATCTCTTGTAAGATAAAAGGTGGTACAGGCCACAACCCAGGGAAACTTTCTTTACACTGAATCAGGGATGTGTCCTTAGTAAGGGTGTTACAATCCCACCCGAATCCTCTTTAACATAAAATTATAATCACAAAATGGAGGACAACCACACAATACTGGGAATTATGGCCTAGCCAAATTGACACACATTTTTTGGGGGGGACATAATTCAATCCCCCCCACATGTCTATCAGTTTGTCGTACTGTGGGGGCTTGTGTGTTCCTGTGATGCTGGAAGTTATGCCTCCGGAATTCAAATACCAGGAGGGTCACCCATGGCGGACAGGTTTCAGCGGAGCTTCCAAACTAAGACAGATAAGAAAGAGGGACCCGGTAGTCTACCTCTGAAAAGAATTGGCCAGTGAAAACCTTACGAATAGTAGCGTAACATTCTCTGACATAGTGCCAGAAGGTGAGACTCCCAGGTTGGAAGGCACTCAAAAGACGACTGGGGAAGAGCTGTCTCCTCAAAGTAGAGTCAACTTTAATGATGTGGATGGAGTAAAGCTTTCAGGACCTTCATTTGCTGATGTGACATGACTCAAAATGAGAAGAAACAGCTGCAAACATCCATTAATAACTGGAACTTGGAATGTACAAAGTATGAATCTAGGAAAATTGACACAGTGGCTGCAACAATGGGCTCAAGTATAACAACAATTGTTAAGGATGGCGCAGGACCGGGCAGTGTTTTGTTCTGTTGTGCATAGGGTTGCTATGAGTTGGAGCCAACTCAACGGCACCTAACAACAACAACAAATAAAAATGAAATGGAATGCATAAACATTGATATCCTAGGCATTAGTAAGCTGAAAAGCACTGGTATTGGCCATTTTCAATCAGACAATCAAATAGTCTACTATGCTGGGAATGACAACTTGAAGAGGAATGGTGTTGCATCCATCATCAAAAACAACATTTCTAGATGTATCCTGAAGAACAATGCTATCAGTGATAGGATAATATCCATATGCCTACAAGGAAGACCAGTTAATATCACTATTATTGAAATGTACACACCAACCACTAAGGCCAAAGATGAAGAAATTGAAGATTTTTATCAGCTTCTTCAGTCTGAAATTGTTCAAACGTGCAGTCAGGACGCATTGATAATTACTGGTGATTGGAATGCAAAAGTTGGAAACAAGAAGGATTGGTAGTTGGAAAATATGGCCTTGGTGATACAAACAATGTTGGAGATCAAATGATAGAACTTTGCAAGACCAATGACTACTTCACTGCAAATACCTTTTTTAACCAACATCAACGACGACTATACACATGGGCCTCTCCAGATGGAATACACAGGAATCAAATGGACTACATCTGTGGAAAGAGACAATGGAAAAGCTCGATATCATCAGTCAGAAAAAGGCCAGGGGCCGATGGTGGAACAGACCATCAATTGCTCACATGCAAGTTCAAGTTGAAACTGAAGAAAATCAGAGCAAGTCCACGAGAGTCAAAATACAACCTTGAGTATATCCCACCTGAATTTAGAGACCATCTCAAGAATAGATTTGATGTGCTGAACACTAATGACCGAAGACCAGGCAAGTTGTGGAATGACATCAAGGACATTATACATGAAGAAAGCAAGAGGTCATTGAAAAGACAGGAAAGAAAGAAAAGACCAAAATAGATGTCAGATGAGACTCTGGAACATCGAGCAGCTTAAACAAAAGGAAGAAATGATGAAGTAAAAGAACTGAACAGAAGATTTCAAAGGGTGACTCGAGAAGAAAATTAAGTATCGTTATGACACGTGCAAAGAGCTGGAGATAGAAAACTAAAGGGGAAGAACACACTCAGCGTTTCTCAAGCTGAAAGAGGTGAAGAAAAATTCAAGCCTCGAGATGCAATAGTGAAGAATTCTACGGGAATCCTTCACTATTAAACAACACAGGAAGCATCAAAACAAGATGGAAGGAATACAGAGTCATTATACATTATACGTTTTTTTTTTTTTATACCAAAAAGGATTAGTCAATGTTCAACCATTCCAAGAACTGCATATGATCAGGAACCGATGGTACCAAAGAAAGAGGTTCAAACTGCACTGAAGGCATCAGCGAAAAACAAGGCTCCAGGAATTGACGGAATATCAACTGAGATGTTTCAACAAACTGACACAGCGCTGGAAGCGCTCACTTGTCTATGCCAAGAAATTTGGAAGACAGCTATGTGGCCAACTGACTGGAAGAGATCCATATTTATTCCTCTTCCCAAGAAAGGTGGTCCAACCAAATGCAGAAACTATCGAACAATATCAATAATATCACATGCTAGCAGAATTTTGCGGGAGATCATTCAAAAGCGGCTGCAGCAGTATATAGACAGGAAACTGCCAGAAATTCAGGCTGGTGTCCGAAGAGGACGTGGAACCAGGGATATCATTGCTGATCTCAGATGCATCCTGGCTGAAAGTAGAGAATACCAGAAGGATGTTTACCTGTGTTTTATTGACTGTGCAATGGAATTCGACTGTGTGGATCATGACAAATTATGGATAACATTGAGAAGAATGGGAATTCCGGAACACTTAATTGTGCTCATGAGGAACCTGTACATAGATCCAGAGGCAATTGTTCAGACAGAACAAGGGGATACAAAAGATTACAACCACAAAATTACAGTCACACAATACTGGGTATCACCCACCACTGGGAATCAAGGCCCAGCCAAATTGATACACACATTTTTGGGGGGACTTAATTCAATTCCATGACAGCATGTCTGACCTCCACCTCATAGAGATCAGCCTTGGGCAGTTGATCTTGATTCTCCATCCCCCTTGTGAAGTTAGAGGAGGTCAGATCCGCCCCCACACCATTTTTACGGTATCCAAGCAACCATGAAATGCATACAATTTTAAATACACTTTCATTTTTACTTGCTGTTGAGTATATATTATGATTATATTTTAATATAATATTAAACCAAAAATAAATAAATAAAAACCAAACCCGTTGCCATCAAGTTGATTACGACTCATAATGACCGTATAGGACAGAGTAGAACTGCCCCGTAGGGTTTCCAAGAAGCGCCTGGTAGATTCGAACTGCCGACCTTTTGGTTAACAGCCCAACTTTCAACCACTACGCCACCTGGGTTTCCAGTAGACATTATTATGTAGGTGAACAATAATATTATATGAAGAGATAATTCCAACTGAAAAAAATAACATGAAAAGAAAATGCTGGGCAAAATACTTAGACAATTCACTGGAGATAAGACATTTTTTAAAAGATATTCATTATCTGCTTCTAATGAGAGAAATGTAAATAAAAAATAAGATACTATTTTAGACATATTAACTCTGCCAAAAATGAGGGGAACAATCAGAACACATTATTTGTTTTTTTTTTTTATTACTAGGATTAGCTGAAAAGATAAAAAATGAAAATACTTTTTGTAAGTTTCCCTTTCTGTTAACTGTGGTAGATAGAGGATTTAGATGTCAACAGAAAGTAGAAAACGTCCATGGCACTCTAAGTTTCAGCCAAGGACAATTAACAACCTGAGAGATTTTCCAATTAAACCAGAACAAACATATGTCTACAAAAAGGAATTTTCCTCTACCAAGTGTTAATCTTTTTGGGTGAACTAACGCTGTAAGTTTGATTACTTAAGGAATGAGCATTTGCCGCTAAAGGGTTCTGCAGTTTCAAAAAGAGAAAATATTTTATTCCACCATCATAGCCTTTTATAAAAAAAAATTCAAATAATTCATGAAAACATGAAAGTTGAACTAATTCCCAACTAATAAAGTATTCAACTAGATTCATGGTGGCTACACTTCAGCAATGAACAAACTTCAAGCTAGAAAATTTAAGACCAAATGTCTAGAATTATTTCCATGCCATTCATATACCCCTTACAGGCAATATTTACAGAAAAGCAAGGCGAAAATTAGAAATTAAGTCAATTTATACTTGAAATAAACCAAGGAATGTGTCAAATGATCAGAGGAAAGGTGTGAATACATAGCAAATTGTCATTATAGGCAATCATGTCTGTTCACTTAAAGTCACACTTCAAAGGGAAGAGGCCCCTGAGAAGTAAAGCATTACCAACAAAGAAGAACAAAGGGGGAGGAGGCCTAACACTATCTGATTTTAGAACCTATTATACCGCCACAGGAAACCCTGGTGGCGTAGTGGTTACGAGCTACAGCTGCTAACCAAAAAGTCAGCAGTTCGAATTCACCAGGTGCTCTTGGAAACTCTACGAGGCAGGGTAAGGTCACTGTGAGTCGGGTTTGGCTTTTTTTTTTTTTTAATACCGCCACGGTAGTCAAAACAGCCTGGTACTGGTACAACAGACACATAGGCCAAAGGAACAGAGTTGAGAACCCTTAAGTAAATCCATCCAACTATAAGCAGCTGATATTTGACGAAGGCCCAAAACCCATTAAATGGGGAAAAGACAGTGTCTTTAACAAATGGTGCTGGCATAATTGAATATTCATCTCCAAAAAAATCAGATAGGACCCATACCTCACACCATGCACAAAAACAAACTCAAACTAAATACAAAATCTAAAACAATAATGATCATGGAAGGAAAAATAGGGACAATGCTAGGAGCCCTAATACATGGCATAAACAGAATATAAGCCATAACAAACAATGCACAAACACCAGAAAAGAAACTAGATAACTGGGAGCTCCTAAAAATCAAACACTTATGGTCATCAAAAGACTTCGCTGAAAGAGTAAAAAGAGAACCTACAGACTGGGAAAAAAACTTTTGGCTACAACATTATCTGATAAGGGTCTAATCTCTAAAATCTACAAGATACTGCAACACCTCAACAACAAAAAGCACATAATCCAATTAAAAAATGGGCAAAAGATATGAACACTTCACCAAAGAAGACATTCAGATGGCTAACAGACACATAAGGAAATGCTTAGGATAACTAGCCATTAGAGAAATGCAAATCAAAACTACAATGGGACACCACCTCACCCCAACAAGGCTGGCACTGATTCAAAAAGCACAAAATAACAAATGCTGGAGAGGTTGTGGAGAAATTGGAACTCTTATGCACTTGCTAGTGGGAATGCAAAATGGTACAACCACCTTGGAAAATGATACGGCACTTTCTTAAAAAGCTAGAAATAAAAAAACCATACATTCCAGCAATCCTACTCCTAGGAATATATCCTAAAGAAATAAGAGCTGTCGCATGAATAAACATATGCACACCCGTGTTCACTGCAGTACTATTCACAATAGCGAAAAGATGGAAACAACCTAAATGCACATCAACAGACAAATGGATAAACAAATTATGGTACATACACACAATGGAGTACTATGCAATGATGAACAACAGTGATGAGTCGTGAAACATCTCACAACATCGATGAATCTGGAGGGCTCTATGCTGAGTGAAGTAACTCAGTTACAAAAGGACAAATATCGTATCAGACTACTATTATAAGAACTCAAGGAAAGGTTTAAACACAGAAAAAAGCATTCTTTGATGTTTATGAGGGTGGGGAGGGAGGGGGACAGAAAATCACTAACTAGATAGTAGACAAGAATCAACTTTGGTGAAGGGAAGAACAACACACAATACTAGGGAAGTCAGCACATGTGGACCAAAGCAAAAGCACTTTCCTGGACACATCCAAACACTTTGAGGGACCGAGTAGCTGGGGCCTGGGGACCACAGTTTTAGGGAACATCTAGGTCAGTTAGCATAACAAAGATTATAAAGAAAATGTTCTATATCCCACTTTCGTGAGTGGTATCTGGGGTCTTAGAAGCTTGTGAAAAGCCATCCAAGATACATCAATTGGTCCTATCACACTTGGAGCAAAGGAGAATGAAGAAAAACAAAGACACATGGAAAATACTAGCCCAAAGGACTAAAGGACCAAATGCACCAGGGATTCCACCAGCCCGAGACCAGAAGAACTAGAATTAGAACCAGAAGAACTGACAGGGAATACAATAGAAAGTCCCAGGTAGAGCAGGAGAAAAATGCAGAACAGACCTCAAATTCATGTAAAAAGGTTAGACTTAATGGTCTGACAGAGACTGGAAGAACCCCCAAAACTATGGCCCCAGGACATGCTGTTAACCTAGAACTGAAACCATTCCCGAAGCCCACTCTTCAGACAAAGATTAGACAGGACTATAAAACAAAAAATAATACACGTGAGAAACATGTTTCTCGGTTCAAACAGATAGACAAGACCCAATGGGCAGCTCTTGTACAATAGCAGGATGAGAAGGCAGGAAGGGACGGGAACTGGTCCAATGTACACAGGGAACCCAGGGTGGAAAGCGGGAGTGCGCTGTCACATTGTGGGGACTGCAGCTAATGTCACAAAACAATGTGTGTATACGTTTTTGAATGAGAAATTAACTTGAGCTGTAAACTTTCACCTAAAGCACAATAAAAAAATAAGTGAATAAAGTCACACTTCAAGTCTGAGTTATATTTGAATATACCGTGGACTGCCAGAAGAACAAACAAATCAGTCTTAGGAGAAATGCAACCAAAATGCTCCTTAGAAGTCAGAATGGTGGGACTTCAGCTTGCTTATTTTGGACACATCATCAGGAAAAACCAATTGCTAGAAAAGGACGTGGAGTCCCTGGGTTAAGCACTCGACTACCAGCGGAAAGGTTGGCGGTTCAAATCCATTCAGAGGCACCTTGAAACACAGGCCTGGCGATCTGCTTCCAAAATTTCACAGCCTTGAAAACCCCATGGAGCACAGTTCTACTCTGCAACACATGGTCAGCGTGAGTAGGACGGTAACACAGCAACAACAACAGAAAAGCACATCTGGTTACTACTTTCTCAACCCAAGGATCACCCCTCAATTCAGATGCTAGATTTAGGGACTTATCTGAAGTCCCTGGATGGTGCAAATAGTTAAATACTCAGCTACTAACTGGAATGTTGGTGGTTTGAACCTACTCAGAGACACTTCTGAAGAAAGGCCTGGCGATCTGCTTCTGAAAGGTTACAACCATGAAAATGCCAGGAAGCTCAATCCTACTCTGCAACATATGGGTCAGCAAGAGTTGGAACTGACTTGATGGCAACTTTTTTTTTAATGTATTAATTTACTTAGTGCAACACCACTGCAGTGGAAGAGCTGCGGAAGATTCAAAGATTAAAAAAACGAGAAGTCACAATCCTGCCCAGAAACAAGCTGACGACTGACTAGGAGAAATAAGCAGGTACAGAAGTAATACAAGACCTAGAACCTACCAGAAAAGCAGAAAAAAAGACAGCAGGAGCCACTAAGCCAGGTGGAGGCTACAAACTGCAATACCTCTCTCTCACCCAGGGCCAAGAAAGTGACGTGAAAAGATGATGAAAAGCAAGAGCAGACACTGAGCAAAGGTGCTTCAACTACGGTCTCATACAATAAAACCCAAAGGCAAATCTGTCAAGGGCCTCTTAGGCCATAACAATCAGATTCTAAAAATTCATTTTTACAAAAAGCTATGATAGAGGTCTCATCTACCCTGAGACCAGGAGAACTAGATGGTGTGCAGCTACCACTATTGACTGTTCTGACCAGGGTCACAGTAGATGGTCCTGGATAGGATGGGAGAAAAACATAGAACAGAACTCAAATTCTTAAAAAAGGTCAGAGTTACTGTAGCAGTTGAGACCACAGGACTGTCTGAAACTATCACGCTGAGATACTCTTTAAGCCTTGAATCAAAACTATCCCCTGAGATCACCTTTTAGTGAAATAACAGAGTGGCACACAAAATAAAAGGTATTAAGTGTAAGTATGATGCTCTACTAAAAAACCATCTACGAGACCAAAAGGTCAACATGTACTCTAAAGCAAAGATAAGAAGATAAGAGGGCAGGGAAACTACAATACTGAAATGGAACAACCAGAACACAACTAAAGAGAATGTTGACACATTGTGAAAAATGTAACCAATGTCACTGAACAATCTGTATAAAAATCGTTCAAATGGGAACCTAATTTATCATGTACACTTTAAAAATAAATAAATAAATAAAATATTATTTAAAAAAAAAAAAAACTATGACACAATGGTTCCCAGGGGCAGAAGGGAAGGGGAGAGAGGGAAAGCTTTGTCTAGTTAGCACTGAGTTTTTGTTTCTAGAGATGGAAAACATGGCAATGGACATTGACGATGGTTGCACAACATGATGGATGTAATTGGTTTCATCGAGCGGTACAAGAGACAAACGTTGAATTGGCAAATGCTGTGTTACCTACTTTTTTTTTACAACAATAAAAAAGCTATGGTACAAATTCAAAGTTTTCAAAGCCTTGTTTATGTTCTTTTACTGTATGTTACATATTAAAATATTAACAAATTAACTTCCGGCAATGGCACATTGAACGAGACACACATTTCCTTCTCTGTTCTTTGCTATCAATTTGGCTCATTAAATGAAACAGTCTTTTCTCTCTTTGCCATCTTGTGTGCTCATGTACTAGATATGTACATACACACATCTGTGCGAACTTCTAATCATTGTAAAGTTGAACTTTTTAGTGAAGAATTGGTCATCTTCGAACTAGACAGACAGAAAGATCTTCCTTTGTTAAAAGAAGTCTCTTGTAGCCAAAGCCCGCCCCATAGCTTCTCTCTCTTCTGATATAAATTGTGTGTTCAGGAGAATGGAGCACTTTCTCTGACTTCAGACTATGTTAGGTTGCCAGCTCTATGATCTCATACTTTCTCCAATTTCTTCTCTGTTACTATTCACTATGTTTTGTTGTTAATTGTTTGACTTACTGTATTCCTTGCTTGCCCTTGTTGTTGGCTGCCGTCTGGTTGGCCGCCGACTCACGGCAACACCATGACAAAGGAACGAAAAGCTGACTGGTCCTACACCATCCCCACAATCAGCTGCAGATCAGACTGTTGTGACCCACAGTTTTCACTGACTGATTTTTGGAAGTAGGTCTCTAGCCTTTCTTCTTAGTCTGTCTTAGTCTAGAAGCTCTGCTGAAGCCTCTTCAGCATCATAGCAACATCCAAGCCTCCACTGATAGACAGATGATGCTGGCCATGGGGTGCACTGGCCAGAAATAGAACCCGGGACTCCTGCACAGAAGGTGAGAATTCCACCACTAAGCCACCACTGCTTCACTGCTTGCCCGTAAGGTCCATGAAATGAAGGGCTGTACCGCTGTGTATGCAATGTACTCCAGGACCTAGCACAGCGTCCAGCACATAGGAGGACGTCAATAAATATTTGTTGAATGAATGTGCTCATCAGAATGGTTATTTCTTTCAGTATTTTTTTTTTTTTTGACTCTTAGACACAAAGACAAAAAAGACAGTCACAGTCCTTGCCCTCAAGGTGCTCACAGGCTGGTACCCACCTGTTACCTGTTGCTGTCAAGTTGATTCCTACTCACAGCAACCCTATAGGACATTGTAAAACTGTCCCATAGAGTTTCCTAGGAGCGCCTGATGGATTCGAACTGCCGACCTTTTGGTTAGCAGTCGTAGCTCTTAACCACTATGCTGCCACAGGCTGATAGGAAGGATGATTATCATAAAAGCAAACATAGAAAGATACCCTTTGAGAGTGCATAGGAAGATGACTACTTCAACCTGGGCGAGGAGAAGGGGATGTTTCCTAGAGGAGATGGTGTCTGAGCTGAGTTTAAATGGTTTAACAGGAGTTATTTGGGCAAGAAGAAGGGGAAAGCAGTCAGGCAGAGACAACCTGAGCAAAGGCATGACGCACTGAAGGTGTAAGAACTGCAAGCCATTTGGTGTTGCAGGAGTAGATAAAACATTAAAATGTCTTTTAGTTTATCACATCATTTTTTAGGTGACGAATATCTCCTGCAATGACCGGAGTGAAAATAAGTAGGCTTGAAAATACATTTCCCTCTGAAGAAAGATGATTATTTCCTGCTCCACTGACTCAGGTAATATATTTTCCTGCATTTATGAACGTTTTACCCCTCCTGCCAAAGTTATCTTTCTCACCCTGTTAGATGGTCATTAAGTTTTAGAATAGCATCTCAAAGCTTCGTGGCATAAGATTTCCTGGAGCCTTGTTATTCTCCTAGAAAATTTACTGATTCCTGTAAATTCACTGATTCTCCTCCTCCATCTATGACTATTCAAGGAATTTGGCATCTCTATCATGCTATAGGAAACCCTGGTGGCATAGTGGTTAAGTGCTATGGCTGTTAACCAAAGAGTTGGCAGTTTGAATCCGCCAGGCACTCATTGGAAACTCTATGGGGCAGTTCTACTCTGTCCTATAGGGTCGCTATGAGTTGGAATCGACTCGATGGCAGTGGGTGGGTTTATCTTGCTATAAGATAGTAAAAGGCTAGCCAGAGTTTCCTCCCTCTTTCTTCGCCTCCTCCTCCCCCTCTCTCCAGCAGTCTTGGTCAGGGGCCAAGGAATCTGGGCCTGGCTCTCTGTTGGCCGCTGCAGGAATTTGCAGTGAAAGACAAAGCAAGAATGTCACTATGTCCAGCCTCCTAGGATTAAGGCTCAAAAGAAGATGGAAGGAATATACAGAGTCATTATACCAAAAAGAATTAGTCAAAATTCAACCATTCAAGAGATGGCACATGATCAGGAACCGATGGTACTGAAGGAAAAAGTCCAAGCTGCTCTGAAGGCACTGGTGAAAAACAAGGCTCCAGGAATTGATGGAATATCAATTGAGATGTTTCAACAAACAGACGCAGCGCTGGACGTGCTCACTCATCTATGCCAAGAAATATGGAAGACAGCTTCCTGGCCAACTGATTGGAAGAGATCCATATTTATGCCTATTCCCAAGAAAGGTGATCCAACCGAATGTGGAAATTATAGAACAATATCATTAATATCACATGCAAGCAAAATTTTGCTGAAAATCATTCAAAAATGGCTGCAGGAGTATATTGACAGGGAACTGCCAGAAATTCAGGCTGGTTTCAGAGGAGGATGTGGAACCAGGGATATCATTGCTGATGTCAGATGGATCCTGGCTGAAGGCAGAGAATACCAGAAAGATGTTTACCTGCGTTTTATTGATTATGCAAAGGCATTTGACTGTGTGGATCATAACAAGTTATGGATAACACCGCAAAGAATGGGAATTCCAGAACACTTAATTGTGCTCATGAGGAACCTTTACATAGATCAAGAGGCAGTCATTCGGACAGAACAAGGGGAAACTGATTGGTTTAAAGTCAGGACAGCTGTGCGTCAGGGTTGTATTCTTTTACCATACCTATTTAATCTGTATGCTGAACAAATAATAAGAGAAGCTGGACTATATGAAGAAGAACGGGGCATCAGGATTGGAGGAAGACTCATTAACAACCTGTGTTATGCAGATAATACAACCTTGCTTGCTGAAAGTGAAGAGGACTTGAAGCACTTACTAATGAAGATCAAAGATCACAGCCTTCAGTATGGATTACGCCTCAACATAAAGAAAACAAAAATCCTCACAACTGGACCAATGAGCAACATCATGATAAATGGAGAAAAGATTGAAGTTGTGGAGGATTTCATTTTACTTGGATCCACAATCAACAGCCATGGAAGCAGCAGTCAAGAAATCAAAAGACGCACTGCATTGGGCAAATCTGCCACAAAGGACCTTTTCAAAGTGTCGAAGAGCAAAGATGTCACCCTGAAGACTAAGGTGTGCCTGACCCAAGCCACGGTATTTTCAATTGCATCATATGCATGTGAAAGCTGAACAATGAATAAGGAAGACCGAAGAAGAGTTGACGCCTTTGAATTGTGGTGCTGGCAAAGAATATTGAATATACCATGGACTGTCAAAAGAACGAACAAATCTGTCTTGGAGGAAGTGCAGCCAGAATGCTCCTTAGAGGCAAGGATGGCGAGACTGCATCTTACATACTTTGGACATGTTGTTAGGAGGGATCAGTCCCTGGAGAAGGACATCAGCAAAAAAGAGGAACACCCTCAACAAGGTGGATTGACACAGTGGCTGCAACAATGAGCTCAAGCATAACAACGATTGTAAGGATGGCGCAGTACCGGGCAGTGTTTTGTTCTGTCGTGCATAGGGTCGCTATGAGTCAGAACCGACTCGACGGCACCTAACGACAACAACAAGAAGCTCCTAACCTTCCTGGGATTGACTACTTTGTCTTTTTGCTGTCTGCTTGGCTATTCTAAGTCTTTAAGGGTCTTTGACAAAAGGTCAACAGAAAGAGAGCTCCACTCTGCAGGAGGATGGTCTGGGTCAGACAGACACAAACAAGACCACTGCAGACGAGAATGTTCTCTTTGACACGAATGCAATGGATGCTGTGGTACCCAGATTCCCCATCAGGACCAAGGCCCTCATTCCTCCACCTCCTGCGAGTGTTGACTGCCAAAGGTTCACAGGTGCAGAACTGCCCTTGGCTGAAGGGGCTGCCTTGCCCAAGGTGTGCCTCCTGGCCCACATCCAATGATTACTTAATGGGAGGAGGGGTACAAATGTCTATCCTTGCCTCGGGGTGGCACAACAATTACAAAGGGCCATCCTAGCTAAAAAGTTCCCTATGGAAGTGGCTGAGACCTCAGTTGCACAAGCACTGTGGTTCAGTTCTTCCCTCTGCCCAATCCTGGTTTCCTCTTTCCCTCCAAGTGTTGCTCCCAGAGCACTTTCCAATAAACCTGTATGCACGTCTCAGAGTTTGTCTCCTGGAATCTTGATCTAAGACCCTCAACTTGCCTCTTTCAGTCAAATACTGATAGCCCTGCACCTTATTACTTAAGTAATCTTGGGTGGTCATTGAATGTCTCCAGCTTTCTCCTTCTTCACCTACAGAATCAGAATACGGACAGCAACAACAATAATTTTACTACTTATCATTTCTATTCTGCCAGGCTATTATGAGAACTAAAAGAGATAATATATACGATAAATAGTACATTGTAAATAATAAAGAGCTATATAATATTGTCAGATGACATCATTGTATGTTGGGTTATCATACAGTAATCACTTTATTTGGATCCACAATCAATACCCTTGGAAGCAGCAGTCAAGAAATCCAACAATGCATTGCATTGGGCAAATCTGCTGCAAAAGACCTCTTTAAAATGTTAAAAAGCAAAGACGTTGCTTTAAGGACTAAGGTGCGCCTGCCATTGCGTTTTCAATTGTCTCATACACATGGGAAAGCTGGACAATGAGGGAAGAAGAATGGATGCACGTGAATTATGGTGTTGGCGAAGAACAGTGGATATACTGTGGACTGCAAGAAGAACGAACAAATCTGTCTCAGAAAAAGCACAGCCAGAATGCTTCTTAGAAGCCAGGATGATGAGACTTCATCTCACATACTTTGGCACGTTATCAGGAGAGACCAGTCCCTGGAGAAGGACATCATGCTTCGTAAAGTAGAAGGCGAAAAAGAGGAAGACCCTCAAATGAGATCGACTGACACAGCAGCTGCAAAAATGGGCTCAGCATAACAACTGTGAGGATGATGCAGGACTGGACCATGTTTTGCTCTGTTGTACACAGGGTCACTATGAGTTGGAACCAACTAGGCGGCACCTAACAACAACACTCAGGGGCAAGGGGAGGAGGAAGTGAGAGATGTATTAATAAATACAGAATTCAACTTACACACTGTGTCCTACTCTATCGCAAATCAACAAATCTCATCACTAACCAGTACACAAGGTACAGAACAGAAAATCAGAAATAAAACTATGACATGAGACATGCATTGCTGCAACCCTGAATGTGGAACAGAAGAAAGAACAATACTTATTCACTCTCAGTTTCCATATGAAGACAACAACAGAGCAATTTCCACTTTCCTCAGAAGTTGGAATTCCCATTATTACACCCAGTAGGTTATGCAATGAGCAATGTGATGTCATTTTATATCTTTGAACAGTGAAACAAGTAAAATACTGTGGGGTGTACAAGAAGGGGAATATCTTTCTAGGAGACAGCATTTTCTGGACCACCCTGATACTGTGTCCACTGAAAAGAACACAAATTATGTTAAAAACACATTTAACTAGCTTAAGAAGGATAATTGGAAATTACGAATTCTACAACTCTGCTTCATACCAAAAATTATATAACTATCGAGCCTCATTTGAATGAGATACACAAATCATGTCCTGCATCCACAGACTCAGGAGTGGCAAAAAAACTAACTTACTCTGAGAGATGGTTTCATTAACAGTAAAAGTCACAATATTGTTAGAACTGGGAGAAGGCTTAGTGACAACCTAACAGAGCCCTCAACTCTAGTGACCCTCTGCTCTCAGGGAAACCACACTCCAGCTGAGGAGGGAAGACAAACCCACGTGAAATGCAACCCAAACCCCTATTTTTGTCATTTTCTGAGCACTGAATGAATTACAGACAGGCATATAGGAATTCAGACCAAGGAGTAAACATGTGGAACAGATCATTGCAGAAGGCTTCATGTTACTCCCATGTAATGGGAAACTATCAATCTCTTGGAGTTCCTGCATGGTGCAAATAGTTAACACGCTCTGCTGCTAACTGTCAGGTTGGAGGTTCCAGTTCACTCAAAGGCACCTCAGAAGAAAGGCCTGGTAATCTACTTCCAAAAAATCAGCCACTGGAAGCCCTGTGGAGCCCAGTTCTACTCTGGCACACGTGGGGTTCCTATGAGTTAGAATCGATGGCAACTGGTAGATTATAAATATCTTGATTTCCTGTGATAACTCTGAAGAAATGCTGACGTTTAATTCATGCATGGAGAAAATATTTCTAAAACTTCAAGTTTTAGACATTCGAACATTTTAAAACCTCAAACTCACTTTAAGTCAGTTTGTTGATCCAGCTTAGGTACATTAATTCAATGTTTATAATCCTTAAATGGTCCAAAGTGGAGGCCTCTGAGGGGAAGACAATCATACCCTGCTTACTGAACAAAACTCAGGGTATTAATCCAAGCCAGGGTAGGTTCAATCATCAAGCAATGATAATGAAGAGTTGGGACCAGATTTTTTTTCTGGGGCGGGGGAGAGGTTTGTTCATCAAAAATACCTTTATCAAGTCCAAAGGAATCTACCTGGATACTACAAATAGCAAGCAGGGTCACAACCTGGGAAACCTGAATCAGTTTGCCAAGCCAAAATCAGGAGCACAGGGGACATAACAGGATCAGGTTCATTTAATAAGATTCTCTAAGTTAGAAGCAGGGGAGGCAGCAGATAAAACCAGAACAAGGTAGGCCCCAAAAGCCAGATCACAAGCCAGGGATGTAAGATTTGAGCCCCTTAATTGCCTACCTGCATTTGTTAGTGATTCTTCCACCATTTGACCCACTCTGTAGATTCAGACTCTTGGCCACGCTTCCTGCTTCCCCATGGGATACTATAGATCTTGGCAACAAAACACTGAGTATATCTAAGGAATATCTGGGTGGTACAAACAATTAATTAACATGCTCAGTTACTAACTAAAAGACTGGATATTCACATCCATCCAGACGTAACTCAGAAGAAAGGTCTGGCAATCTACTTCTGAAAAACCAGCCACTGAAAACCCTACGGAGCACATTTCTACTCTGGCACACATGGGGTCACACCAGGAGTAGGAGTCAACTCAACTCAGCAGTAACTGGCATGGCGTAAGAAGGCTCAAGCTAACCACACGAAGTGCTGAGCATTCAGGACTTGGGAAAGGGAGGTAACCAGGGCAGCTCCAGGGATGCAGTTGTTGAAGCTCTGGGAACCTTCAGTCACTGTGAGTCTCCATTTAAATTTTCAGTTCTTAAGAGAAAACTTCTGATGGTTCCAGGCTTATTCCGAGATCAACTGCGTATTTCTTGGGGGTGGGAGTGGAGGGTGTCATCCAGTACAATATGACCACTGGGGGTCAATCTTAGGCATTGAGGCTCTTCCTGGATGAGGGAGGATTGTTGGGATCAGGGGAATGACTTCAATTTGTTTGCCACACTGTCCAAAATATTCATTCATTCATACATTGAGGTTATATTCATAGCAACTATTGGGCAGAGCAGAACTGCCCCACAGGGTTTCCAAGGCTGTAAATCTTTACGGAAGCAGACCACCATATCTTTCTCCAGTGCAGCAGCTGGTAGGTTTGAACCATCAACCTTCCAGTTAGCAGCTGAATGCTTAACCACTGCACTACAAAAAAAAACCTGTTTCCATTGAGTCAATTCCGACTCACTGCAACACTAGAGCTCCTTATATTGCATCATAGTGGTTCATAACGCGTGCTTTGGAGCCAGGTTCTTGGGATCAATACCTGGTTCTGTCCAGAGCTAACACTGTGCTTTCTTCGTCTGTCGAAAGTAATTAATTACAGTACCTAGCTCACAGGATTGCAGAGAGGAGGAAAGGACTTAATTCACTTCAAGGCCTAGAATAATGCCTGGCACATGATAGGCACTCAATAAATTTTAGTTGTTATTATTCGTTCAGAAAATTATAATGAGTACTGATTATAGTTGCCAAGTACTATGTGAACTCATCATGATCCTTTACTCGAAACCCACTCTTCCACTTATATTCCTAACCTAGTCATTCACTGGGCCCCTGGTGGGGTAGTGGTTAAGAGCTCGTCTGCTAACCAAAAACGGTCAGCAGTTTGAATCCACCAGCTGCTCCTTGGAAACCCTAGGGGGCAGTTCTACTCTGTCCTATAGTCGACTTGACAGTAACTGGTTTGGTTTGGCTTTTTTAGTCATTAACTAGAGATGTGGGAGTCAACTTGAATTGCTCGCCCTCCCTCACTGCCCACTTCTAAATATGTGCTGGGTTCTGCCTCCCAAACATGTCAGCTCATTCCCTCTTTTCCATTCCTCACTGTCACTGCCTAATTCGTGCCCTCTTGGATTCCCCATCTCTACTATTACTGTAATCTCCAAGGCATCTCCCTCAAATCAGTGTCACTTTCATCCAATGTATTCCCAACACTGATTCTAAGTTAGCATTTTATAACACGCTTGTCACAACATCATTCATTTGCTCAAAATCCTCCATAGGAGAAACTCACAGCTCCTACCTGACACATGGATCTGGCCCCTGCCCATCTTTCCAGCCTCATCCTCCAGCCCTATCCCCACCCCTCACCATGTGTCCACACTAAACAGGCTGGAGTTCCCCGACCATAAAGTGCTGTTCCACTTCTTTGTACATGCTGTTCCTCCTGCTTGGCTACCTATCCCTCCATCTGCCTGACAACCCCTCCTCCTACCTTTAGGTTCATTATTCAATCAATTTTAACACCCATCAGAGTAAAGCATGTGCCAAGTTTAGGGAGTACAATGATGAAAAACACGCTCAATCCTTTCTTTCACCCAGAAAAAGTAACTTTGAGCGTCTTTGAGGGAGAAATGAAGGTAAAGTTGTCTCAAATTTGACATTGTTTTCCTTAGTAGTTGGATATCTTACAGAATTGGAAAAATTTAATATTACTTTGGTATCAATTTCAAAAGTGCCCAACAGTAAATTGTGACGGCGGATTAAGTCATTTTGACTCACACAACTACAATGTGTTAAAAGTTACTGATTTGAACTATGAAAAGAATGACCGAAAGTTGCTTCAGTATGGTGCTATAAAATTAAATGCCATTAACTAGTCACTTTATAAAAAAATGATGCACATCTAAAAGTACCTGAAACTGTTTAGATGTACTAACAGGCTGGATTTAACATAATTATTAAATAACATGAAATATGACTACACAAAAAATTTAAAAACCACATCTTTCTAGTTAATATATTTTTAAATCACTTCTGAATGAAGATACAGGCTGCCTACAAAGAAAAATATCAGTAACTAACCTCAAAACCTTCTAAGTTCCTCCAGCAACAACCCAGTCCATTCCCAATCCTGGTTTTATGGAAACTTCAGTCATACTGGGCATAGATTTTTTTCATAGCACTTACCTCCTTTACACTGAATTTCCCAGGGTATCTGCCAGACTTTCTCCACTAGTCTTTAAGGCTCTTACCTGGCACAATTAAGTGTTGGGGCTGAGCTCAGCTGAACTCAGCTCTGACAGGGAAAATGCAGTTCCTTTCTCTGCTGTGTGTTGAGATGTCCAGAGTCCCTTCCATAGTTCCTAAGACCTTACTACTCAGCTACAATAAAACATGTCTTAAACCTATTATTTTTTTCAGCGCCAACTGGCATCCACTTTCTTCAAAAACTGTCATGCCGCGTTGGCACTTACTTTGTAAAGACAAATTGTCCAAAATATTTTGATTCAGAGGGTGAGTTACAATCACTATGTAAAATGACATATTTCCACAATACAGTGAATGGAATAGCAAAACGGTGATCAAATAATGAAATTAATTTTCTCCTGGCCTCTGTGGCAAAGCACATGATTTTAATGTTTATCTTAGATCAGCCTAGTGACCCCGGATAGTTTGTTGTACCATCAGGCACTTTTAGGAAACTGCAAACTTGAATTGCTACTTCCTACACAGCCCGTTGCAGATGGGCAGTGAGTGCACACGTTTCACATCTGTAGCCTTGTTTTAAACACAGACTTCACTTCTCAAAAGTTCATTAACAAAGTCTCACTATTAGGAGAACAGCCCTGTGACTCATTTTTGGATGCCCGTGTGGAAATAACAACTCCTCCCATTGCTGAGAAATGGCTTCACGGTGCGTGAGAACCACAGGAAGTGCACGGCAGCTCTCAGCTATTTGTCAGTAGAGTCTAGAAAACGAGAGAATTCCCTTTCAGGACGGTGTGGTTCCCCGAAGCGCTGCCACTGCTGCTGGTCTCCATTCTTCTAAATAAAGAAGACTGTGGCTTTGGAAGGAAATGTTTCAAGGCCTTATCAATTTCTTCGCATTTCCTGGCTCCTGAGTCATTCTGTCAAATTCAAGTCAAGGCATACCGATTCTGGTGTTTTTGCGAAAGTGCAACCTAATAGGAAGTGAAGAGGTGATCAAATGGAAGTAAAAAACCCAGTGCCGTCGAGTCGATTCCGACTCATAGCTACCCTACAGGACAGAGTAGAACTGCCCCATAGAGTTTCCAGGGAGTGCCTGGCGGATTTGAACTGCCGACCCTTTGGTTAGCAGCTGTAGCACTTAACCACTACGCCACCAGGGTTTCCAAATGGAAGAAAAAAAAAAGACACCACTAAATCAAAAGTCCAGCCTTCAGACTTCAAACAAGAGTAGCCTTAGATGGATAGTTCATGAGGACACCTTATCAACAGGTATCTCCGGAACAAATACTTCCTATGAAGCACTAAATGCTCAATCCCTCGCGCTCTAAAATTAAAAAAAGAAAATGACTTTACTATATAAGAAAATCCCTGAGGTGCAAAGAGGCGGCGTGAGGGCCAGGGCAGATCCGAAATCCCACAGCCTCCTGTCTCCGAGAGGGCGTGGGTCTTCCGGGCGCCCGCTTGTCGCCATCTCTCCGCGCACGCCTAGCCCCTGGATGGGTAAGGAGAGAAAAAGAGACACAAGGAGGCAAGAACTAACCCGAAGCTGCGCCGAGAGTGCGAGCCGACAAGTCCCCTCCTGCCGGGCGCCGTCCCACGCCGAAGCTGCGGTGGCAAGGAAACCTGTGGCGCGACTCCGACGCTCCGCTGCCAGCGCCCCGGCGGCTGCAGCGAGGCTGGGCTCCTCACCGCCGCCTGCGCCGCGCCGCTGCAGCAGCCACCACAGCTGGGGACCAGGCCCCGCCCCCGGACGACAGCGCCAGTCCCCGCCCCGCCGGAGCCGGTGCGCCGGCTGGGGAAGACCCGGGGCCGCGCGCCATCCTTTCCAGACGCTCCTCGCGGGGCCCGGGGCGCTCCAGGCCGGGGTGTGCGTGGGAGACCTTCGCGCTCCCGTTCCCCGTCCCATGCTGGCGGGGGCCGAGGCCGCCGGACTTTCCCCGGGAATCTCCGGGGCAGGCAACGTTTGCCGTCGGTGCGTTTTCCGCGGCGCCGGCGCGCGGGGGCTGTTTCCGACCGCGGGCGCATCTGCGAGGGGCGGAGACCCGCGGGGCGGCGGGGCGCACTCAGGTTGAGCGCAGGCTTTCCAGAACCGCAGCGCCGGCCTGCACCAACCCATCTCAGCGCCTCGACTCCCGCCGGGTTCGCTCATTCATGCAACTAGATACCAATTTTGCTGAAGACATACCTGTGGTCAGAGACTGCCAAGACACTGCTCTCAAGCAGCTGCCATCCAGTGGGTAGAGAAAAACAGGTTAAGTATACTATTTTGTGAGGTGGACATAAATATCTTGAAAAATACGGTAAAGCCTGAAACTAAGGAAGGGATTAAAAATAAAAAAACAAAACCCTACATTGATCAGGGGTGTGTCAAAGAAACACAAGAGCCAATTGAAAGTCCCCGATGGCCAAAGCTGGAACAATTTGAGCAAAAAATAAATAAATAAACTGGTATTGGATTATAGCCCAAAGTATAAAATAAATACCCATGAGTCCATACTGATATAAATAAGTGAATAAATAAGTAACTGGGGGAGAGGAGGCAAATTTCCCATGCTGTGCATAGATAGTGACTTCCAACGAGTACAGTTTGCAAGAGGAGTAGACAGGGAAGGATAACTTTGCAGTGGAAAAATCTAACACTACCTCAACCAGGTGATCCAGGTCAACATAGCAGTTATAAATGATGTAGATATATGGGTCCTTGATACGATCTGATGAAAATGGCACTTTCCCCTTTTTTCTTAATTTTTGTTGTGCTTTAAGTGACATAACCCGTTTTATCATGAGAAAAACATCAGACATATTCTAATAGTGGGGCATCCTACAGAATACCTAACTGGTACCACTCAAAACTATCAAGGTCGTCAAAAACAAGAAAAGCCTGAGAAACTGCCACAGCCTAAAGGAGCCCAAGGAAACAAGTCAACTAATTGTAACGTAGTATCCTGGATAGAAACAAAGGTCAGCGGTTCGAATCTGCCAGGCACTCCTTGGAAACTTTATGGGGCAGTTCTGCTCTGTCCTATAGGGTCACTATGAGTTCGAATCAACTCGACGGCAACGGTTTTGGTTTGGTTTTTCGTATCGTGGATGGGACTATGGAACAACAACAAAAAAGACATTAGGTAAAAACTAAGGAATTATAAACTGTGGACTTTACTTCATAATAATGTATCAACATTGATTAATTAATTTTAATAATTGTACCACACAAATGCAAGATGCTAATTAAAGAGGAAATTGGGTGCCGGGTATATGAGAACTCCCTGTCCTATCTTTGCAAATTTTTTTATAGATCTACAACAATTCTAAAAAATAAAGTTTATCTTAAAAAATAAAGCAAACTAAGAGGGATTAGGGTGCTAAGTAAAAATACAGGATTATTACAAAAGCCTCTAACTGACCCTACGCTTACTGCCTCACTGCTCCCTGTGGTCTTTAGATGCTCCCTGTGGTCATTCTTTCCGGGGCAGTTACTACGGCTCCTGCCTCTGGCTCCCGAAGCCCAAGTGTACAGAGAGGAAAAGGCGTGGATATTTGGGAAAAGGCCATTTAACACTGAGAGAAGGGCAGATGTAAAGACCCTGAGGCCAAGCATTCTTGGCTTCTTGGGGAAGTAGCAAGGCCAATGGCGGGGGGGGGGGGGCGGGGGGACAGAATGAGTTGGGAGGGGAAGTGATAGGTGGTGGGATGGAGGGTGGGGAATACAGCATGTAGAGCCATGGTGACCATGAAAAAGTATTTAGATTTTACTTTGAGATGGGAAGACAAGGGAATTTTTAGCAGAAGAGTGACATAATGTGGTTTTATTTTTAATTCACTGTTGTTTTGAGGTTTTTTTTTTTTGTTTTTTTTTTTTTGAGGTGGAAACCCTGGTGGCATAATGGTTAAGTGCTACAGCTGCTAACCAAAGGGTCGGCAGTTCGAATCCGCCAGGTGCTCCTTAGACAGTCTATGGGGCAGTTCTACTCTGTCCTATTGGGTCGCTGTGAGTCGGAATCGACTCGATGGCACTGGATTTGATTTGTTTTTTGATTGTTTTGAGGCTAAAATAGGGCACAAGGATAGAAGCAGGCCAACCAGTTAGGGAACCATGGCAGTGGAGCCAATAAGAAGTAGTCAGGTCCTGGCTATGTTCTAAAGGAAGGGCTAACAGGACACCCTGAGTAATTGGGGGTAGGACGTAATAGAGAAGGAGTCAAGGATGATTCAAGGTTTTTACTCTGAGCAACCAGAAGACAAGAGGCTCCTTTTGCTGAGATGGGGAATACAACCTGAGAAGCAAGTTGTGGAGGGAGGGGATAAGAAGAAAATCACTGGGGGTTAAG
Organism: Loxodonta africana; assembly: GCF_030014295.1. Taxonomy (NCBI): domain Eukaryota; kingdom Metazoa; phylum Chordata; class Mammalia; order Proboscidea; family Elephantidae; genus Loxodonta; species Loxodonta africana. The sequence continues at coordinate 212,829,580 of NC_087342.1, read as the reverse complement.
AATTCCATTTTGGATGGACCCTTTAAATTTGGAGTGACTATTAGACATCACCAGAGCCCTCGTGGTGCAGTGGTTAAGCATTCAGGCACTGTCATGGATTGAATCGTGTCCCCCCAAAATATCTGTCAACTTGGCTAGGTCATGATTCCTGGTACCGTATGTCTATCATTTTGTCATCTGACGTGATTTCCCTATGTGTTGTAAATCCTATCGCTATGATGCTAATGTGATGGATTAATGGCAATTATTTTTGGAAACCCTGGTAGCGTAGTGATTAAGTGCTACAGCTGTTAACCAAAGGGTCAGCAGTTCGAATCCGCCTTGGAAACTCTACGGGGCAGTTCTACTCTGTCCTATAGGGTCGCTATGAGTCGGAATTGACTCAACGCCAGTGGGTTTAATACATTGATGAGATCTACAAGATTAGATAGCATCTTAAGCCAATCTCTATAAAAGAGAGAATAGAACAGAGAGGCACAGGGACATGATACCACCAGGAAAGCAGCGCCAGGAGCACGGCACGTCCTCTGTACCTGAGACTCGTGCGTGGAGAAGCTCCTAGATCAGGGGAAATTGATGACAAGGACCTTCCTTCAGAGCCAACAGAGAGAGAAAGCCTTCCCCTGGAGCTGACACCCTGAATTTGGACTTCCAACCTACTAGACTGTGAGAGAATAAATGACTCAGCCCTAGATGAGTCAGACAGCCACTAACCAAAAGGTTGGCAGTTCAACTCCACCAGCTGCTCCTTGGAAACTGTATGTCCTATAGGGTCCCTATGAGTCAGAATTTACTTGACAGCAAGGGGGTTGGTTATTTTTTTTTTTTTATTAGACATGTCCACCACTCGTCTGTCAGTTTGTCGTACTGTGGTGGCTTTTGTGTTGCTGGAATGCTTGAAGCTGTGCCACCAATACTTCAAAAAGCAGCAGGGTCACTCCCATTGAACAGATCTCAGTGAAGATTCCAGATTAAGACAGACTAGGAAAAAGGATCTGGTGACCTACTTCGAAGAAAAACTCGGCCAGGGAAAACCTTATGAATAATAACAGTATACTGTCTGTTACAGTGCTGGAAGATGGGCCCCTCAGGTTGGAAGACACGTAAAATATGACTAGGGAAGAGCTGCCTCCTCAAAGAAGAGTCGAACTTAATGAGAAGGATGGAGTCAAGCTTTTGGGACCTTCACTTGCATAGGTGGCATGACTCAAAATGAGAAGAAACAGCTGCAAACATCCATTAATGATCAGAACATAGAATGCATGAAGTTTGAATCTAGGAAAATTGGGAGTCATGAGAAATGAAATGGGATGCATAAAGATCAATATCTTAGGCATTAGTGAGCTGATATGGACTGGTACAGGCCTTTTTGAATCAGGCAATCATAGGGTCTACTATGCTGGGAATGACAAATTGAAGAGGAAGGGCGTTGAATTCATCACCAAAAAGAATATTTCAAGCTCTATCCTGAAGTACAACACTGTCAGTGACAGAATAACATCCAAATGCCTACAAGGAAGACCAGTTAATATGGCTATTACTCAAATTTATGCACCAACAACTAAGGCCAAATATGAAGAAATTGAAGATTTTTACCAACTTCAGTACTCTGAAATTGATCAAACATATAATCAAGATACGTTGACAATTACTGGTGATTGGAATGCAAAAGATGGAAACAAAGAAGAAAAATATGGCCTTGGTGATAGAAATGACACGAGAGATTGTATGATAGAATTTTGCAAGACCGAAGACTTATTCACTGCAAATATCTTTTTTCAACAACACAAACTGTAACTATACATGTAGACCTAGCCAGATGGAATAGACAGGAATCAAATCGACAATATCTGTAGAAAGAGACCATGGAAAAGCTCAAAATCGCCAGCCAGGACAAGGCCAGGGGACGACTAAGGAAAAGACCATCAATTGCTCATATGCAAGTTCAAGGTGAAACTGAAGAAAAGTAAAAGAAGTCAATGAGTGCCAAAGTTCAACCTTGAGTATATCCCACCTGAATTTAGAGACCAATCTCAAGAATAGATTTGATGCATTGAACAATAATGACCAAAGACCAGACGAGTTGTGGAATGACATCAAGGACATCATACATGAAGAAAGCAAAAAGTCATTAAAAATAAAGGGAAGAAAGAAAAGGCCAAAATGGAAGTCAGAAGAGACTCTGAAATTTCCTACTGAACATAGATTAGATAAAGCAAATGGAAGAAAAGAGCACATAAAAGAGCTGAACAGAACATTTCAAAGAGCAGCTCGAGAAGACAAAGTAAAATATTATAATGAAATATGCAAAGACCTGGGGTTAGGAAACCAAAAGAGAACACGCTTGGCATTTCTCAAACTGAAAGAACTGAAGAAAAAATTCGAACCTCAAGTTGCAATTTTGAAGATTTCTTTGGACAAAATATTGAACGACATAGGAAGCATCAAAAGAAGACAGAAAGAATACACAGTCATTGTACCAAAAAGAATTCATTGATATTCAACCACTCAGGAGGCAGTATATGATCAAGAACTGATGGTATTGAAGGAAGCAGTCCAAGCTGCACTGAAGGCATTTTCAAAAAACAAGGCTCCAGGAATTGACATAATACCAACTGAGATGTTTCCACAAACGGATGCAATGCTGGAAGTGCTCACTTGTCTATTGCAAGAAATCTGGAAGACAGCTACCTGGCCAACTGTCTGAGGCTGGATTCTCTAGATAAGCAAAACCAGTAAAGTGTACAAATACATATATAGAGAAAGATTTATATCAAGGGAATGGCTCGTATGGCTGTAGAGGCTGGAATGTCCCAAGTCCGTGGATCAAGATAGAGACTGCTTCTGATGATTTACATAGCCGCAGGGGCTGGCAAACCCAAGATCAGCAGGTCAGAGAGTTGAGTTCTTGCTCACAGGCTGTGAAGATCAACAAATCCTAAGATTGCCAGGCAAGACCACAGGTAAGCTGCTAGCTCAAGTCCCAAGAACCAGAGGTCAGAGAAACAGAAGCCAGCTGCAGGATCCAGAATAAGCAAAAGCCTCCAACCCTTGCCAGAAGATCTGCTTATATTTGGATGGAGACCAGATGCCCAAGGAAATTCCCTTTCAACTGATTGGCTACTAACAGCAGATTCCTTCATGGGGGTGATCACATATCAAATCTCAACAGAGAGGTGGTCACAACATAATACAACTACCAAAACACCGAGAATCATGGCCCAGACAGGTTAACACAACCTTAACCATCAGAGTTCACCCCTTGTCAACTTGGCACCTGTACACATCTCTTCAAATCATACATAATATCTGAATAAAGACAACTATAAAATCATACTTGTGCCTAACATAATACAACGAACCCACATACAAAGCAGAGATACTCATAACGTTTACAGTCCTTGTTTCTGCAACTGGTCACATGGTCATAACTGATATTTATTACCTTCTTCCACCACCCTTCCGCATTCCGTTTGCCCTCAGCAAGTACCTCAGCTGGTCATGGTTCTTTGCCTGGTGGGGTGACCCAAACCATCCTTCCCGAAGGGTCCGGGCCATTAGTAGTCATGTCAGAATTGGGTTGCTGTAGTTTTCCATCGACTTTAATGACTGGGCATAGTAGGACTAAGAGATGCCCTAAGGGATCTCCTACATTCCAGACATACTCTTCTTTACCTCCATTATGTAATGTCAATCCAATTTCCCCTTGGTAATCAAAATCAGTCACACCAGCCAATATGGTAATTCCCTTCTTTGTCTGTTAATCCAGAGGCATAAGGAGCCCAAAGTGGCCAAGCAGCATTCTTAGTTTCCAGTTCAATGGGATTAGTAATGTGTTTTCAGGTGGGAGCATTCCTCCCTTTGGAACTAAGACCTCTAGACCTGCAGAGCATAAGGTCGGGGGAACAGGAAGCAAAAAATCTTGCAAGCGGGTCACTAGGGGTAATAGTGAGTGGTGCCACCCCCATTTCCACCCCTTGATTCCTGGACCCATGAATGCTGGCTATGGGGGAAACAGCACCATATATTGGACACTGGTTTAGAGCATATACAGCCTACTGGAGAACACTGCCCCAACCTTGCAAGGTATTGCCACCTAGATGGCATCATAATTGTGTCTTTAGAAGGCCATTCCATCATTTTATCAAGCCAGCTGCTTCAGGATGGTGGGGAACATGGTAAGACCAGTGAATTTCATGAGCATGGGCCCACTGCCACACTTCATTTGCTGTAAGTGAGTCTTTTGATCCAAAGCAATGCTCTGTGGGATACCATGACGGTGGATAAGGCATTCTCTAAGTCCACTGATGGTAGTTTTGGCAGAAGCACTGAGTACAGGGAAGGCAAATCCATGTCCAGAGTAAGTGTCTATTCCAGTAAGAACAAAACACTGTCTTTTTCATGATGGAAGTGGTCCAACGTAATCAACCTGCCACCAGGTTACTGGCTGATCACCTTGGTGCCATATGGTGCCATACTGGGGACTCAGTGTTGGTTTCTGCTGCTGACAGACTGGGCACTCAGCAGTGGCTGTAGCCAAGTTGGCCCTGGTGAGTGGAAGTCCATGTTGCTGGGCCTTTGCAAAACCTCCATCCCTGCCACCACGGCCACTTTGTTCATGAGCCCATTGAACAGTGAGGACAGTAGCTTGGGAAAGAGGATGACTGGTTTCCAAGAACACATCATCCTAACCACTTGATTGTTAAAATCCTCCTCTGCTGAGGTCACCCTTTGGTGAGCATTTACATGAAACACAAATATCTTCACTTCTTTAACCCATTCAGAGAGGTCTATCCACATACCTCTTTCACATAAATCCTTATGTCCAATTTTCCAATCATGTTCCTTCCAAGTCCCTGACCATCTAGCCAAACCATTGGCCACAGCCCATGAATCAGTATACAATTGCACATCTGGCCATTTCTCCTTCTAAGCAAAGTGAACAACCAGGTGCATTCCTCGAAGTTCTGCCCATTGGGAGGATTTCTCTTCACCGCTGTCCTTCAGGGAGGTCCCAAAGTGGAGCTGTAGTGCTGCTGCTGTTCACTTTCGAGTGGTGCCTGCATATCGCACAGAACCGTCTGTAAACCAGGCGCAACTTTTCTCTTCTTCAGTCAACTGATCATAACGAACTCCCCAAGAGGCTATAGGTGCAGACTGGGAGATGGAAGATAATGTGAAGGAGTGGAGGCCATGGGCATTTGGGCCACTTCCTTATGCAACTTCCATGTGCCTTCAGGTCCTGCTTGGGCTCGATCTCATATATACCACTTCCATTTAATGATGGAGTGCTGCTGTGCACCTTCAACTTTATGACTCTGTGGGCCAGGCAACACCCAGTTCATGATGGGAAGCTCAGGCCACATGGTGACTTGGTGTTCCATGGTTAAGCGTTCAGTCTCTACTAAGGCCCAGTAACAAGCCAAAAGCTGTTTCTCAAAAGGAGAGTAGTTATCTGCAGAGGATGGCAGGGCTTTGCCCCCAAATCATAAAAGTCTTCACTGTGATTCACCCTTTAGCATCCAAATGTTTTGCCAATAAGTCCAGTGTCATTGACACATCTTCTTACTAGGTCCAATCAGCATGATGTCATTAATGTAATGGGCCAGTGTGACACCTTGTGGAAGGGAAAGGCAATCAAGGTCCCTGCAGACTAAATTATGACATAGGGCTGGAGAGATGATGTAGCCCTGAAGTAAGCAACTGAAGGCATACCCTGGCCTTACCAGCTGAAGGCAAACTACTTCTGATGGCCCTTCGAAACAGGTAGGGAGAAAAAGCCATTAGTCAGATCAACTGCTGCACACCAGGTACCAGGAAATGTATTAATTTGCTCAAGCAATGCAACTACATCTGGAATAGCAGTTGCAATTGGAGTCACCACCTGGTTAAGTTTTCGATAATCCGCTGTCATTCTCCAAGATCCATCTGCTTTTTGAACAGGCCAAACAGGTGAGTTGAATGGGGATGTGGTGGGAATCACCACCTCTGCATCCTTCAAGTCCTTGGTGGTGGCAGTAATCTCTGCAATTCCTTCAGGGATGTGGTATTGCTTTTGGTTTACTATTTTACTAGACAGGGGCAATTCTAATGGCTTCCACTTGGCTTTTCCTACCAAAATAGCCCTTACTCCATTTGTCAGGGATCCAATGTGGGGTTCTGCCAGTTGCTGAGTATATCTGTTCCAATCATGCATTCTGAAACTGGAGTCACTATAGGATGGGTTCAGGGACCCACTGGACCTACTGTGAGATGGACATTAGCCAAGACTCCATTAATAACCTGACTTCCATATGCCCTCACTCTGACTGGTGGGCCACAGTGACATTTTGGGTCTCCTGGAGTTAGTGTTAGTTCAGAGCCAGTTCCAGTAATCCCCCAAAAGTCTAATTATTTCTTTTTTTCCCAATGAACAGTCACTCTCATAAAAGGCCATAGATCCCTTTGGGGAAGGCTGGGATAAAGATTAAGAGTATAATTTTTTGGCAGCGTTTTGAAGTCCTTCCTCAAGGGAACCAGATCTCCCCTTCAATCAAGCAGTTGTGGGTCTGTAAACTCACTCAAGTCTGGGAACTGATTGAGGGACCATGACTCTCTATTCTGGCAATTTCAGTTAGACTGCTGTTCACTTGATCTAGAATTCATCCACTTGTACAGATCAAGTAAATATTTAGTAGATTTCCTATCTATTTCACTGCTAGGAACGCCATGACTAAGTAGCCAATGTCATAAGTCCATACAAGTCAGACTATACTGATTACCACTTTAACTCTGCTGTCCATTGCAGTAACCATGCCTATCTTGTCTTTGTTGATTTGGTCCTATCAGCCCCATTGTAGTTAGGTGTCTTAATTCAGTTAGGGCAGTTCCCACTGTCAAATCTGACTTACATAAAATAGCAACGACAGCAGTCTTCGAGGATGCTGGAGCTCCCTTCACAACTTTCTTCCTCACTGTTGTGGTAAAATATGTGTCCTCTGAGTACTCCATGTGTGGGTCTGTGGGTCTAACCTGATCAATCCACTCTAGCATGCCAATATCCCTAAGGCTTTGGACGCCTTCTTCTACTGTATACCAAGGCAGGTCTGGCACATCAGCTTGATTTAGTGTAGGCCACTGCATAATCCATGCTTCCGCAACCCAACCAAATAAACTATTAGATCTTTTCCTAACTTCTTGAGCTGCAACATTGAATGAAGAATCTGTGCTTAGTGGGCCGATGTCAATAAACTCTGACTGATCCATCTTTATGTTTCTTGCACCATTATCCCATACCCTTAACAGCCATTCCCTCATGTTTTCCCCAGGTTTCTGTTTGTACATATTACAAAAGTCTAGCAGTTGTTTTGGAGTGTAATATACCTCCTCCTGGGTCTTCACCTTTTGGAGCTCACTGGAACTTAAGTCTAGTTATAGGTCTAGAAGCCAAAATTGGTAGCGGGGAAGTGTTTTGAGAACATTCAGCATTGTCTTGTAAAGCATCTGCCTCGAGCGATGCCCCAGGCAATGTCTCAGACAAAGGCACTTTAGATGCAGCTGGGTTAATCTCATTAGATGGGAGTGGAGGGGTTAATGGTTTCACTTGGCAGGGTGGTTTAGCAAACAAACATGGAATAATCTCTTCAAATGGGAGTGAGAGGGCTGGTTCTGTTGGCAAGAATGATTCAATGGAATTTAGAGGCTCATTGTGTCCAGCTTCCTGATTATCTCCCTATATGTCCCCACCCCAAGTTTTAGGATCCCATTTCTTCCCAATCAAGGCCCTCATTCTAACTTCAGGCACCTCTTGAAGTTGGCAGTTGAGTTGGCATTGTAATTCAGCCACTCCTACAATAAGACTCTGGGTTTGGTTTTTGGCAATATTGGCTCTGTTACTACAAGAAATAAGGCTTTCTTTCAAGGCATGACTAGCAATTTTGAGGTCATTTAGGGACACTTGAGCTTTGACTCTGAAGCCCTGAGCCCATCTCATTCTTTCACCAGTTTGTCTAGCAAAAGTATGACCAACCAACCAGCTTCCTTGCTTGCTGAAAGTAAAGAGGACTTGAAGCACTTACTAATGAAGGTCAGAGACTACAGCCTTCAGTATATTATGCCTCAACATAGAGAAAACAAAAATCCTCGCACCTGGACCAATAAGCACTATCACGATAAACTTAGAAAATATTGAAGTTGTTCAGAATTTCATTGTACTTGGATCCACAGTCAATGCTCATGGAAGCAGCAGTCAGGAAATCAAACAATGCATTGCACTGGGCAAATCTGCTGCAAAAGACCTCTTTAAAATGTTAAAAAGCAAAGATGTCACTTTGAGGACTAAAGTGCACCTGACCCAAGCCATGATATTTTCAATAGCTTCGAATGCATGCAAAAACTGGACAATGAGTAAGGAAGACCAAAGAAGAATTAATGCCTTTGAATTACAGTGTTGGCAAAGAATATTGAATATACCATGGGCTGCCAGAAGAACAAACGAGTGTATCTTGGAAAAAATACACCCAGAGTGCTCCTTGGAAGTGAAGATAGAGAGACTTCATCTCACATACTTTGAACATGTTATCAGGAGGGACAAGTCCCTGCAGGAGGACATTATTCTTTGTAACGTAGAGGGTATGCAAAAAAGAGGAAGACCCTCAAAGAGATGGATTGACACAGTGGCTGCAACAGTGGGCTCAAACATAGCAAAGATCATGGGGACAGGGCAGGACTGGGCAGTGTTTCCTTCTATTGTACATAGGGTTACTATGAGTTGGAAACAACCTCACCCCACGGCACCTGACAACAAACAACCACATTAGATATCTATAAGAGCTGTTGAGTGGGGAGTTGAGTATATTCATCCAGAATTTACAGACATGGTCTAGGATGATGATACAAATTTGGAAGTCTACAGCATATAGATGGTACGTGGATTGAATTTAGATGTCTGAGGTCTGAGTCCTGGAGTACTCCAAAGTTCAGAGGTCAGGAAGAGGAAGAATCAAGAAAGGAGAATGAGGAGGTTAGATCAGTGAGTTAGGAGACATACTAAGAGAGAATGGTGTTCCAGCAGCCAAATGAAGATGTTTCATGAAAGAATGATCAACTTTATGAAACGCTGCCTAAACAGACCTGTTGCCATTGAATCAATTCTCACTCACGCAACCTCCTGTGTGTCAGGGTAGAAATGCATTCCATAGGGTTTTGAATAGCTGATGTTTTGTAAGTAGATTGCTTGGCCTATTTTCCGAGGCACCTCTGGGTGAACTTGAACCATCAACCTTTTGGTTAACAATAGTTGACAGCTAGCACATTAACAATTTACATCACCCAAGGATCCCAAATGCTACTTAAGTGGGTAAAATTAGGACTGAAAATTGACCACTGAGCTTGGCTACATGAAGGTCAACGCTGACCTTGATAAGACTTTTAGTGGTGTGTGGTGACCAAAGCCTGACTGGAGTGGGCCCAGGGGGAATGAAAAGAGAGTAAATGGATACAGACCAACAGGGCAGTAGCTAAAAGAGAATGTATGGTCAAGGGCAGATTTTGTTTGTTTTTTTAATTAGAAGAGATACATGTTTGTATGCTCAGAAGGGAAGAAAAGGTGATGATGCAGCAGAGAAAAAGGATGCTTGATGGAAAAGTGTTCTTCAGTAGATGAGAGAGGATGGGATTCAATGCACATGTGAAAATGGAGTTAAATAGAAGGCACAGTTCATCCCTGGTAACAGGAGAGAGGGCAGAACGTATGGACACAAACACTGGTAAACTTGGAGACAGGAACATGTGTTATCAATGAAATATGAAGCAAGGTCATCAACTGAGAATGAGGAGAGGGTAGGAGGTGTTGGAGACTTGAGGAGAGAGGAGAAAGCATAAAATAGTCATCTAGGACAGTGACAGATTAAATGGATTTTGAAAATACAATTGTATTTTTGGGTAGTTCTAAGGGCCCGCTTGTGGTCAGTGATCACGAATATGAAGAGAGGTAGTCAGTGTGGTTGTGTGTTCTCACCAGCCTTATTTATCTACTTGGGTGTAAATAAAACTAGACAGAGGCCTAAATTTAAGCAGAATTTGGAGTTGCCAGGTGAATATGATGGAGGAGAGAAGGACAAGGTGGGATGAGGGTGTAGACAAAAGAATGATTATAATGAAGAACCATGGCATCTACATTGGGTAAGGAGAGAAGAGAGGCCATGAATGAGGGTGTTGAGGAAAAATGATAAGGCGTTATGTCAATGGATTGAAAGTCCCAGAAGGTCAAGAAAATGTTACCGTTGCGGAACTAGAGGTTCAGTTGGAAAAATACAAGATGGTTGGTAGGGGGTGGGATGTTTTGAAACCTGAATTATTTAGGGATGAAGACACTGATAATGAAAAGGTCTGAAGTGTGACCAACCTGAGTTCTCCTCTGCGATTGATCTACCCAGCCCAACTGTACCCCCAGGTTGGACTTCTTTGTTTTATAGATTTTTCTGGGGAGGTAGGCTATCACCTCCTCCAATCTGGGCTTTTTTGAAAGATGAGGACTTAAAAGTAAAGCCCAGAAAAAACAGAGTGTGCACTTGGAGAGGGGTTTGGTGGTACAGGAAGTCTTGTCAGCTGTTGCCATCATCTTGTATAGTATTGCCATCCCTGTTACGCAGGGTTCATAAATCCATTGAATCTCAGGGTTGGAAGCTCAGTCATCCCTCTAAGGTGTAACTCCTTCACAGCCTTCAGCCAAATAAATAATCATTCTGTGATCAACTGACTTTTGTCTTCTCCGTGCTGGTTTGCAAACCCCTTGAGGACTAAGAATGTATTTGATCTATCTTTGATTACTCTCTATTTGATACCTTGCTGGACACAGGGTATTGTATGAGTAAATGAATACACTTATTACCATAACCTGCTGAAAAGGGAAATGAGGTTAAATGAGCCAACTTGTGCTCAGCAAACCCCAGCTAGTACATCTTGTTCTAGATCTGCACTCTCCATTACTGTGAAAAAAAAAAAAAAATTATGTACAAATTAATTAATTAAACTTAAACAAAATTAAAAATTCAGTTCCTCAGTCTCATTTGATGACATTTCAAGTGCTCAATAGTCACTGAAGCTAGTGGCTACTGTGTTAGACAGCACAGAATAGAACATTTCCATCATTGCAGACAATTCTGTTGGATGGCTATTCTTAGATCCTGGTACCCACCTCTCCCTTGCCTCATAAATCATACTTGGATAAGCTTTTCCAGAAATGGCCATTTTAAAATAAGATAAACCCATTGCCATCGACTCAATTCCATCTCATTGCAACTCTATAGGATAAAGTTTTTTTTTTTTTTAAAGAAGAAATAAGCTGCCTCTAAAAAGTTTGTAGTTTCATTGGTTGAGCTACAAACATTTTAGAGGCAGTGTATTTCCTCTCTTCTTTAAAAAAAAAGGTTCACAAGAGCCAAAATATGACCTTGATTATATCCTACCTGAATTTGGAGACCACCTCATGAACAAATTTGATGCATTGAACACCAATGACTGAAGACCAGATGAGCTGTGTAATGACATTGAGGGCATTATACAAGAAGAAAGCAAAAGGTCATTAAAAAGACAGGAAAGAAAGAAAGTATCAAAATGGATGCCAGAAGAAACTCTGAAATTTGCTCTTGAATACAGAGTAGGTAAAGCAAACAGGAGAAATGACCACATAAGAGACTTGAACAGAAGATTTCAAAGGCAGCTCAAGAAGACAAAGTATTATAATGAAATGTGCAGAGACCTGGAGTAAGAAAACCAAAAGGGAAGAAAACGTTTGGCATTTCTCAAGCTGAAAGAACTGAAGAAAAAATTCAAACCTCAAGTTGCAATTTTGAAGGATTCTATGGGTAAAATATTGAATGACGTAGGAAGCATCAAAAGCAGGTTGGAGGAATATACAGAGTCACTGTACCAAAATGAATCCATCAACATTCAATCATTTCAGGAGGTAGCATATGATTAAGAACCGACAGTATTGAAGAAAGAAGTCCAAGTGGTACTGAAGGCACTGGCAAAAAAAAAGGATCCACGAATTGACAGAATACCAGTTGAGAAGTTTCAACAAACAGAAGCAGCGCTGCAAGCGCTCACTTGTCTATGCCAGGAAATTTGGAAGACAGCTACCTGGCCAACTAACTGAAACGATCCATATTTATGCCTATTCCAAACAAAGGTGAGCCAACTGAATGCAGAAATTATCGAACAGTATCATTAATACCCCCCACGTGTTTGTCAGTTTGTCGTACTGTGGGGGCATATGTGTTGCTGTGATGCTGGAAGCTATGCCACCGGTATTCAGATACCAACAGGGTCACCCATAGAGGACAGCTTTCAGCTGAGCTTCCAGACTAAGACAGACTAGGAAGAAGGAGCTGGCAGTCTACTTCTGAAAAGCATTGGCCAGGGAAAAACTTGTGAATAGCAGCGGAACATTGTCTGATATAGTGCTGGAAGATGAGCCCCCCAGGTTGGAAGGCACTCAAAAGATGAATGGGGAAGAGCTGCATCCTCAGTAGAGTCGACCTTAATGACGTGGATGGAGTAAAGCTCTCAGGACATTCATTTGCTGATGTGGCACGACTCAAAATGAGAAGAAACAGCTGCAAACATCCATTAATGATCGGAACCTGGAATGTACGAAGTACGAATCTAGGAAAACTGGAAATCATAAAAAATGAAATGGGACTCATAAACACAGATATCCTAGGCATTAGTAAGCTGAAATGGACTGGTATTGGCCATTTTGAATCAGGCAATCATATAGTCTACTATGCTGGGAATGACAACTCGAAGAGGAATGGTGTTGCGTTCATCGTCAAAAAGAATGTTTCAAGATCTATCCTGAAGTACAACACTGTCAGTGATAGGATAATATCCATACGCCTACAAGGAAGACCAGTTAATACGACTATTATTCAAATTTACTCACCAACCACTAGGGCCAAAGATGAAGAAACAGAAGATTTTTATCAGCTTCTGCAGTCTGAAATTGATCAAACATGCAATCAAGATGCATTGATAATTACTGGCACTTGGAATGCGAAAGTTGGAAACAAAGGAGAAGGATCAGCATTTGGAAAAAAGGGCCTTGGTGACAGAAACAATGCCAGAGATCGAATGATAGAATTTTGCAAGACCAACGACTTCTTCATTGCAAATACCTTCTTTCACCAACATAAACAGCGACTATACACATGGACCTCGCCAGATGGAACACACAGAAATCAAATTGACTACATCTGTGGAAAGAGACGATGGAAAAGCTCAATATCATCAGTCAGAACAAGGCCAGGGGCCGACTGTGGAACAGACCATCCATTGCTCATATGCAAGTTCAAGCTGAAACTGAAGAAAATCAGAGCAAGTCCATGAGAGCCAAAATATGACCTTGAGTATATCCCACCTGAATTCAGAGACCATCTGAAGAACAGATTTGACGCATTGAACACTAGTGACCGAAGACCAGACGAGTCGTGGAACATCAAGGACATCATCCATGAAGAAAGCAAGCGGTCACTGAAAAGACAGGAAAGAAAGAAAAGACCAAGGTGGATGTCAGAGGAGACTCTGAAACTTGCTCTTGAGCGTCAGACAGCTAAAGCAAAAGGAAGAATTCATGAAGTAAAAGGACTGAACAGAAGATTTCAAAGGGCGTCTCGAGAAGACAAAATAAAGTATTATAATGAGATGAGCAAAGAGCTGGCGATGGAAAACCAAAAGGGACGAACACGCTTGGCATTTCTCAAGCTGAAAGAACTGAAGAAAAAATTCAAGCCTCGAGTTGCAATAGTGAAGGATTCCATGGGGAAAATATTAAATGATGCAGGAAGCATCAAAAGAAGATGGAAGGAATACACAGAGTCATTATACCAAAAAGAATTAGTTGATATTCAACCATTTCAAGGGGTGGCATATGATCAGGAACTGACGGTACTGAAGGAAGAAGTCGAAGCTGCTCTGAAGGCACTGGCAAAAAACGAGGCTCCAGGAATTTGTGGAATATCAATCGAGATGTTTCAACAAACAGATGCAGCGCTGGAGGTGCTCCCTCTTCTATGCCAAGAAATATAGAAGACAGCTTCCTGGCGAACTTATTGGAAGAGATCCATATTTATGCCTATTCCCAAGAAAGGTGATCCAACCAAATGTGGAAATTAATATATATATTTTTTATCAGTAATATCACACGCAAGCAAAATTCTGCTAAAGATCATGCAAAAACAGCTGCAGCAGTATATCGATAGGGGACTACCAGAAATTCAGGCTGGTTTCAGAAGAGGATGTGGAACCAGGGATATCATTGCTGATGTCAGGTGGATCCTGGCTGAAAGCAGAGAATACCAGAAGGATGTTTACCTGTGTTTTACCGACTATGAAAAGGCATTCGACTGTGTGGATCGTAACAAACTATGGATAACACTGCAAAGAATGGGAATTCCTGAACACTTAATTGTGCTCATGAGGAACCTTTACATAGATCAAGAGGCAGTTGTTCGGACAGAACAAGGGGATACTGATTGGTTTAAAGTCAGGAAAGGTGTGCGTCAGGGTTGTATTCTTTCACCATACCTATTTAATCTGTATGCTGAACAAATAATCTGAGAAGCTGGACTATATGAAGAAGAACGGGGCATCAAGATTGGAGGAAGACTCATTAACAATCTGCATTATGCAGATGACACAACCTTGCTTGCTGAAAGTGAAGAGGACTTGAAGCGCTTACTAATGAAGATCAAAGACCACAGTCTTCAGTATGGATTGCACCTCAACATAAAGAAAACAAAAATCCTCACAACTGGACCAATGAGCAACATCATGATAAATGGAGAAAAGATTGAAGTTGTCAGGGATTTCATTTTACTTGGCTCCACAATCAACAGCAATGGAAGCAGCAGTCAAGAAATCAAAAGACACATTGCATTGGGTAAATCTGCTGCAAAGGACCTCTTCAAAGTGTTGAAGAGCAAAGATGTCACCTTGAAGACTAAGGTGCGCCTGACACAAGCCATGGTATTTTCAATCGCAACATATGCACGTGAAAGCTGAACAATGAATAAGGAAGACCGAAGAAGAGTTGACGTCTTTGAATTGTGGTGTTGGCGAAGAATATTGAATATACCATGGACTGCCAAAAGAACAAACAAATCTGACTTAGAAGAAGTACAACCAGAATGCTCCTTAGAAGTAAGGATGGTGAGACTGTGTCTTACATACTTTGGACATGTTGGCAAAAGGGATGAGTCCCTGGAGAAGGACTTCATGCTGGGCAGAGTAAAGGGTCAGCGGAAAAGGGGAAGACCCTCAACGAGGTGGATTGACACAGTGGCTGCAACAATGAGCTCAAGCATAACAACGATTTTAAGGATGGCGCAGGACCGGGCAGTGTTTCGTTCTGTTGTGCATAGGGTCGCTATGAGTCAGAACCAACTCGACAGCACCTAACAACAATAACAACAGCAATCATTAATACTACAGGCCACTAAAATTTTGCTGAAGATAATTCAAAAGCCACTGCAGCAGTATGTGGATGGGGAACTGCCAGAAATTCAAGCTGGAGTCAGAAGAGGACGTGGAACCAGGGATATCATTGCTGATGTCAGATGGATATTGGCTGAAAACAGAGAATACCAGAAAGATGTTTACTTGTGGTTTTTTTGACTATGCAAAAGCATTCAACTGTGTGGATGGTAACAAATTATGGATAATGTTGTGAAGAATGGGAATTCCAGAACACTTAATTGTGCTCATGTGGAAACTGTACATAGACCAAGAGACAGTCTTTTGAACAGAACAAGGGGATACTGCATGGTTTAAAATCAGGAAAGGTGTATGTCAGGGTTGGATCCTTCCACCATGCTTATTCAATCTGTATGCTGAGCAAAAAATCCAAGAAGCTGGACTATATGAAGAAGAATGTGGCATCAAGCTTGGTGGTAGACTCTTTAACAATCTATAACATGGATATGAAACAACCTTGCTTTCTAAAAGTGAAGAGGGCTTGAAGCACCTACCAACAAAGATCAAAGACTACAGCCTTCAGTATGGATTGCACCTCATCATAGAGAAAGCAAAAATCCTCACAACTGGACCAATAAGCAACATCATGATAAACTGAGAAGACATTGAAGTTGTCAAGAATTTCATTGTACGTGGATCCACCATCAACACCCATGGAAGCAGCAGTCAGGAGATTAAACGATGCATTGCATTGAGCAAATCTGCTGTGAAAGACCTCTTTAAAGTGTTTTAAAGTAAAAAGCAAATACGTCACTTTGAGGACTAAGGTGCACCTGACCCAAGCCATGATATTTTCAATTGCCTCACGCGCATGCAAAATCCAAACAATGAATACGGAAGACGGAAGAAGAATTGATGCCTTTGAATTATGGCGTTGGTGAAGAATATTGAATATACCATGGACTGCCAGAAGAATGAACAAGTCTATCTCGGAAGAAATACATCCAGAGTGCTCCTTAGAAGTGAGGATGGCAAGACTTAGTCTCATATACTTTGAAATATTATCAGAAGGGACAAGTCCTTCTCCAGGGACCAGTCCATGGAGAAGGACATCATGCCTGGTAAAGTAGAGGGTCATGGAAAAAAAGGAAGACACTCAATGAGTGGCTGTGACAATGGGCTTAATCATATGATTGCGAGGATGGGGCAGGACCAGGCAGTGTTTCTGTTGCACATAGTGTCTCTATGAGTCAGAACCAACTCAATGGAACCTAACACAACAACAACAACAACAAAAAGTTTGTGGCTATTTCACACATAAATGACTCCTCAGCAAGGTCTCCAATTTTCATGTTTAAATGTTGTATTTGGACAATTAATGGCCATGTGGTTCTGTTGCTCTTGATGATTACCTTTATGAACCAGACTTACATAACTATTTAGATCTTTCTCTAAACATTTCAAAACACAAATCTACTAAAAAGTAAGCTTGAAAAAGGCAGAGATTGTTTTTATTTCCACTTACTACTTTTACTCAAAGCCTAGCACAGTACCTAGCACATTGGAGACCTCCCTTAAATGTTTGTTGAATGAAGAGTGAATGAATGATCAAAGTAACTGCTGAACTGAATTTGGAGGATCTCAGCGTTCTGAGGTGGCATTATAAGAGAGGCATCCAGGCATAACAAGACTTAGAAATATGCATATACTTCCAATATAGTTAAAAAAAAATTTATTTTTATAAAACAAAGATTTTAAGTTACGTATGTTCTTTCCACCATTGCTCAAAATGTAGCTTTAAACTAAATTCCTGGAAGAATCTTGTCTACTGTGTGTGTATAAAGCTACAATTCTGTTTTATAAACATTTGCAACCAATGAATAGAGTAACAAGAAAAAATAAATTCTAGATTTTTATAGTATTAACATATATGCCAGATGTCTTTTCTTTGTTCGTCCAGATCGCTTTCCACCTCCCTCCACCCTGCTGTCTGCCCTGGGCCTGCTGATCTGAGAGAATTAGCCTAACAGACTCCTGTGCTCTGTGGCTTCCCTTGGGCTTAACCAATGAGGAACCCTAGCAGGAGAGCAGAAACAGGGGTTGAGGTCAGTGAATTTATTCTAAACTGCTCTACATGACTCTCTCTCCTTCCTGGTTCCAGGTACTTCTCCCTACTAATGATTCTCAGGATGATATTACTGTTCCTTGACACTCTGCCCACACCTTCGTAATAGAGACAGACATATAGGTAGATAGATAGACAGATACATAGATATCTGCATCGAGTTGAATCCGACTCACTGCAACTTTATGTACAAAAGAAGGAAACATTGCCCCCACGTGCATCATCCTCCCTATCGCCAGCATGTTCAAGTCCATTGTTGTGGCTACTGTGCCAAAACATCTTACCAAGAGTCTCTGTCATGGATGGAATTGTGTCACCCCAAAATATGTGTATCAATTTGGCTAGGCTATCTTAGTATTGTGTGATCGTCCGTCATTTTCTCATCTAATGTGACTTTCCTAAGTGTTGTAAATCCTATCTCTGATGTTTATGACATGGGATTATTGGCAGTTATGTCAATGAGGCAGGGCTCAATCTACAAGATTAAATTGTGTCTTAAACCAATCTCTTTTGGGATACAAAAGAGAGAAGCAAGCAGAGAGACATGGGGACCTCATACCACCAAGAAAGTAGCACTGGGAGCATAGAGCTTCCTTTGGACCTAAGGTCCCTGCACTAAGAAGCTCCCCAACCAAGGGAAGGCTGATAACAAGGACCTTTTTCCAGAGCCAACAGAGAGAGAAAGTCTTCCCCTGGAGGTGGTATGCTGAATTCAAACTTTTAGCATACTAGATTGTGAAAGAAAAAATTTCTGTTTGTTAAAACCATTCACTTGTGTTATTTCTGTTGTAGCAGCACTAGATGACTAAGACATTCTCCCTTACCTTCTCTAGTCCTCTCTTTCACCAAACATGATGTCCTTCTCCAGCAATTGATCTTTCCTGATGATGTCTCCAAAGCAAGTGAGTTGGACAATGTTCTGTTGTAACCCATAAGGTTTTTATTGGCTAATTTTTGGAAGTAGATTACCAGGCCTTTCTTTTTAGTCTGTCTTAGTCCAGAAGCTCTGCTAAAACCTATCTACCATGGTGACCCTTCTAGTGTTTGAAATACCAGTGGCATAGCTTCCAGCATCATAGCAACACATAAGCTACCACAGTACAATAAACTGACAGATAAGTGATGGCGTTTGTAAAAGCCCTCTTACAAATAAGTCTTCCTTGAGTTATCCTGGGAAGGCTGGTAGTGTAGTGGTTAAGTGCTATGGCTGCTAACCAAGTGGTTGGCAGTTCAAATCCACTAGGTGCTCCTTGGAAACTCTATGGTGCAGTTCTACTCTGTCCTATAGAGTCGCTGTGAGTCGGAATCGACTCAATGGCAGTGGGATTGGTTTTGGTTTTGAGTTATTCTAATTTGAATGTGGAAACCCTGGTGGTGTAGTGGTTAAGTGCTATGGCTGCTAACCAAGAGGTCGGCAGTTCAAATCTGCCAGGTGCTCCTTGGAAACTCTATGGCGCAGTTCTACCCTGTCCTATAGGGTTGCTATGAGTTGGAATCGACTCGAGGGCAGTGGGTGGTTAATTTGAATGTATCATCTGTTTCCTGTTGGGACCGTAACTGATATGCCATCCTTAATTAGCAGCTAGATCATAGCCCTCAAATGCCAACTTCAGAAATTCTGTACCTACAGTCCTTACAAAAATAGCCCCTGGTGATATGTATTATCATATTACTATTCAATTCACTGATCAGCTTTATGAAGAAAACATACCGTATGTGACATAATATAAATTTTTCTCCAGTACACTCAGACTAAAGAAATATCCTCAGATTCACAGGTGAATCTTTTATAGCTTCTTTATATAACACGTAATTTATAGAAATATGTAAATGAGAATTTGTAAGGTGATAGGTTTATTTTTAAGGTTTTAAATGTTTCTACATCTTAGAAGTTCTAAGTTGTTTCTAGATATGTGAGGAAGGCTGTATTTCGGTACTGCAAAAAATCCATCAGTACTCAACACACACAGCCTTACCAGAGAATACAGATTCTAACCCTTGAAGCTCAAGATTCAAACATAAAATAATCAGCCAGCTCCAGATTATTAAAAAAGGGAAATCCCATAATACTACTAAAAAAAAAACCCAGTGCCGCCGAGTCGATTCCGACTCATAGGATAATACTAATACCAATATTAAAGATAACCAATACTTGCTGTTGCAGTTACAATTGCCAAGCACTGTGCTAACATTTTCATATATAATTTCGTATAATTCTCATCACAAATTTATTAGATGTGCCCTATTCAACCCCATTTGACAAAGGGGGAAAATAAGACTTCAAGTTTCCTATCCACAGTCCCAGCACCAGTAAGTAGAAGAACCTAGATTCAAATCCTAGTGTCCAACACAAAATGCAAATCCTTAACCACTAAAAAATAAAGAATCCAAGTGCACTATCAAAGACCACAGAAGACCCAAAACTCTTTTCCTTTTAAAAAATGACTCTCCAAAGCAAATGACTTTTTTGCTTGCATTCAAAATCTAAGTAAAATTAGAAAAATTAATTTAAAAAGAAAAGGGCACAATGGGTAACTCATAGAAAAGCAAGTTCCTTTTTGTTTAGTAAGCTTATTTATTTTTCTGTGCATGGTACACAAGGAGGAGTAGAAAACAAGTAGTGGAAATGGTATTATTTTGGTATTAGTAAAATTTTATCCTTGCCTACTGTCATGGATTGAATTGTGTCCCCCCAAAATATCTGTAAACTTGGCTGGGCCATGATTCCCAGTATTGTGGGATTGTCCACCATTTTGTCATCTGATGTGATTTTCCTATGTGTTGTAAATCCTATCTCTATGATGTTAATGACATGGGATTAGCGGCAGTTATGTTAATGAGGCAGGACTCAATCTACAAGATTAGATTGTGTTTTAAGCCAATCTCTTTTGAGATATAAAAGAGAGAAGCAAGCCTAGAGACAGGGGGACCTCATACCACCAAGTTAGAAGCACCAAGAACATAGCGTTTCCCTTGGACCTGGGGTCCCTGTGCTAAGAAGCTCCTTGACCAGGGAAGATTGATGACAAGGACCTTCCCTCAGAGCCAACAGAGAGAGAAAGCCTTCCCTGGAGCTGGTGCCCTGAATTTGGACTTCTAACTCCCTAGACTGTGAGAGAATAAATTTCTCTTTGTTAAAGCCTTCCACCTGTGGTATTTTTTGTTATAGCAGCACTAGGTAAATAAGACACCTACAATTCCTAAAATGGCATTGTTGTATTTTAATTTTAACCCAAACTTCAATTAAGTGAAAACTTTCTTCTAATACATTTGCATACTTGTTGTAAGGGACTTCAGTTTAGCATGTATTGGTTGCTGTATGCATACAAACAGAACAAAACTTCCCTGTGAAAAGGAATGGGTTTAAAAAGTCTGGTA
The DNA here is from genome assembly GCF_030014295.1 of Loxodonta africana. Taxonomy (NCBI): domain Eukaryota; kingdom Metazoa; phylum Chordata; class Mammalia; order Proboscidea; family Elephantidae; genus Loxodonta; species Loxodonta africana. The sequence goes on along the minus strand of NC_087342.1, from coordinate 212,808,621 downwards.
GAGAGACGGTATAACTGGTCTGCTGAATAGCGCTTAATGGAACTCAATTTTTCTGCAACAGTGATTTTGCATAACGAGTTGCAAAAGTATTTTAAGATGAGACTGTTGCTCAATACTCATTTCTGGTAAACCCTTTTTGCACCATTGCCCTGTCCTGAGGAATTGAGAAAAGTGAAACAGAAAAGCATAAACAGAGTATAACAAGTAAGCCAAGGTTTTTATACGTAATATTTTAGGCAGAAGCCTCTAGATATTAGTTTTTAATTTGAATAATTAAATTAGTTCTCAACAAGTATGATTCTTACAAAAAGACAACGTTTTTACATTCATATTTTGTTCATTTAGATGAATTTGTGTGATCCATTTAGAAACTATATAGTGCTATACCAAAAAGTCTTACTTTCGGGCTGAGACCTGGTGGTCTTCTCTTTTTCCTCTTCTTCATCCATTTGCTGCAGCTCCATGTTTTTGTTTCTCTTAGTTTTTCCTTTGGTATCCTCTTCAGACGAACTGTTTACTCTGTCACAGATGATTTATAATTTCTGTGTGTTCATAGACAACAGCCAGCATCCTTCTGCGACTCTAAAGAAAATTAAAAAGGACAATATTGGTACCACAAAAAAAAAAAAAAGTCTTTAAAACGATGAATGGGTGTTTAAGACAAACTTACAAAATTTGGTATAGTGAAAACAGGTTGAACTCTGCAGAGTGAACACACAAATTCAAAAGGCAAATTGTGTGTTTGACGATATCTGCACCATGTGATGATGATCTTGGTGAGGACTCATTGGAGAGCCTGGCAAAAGCTCCTTTCGGTCTGCAGCATCTTACCTTACTGGGGTGCCCAAGTGTCAGGAGGAATCTTTGGGCTGACACGGCCTTGCATCACTAGCTTTGGGTGTTGAAAGCAGGCAGCTCCAGCTGACTTCTTTAAACTTTATTTTCTACAGGTTGGTAATAGGCAAAAGTGAGTTATGAAAAACAGGAACTTTTGTCACGGCTCTAGTCACAAAAAAACACAGATGTCCCATGCAGATTGGAATTCATCATCGGTTACAATACAAATGTGGGTACTGGCCATAATCATTTCTAGGTCCTTATTTTATCTATGGGCCTAGCATAGCATGTTTCTATCTTAAATAATGATTGGACCTTCCTGCAAGGAAAAAAAAAATAGGAAATCCAGGATCAATGACAAACTATTACTCCTCTAATGGTATTTAAATATAATATAAACAATATTGTTGTTGTGTGCCCTTGAGTGGATATGGACTCACAGCAACCCTATAGAACAGGGTAGAACTGCCATACAGGGTTTCCTAGGCTATAATCTTTACAGAAACAAATTACCACATCTTTCTCTGGCAGAGTGGCTGGTGGGTGTGAACTGCAGACTTTTCAGTTAGCAGCCAAGGGCTTAATCACAGTGCCACCAGGGCTCCTTACTTAAACATACACATGATATATATTCTTTATGTCTACAGCCCCTTAAAAAATGCATAAATTCCAAATCAATCTGCACCATCTAAGTATAAAATTAATAATATTAAAATAAACAATGATTTAATACTGCTTTGATGAAACAAAACCACAAATGTCTATTCTAAAAATAGAAAAGTAAAATTGGGTATTTTGTATTTCACTTGTTACCATGTGAATCTCTACTTTAAATACAATAGGTATTCATTTTCTTGATCCTCATTGTTGTAATTTTTCCTTTAAACTATAAATTCCTTTTGAACTATCAATCCCTGATTTTAGTGAATCAATCAATTTAAAACTGTCCCTAAAATAAAATGCTAAAATACAAGAGTTTAATTTAATGAAACTGTCTTTATTGAATATTTATGACTGTATGCAGTGTTAATAAATTGAAATACTGAAGTGTAATCTATCTTCTATTAAACCTATAGTAGTACAGAAGAATTCTTTTTTCTTAGAAAATACACACTCAAGCATTAAGGAGTAATGGGGCATCATGTTTGCAACTGAATCTCGAAACGCTCAGAAAAAACAATGTGTGTGTGCATATGTGTGTCCATATGTGACTGTGTGTGTGTGTGTGTGGAGAGAGAGACAGAGAGACAAAGACAGAGAAAGAGAAAAACAGAAAGAGGAAGAAAAAAGCAAAACAATTAGAGAAACTGAGTAGAGAATATTCAGGAATACTCTGTAGTAATTTTTTAGCACAACTTCAAATGGCCTAATACATATGTAATTGGAAACCGCAAAGGAAGGGAGGGGTGGGAAAAATATTTAAAAAATTTTGGAAACCTGTAAAACCCACAGATCTGAAAAGTTCAATGAGCTTGAGCACAAAAAACATGAATTAAACCACTCCAAGGCATATCATAACCAAACTGCTCAAAATCAGTGATAAAGGGGAAATCTTTAAAGCAGCCAGAGGAAAATGACACATTATGTACGGAAAGAAAAAGATAAGGATGACAGAATGTTTCACACCAAAGGAATGCAAGTGAGAAGAAAAAATACTAAGGGGGGGAAAAAAAAAGAAAGGAGAACTGTCTATGTATATATATATATATATATATATACCCAATGAATACATCCTTCAAAAACAAAGATGAAATAAAGATTTTCCCAGACATACTTATGCTGAAAGAATTCATTACCAGCAGACTCACACATGCTAAAGGAAGTTCTTCAGGCAGAAGAAAAATGATACTAGATGGAAATATGGATCTACACAAAGGAAGGAAGAACACTGGAAATGGAAACTACTTAGGTAAATATACAAAATTTTTTTTTCTTATTGCTAAATATCCTTAAAAGATAATTAACTGGCCTCCCCCTTGAGAGCAGGTGCAACACAAGGATGCTTGCTATCACCATTTTTATTCAATATTATCCTGAAAGTCCTAGTCAGAGCAATAAAACAAGAAAAGAAAAAATGGATCCAAATTGGAAAGGAAGAAGTAACACTCTCTCTATTTGCAGATGACACGATTCTTTACATGGAGAATCCCAGAGATTCCACAAGAAACTACTGGATCTAATAGAAGGATTCAGCAAAGTGGCAGAGTACAAGATCAACACATAAAAATAAGTTGGGTTGCTTTACACTAACAAGGAGAACCCTGAAAAGGAAATTTTAAAAATACAGTTTACAATACCCCTCAAAAGGATAAAATACCTAAGAATAAATCTAGCCAGGGATGTAAAAGACCTATACAATGAAAACTATAAAACGCTACTGTAAGAAACTAAAAGTGACCTTCATAAATGGAAAAATATTGCATACTCATGGATTGGAAAATTTAACATTGTGAAAATGTTAATGCCACTGTCTTGGTCATCTAGTGCTGCTGTAACAGAAATACCACAAGAAGATGGCTTTAACAAAGAGAAGTTTATTCTCTCACAGCCTAGTAGGCTAGAAGTCCAAATTCAGGGTGCCAGCTCCAGGAGAAGGCTTTCCCTCTCTTTTGGGTCTGGAGGAAGGTCTTTGTGATGCATCAGCGTTCCTTTGGTCTGGGAGCATCTCAGCACAGGAACCTCAGGTCCAAAGGGCATGCTCTGCTTCCAGCAGGCTTTCTTGGTGGTATGAGGTCCCCATGTCTCTCTGCTCACTTCTCTTTTTTATATCTCAAAACAGATTGGCTTTAGACTCTATCTAATCTCATAGATCTTATCAATATAACTGGCACTAATCCACCTCATTAGCATCGTAGCAATAGGATTTACAACACATAGGGAAATCACATCAGATGACAAAATGATAGACAATCATACAATACTGGGAATCATGACCTAGCCAAGTTGACAGATATTTTGGGGGGACACAATTCAATCCATGACCACTACCCAAAGTGATCTATAGATATAATACAATCTCAATCCAAACTCCAAAAACATTCTTTAATGAAATGGAAAAATATACCAACTTTATACAGAAAGGAAAGAGACCCTATATAGCCAAAGCAATATTGAAGAAGAAGAACAAAGTAGGAGGCCTCACACTCCCTGATCTCACAACATACTATACAGCCACAATAACCAAAACAGCCTGGTACTGGTTCAATGACAGACATATAAACCAATGAAATAGAATTGAGAACCCAGGAATAAATCCATCTGTCTATGGGCAGCTGATTTTCAACGAAGAGTCAAAGTCCATTCAATGGGAAAGAAGCAGTCTCTTTAACAAATGGTGCTGGCCAAACTGGATATTTATTTGCAGAAAATTGAAACAGGATCCATACCTAATACCATACACAAAAACTAACTCAAAATAGATCAAAGACCTAAATGTTAAAGCCAAAACTATAAAGTTCCTGGAAGATAATATAGGGACAAAATTATGGGACCTAATTTTTTTCAGTAATAGATTATCAAACACAACTATAAGTACACAAGCAACATAAGACATGTTAGATAACTGGGACCTCCTAAAATTTAAATACTTATGCTCACCAAAAATTTTATCTTCTTAGGATGGATTTTGTAGAGAAGCAAAACCCATGAGGTATATATATATGTGTGTGTGTGTGTATGTGTATATATATATGTATATATGTACATGTGCAGAGAGAGATTTATCTCAAGGAAATGGCTCATGTGGTTGTAGAGGCTGGCAAGTCCCAAGTTCATGGGTCAGGCTTTAGGCTGGAGGCTTCTCCTGACTCATGTATCTACAAGGGCTGATGAGCTCAAGATTGTCAGGTCAGATGGCATGTCACTGGTTCACAGGCTATGGAGGCTGACAAACTCCAAGATCAGCAGGTAAGCTGCTAGTTCAAGTCCCAAGAACTGGAGGTCAGATGATGACAAGCCGGATATAGCATCCAGTATGAAAGCCTTGCTGTAACACCCATTTATATACTGGAGGCAGGCCACACCCCCAAGGAAACTCACTTTCAACTGATTGGCTGCTCATAGCAGATTTCATCATGGAGTTCATTACATCATTACATAATTGCCAAACTACACCATAACTGCCAAGCTACTGAGAATCATTGCCCAGGCAAATTGACATACAACCTTAACCATCACGTTTACAAAAAAGTAAAAAAAGAAGCTACAGATTGGGAAAAAAATCTTTTAGAATGATATATCCGATAAGGGTTTAGTCTCTAAAATACACAGAAAACCTTAACACTCAACAGTGAAAAGGCAAATAATCCAATTAAAAAACGGGCAAAGGACATGAACAGACACCTCACCAAAGAGGATATTCAAGTGGCCAGCAAACACATGAAAAGATAATCGCAGTAATTAGCCATCAGAGAGATGCAAGTCAAAATTACAATTAGATACGATTTCACCACTTCAAAAGTGGCACTGATCAGAAAACAACAAATGCTGGAGAGGTTGCAGAGAGATTAGAACTCTGCTTCCATGCTGTTGGGATTGTAAATTGGTTCAACCACCATGTAAAACGATATGGCACTTCCTCAAAAAGCTAGAAATAGAAATACCCTCTGATCTGGCAATCCCACTCCTAGGTATAAAAAAAACCTTAAAAAACTCATTAGAGAACTAAAACTACTGACATGAACAGATATATGCACATCCATGTTCATCGCAGCATTATTCACAATAGCAAAAAGATGGAAACAACCCAACAGCTCATCAGCAATTGAATGGATAAACTGTGGTACATACACTCAATGGAATACTATGCAGCCATAAAGAATAACGATCTGTTCTCTAAATATACTATAACACGGATAAATCTGGAGGTCATTATGTTGAGTGAGATAAGTCAATAACAAAAGGACAAATACTGCATGATCCCGTTATAAAAAGACAAGAACACATAACCCACTGCTGTCTAGTCAGTTCCAACTCATAGCAACCCTATAGGACAGAGTAAAACTGTCCCATAGAGTTTCCAAGGAACGCCTGGTGGGTTTGAACTACCGACCTTTTGGTTAGCAGCCATAGCTCTTAACCACTACGCCACCAGAATTTCCAGGTATACATATAGAAAGCAATGTTCTTTGGTGGTTACCAGGGATGGGAGGGAGAATCACTTTCTAGATAGTAGATATTTGTTAGTTTTGGTGTTGAGTAAGGCAATATCAAACAAGGATGAGTGTAGCACAACTTGACCAATGTAAGAGATGACACTAAGAAATACACAAGAATAAGAAACATTTTTGGTAAAGGCCACAACATATACAGTTGTGCAACAACAGTAATAACAACCAAACAATATGTAAGTAATTACTTAAGTAGATACGTATGCTTATTTACCTATGGGTGAGTACATACGGATATACAGGTGTGCATGTATAGGTGTTTCTGTAGGCAAATGTACATACATATTCGTGTGTGCTGCATATTCTTATATAAAAATACAGCACATGGGGGCACAGTTGTGGATACTTCCTAGACATAATCAAACACCTTGTGGAATTGGGTTACTGAGTTAGAGGGCTTAAGATGATAGTCTTTGGGGACAGCTCGGTCAGTTGACGTAACATAGCTCATAAAGATACAATTATTGGTCTCTACACGTCTGGAGCAAAAGAGCGAGAAGGAAACCAAAGACTCAAAGAAGAAACTAGTCTACAGGACTAATAGTCTGCACTAACCACAGCCTCACCTACCCTGAGACCAGAAAAACTAGATGGTGCCTGGCTACCACTATCGACCATTCCGACCAGGGACATGATAGATAGTCCCAGATAGATGGGGAAAAATGCAGGACAAAACTCAAATTCCTAAAAAAGGCCAGACTTACTGGGCTGGTAGAGACTAGAGGAGCCCCCAAGTTTATCATCCTGGGATACCATTTAAACTTGGAACTCAAACCACCCCCAGAGGTTACCTACCAGCCAAAAGACAGAGCGGCTCATAAAATAAATAATATCACCTGTGAGTACTGTGCTTCTCTAAACAATCATCTAAATGACATCCAACGGTCAAGATTTACCCTAGAACGAAGATGAGAAGGTAAGGGGGCAAGGAAGCTAGATTAATGGAAACAGAACAAACGGAATGGAAATAATAAAAATGCTGACATACTGTGAAAAGTGTAACAATGTCACTGAATAATATGTACAGAAATTATTAAATGACAACCTAATTTGCTATGTAAATTTTCTCCAGAATCACAATAAAGTATTTTTTAAAAAGATAACTGTTTATGCAATATTGACTTAAAAATCTGATGACGGAAAAATTAACAAAGAATAAATAAAGGGAATTATCTATAGAAAAAAAGATAACTGTTTAAAATAATAATGTAGTATGAGCCTTATAAAATATGTTAATATAAAATGTATAATAATAATATCACAAGGTCTAGGAGGGCAGATATGGAAGTTTACTATATGTGAAGTAGTATAATATCCTTTAAGGGTAGGCTGATAAATTGAAGAGATATACTCTAAACCCAAAAGCAACTACTAAAATAGCAAATTAAAGAGTTATAACTAACAAGCCAACATTTGAGAAAAAAAACAGGATCATAAAGATACTCAACTGAGCTAAAAGAAAGCAGAAAAAAGAAACGAAGAACAGATGGGACAAATAGAACACAGAGAGCAAGATGCTAGATTTTGACCTAACACATAAATAGTAACGTTAAATGTAAGTGTTCTAATCATGCCAATTAAAAGGCAGGGATTGTCAGATTGGTAAAAAAAAAAAAAGCAAAATGCAACTACATGCTGCCTACAAGAAATGCATTTTAAATATAAAGACACAAATATGTTAAAGGTAAAAGGGTGGAAAAAAGATACAGCATGCTAACACAAATCAAAAGAAAGCTGGAGTGGCTATATTTATGTCAAATTATATTTCAGAGCAAAAAATTTTACTAGGAAGGAAGAAGGTCATTTTGTAATAATAAGACATCAATTAATGAGGAAGAGATAACAATTTCAAAAGTTCATGCACCTAATAATAGCTTCGAAATACATGAATCAGTAAATTAATGGAATCCTGGTCCATTTAAGTAATTTTATATTTTTATATTCATTAATTATAATTTGTATTTTGTACTTTATTCTTATTTCTTAATTTTATTGTGTTTTAGGTGAAAGTTTACAGTGCGAATTAGTTTTTCTCTCAAAAATTTATATACAAATTATTTTGTGACATTGGTGCAATTCCTGCAATGTGTCAGCATGCTCCCCCTTTCCCTGTCCACCCTGAGTGCTCAGTGTCCATTCATCAAGTTTTCCTGTCCCTCCCTGCTTTCTCATCTTTGCTTTTGGGCAGGTGTTGCCCATTTGGTCTCGTATATTTGATTGAACTAAGAAGCAAGTTCCTCACATGTGTTATTGTTATTTTATAGGCCTGTGTAACCTCTGTCTGAAAGGCGGATTTTGGGAGTAGCTTTAGTTCTGAGTTGGCAGAGTGCCTGGGGGATCATAGTCTCAGGGGTACCTTCAGTCTCTGTCAGACCAGTAAGCTTGGCCTTTTTGTGAATTTGAATTTTGTTCTACATTTTTCACCCACTCTGTCCGGGACCCCCTATTGTGATCCCTGTCAGAGCAGTAGGTTGTAGTAGCTGGGCACCATCTAGTTCTTCTGGGCTCAGGCTGGTGGAGACTGTGGTTCATGTGGTCCATTACTCTTTTGGACTAATATTTTCCTTGTGTCTTTGGTTTTCTTCAGTCTCTTTTGCTCCGAGCATGGCGGGATGAATGGATGTATCTTTGATGGCTACTCACAAGCTCTTAAGACCCCAGAAGCTACTCACCAAAGTAGGTTGTAGAACATTTCCTTTATGAACTACTATGCCAGGAATGACAAATTGAAGAGGAAGGGCATCATGTTCATCATCAAAAAGAACATTTCAAGATCTATCTTGAAGTACAACCCTGTCAGTGATAGGGTAGTATCCACACAGCTACAAGGAAGACCAGTTAATACGACTATTATTCAAATTTACGCACCAACGACTAGGGCCAAAGATGAAGAAATTGAAGATTTTTACCAACTTCGGTAGTCTGAAATTGATCAAGCATGTAATCAAGATGCATTGATAAGTACTGGTGATCAGAATGTGAAAGTTGGAAACAAAGAAGAAGGATCAGTAGTTAGAAAATATGACCTTAATGATAGAAACAACGTTGGAGATCACATGATAGAATTTTTCGACACCAATGACTTCTTCATTGCAAATACCTTTTATCAACAACATAAACCGCAACTATACACATGGACCTCACCAGACAGAATACACAGGAATCAAATTGACCACATATGTGGAAAGAGACAATGGAAAAGCTCAATATCGTCGGTCAGAACAAGGTCAAGGGCTGACTATGGAACACACCATCAACTGCTTACATGTGAGTTCAAGTTGAAGTTGAAGAAAGTTAGAACAAGTCCATGAGAGCCAAAGTACAAACTTGAGTATATCTTACCTAAATTTAGAGACCATCTCAAGAATAGATTTAATGCATTGAACACTAAAGACTGAAGACCAGAAGAGTTGCAGAATGACATCAAGGATATCATACATGAAGAAAGCAAGAGTTAATTAAAAAGACAGGAAAGAAAGAAAAGACCAAAGAAAGACATCAGAAGAGACTCTGAAAGTTGTTCTTGAAGGTAGAGTAGCTAAAGCAAATGGAAGAAATGAGGAAATAAAAAAGCTGATCAGAAGACAAAGTATTACAGTGACATGTGCAAAGATCTGGAGATAGAAAACCAAAAGGAAAGAACACTCTCTGCATTTCTCAAGCTGAAAGAACTGAAGAAAAAATTCAAGTCTCGAGTTGCAATATTGACGGATTCTATAGGGAAAATATCAAATTACTTAGGAAGCATCAAAAAAAGGTAAAAGGAATACACAGAGTCACTGCACCAAAAAGAATTGATCGACATTCAACCATTTCAGGAGGTAGCATTTGATCAAGAACTGACGGTACTGAAGGAAGAGGTGCAAGCTACAAAGAAAGCCTTTGCAAAAAAAACAAGGCTCCAGGAATTTATGGAACACTAATTGAGATGTTTCAACATCTATGCCAAGAATATTAAACGACAGTTACCTGGACAACCAATGGGAAGAGATCCATATTTGTACCCGTTCCAAAAAAAAGGTGATCCAACAGAATGCAGAAATTATCAAACTATATCATTAATATCACATGCAAGTAAAATTTTGCTGAAGATCATTCAAAAACGGTTGCAGCAGTACATCAACAGGGAACTGCCAGAAATTCAAGACGGGGTTTCACTGCTCATGTCAGGTGGATAGTGGCTGAAAGCAGAGAATACCAGAAAGATGTTTACCTGTGTTTTATGACTATGCAAAGGCATTCAACTGTGTGGATCATAACAAATTATGGATAACATTGCAAATAATGGGAATTCCATTACACTTGATTGTGCTCATGAGGAACCTGTACTTAGACCAAGAGGCAGTCATTCAAACAGAACAAGGGCATACTGTGTAGTTTGAAGTCAGGAATGGTGCGTGTCAGGGTTGCATCCTCTCACCATACTTATTCCATCTGTATGCTGAGCAGATATCCGAGAATCTGGACTATATGAAGAAGAATGTGGTACCAGGATTGGAGAAGACTCATTAACAACCTTCGATACCCAGATGACACAACGTTGCTTGCTGAAAGTGGAGAGGACTTGAAGAACTTACTGATGAAGATCAAAGACCACAGCCTTCAGTATGGATTACACCTCAACATAAAGAAAACAAAAGTCTTCACAACTGGACCAATAAGTAACATCCTGATAAACGGAGAACAGATTGAAATTGTGAAGGATTTCATTGTACCTGGATCCATAATCAATGCCCATGGAAGCAGCAGTCAAGAAATCAAAAGACACATTACATTGCGCAAATCTGCTGCAAAAGATCTCTTTAAAGGCAAATATGTCACTTTGAGGACTAAGGTGTGCCTGACTTAAGGCATGGTGTTTTCAATCACCTCATATGCATGTAACTGCAAAAATGAGCTCAAGTATAACAATTATGAGGATGGCACAGTACCAAGAAGTGTTTTATTCTGTTGCACATAGGGGTGCCATGAGTCAGAACCAATTCGAAGGTAGCTAAGAACAGCAACAACGTATGCATGTGAAAGCTAGACAGTGAATAAAGAAGACTGAAGAATTGATGCCTTTGAATTACAGTGTTGATGAAGAGTATTGAATATACCATGGACTGCCAGAAAAACAAACAAATTTGTCTCGGAAGAAGTACAGCCAGAATGCTCCTTAGAAGCAAGGATGGCAAGGTTTCATCTCACATGTTTGGGCATGTTATCAGGAATGACCAGTTCCTGGAGAGGGACATCATGCTTGGGTAGAGTAGAGAGTCATTGAAAACGAGGAAGACCCTCAATGAGATGGACTGACACAGTGACTGCAACAATGGGCTCAAGCATAACAACTTTGTGAGGATGCTGCAGGACTAGGCATTTTGTTCTGCTGTACGCAGGGTCACTGTAAGTTGGAACCGACTCATCAGCGTCTAACAACAATAACAATAGCTAATGCTCACGAGCATTTCCTCATGTGTCTCTTAGTCACCTGAATGTCTTCTTCGGTGAATGTTCATATCCTTTGCCCATTTCTTAAACTGGATTATTTGTCTTTTTATTGCTGAGGTGTTGAAGTGTCCTTTATTTTTAATAGATAATCTTTAACATTTTAGAGGTAAAATGCAATATCTTTTGAAAACATATATGGAAAATCGTTCAATATTTTGAGTTGTTACATTTTCTTTAATTTACTTTCCTGAAAAAAATAAATTCTAATTGTTATACTTTGAATATCATTACTTTCATCATGTAGACCATTACTGTCAATAGAACAAAATTATACGAAATCTTATTTCAAGAACATAAAACTGTATTGAAATAAAGGCTATAAAAATAAACTATATGGTAGGTATGTCCCATAATTCATGAATATTTGTATTATTCATCAAAACATTAATGGTCCATCAACACACAGAACATGCTCAATATTAATTAAATTTAGTCATTTTTTATAGTTTGCCGACTTTTAATCATATTTTTCAGTTTTGTCATTGTGGTGTTATATTTGCGAATGTAGGATGGATAACATATTTTATTTAATAGTTTGTTAGTGTCATTTATTATTTTTAACATCTTTAGACTTGCTTTGTCTAAATCTAGACGTCTATTTGAAATCTGCTGAAGTCTTCTTCGGGGATAGGGGCGGGGGGCTGGGGGGGCGGTCATAATATTTGAGAATACACAGTTTTTTTCAAATGTTTCAAAGATTCACAGGCTCCCTTAAACCCACCCATGGACCCTCAGGATCTATTCAATCTAGATCACCGACCCCAGCTCTAATTTCCTACACGTTGCCGCCATTTTAATCTCCCTTTAGGACAGTCCTGAGATTGTCGTTCTCCCACTCCTCCCTCAAATTCCTCCAGAGGCTTCCAATTTCTATCCAGTAATTTCTTCAGCCTACCATTTAAGGCATTCAGCAAACTTGCCTCAGCTTACCTGGTCAGATTGACTACCTGTATTCCCTCTACGTAGCCCACTGCTGCAACAACTGGCTCAAACATAGCAATGATTGTGAGGATGGCACAGGACGGGGCAATGCTTGGTTCTGTTGTACAGAGGAGTCGCTATGAGAACCGACTGGACACCTAACAACAACCACACAAAATTAAGCCTCTGCCAACTTAGATGACTTCCTGTTCTTTGAATCTATCTCCATGTTTTCCAGCTTCTCTGATTTTATATGATTTTTCCACCTGAAATTCCCTTCTCATCTTCTGTTTATTGAAATTCTACTATCATTCAAGGCTCCTTGATGTAACATTTTCTGCCTACCTCCACCTACCCTAAAACAATCTCTATTTATTCTGATCTCCTAGAACAACTGTTTACGTATTCATTCTTTCACTCACCCTTCGTTGGTTCCTTCCTTCCCTTTCTGTGTTTTTAGTAGAGAGCACTGTGATGGCATAAGTGGTTCCTGCTCTTGTGGAAGGTCACAGATGAATGAGATCACATCTAAGTGGGAGCTTATGGAGGCATGAACTGGAGGCTATAAGATGCAGAGATTACAAGTCAGGCTGCCTGGGCTCAGAGCCTGACTCTGCCAATACTAGCTGGGTGATCTGGGCCAACTTCACCTCCCTCTGCCTGCTTCTTTCTGTAAATTCAGGATAATAAGGGTGCCAACCTCACAGAGTCCGTACAAGAACTAAATGAGTTAACATAAGTAAAGAGCTGAGAACATGGCTTGGCAAATAGTAAGAACTCAATGTATACTGTTTTTATTATCATTATGAATGGAGGGAAAGTAGCAACTGAGTATAGAATTTCTTCAAAATACATGTCTGTGAAAACTGTACACTCTACTCTTCGTTCTCCAGTGCTTATGGAAGAAGATTAAACAGACAAACACAGACTTTTGGTGGAAATCCTCTTTCTAGCTGATTTCAGAGCTGGTTTTGCATTTTTAGGTACATTTGATACATTCTATCCACATAATCAATTTATTATTTCATGACCTGTGGAGTGGCTTTTAAAGGTCATCACACATACATGATTTTTTAAAAATTTCTGTGGCACTGATAAAGTCCACACAAAAAAAATTTAAAATAATAAAAAAGGCTGTTCTGTAAGGCTGTAGTACCATACCCCACTAGCAAGGCAGGGCATTTATAGGAGCCAAACCAGAAGACAGATTTTAGAATTGCCAGGTCACAGAAAGAAGAGGCTACACAGTCAGCAAACCTTTTTATCTAGGCAGGGGGTGTTTGGAAGCAGTGATTTGCTTTCTTTTCATGGGTTGTAACTTTCCCAGCTAGAGTGGGCAACTCACTTAATCTTGCTGTACCTCAGTTTCATCATGTGCATGTCATTATCGGGTTATTAAATGCTGTTGAGTCAATTCCGACTTATAGCGACCGTATAGGACAGAGTAAAACTGCCCCATAGGGTTTCCAAGGAGCAGCTGGTGGATTCGAACTGCCAACCTTTTGGTTAGCAGCTGAGCTCTTAACCACTGTGCCACCAGGGCTCCATCATCTGCACAGTGGGGATAATACTTCTATTCAGGATTAGATGAGACCTTGTGAAAGAAAGCACTTGAAAATAGAAGGAAAGAAGTGAGAAAAAGGAAGGAAAGAAGAAGAGACGGAGGGAGGAAAGAAGAAAGGGAGGAAGAGAGGGAGGGAGGAAGGAAGGAAAGATGAGCCCCCAATTTATTCCAGAGAAACAGCCAGAGGTTTATGCTTGACTTTTTAAACTTATACTTAAGGATAAGAATGCACTTGAGAAATGTTTTGTTGTAGCATTAGCTTTATGAGTTTAAATCCGCCAACTTTTCGAACTAAGTACATTTAGTACTTTGACTTTGTCGAAGGGCTCGCTTTCTTATGAGTGACTTAGGAATGACGTATTAACCCATTGTACAATTTCACCTTCAGAAATGTTGAATTGCACTTCAGTGCCTGACCATGAGTTATTGTGATTCAGAACGCTTAAGTGAGTTGACCACATGCAGAAAATTTATGGGTAGCAGAGTGAGAACATGGCAGATTTCCATATATCACTTTTATTGAAAGTTGAGTCGCTCTTTGCTATGAAATTAATTTATAGGGCAATGTTTCATTTGAGGAAAAATGAAAATTAATGGTATTTGTCAAGATGATGATGAATATGTTTCAACACCAGTGAAAAGAACAAGTTTCAGAGAAAACTTAAGCCCTACACCGGATCATCATAACTACTTCAGGCTCTTTGGGCAAAATGTTAAGAAGCGTGGCTAAATTAGATATTGCTCTCTATGTTAGCTATTCTGTTTGCCATGTTTAGCTATTCTATGTGCTACTCAGGGTCCCCAGGTGGTACAAACGGTTAACACACTCGAGCGCTAACCAAAAGGTTGAACGTTTGAGTCCTCCCAGAGGCATCTCAGAAGAAAAGTCTGGCAATCTACTTCTGAAATATCAGCTATTGAAAGCACTATGGGAAAAAAAAAAAAACCCATTATGGAGCACAGTTCTACTCTGAAGCCCATGGGGTTACCATGAGTCAGAATAGACTTGATGGCAACTGGTAGTGGTAACCATCAATTCAAAACACGGGTTTAATTAAATTACTCTCTTGTCCCACAATCTTCAGTGGATCCCCACTACTAACAAATTAAGTTTAATCCCTTTTACTTAGCATAATATTAAAAGTCCTCCATAACTCCGTTTTAGCTTGATCTCTCTCCTCCTTTCTCCTGCACTTCACACAGCACACACTGGCCATTCCACGGATACACCATGAACTGTGAGTTCTTTTTGACCTTTCTCACGACCAGCCCTCCACCAGAATGATCTCCCTAGAAGCCCATTACTACCTTTTGAAACATTGGACAGACTCCCAAGCTGATCTGAGATGCCATTTTTTATAAACTCATTTTTCATCATTTCTACACTTCTCTGAATTGTCATTTTTTTTATGTTGCCGTGCATTATAATAAATGGCAAATTTTCTATATTTATTACCATGATTATATTGTAAATTGCATCACATTCACCACATTTTATTCACCTCCGTAGTCCTAGTAGCACCTAGTTCCTGAATCTTTCCCCAACAGCTCCATAATACATACCTATTAAATGAAATTGACATGAAAACATTGGATTTCTAGAAGGAAAGGGAAAAGCCTCAAGTCAGCTTTCCATCCATTTGAACTGAATTAAATGCTTTAGCAACAACCTAGCATTATTTATTAAGCAATTCTCTCTAAATCTATATATACTCCTTTGGAATTGTTTCGGGTGATTTCTGTTAGTAATGCAAAGGTTAATGTGAGCCTGCATCTGGAAGAATAGCTTGTAAGAGCTGACTATTTTCAGCTCTTAACAAGGAAGTGACAGTTTTTCAGTTTTTAGCAGAAGTATTAGAACTTATCTCAGCCAAAAATTTGCTGGGTCATTTAGTATGTCACTTATGTTACTTAACTTTCTATTTTAACTTCCCAGGCCTATACAGAAGTAATGAAAAAAAGAAAAGAAAATGATAGTTTTGAGTGCCACTAATTTTCTTGCAGAAGGTAGAATGAAAACAGTTTTAATATTGAGTTGTCTCTGTGTTAAAACATGACCACAAGACCTATTTCATATTACTCTTTTATCCCTGTTAGTCAACTTCATTAGCTCTTTATTAGGCACAGACAGGAAAAATATGGTATGGAATTTGAAACATGCAAAGACTAGAGTTAGAAAACCAAAAGGGAAGAACACACTCGGCATTTGTCAAGCTGAAAGAACTGAAGAAAAAATTCAAGCCTGGAGTTGCAATATTGAAGGATTCTATGGGCAAAATGTTGGACAATGTTGGAGCCATCAAAAAAAGATGGAAGGAATATACAGAGTCTCCGTACCAGAAAGAACTGGTCTGCGTTCAACCATTCAGGATGCAGCACATCATCAAGAACTGATGGTATTAAAGGAAGAAGTCCAAGCTGCACTGAAGGCATTGGTGAAAAACAAGACTCCAGGAACCGATAGAATACAAGTTGAGATGTCTCAGCAAACAGATGCAATCCTGGAAGTGCTTACTTATCTATGCCAATAAATTTGGAAGACAACTGCCTGGCCAAACAACTGGAAGAGATCCATATTTATGCCCATTCCAAAGAAAGGTGATCCAACAGAATGCAGAAATTATCAAACAATATCAATATCAAAAACAAGTAAAATTTTGCTGAATATCATTCAAAAATGGTTGTAGCAGCACATAGACAGGAAACTGCCAGAAATTTAAGCCAGATTCAGAAGAGGTTGTGGAACAAGAGATATCATTGCTAATGTCACATGGATCTTGGCTGAAAGTAGGGAATACCGGAAAGATGTTTACCTGTGTTTTATTGACAATGCAAAGGCATTCGACTGTGTGGATCATAACAAATTATAGACAACATTGCAAAGAATGGGCATTCCAGAACACTTAACTGTGCTCATGTGGAATCTGTACATTGACCAAGACGCAGTTGTTTGAATATGGTTTAAAATCAGGAAATGTATGTGTCAGGGTTGTATCCTTTCACCAGACTTATTCAATCTGTATCCGCCCCCCACCAAAAAATCAGCTGCCATTGAGTCAATTCCAACTCATTGCAACCCTACATACAGGGCAGAGTAGAACTGACCCATAGAGTTTCCAAGGAGTGCCTGGTGGATTCCAACTGCCCACCTTTTGGTTAGCAGCCATAGCTCTTAACCACTGTGCCACCAGGGTTTCCTTCAATCTGTATACTGAGCAAATAATCCAAGAAGCTGGGTTATATGAAGAAGAATGTGGCATCAGATTGGTGGAAGACTCATTAACAACCTGTGATATGCAGATGACACAACCTTGCTTGCTGAAAGTAAGGAGGACTTGAACCACTTACTGACGAAGATCAAAGACTACAGCCTTCAGTATGGATTACACCGCAACATAAAGAAAAATCCTCACAAGTAGACCAATAGGCAACATCATAATAAATGAAGTAAATGTTGAAGTTGTTAAGGATTTCATTGTACTTACATCCACAATCAATGCTCATGGAAGCAGCAGTCAAGAAATCAAAAGACATATTGCATTGGGCAAATCTGCTGCAAAAGACCTCTTCAAAGTTTTAAAAAGCAAAGATGACACTTTGAGGACTAAGGTGCACCTGACCCAAGCCATGGTATTTTCAATCACCTCATATATGTGCAAAAGCCAGACAATGAATAAGGAAGACAAAAGAAAAATTGATGCCTTTGAATTATGGCATTGGCAAAGAATATTGAATATACCATGGACTGCCAGAAGAATGAACAAATCTGTCTCAGAAGAAGTACAGCCAGAATGCTCCTTAGAAGCAAGGTTGGAGAGATTATGTCTCACATTCTTTGGACATGTTATCGGAGGGACCAGTCCCTGGAGAAGGACATCATGCTTGGTAAAGTAAAGGAAAAAGAGGAAGACCCTCAAGAAGACGGACTGACATAGTGGTTGCAGCAATGGACTCAAACATAGCAATGACTGTGATGGTGGCACAAGACCTGGCAGTGTTTTGTTCTGCTGTACATAGGGTTTCCATGAGTCGTAAGAGACTCGAGGGCACCTAACAAGAGTAATAACGGATTTTGAAATAAACAATAAACTCCCCATTAAGATTAAGAACTTACCTGACAGCAAACCCCACAGTGGCTTACCTGACAGCAAACCCCACACCTCTTCCTGAAATATGGAACTTCATAATAACCCTTTTATAAGTTTGTGTTATTTGCCCTCTGTCCCTCTTTTGTTCCTTCTCTGACCTCTTTTCGTGTTGGTAGTTCTTCTTTGTGAGCTGATTATAACTGACTCACTTTGTACAAACCCTGGTTTTATAGGACGAATTGGAACACCAATCCCAGTTCAGGATCACACACCACTCCAGCTGAATTCTAAGGCAGAAAAAAGTTTGGGAAAGTGTACGAGTAGAATTAAAATAAACTACAAGACTAATATTTTTAGTTCTAGCTCTATATTCAGTGTTGAGTCATTTTTTAATATAAAGAAAGTCAGTTAGCTTTCTAGGGCAGAGAAAAACAAAAGACGAATCATCCAGGCAGTGACTCGTGAGATGATTCAGGTACGAAACAAAGCATAGCAAACAATGCGTTTTACAAAAGTTTTTATTTGATTTGATTTGATTTAAAGTTGTGGGAAAATATTTTACAACATAAAATTTGCCATTTTAACCATTTGAAAGTGTACAATTCCGTTGCATTAGTCACAATGTTATGCAACTATTTCCAGAATTTTTCATCACCCCAAACAGAAACTCATTATCCCTACCCCACCCTGTAAACCACTAATTTACTTTCTGTTTCTATGAATTCGCCTATTCTAGATATTTCAGTTAAGTGGCGTTATAGAATAGTTGTCCTTTTGTGACTGGCTTCTTTCACCTCACATACGGTTCATCCATGTCGTGCCATGTATCAGAACGGCATACCTTTTTATGGCTGAGTAATAATCCATTGTATGTACGGACTACCTTCTGTTTACCCATTTATCCTTTGATGGACACGTGGGTTGTTTCCACCTTTTGACTATTGTGAATATGCTGCACTAAGCATTGGTGTGCACGTATCCCAGTCCTTGTTTGCAAAGGGTAGTTTTGAATACTAGGTTTTCTAGGTTATTCCTTCCACCACTCACTTTAAATAAATAGTTGCCTTTTGGAATTTAATAAATATTAACATGTATTTTGACACAGGCTCTGTCACTAAATATAAGAACCTGGGAAGTCACATCTGAGAGCTGAAGGACTCCTCAGACTTACAGTAAGTAACATTTACCTCGCTGGTGATAGAAAGGCAATAGGGTCACAACCCTGAATTGGGGCAGGATGAGTGGACTAATGAGTTGACCATTTGCTAGGTGTTTTTACCTGGCTGGAGGTTTTAGATATGCTACAGCAGTAACCACGTTTCCCCAACTTTATCAGCCTGACCCTGAAGATGGGATCATGGAGAATTCCTGGGAGTTATTGCATGTATGATAAAATATGTTCTATCCTATTACCTTGACACTTAAACCTTCAAAACTACCTGGACGACCAGGTAGAATTCAGAATTCCTGGTTTTCTCAGATGTTACCGTGAAGAAGAATTTGCTACTGTCCCCAGGGGCATACCTTCTCACCCCCAGCTCCATCCTGCCCCCAAGGTATATGGATATACACTCAGCCTGTATGTTCAAGCTCCATCCACAACCCCCGGCTAATAGTCATGCCTTGGTCACCCTGCAACGAGTTCATCTGTGGGAGGACAGACCCAGAGAAGAGGCCTGCAGAGCTCCTAGAAGCCATTTGTACTTGGAATTTGGATTTCAAAGCTTGATCTGTTTGTGTTTTGTCGGGCTAGGGAAGGGGGTGTGAGAAGGGTGTTGGGTGGGTATGTTCACTTGACCCATGGACTCTTCAGCTCATGGAAGGATACAGCTGGGTAGGGGGCCCATAGCAGGGCACTCAAAAGTGAGGGGTTCAGGACAAGACCAACTGGTGCTTTGGCCTAGGGACAGAACTGTATTAAAACTGGAATAGAAATGCTGGTGCTTTTCTTAACTTTTTGAGTAAAGCTAATAAACCAGAGACACAAAAATAAGATGAAAGGGCATGCCAACACAGCGTTTTGCTACCTTGAAGGCCCCAAAGATGAGGTACTGACTAGAAATATTTTTATATCTCTACAGAACAAATCAATTCTTTTTTACAGAACAAATCAATTCTTCAAACAAGTACAGCAGTTAACTAACTGGCACTTATTATTAGGATGGCTCTCAACAGCAGTCATGCCAGAATTGGTTTAACAGAAAGACTTAGAGGTAACTATCTAGTTGGAAGTGGGTAGACTTTAAACTGAACTGCAATTGCATAATGGTTTTCATAAGCTGAAGAAAATGTCAATTGTCTATTTTAAAATGAGTAGGGAAAGGGCACTGTTTGTACTTAGCCACAGTTGTGCGTGCCAATCTGTTTCACCCTAAATTCCTTTTTTGGACAAGCTATCACAAAGCATTAAAAGTATTAGGCTTGCATCAGAGCAGAAATAAAAGGTATAACATATACAATGGATCACATCTTGAATTGGACGGCTGAAATGTCCAAAATTAGCACAGAAGGTCAATCCCATTCATGTCTCTTCTTGTTCTTAGATTCCACATTCTAATTTGTGATTAGCACTGTTCAAGTATCTCAACTGTTCCACACAATCTTTTAGATAACTCACTGAAGTAGCTCTAAAACAATTAAAGCTCAATATGTTTGTGATTTTGTAAAGCCTTGTCGTGTGTCTTTTTCTCTAAATTTAACTCCATACAAAAAAATATTTTCTCCCAAAATCCACATCTCTTAGGCTTATGGTAAAGGCTGGTCAGGACATTCAGGTGAGCAGACCCAACTCCTGGGGGAAGCTTTGAGATTTAGGGTACCTCCCTGACTAATCCAACGTGAGAACAATATACCAATTCAAAAGTATTTATTGAGTTCCTATTATGGGTAAGTCATTATGCCAATTAATGGAAAAAACAGTTACATATTTCAAAGGAGCTTATATTTCAATAGAAGATGTGCCATATTTACCCAGAAAATGACCAGGTCTAGGAGAGTTCAGAGAGGAGAGATCAAAGAAGTCTTCAATAGAAAGAGAGGCATTGGAGTTGGGCTTTGAAGGACAAGAATCTGTGCAGGCTTCTCTCAAAATAGCATAAAGAAATACTGGAAGCTGCGTAGGGAGAAAAAGAAGAAATTCTCTTTGTCCTTTTATTGAAGTTTTTAATTGATGTATAATATATGCACAGAAAGGTGCAGAAGGTATAAGTGTACAGCTTGATGAGTTTTCACAGAGGGGGTAGATCCTTTTAACCAACACCAGATCAAGAAACAAAACATTATCAGTATCTCCGAGGCCATCCCCTGTATCCTCCTGATCACTAGTCACCACTCCCCCTACCAAAAAAAAAAAAAGGTTACTAATATCCTGACTTCTATCACCTTAGGTTAATTTCGACGATTTTTAAAACTTTAAAACAAACCAAACCCATTGCCGTCGAGTCGATTCCAACTCATAAAGACCCTATAGGACAGAGTAGAACTGCCCCATAGGGTTTCCAAGGAGCCACTGGTGGATTCAAACTGCCGAACTTTTGGTTAGCAGCTGAGTTCTTAACCACTGCACCACCAGGGCACCTTAAATTTTTATATACGTGGAATCATGCAGTATGCACTCTTTCGAGTCTGGCTGTTTTTGCTCAGCATCATATGTGTGAGAGTCATCCATGTTATCTCTAGTAGCAATAGTTCATTTGTTATCATTACTATATGGTATTACATTGTATGAATCAGGGCTTCTAACCAGTTCATTTCTGTTGGAACACCTGTTGAGAATTTGCATTTCTAGCAAGTTCCCTGATGAGAGAGAATTTGCTTTTCCATCCTAGATATACTGAATCAGAATCTACATTTTAATAAGATCCTCAGGTGATTTTCATGTATAACTTCCTGGGAATTTGTTAGAATTACAAATTCTCAGCAGGGATTAGAACCAGCACAAACTGGTTCTAAGCCCTGATATGTATATACTGCAATTTATTTGTCCTGTCTACTCTTGATGGACATTTGCTTCCATTTTGGCTTTTACTAATAGTTCTTCTATGCATGTTCCTGCATATGAATTTTGGTGCAACACTGATAGCATTTCTGTTGAGTGTATATATATATCTCAAGTTCCGAGTTGCTGTAGAATTGATTCTATCATGGTGACCCTATTGTGTGTGTCAGAGTAGGACTGTGTTCCATATCATTTTCTTTTCTTTCTTTTTTAATAATATTCTGTTATGTTTTAGGAGAAAGTTTACATGGCACATAGGTTTCCATTTAACATTTTCTACACGGATTGCTCAGTGGCATTAGTTACATTTCTCACAATGCATCAACATTCTCATTGTTTCCGATGTGGTTGTTCTGTTTCAAGTAATCTAATTTCCCTGCCCCCTTGCCTTTTCATCTTGATTTAAAGTAAATATTGTCTGTTTGGTCTCATATAGATGATTTTTTAAAAAAGCACAGTACTCGCAGGTGATTTTCTTTACTTTATGAGCCAATCTGTTTGTTGTTTACCTGATAGATGACCTCTGGGAGTAGTTTTGGTTCAAAGTTAAAGGGCTATCTCAGGCCAATAGTCTCTAGGGATTCTCTAGTCTCAACCAGAGACTAGCCTGGGCTTTTTAAGAATTTGAGTTCTATTCTACATTTTCCTCCCATTCTATCAGGAGTCATCTATTGTGTCCCTGATCAGAACTGTCAGTAGTGGAGGCCAGGTACCATCTAGCTCTTCTGGTCTCAGAGTAGATGAGGCTGCATTTCTTGAAGATTAGTCCTGTAAATTAGTTTCTTCTCTGAGTCTTTGGTTTCCTTCTTTCTCTTTTGCTCCAGGTGAGTAGTGTCTTAGGCTGGGTTCTCTAGAGAAGCAAAACCAGTGAAGCGTACATATCTATATCTCTATGTCCATCTACATATGTGTGTGTGTATATATATATATGTGTATATAGTGAGAGAGAGAGATTTATCTCAAGGAAATGTTTCACATGGTTATAGAGGCTGGCAAGTCCCAAGTCTGTATGTCAGGTGTTACACTGGAAGCTTCTCCTGACTTAAGTAGCGGGAGAGGCTGACAAACCCAAGATCATCAAGTCATATGGCAGGCCACTAAGGCTAAGGAACTCATCAGCCAATAAGACAGCAGGCTACTGGCTCACAGGCTTCAGAGTGACAAATCCCAAGATTAGCAGACAATATGGCAGGCTGGCTCAAGTCCCAAGAACCAGAGGTCAGATGACAAACAGCCAATGCAGGATCCAGAGCAAGCAAGTTTTGCCAGAATGTCCAAATATATATTGGATGCAGGCCACACCCCCGAGGAAAGTTCCCTTACAACTGATTGGCTGATCACATCAGATCACATCATAGAAGAAGACTACACCATTACATAACTGTCAAACTATATCATTTCATAACTGCCAAACCGCTGAGAATCATGGCCCAGCCAAATTGACATACAACCTTAACCATCACAAATAAAGACCAGTAGTCATATCTTAGATGGCCACTCACAAACATTTAAAATCTCAGACCCTACTCACCAAACTAGGATGTAGAACATAAGCTTTACGAATTTTATTATGCCAATTGACCAAGTTGTCTCATGAGACGATGGTCCTAAGCCTTCAAACCCAGAAAACCAGTCCTGCAAGTTGTTTGGTTATACCTAAGAAGTATCCGTAACTGTGCCCCCATATGCTTTATTATACATATGAATACATATGTATGCACACACGTACACGTATATATATACATATGGATATACCTATACATGCACACAGAGCCCTGGTGATGCAGTGGTTAAGAGCTTTGCTGCTAACCAAAAGGTTGGCAGTTCAAATCCACCAGCTACTCCTTAGAAGCCCTATGGGGCAGTTCTACCCTGTCCTGTGGGGTCGCTATAAGTCGGAATTTACTCAATGGCAACAGGTATACATGCATACTTATATACACACAGACACACCTACCTATACATGTATATACATACATATATATGTAACCACACATACTTTTTGATTGTTGTTGCTATTATCGCAAAATTGTATATATCATAACACTTACCAAAAATATCCTTTATTCTTGTGTACTTCTTCTTGTTATTATTTGTTGTTAGGTGCTGTCAAGTTGGTTCCAATTCATAGTGACCCCTTGTACAACAGAATGAAACATTCCTCAGTCCTGTGCCATCCTCAAAATTGTTGTTATGCTCGAACCCATTGTTGCAGCCACTGTGTCAATCCATCTCCTTGAGGGTCCTCCTCTTTTTCACTAACCCTCTACTTTACCAAGTATGAGGTCCTCCTCCAGGGACTGGTCCCTCCTAATAATATGTCCAAGATATGTAAGAAGTAGTCTTGCCACCCTCCCTTCTAAGGAGCATTCTGGCTGTACTTCCTCCAAGCGAATTTTTCTTTTTTCTGGCCCACCACTGCCATAGAGTCGATTCTGACTCATAGCAGTCCATGGTATATTCGATATTCTTCACCAACACGCATTGATTGTGGATCCAAGTAAAATGAAATCCTTTACAACGTCAATCTTTTCTCCATTTATCATGATGTTGCTTATTGGTCCACCCAAATTTGTTGCCATTGAGTTCATTCCAACTCATAGCAACCCTATAGGACAGAGTAGAACTGCCCCATAAGGTTTCCAAGGAGCAGCTGGTGAATTCCAACTGCCAACCTTTTGGTTAGCAGCTGAGCTCTTAATCACTGTGCCACCAGGGCTCCCTTATTCTTCCTGTTGTGAAGATTTTTGTTTTCTTTATGTTGAGATATAATCCATACTGAAGATTGTAGTCTTTCCTAGTTTGTCTCAGTCTGGAAGCTGCACTGAAACCTGTTCACCATAGCAGACCCTGCTGGTGTTTGAAATACCAGAGACATAGCTTCTAACATCACAGCAACATGCAAGCCACCACAGTATGACAAACTGACAGACAAATGGTGGGTGTATTTTTTAGGGACATCATTTACCTTTTTTTTTTTTTTGGTCAAGCTGTGCACCCTTCACCCACGTTCATTGTTACCAATCCTATTACGAAAAATAATAAGCATCTATAGTGAAAAAATAAATTTTTTTTTTTTTCACTATCTAGAGAGTGGTTCCTTCTCCCTTCCTCTTTCCTGATTGTTGTTGTTGTTGTTAGGTGCTGTCAAGTAGGTTCCAACTCATAGTGACACTATGTACAACAGGATGAAACACTGCCGGGTCCTGCATGATGCTCACAGTCATTGTTATGCTTAAGCCCATTGTTGCAGCCACTGTGTCAATCCATCTCATCAAGGTCTTCGTCTTTTTCGCTGACCCTCTACTTTACCAAGTATGATGTCCTTCTCCAGGGACTGATCCCTTCTGACAACATTCCAAAGTATGTGAGATGTAGTCTCGCCATCCTTGCTTCTAAGGAGTATTCTGTCTGCACTTTTCCAAGACAGATTTGTTCATTCTTTTGGCATTCCATGGTACATTCAATATTTTTCTCCAACACCACAATTTAAGGGCTTCAATTCTTCTTTGATCTTCCTTATTCAGCTTTGGCACGCATATAAGGTGAATGAAAACACTATGGCTTTGGTCAGGCACACCTTAGTTTTCAAGGTAACGTCTTCACTTTTCAACACTTTAAAGAGGTCTTTGGCAGCAGATTTGCCAAATGCAGTATGTCTTTTGATGTCTTGACTGCTGCTTCCATGGGCATTGATTGGGAACGAAGTAAAAGGAAACCCTTGACAACTTCAAACTTTTCTCTGTTTATCATGATGTTGCTTATTGGTCCAGTTTTGAGGATTTTTGTTTTCTTTATGTTGAGGTGTGGTCTTTGATCTTCATCTGTAAGTGCTTCAAATCTTCTTCACTTTCAGCAAGCAAGGTTGTGTCATCTGCATAAGGAAGTTTGTTAATGATTCTTCCTCCGATCTTGATGCCTCATTCCTCTTCATACAGTCCAGCTTCTCAGATTATTTGCTCAGCATACAGATTGAATAGGCATGTTGAAAGGATAAAACCTTGACACACACCTTTCTTTTATTTTTTTAAAAGATCTTTCTTTTTTCCTTTTTTATTGTGTGTTAAGTAAAAGTTTACAGTTCGAGTTAGTTTCTCATACAAAAATTTATACACACATTGTTATGTGACCCTAGTTGCTCTCCCCATAATGTGATAGCACACTCTTCCTTTCCACCCTGGATTTCTGTGTCCATTCAGCCAGCTCCTACCCTTTTTGCCTTCTCATCTAGCCTCCAGACAGGAGCTGCCCACTGAGTCCCATGTATCTACTTGAACTAAGAAGCATACACCTCACGAGTATCATTTTATGTCTTGTAGTCCAGCCTAATCTTTGTCTAAAGAGTTGGCTTCAGGACTGGTTTTAGTTTTGGGCTAACAGAGAGTCTGGGGGCCGTGTCTTCTGGGGTTCCTCCAGTCTTAGTCAGGCCATTAAGTCTGGTCTTTTTACTAGAATTTGAGCTCTGCACCCAGTTTTCTCCTGCTCCATCAGGAACTCTCTGTTGTGTTCCCTGTCAGGGCAGTTATTGATGGAAGCCAGGAACCATCTAGTTCTTCTGGTCTCAGGTTGATAGAGTCTCTGGCTTTTATGACCGTTTCTGTTTCTTCGGCTCATATTTTCCTGTGTCTTTGGTGTAACACACACCTTTCTTGACTTTAAACCACACAGTATCCACTTGTTCTGTTCGAATGACGGCCTCTTGATCTATGTACAGGTTCCTCTTGAGCACAACTAAGTATTCTAGAATCCCTGCTCTTCCCAATGTTATCCATAATTTTATGAAGCACACAGTCAAATGCCTTTGCATAGTCAATAAGACACAGGTAAACATCTTTCTGGTATTCTCTGCTTTTAGCTATGATCCGTCTGACATCAGCAATGATATCCCTGGTTCCATGTCCTCTTCTGAACCCAGGTTAAATTTCTGACAGTTTCCTATCAATATACTACTTTTGAATGATCTTCAGCAAAATTTTACTTGCACATGATATTAATGCTATTGTTCAATAATTTTCACATTTGATTGCATCACCTTTCTTGGAACTAGGCATAAATATGGATATCTTTCAGTCACTTGGCTAGGTAGCTGTCCTCCAAATTGTTAGCATAGATGAGTGAGCATTTCCAGCACTGCATCCATTTGTTGAAACATCTCAATTGGTATTCTGTCAATTCTTGGAGCCTTGTATCCACCAATGCCTTCAGTGCAGCTTGCAACTCTTCCTTCAGTACCATTGGGTCTCGATCATATGCTACTTCCTGAAATGTTTGAATGTCGACCAATTCTTTTTGGTGCAGTGACTGCGTATTCCTTCCACCTTCTTTTGATGCTTCCTGAGTCGTTTAATATTTTCACTGTAGAATCTTTCAATATTGCAACTCTAGGCTTGAATTTTTTCTTCAGTTCTTTCAGCTCGACAAATGCAAAATGTGTTCTTCCATTTCGGTTTTCTAACTCCAGCTCTTTGCACATGTTATTACAATACTTTAGCTTGTCTTCTCAAGCTGCTCTTTAAAATCTTCTATTCAGCTCTTTTACTTCATCATTTTTTCCATTCACTTCGGCTACTTGAAGTTCAAGAGCAAGTTTCAGAGTCTCTTCTGACATCCATTTAGGTCTTTTCTTTCTTTTCTGTCTTTTTAATGACTCGTTGCTTTCTTCATGTATGACGTCCTTGATGTCATTCCACAACTCTTCTGGTCTTCAGTCATTAGTGTTCAATGCATCAAATCTATTCTTGAGATGGTCTCTAAATTCACGTGGGATATACTCAAGGTTGTACTTTGGCTCTCATGGAGTTGTTCTAATTTCCTTCAGTTTCACCTTGAAATTGCATAGCATCAATTGATGGTCTGTTCTGCAGTCGGCCTCTGATCTTGCTGTAACTGATGATGTCGAGCTTTCCATTGTCTGTTTATACAGATGTACTCGATTTGATTCCTGTGTATTCCATCTGGGGAGGTCCATGTGTATAGTCGCCATTTATGTTGGTGAAAAAAAGTATTTGCAACGAAGAATTCTTTGTTCTCGAAAAATTCTATCATGAGATCTCTGGCATCGTTTCTATTGCTAAGACTATATTTTCCAACTACTGATTCTTTTTCTGTGTTTCCATCTTTTGCATTCCAATCACCAGTAATTATCAATGCATCCTGATTGCATGTTCGATCAATTTCAGGCTGCAGAAGTTGGTAAAAATCTTCAATTTTTTTCACCTTTGGACTTAGTTGTTGGTGTGTGAATTTGAATAATAGTTGTATTAACTGGTCTTCCTTGCAGGCATATGAATATTATTCTGTCACCGACAGGGTTGTACTTCAGGATGGATCTTGAAATTTTCTTTTTGACGATGAATGCAACACCATTCCCCTTCAAGTTGTCATTCCCAGGATAGTATACCATATGATTGTCTGATTCAGAATGGTCAATACCAGTCCATTTCAGTTCACTAATGCCTAGGATATCGATGTTTATACATTCCATTTCATTTCTGACAATTTCCAATATTCCTAGATTTATACTTCGTACATTCCAGGTTCCGATTATTAATGGATGTTTGCAGCTGTTTCTTCTCATTTTGAGTCATGCCAACATTAGCAAATGAAGGTCCCAAAAGCTTGACTCCATCCACATCATTAAGGTCAACTCTACTTTGAGGAGGCAGCTCTTCCCCAGTTGTCTTTTGAGTCCCTTCCAACATGGGGGGCTCATTTTCTGGCATGATATCAGACAGTGTTCCACAGCTATTCATAAAATTTTCACTGGCTAATTCTTTTCAGAAGTAGACCACTGGGTCCTTCTTCCTAGTCTGTCATAGTCTTTAAGCTCAGCTGAAATCTGTCCACCATGGGTGACCCTGTCAGTATTTGAATACCTTCCAGCATCACACCAATATGCGAGCCCCCACAGTATGACGAATTGACAGACATGTGGGGACCATCCCTGGTAACCACCATTGAGCATTGGTTTCTTTAAGTATGCCTGTTCTTGTATTTTTATAAAAGTGAGATCTTATAATATTTATCTTTTGTGATTGACTCATTTCACTCAGCATGATATCTTCCAGATGCATCCAGATAACCAGCACAGTATCTTTCAGAACTTATCAATATTCTTTATGTCTGCACAGTATTCCATTGCATGTATATACCACCTTTTGTTTATTCATTCATTCATTGATGGGCACTTTACATTGTTTCCATCTTTTGCTGTTGTGAATGATACTTACCCAGGCATGGACCAGTAACATGAAACTTGCCTCTAAAAATGGAGGGCACTGGAAGACCAAAGAAAGAGGCAGGCAACTCCAGTGTGGCAGAGAAAGAGTTTATTAGGGAGACTTACATATGAGATGATAGTCCTTGTTGGCCACAGGACCAAAGCAGATCTTTGCATCCTGTAGTGAGAGGACAAAGGTTTTATAGAGGTGGTGGGGAATAGTGGTTACATGCCAGAAACTTACATGAAGATGACTTAGCAAACTATGGTGAAGTAGTGGCCCACATGAGGGAGCTCATGTTTGGTCTCACAAAGCCTATTTTCCCTTCAGTCCACCCCTCGAGGCCAGCTTTTACAATCTGTCATGTCCCCCCTCTTGTGCCTTGTTACAAGAGACCCCATTCCCTCCCTGCTGGGAACAGATATAGAAGCGGGGTTGGCCAGGTACCATATGGTGCCCGTGCATGTGCAAGAGACAGAGAAAGTAACTGCGTGCCCAGAACAGGAGGAATGCTTCTCTGATAAGGCGAAGGACCTACGAGAGAGAAGGCAACCCAATTCCCAGACTCCTTATCAGAGAATGCTCTGGGCCCAAGGCCTTTACTTAGGCAGCCTGGATGGGAGACATAAGGCAGACCATTCCCCCAGCAGTCCACCCCTCACTTCCATCAGGATGCTAGAAAAAAAAAAATCAAAGCAGTGCTGAGTCCTGACATGCCCATCACCCATTTTGGACGCAGAGGCGTATGTTCATGGTTTGGTGCATAACTCTGGTGGATGTTATATCTGTGCGCCATTTCAGGCAGCATTTAACGAGGATTACTAGTAGGACTGTCCCTAGCAGATTGATCAGGGCTGCTTGGAAGAGAGATCCTAACTAGCTACCCGAGTTGTGGCTTAATCAAGCCAACTGAATACATCAAAGGGCTGCATTTGTCCAATCTTATGTATGTATAACATGTTCTGATTCATTTATGTAAAAACAGCATATTTCTCCCAACATGACATACTATATGAACAGTACACATTTCAGTACAAGTAACACAAAAGATCTCTCAGCACAATTGAACAGGTGTTACCATTGCCAGACAAGGCTAATTCAGACTTGTTGTAGTCAGTCAGTGTACACTGGACCACCTGGTCATATTCTAT
This sequence comes from Loxodonta africana, assembly GCF_030014295.1. Lineage (NCBI taxonomy): Eukaryota > Metazoa > Chordata > Mammalia > Proboscidea > Elephantidae > Loxodonta > Loxodonta africana. The sequence goes on along the minus strand of NC_087342.1, from coordinate 212,778,182 downwards.
AAGTTTTCCACATCCACAGTAACATCAAACTCAGTCTTAAAAGTACCGTTCTTAGAGTCAAACTGTCCAGTCTCATACTGTTTGCATTTTTATCACACAGAGAGAAATTTTCTTCTAAGGTTGGAGCACTCCCCATGGGCATTTTTCATACTTCCGAAGATGTTTTCCATGGGTAGTGGAGTTGACTGTATTCATTTACTACATGATCTTAGTACACCAGATTACACATTCATTTGGTCCACGAGGTGTCCTCCTTGTTGACAAATCAGCTGGAACAAAGTGAGGAGATAACTCATCATCTTGGTTCAAATGCTGACAGAACCAACAGTTGGTCTGATTGGTAGCTCTAGCAAAAGCCTGAATCATTGGGACCCATGGATGAGGGGCCCATTCATCCTTGTGAGGTAATCTGGGAAGAAAAAGAGACAACATTAACAATCTCCTTCCCTTCCCTACCTTCTGTGAGACTGGAGGCGAGGGTTGCCTGGGTATAACCCCCCAGGCTATTTGTCCTAGTCTTGAGGGAGTGGCTTCTGTGCAAGCCCAGATATTTTTGTCAAGAGCAGTTACACACAAAAGAAACACATTTTATAGAATACACAGTTTAATCAAACATATGAGAAATGTCCTTGCGGGGAACTGCTGCTCTGAGACACCAGACTGCTTGCCTGAAATGTATAGTTCAGGCTGGGATTGTCTTGTCCTCTCCCATCAGCTGTTTAAGCCTGTCCACTGAAGTACTCAATTGCCCCTATGGCTTGGGGGTGCTACAGAGTGAGAAGAGTTTATTCAAGATTTTAGAGGAAGCCTCTGTATAGGATAAGAGGACCCAATATGATTTACCTGCCAAGAATGCCCTGGTCTGTTGGCTCAAGAATATACCCCTGGACAGGTTTTAGCCTTGGCCAGGGTATCATAGGCAGGTGAGCTTTTCTATGCTATTTGACGTTTTCTGATGACAGTGGAATTCCATGTGTGCAGGCCCAGTCTAGTATGGTGTGTGAATTCCCATGGGCCATCCTTTCTTAAATCCAAGAGGTGGTCGGTTGCACGTCTCTTTGCCCTGGAGCAGAGGATGTTTCAGCTTCTGCAGTCAGTTGGCAAGAGTGGTCTGCTCGTTGCTTGTTTTTCTCTCTCAGCGTAGGGGCTTTCTGGTGTCCATGCACATGAGTAACAAAAGTTTATGAGGAGCAGAACTGATTTTTTTTTTTGGTCCACATGTTTCATTCCCATAGAGGCTTGCTTTATATATCAGTCTGAGGGTTGTCAGCAACTAGATTGAATATGGTCAGGCTATAGCCCATGTCACAGTTGCCACGTGTCCCACTAAAATGGCTGTAATGCGGCAATTCCTGTCAGGGCTTGGAGGCAAAAGTTTACAAAAGGGTACATTAACACATCATCATCATCCTCAATACATATAGTAGGGTTTTGTAGGGATCATGAAGGGACGTATCCATTCCCAGGCTTGGGCAAGGTTCTCAAAGACGGTTATCTCAGACCCCAAATTTTCCCCATTTTGGTGCCAGGTGTTATAGAGATAACAGTCACCTGTGCAATGGTATCTAAAAACCCAAGATGCACAATTCTTTTCATTTCCTCATTGAACTTTAATTGTAACATAAAGCTTTTGGTCTTCCCTGGTGACAGACGGACCTAGATTTATCCTCATTCTTAATTATTTCTGAAAGTCAGAAGACAAAGTTGGCAGAGCCCTCAGTCATTTGTGGAGCCACACCTCCATCATACCAAGTGCAGGCATGGGTTCAGCCTGGTTGCCTGGTAACACAGAGGAGGTTCCTCCTGATTTGGTTTTCCCCTTGCTATTGCGGCTACAACTATGCTGTTACGCAATTATCTTGGTGGTGGCAGTTATCAGAGAATTCCAGAGAGGGCCTCTAAGGTCTCTTCAAGGCCACTCAACACAAGCTATCTTGGAGGGCTTTTTACTCCTTTTTTTTTTTTTTTTTTCCTGCAGCTTTAACTAGTTTTGCATTGAGTGTTAACAGGGTGTTCTCAGCACAAGGAACCTACTTAGCCCCTAAAACTATCTCCGGTCCCAATGTTGGAGGGCTTTGAGCAATGGCTAGAGGACTGTTTCCCTAGCCCCTGAATCCCCTCCCCGCCCCGTCTTTACAAACCTGCACGCGAGTGTTTCTAGTTGTTTATCCTGTTCACGGACGTGGCTGCTCAATAGGTCAGTCATGGCTACACATGACTGCCGCACATCTCTTTCCAGTTGTAGCTCTTCTTGCAAAGGTCTTAAGCATGCTTCAACAGCTAGCTGGACTTCAGTGGCTAGCCAAACAACCCAGAGCAGCAGTCATCCCACAACCACTACTGCTCTTCTGGCTTCTTTTCCACACTTAGGAAAGCACACAACTGCCCACAAAAGGGCTATGCTGCTTGGTGTTTTGGGGACAGGCCCATACTCTGATGAACTCATGATTTCCCCCACAGAGAAGTATATGGGCCAGACCTCCCCACATAGAGGTCTCTGGCCAATCAGAGATTTTCCCCACAGAAAAGCATATGGGCCACCCTTGAGAAAACGAACAAGACAAAGTTGTCCTTTATCACCACCATATTTAACTTTGTGCTGGAAGTCCTAGCTAGAGCAATAAGGCAAGAAAAAGAAATAAAGGGCATCCAAATTGGTAAGGAAGAAATAACACTGTCCCTATTTGCAGTTGACATAAAAAACCCAAAAGGCTCCACAAGAAAATTACTGTAACTAATAGAAAGATCCAGCAGTGTAGCAGAATACAAGATAAACATACAAAAATCAGTTGGATTCCTATACACCAATAAAGAGAACTACAAAAAGGAAATCAGAAAAACAATACCATTTATAACAGTCCGTAAAAAAATAAAATGCTTAGGAATAAATCTAATTAGGGGTGTAAAAGACCAATGCAAAGAAAACTACAAAACACTACTGCAAGAAACCAAAAGAAATCTACGTAAATGGAAAAATATAACATGCTCATGGATAGGTAGACTCAACATTGTGAAAATGTCAATTCTACTCAAAGCAATCTACAAATACGAAGCAATCCCAATCCAGATACCAATAGCATTCTTTAAAGAGATGGAAAAACTTATCATTAACTTTATATGGAAAGGGAAGAGGCCCCAGATAAGTAAAGCACTATCGAAGAAGAATAAAGTAGGAGGACTCACACTACCTGACCTCAGAAACTACTGTACAGCTACAGTAGTCAAAACAGCCTGGTACTGGTAAGACAAAAGACACATTGACCAATGGAACAGAATTCAGAACCCAGATGTAAATCCATCCACCTTTGATCACCTGATCTTCAACAAAGACCCAAAATCCATCAAATGGGGAAAAGTCAGTCTTCTTAACAAACGGTGCTGGCAAAACTGGATGCCTATCTGCAAAAAAATGAAACAGGGCCCATACCTCATACCATACACAAAAACTAATTCAAAATGGATCAAAGACCTAAATATAAAACGAAAAACAGAACTAAACACTGCCCGGTCCTAAGCCATCCTCATTGTTATGCTTAAGCCCCTGTTGCAGCCACTGTGTCAATCCATCTCATTGAAGGTCTTCCTCTGTTCCACTGCCCTTTTACTTTACCAAGCATAACGTCCTTCTCCAGGGACTGGTCCCTCCTGATAATATGTCCAAAGTACGTGACACGAAGTTTTGCCATCTTTGTTTCTAAGGAGCATTCAGGCTATACTTCTTCCAAGACAGATTTGTTTGTTCTTCTGGCCATCCATGGTATATTCAATATTCTTTGCCAACACCATAATTCAAAGGCATCAATCCTTCTTCAGCCTTGTTTATTCATTGTCCAGCTTTTGCATACATATGAGGTGATTGAAAATATCATGGCTTGGGTCAGGTGCACCTTAGTCTTTGTTCTTCATCAGTAAGTTCTTCAAGTCTTCAATTTCAGCAAGCAACGTTGTGTCATTTGCATATTGTAGGTTGTTAATGGTCTTTCTCCAATCCTAATGCCACGTTCTTCTTCATATAGTCCAGCCTCTCCAATTATTGCTCAGCATACATTTTGAATAAGTGTGATGAAAGGATACAACTCTGACACACACTTTCTTGACTTTAAACCATGCAGTGTCTCTTTAGACTGTTTGAGCAACTGCCTCATGTTGTATGTACAAGTTCCTCATGAGCACAATTAAGTGTTCTGAGATTTCCATTCTTTGCAGTGCTATCCATAATTTGTCATGATTCACAGAGTTGAATGCCTTTGCAGAGCCAATAAAACGCAGGTGAACATCTTTCTGGTATTCTCTACTTTCAGCCACCAATCATCTGACATCAGCAATGGTATCCCTTGTTCCATGTCCTCTTCTGAATCCAGCTTTAATTTCTGGAAGTTCCTTGTCAATGTATTGCTGCAACCATTTTTGAAAGATCTTCATAAAAATTGGATTTGTGTGGGATATTAATGATATTGTTTGATAATTTCCACATTCTGTTGAATCACCTTTCTTTGGAGTGGGCACAAATATGGATCACTTCCAGTCTGTTGGCCAGGTAGCTGTCTTTCAAATTTCTTGGCATAGACAAGTGAGCACCTCCAGCATTGCATCCATTTGTTGAAACATCTCAATTAGTTTCCATCAGCTCCTGGAGCCTTGTTTTTCACCAATGCCTTCGGTGCAGCTTGGACCTCTTCCTTTAGTACTGTTGATTCTTGATCATATGCTACCTCCTGAAAGGACTGAATGTCAACCAATTCTTTTTGTTATAGTGACTCTGAATATTCCTTCAGTCTTCTTTTGATGTTTCCTGTGTCGTTTAATATTTTCCCCACAGAATCCTTCGATATTGTAACTCAAGGCTTGAATTTTTTCTTCAGTTCATTCAGCTTGACAAATGCCAAGCGTGTTCTTCCCTTTTGGTTTTTGATCTCCAGCTCTTTGCACATTTCATTGTGATACTTTACTTTCTCTTCTCAAGCTGCCCTTTGAAATCTTTTCAGCTCTTTTTCTTCATCATTTCTTTCATTCACTTCAGCTACTCGAAATTCAAGAGCAACTTTGAGAGTCTCTTCTGACATCCATTTTGGTCTTTTCTTTCTTTATTGTCTTTTTAATGACTTCTTGCTTTCTTCATGTATAATGTCCTTGATGCCATTCCACAACTTGTCTGGTCTTCGATCATTAGTCTTCAATGAGTCAAATCTATTCTTGAGATGGTCTCTAAATTCAAGTGGGATCTACTCAAGACCATTGTTCGGCTCTCATGGACTTGTCCCAATTTTCTCCAGTTTGAACTTGAACTTGCATTTGAGCAATTGATGGTCTGTTCTACAGCCAACCCCTGGTCTTATTGTAACTGATGATATTGGGCTTTTCCATCATCTCTTTCCACATGTGTAGTTGAGGTGATTCTTGTGTATTCCATCTGGGGAGATCCACGTGTATAGTCGCCATTTATGTTGGTGAAAAAAGGTATTTGGAATGAAGAAGTCTTTGTTCTTGAAAAATTCTATTCTGTGATCTCTGGCATGGTTTCTAGCACCAAGGCCATATTTTCCAACTACCAATCCTTCTTTGTTTCCAACTTTTGCATTCCAGTCACCAGTAATTATTAACGCATCTGGACTACATATTTGGTCAATTTCAGACAGCAGTCAGACCATTAAGTCTGGTCTTTTTATGATAATTGAAATGTTCTTTTTGACAATGAATGCAACACCATTCCTCTTCAAGTTGTCACTCCCGGCATAGTAGACCATCTGATTGTCTGATTCAAAATGGCCAATACCAGTCCATTTCAGTTCACTAATGCCTAGGATATCAATGTTTAAGTGTTCCATTTCATTTTTGACTACTTCCAATTTTTCTAGATTCATACTTTGTATATTCTACTTTCCAATTATTAATGGATGGTTGTAGGCATTTCTTCTCTTTTCGAGTCATGCCACATGAGTAAATGAAGGTCCTGAAAGCTTGACCCCAACCACATCATTAAAGCCGACTCTACTTTGAGGAGGCCACTCTTCCCCAGCTGTATTTTGAGTGCCTTCCAACCTGATAGGCTCATCTTCTAGCACTGTATCAGGCAACGTTCCACTGCTATTCATGAGGCTTTCACTGGTCAATTTTTTCAGAAGTAGACTGCCAGTTCCTTCTTCCTAGTCTGTCTTAGTCTGGAAGCTCCACTGAAGCCTGTCCACCAAGGATGACCCTGCTGGTATTTGAAATACTGATGGCAAAGTCTCCAGTATCACAGCAATACACAAGCCACCACAGTATGACAAACTGACAGGCGCGTGGTGGAAAAATATGTATAGTATGTTAGTAATAATTGCTAAGGGGAAGGTAAAGTTAATGGTGATAAGAAATGTTCGCAAATGAGGGTCGTGTTCACAATTTTAGATAAAAATTGTAAATTTAGAAGCTAGAAAAGTTTCATTAAAAAATAGTGACTTCGAGAAAAGACCTAAAGGAGGCTGAGAGTCACATGGCTACCTGGAGACAGAGCATTCTGGGCAGAGGAAACAAGAAGAAAGGCTCTGAGATGGGAACATGCCTGGCTAGTGTGACTGGAAGGAATGGGCAAGGGGGCAGGCAGTGTGGTGGCACATGTATCTTCCCCCAAATTATGACTTTGGCTGCAGAGTGGGATGCATAAATGAGCAATGTTCCTGGAATTATACCTTCTACCACTTCTGCTGGAGTCCCCTTCCCCTTTTTATTATCATCTAATAAATTCCTCTTTTTCCTTCAAAATGCAGCTTACATATCACCTCCTTCAGGAAGTCTTACCCAGTTTCCCGACAAGGATTTAGGTAGCTCTTGTCTCCCCTCCTGGAGCCTCCTGTGCATGCAGGTATCACACTGCTCTCCTGGCTTAAAACTTCGTTTGTTTCCCAGGAGAGTATAGAATTTAAGCAACACCCTGCATTGCCGAGCTACTGCTTCCATTTCCAGGCTCATCTAGTGCAACCATGGGGTGGTTTCCTCAACTTCTCATCCACAACCACTCACAACGACATTGGTGAGTCTCACAAACAAAATGTCGAGCAAAAGGAGCCAGGCACAAAAGAGAACACTTTGCTTGATTTCATTTACATAAATGTTCAAAACCAGGCAAAACTAATCTATGTGATGGGAGTTAGAGAATAGGCTTTCTTTGCAGAAGGGAATGCCCCAGAGGGGCTGGAGGAGACTTTTGGGATGCTGGTGGCTTTCTGTCCCATGATATAGTGGTAGTTACACTGATGGTTCCCTCTGTAAAGTACAGAGTGTATGCCTTTTTTTTTTTTTTAATTGTGCTTTAGGTGAAAGTTTACATACAGCTCAAGTTAGTTTCTCATACAAAAATTTATACAAACGTTGTTATGCGACCCTAGTTGCTATCCCTATAATGTGACTGTACATTCCTTCTTTCCACACTGGATTTCCCGTGCCCATGCAACTAGGTCCTATCCTTTTTTGCCTTCCCTCATCTTGAGTCCAGACAGAAGCTGCCCATTTAGTCTCGTGTATCTACTCGAACCAAGATGCACACTCTTCCAGGGTATTATTTTATGTCTTATAGTCCAGTCTATTCTTTGAAGAGTTGGCTTTGGGAATGGTTTTAGTTTTGGGTAAACAGAGAGTCCAGGGGCCATGTCTTCTGGGATTCCTCCAGTCTCAGTCAGACCATTAAGTCTGGTCGTTTTACTGGAATTTGAGTTCTGCACTCCACTTTTCTTCTGCTCCGTCAGGGACTCTGTTTTGTTCCCTGCCAGGGCGATCATTGGTGGTACCCAGGCACCATCTAGTTCTCCTGATCTCAGGCTGATGGAATCTGTGTTTTATGTGGCCTCTTTGTCTCTTGGGCTAATATTTTCCTTGTGTCTTTGGTGTTCTGCCTTCTTCTTTGCTCCAGGCAAGTTGGGACCAATTCATGCATCTTAGATTGCCACTTGCTAGCTTTTAAAACCCCAGGAACCACTTACCAAAGTGGGATGCAAAACATTTTCTTTTTTTTTAATTAACTTTTATTAAGCTTCAAGTGAACATTTACAAATCCAATTAGTCTGTCACATATGAGTTTACATACATCTTACTTCGTACTCCCACTTGCTCTCCCCCTATTGAGTCAGCCCTTTCAGTCTCTCCTTTCGTAACAATTTTGCCAGCTTCCCTCTCTCTCTATCCTCCCATTCCCCCTCCAGACAAGAGTTGCCAACACACTCTCAAGTGATCACCTGATATAATTAGCTCACTCTTCATCAGCATCTCTCTCCCACCCGCTGACCAGTCCCTTTCATGTCTGATGAGTTGTCTTCGGGGATGGTTCCTGTCCTGTGCCGACAGAAGGTCTGCGGAGCATGGCCGCCGGGATTCCTCTAGTCTCAGTCAGACCATTAAGTTTGGTCTTTTTATGAGAATTTGGGGTCTGCATCCCACTGATCTCCCGCTCCCTCAGGAGTTCTCTGTTGTGTTCCCTGTCAGGGCAGTCATCGATTGTGGCTGGGCACCAACTAGTTCTTCTGGTCTCAGGATGATGTAGGTCTCTGGTTCATGTGGCCCTTTCTGTCTCTTGGGCTCTTAGTTGTCATGTGACCTTGGTGTTCTTCATTTTCCTTTGCTCCAGGTGGGTTGAGCCCAATTGATGCATCTTAGATGGCCGCTTGTTAGCATTTAAGACCCCAGACGCCACATTTCAAAGTGGGATGCAGAATGTTTTCATACCAGAATTATTTTGCCAATTGACTTAGAAGTCCCCTCAAACCATGTTCCCCAGACCCCCGCCCCTGCTCCGCTGACCTTTGAAGCATTCATTATATCCCGGAAACTTCTTTGCTTTTGGTCCAGTCCAATTGAGCTGACCTTCCATGTATTGAGCGTTGTCTTTCCCTTCACTCAAAGCAGTTCTTATCTACTGATTAATCAGTAAAAAACCCTCTCCCTCCCTCCCTCCCCCTTCGTAACCACAAAAGTATGTGTTCTTCTCAGTTTTTACTATTTCTCAAGATCTTATAATAGTGGTCTTACACAATATTTGTCCTTTTGCCTCTGACTAATTTCGCTCAGCATAATGCCTTCCAGGTCCCTCCATGTTATGAAATGTTTCACAGATTCGTCACTGTTCTTTATCGATGCGTAGTATTCCATTGTGTGAATGTACCACAATTTATTTACCCATTCATCCATTGATGGACACCTTGGTTGCTTCCAGCTTTTTGCTATTGTAAACAGACCTGCAATAAACATGGGTGTGCATATATCTGTTTGTGTGAAGGCTCTTGTATCTCTAGGGTATATTCCGAGGAGTGGGATTTCTGGGTTGTATGGTAGTTCTAACTGTTTTAAGATAATGCCAGATAGATTTCCAAAGTGGTTGTACCATTTTACATTCCCACCAGCAGTGTATAAGAGTTCCAATCTCTCCGCAGCCTCTCCAACATTTATTATTTTGTGGTTTTTGGATTAATGCCAGCCTTGTTGAGAGGGAATCTCATCATAGTTTTAATTTGCATTTCTCTAATGGCTAATGATCGAGAGCATTTTCTCATGTATCTGTTGGCTGCCTGAATATCTTCTTTAGTGAAATGTGTGTTCATATCCTTTGCCCACTTCTTGATTGGGTTGTTTGACTTTTTGTGGTTGAGTTTTGACAGAATCATGAAGATTTTAGAGATCAGGGGCTGGTCTGAGATGTCATAGCTGAAAATTCTTTCCCAGTCTGTAGGTGGTCTTTTTACTCTTTTTTTTTTGTTTTGTTTTTTTGTTGTTAAGACAATTTTTTATATGGCTTGGGGATAAGATGATATTAAGAAAGTAATGTTTATTCTTTGAATAGGTTATAATGTTGTGCTTAATTGTTTAAAAAAAATAAAAGTCCTTTTCAGTAAGAGATGCATGGGGAAATATTTAAGTATGAAATAACAAAAGGTACAGCATTTTCTTTGAAATACTCCAGGAAATAAACATAAAAATCAGGGAGAGGTCAGGAATGTGAAAGTGGGTAGATAACACAATTTGGCAAAACATTTGTAATTATTGAAGTTGGATAATATGTACCTGGGGGTTAACCACATTACTCTCTCTACTTTTGTGTATTTGATAATTTCCATAATTAGTTTTTTAAAAGGAATAATTGAGAAAAATGGCTTTTGAAACTCATTAAGCCAATTGTTTCTTCCACTAGCAGAACATGAGGTTTCTCACTGTCCTACATCCTCCCCATACTTATATTTTAAGAAATCTTTATTTTGGGAAATCTGGTATATGTTTAATAATATCTCATTGGTGTTTTTTTTGTGTGTGTGTGTTTCCCTTCCATCTTCTTTTGATGTTTCCTGCATCATTTAATATTTTCCCTTTAGCATCCTTCAGTATTGCAACGTGACACTTGAATTTTTTCTCCAGTTCCTTCAGCTTGAGAAATGCTGAGCGTGTTCTTCCCTTTTGTTCTTCCATCTCCAGGTCTTGGCACATGTCAACATAACAATTTACTTTGTCTTCTCGAGGCACCGTTTGAAATCTCCTGTTCAGCTCTTTTACTTCATTTTTTCCTTTTACTTTAGCTACTCGACATTCAAGAGCCAGTTTCAGCATGCCTTCTGGCATCCATTTTGGTCTTTTCTTTCTCTCCTGTCTTTTTAATGACCTCTTGCTTTCTTCATGTATGATGTCCTTGATGTCATTCCACAGCTTGTCTGGTCTTCGGTCATTAGTGTTCAATGCGTCATATTTACTCGAGATGGTCTCTAAATTCAGGTGGGATATACTCAAGGTCGTACTTTGGCTCTTGCGGGCTTGTTCTAATCTTTTTTTTTTTTTTTTAATAACTTTTATTAAGCTTCAAGTGAACGTTTACAAATCCAATCAGTCTGTCACATATAAGTTTATATACATCTCACTCCCTACTCCCACTTGCTCTCCCCCTCTTGAGTCAGCCCTTTCAGTCTCTCCTTTCTTGACAATTTTGCCGGCTTCCCTCTCTCTCTATCCTCCCATCCCCCCTCCAGACAAGAGTTGCCAACACAATCTCGAGTGTCCACCTGATATCATTAGCTTACTCTTCATCAGCGTCTCTCTCCCACCCGCTAACCACTCCCTTTCATTTCTGATGAGTTGTCTTCGGGGATGGTTCCTGTCCTGTGTCAACTGAAGGTCTGGGGAGCATGGCTTTTTACTCTTTTGGTGAAGTCTTTAGATGAGCATAGGTGTTTGATTTTTAGGAGCTCCCAGTTATCGGGTTTCTCTTCATCATTTTTGGTAATGTTTTGTATTCTGTTTATGCCTTGTATTAGGGCTCCTAAGGTTGTCCCTATTTTTTCTTCCATGATCTTTATCGTTTTAGTCTTTATGTTTAGGTCTTTGATCCACTTGGAGTTAGTTTTTGTGCATGGTGTGAGGTATGGGTCCTGTTTCATTGTTTTGCAATTGGATATCCAGTTATGCCAGCACCATTTGTTAAAAAGACTATCTTTTCCCCAATTAACTGACACTGGGCCTTTGTCAAATATCAGCTGCTCATACGTGGATGGATTTATATCTGGGTTCTCAATTCTGTTCCCTTGGTCTATGTGCCTGTTGTTGTACCAGTACCAGGCTGTTTTGACTACTGTGGCTGTATAATAGCTTCTGAAATCAGATAGAGTGAGGCCTCCCACTTTCTTCTTCTTTTTCAGTAATGCTTTCCTTATCCGGGGGTTCTTTCCCTTCCATATGAAATTGGTGATTTGTTTCTCTATCACCTTAAAAAATGACATTGGAATTTGGATCGGAAGTGCGTTATATGTATAGATGGCTTTTGGTAGAATAGACATTTTTACTATGTTAAGTCTTCTATCCATGAGCAGGGTATGTTTTTCCGCTTAAGTATGTCCTTTTGAATTTCTTGTAGTAGAGCTTTGTAGTTTTCTTTGTATAGGTCTTTTACATCCTTGGTAAGATTTATTCCTAAGTATTTTATCTTCTTGGGGGCTACTGTGAATGGTATTGATTTGGTTATTTCCTCTTCGGTGTTCTTTTTGTTGATGTAGAGGAATCCAAGTGATTTGTGTATGTTTATTTTATAACCTGAGACTCTGCCAAACTCTTCTATTAGTTTCAGTAGTTTTCTGGAGGATTCCTTAGGGTTTTCTGTGTATAAGATCATGTCATCTGCAAATAGTGATAACTTTACTTCCTCCTTGCCGATCCGGATGCCCTTTATTTCTTTGTCTAGCCTAATCGCCCTGGCTAGGACTTCAAGGACGATGTTGAATAAGAGCGGTGATAAAGGGCATCCTTATCTGGTTCCCATTCTCAAGGGAAATGCTTTCAGGTTCTCTCCATTTAGAGTGATATTGGCTGTTGGCTTTGCATAGATGCCCTTTATTATGTTGAGGAATTTTCCTTCGATTCCTATTTTGGTGAGAGTTTTTATCATAAATGGGTGTTGGACTTTGTCAAATGCCTTTTCTGCATCAATTGACAAGATCATGTGGTTTTTATCTTTTGTTTTATTTATGTGATGGATTACATTAATGGTTTTTCTGATATTAAACCAGCCTTGCATACCTGGTATAAATCCCACTTGATCAGGGTGAATTATTTTTTTGATGTGTTGTTGGATTCTATTGGCTAGAATTTTGTTGAGGATTTTTGCATCTATGTTCATGAGGGATATAGGTCTATAATTTTCTTTTTTTGTAATGTCTTTACCTGGTGTTGGTATCAGGGAGATGGTGGCTTCATAGAATGAGTTGGGTAGTATTCCGTCATTTTCTATGCTTTGAAATACCTTTAGTAGTAGTGGTGTTAACTCTTCTCTGAAAGTTTGGTAGAACTCTGCAGTGAAGCCGTCCGGGCCAGGGCTTTTTTTGTTGGAAGTTTTTTGATTACCGTTTCAATCTCTTTTTTTGTTATGGGTCTATTTAGTTGTTCTACTTCTGAATGTGTTAGTTTAGGTGGGTAGTGTTTTTCCAGGAATTCATCCATTTCTTCTAGGTTTTCAAATTTGTTAGAGTACAATTTTTCGTAGTAATCTGAAATGATTCTTTTAATTTCATTTGGTTCTGTTGAGATGTGGTCCTTCTTGTTTCTTATTCGGGTTATTTGTTTCCTTTCCTGTATTTCTTTAGTCAGTCTAGCCAATGGTTTATCAATTTTGTTAATTTTTTCAAAGAACCAGCTTTTGGCTTTGTTAATTCTTTCAATTGTTTTTCTGTTCTCTAATTCATTGAGTTCAGCTCTAATTTTTATTATTTGTTTTCTTTTGGTGCCTGATGGGTTCTTTTGTTGCTCACTTTCTATTTGTTCAAGTTGTAGGGACAGTTCTCTGCTTTTGGCTCTTTCTTCTTTTTGTATGTGTGCATTTATCGATATAAATTGGCCTCTGAGCACTGCTTTTGCTGTGTCCCAGAGGTTTTGATAGGAAGTATTTTCATTCTCGTTGCATTCTATGAATTTCCTTATTCCCTCCTTGATGTCTTCTATAACCCAGTCTTTTTTCAGGAGGGTATTGTTCAGTTTCCAAGTATTTGATTTCTTTTCCCTAGTTTTTCTGTTATTGATTTCTAGTTTTATTGCCTTGTGGTCTGAGAAGACGCTTTGTAATATTTCAATGTTTTGGACTCTGCAAAGGTTTGTTTTATGACCTAATATGTGGACTATTCTAGAGAATGTTCCATGTGCGCTAGAAAAAAAAGTATACTTTGCAGCAGTTGGGTGGAGAGTTCTGTATAAGTCAATGAGGTCAAGTTGGTTGATTGTTGTAAGTAGGTCTTCCGTGTCTCTATTGAGCTTCTTACTGGATGTCCTGTCCTTCTCTGAAAATGGTGTGTTGAAGTCTCCTACTATAATTGTGGAGGTGTCTATCTCACTTTTCAATTCTGTTAAAATTTGATTTATGTATCTTGCAGCCCTGTCATTGGGTGCATAAATATTTAATATGGTTATGTCTTCCTGATCAATTGTCCCTTTTATCATTATGTAGTGTCCTTCTTTATCCTTTGTGGTGGATTTAAGTCTAAAGTTTATTTTGTCAGAAATTAATATTGCTACTCCTCTTCTTTTTTGCTTGTTTGCTTGATATATTTTTTTCCATCCTTTGAGTTTTAGTTTGTTTGTGTCTCTAAGTCTAAGGTGTGTCTCTTTTAGGCAGCACATAGATGGATCGTGTTTCTTTATCCAGTCCGAGACTCTCTGTCTCTTTATTGTTGCATTTAGTCCATTTACATTCAGCGTAATTATAGATAAATAAGTTTTTAGTGCTGTCATTTTGATGCCTTTTCATGTGTGTTGTTGGCAATTTCGTTTTTCCACATACTTTTTTGTGCTGAGACGTTTTTCTTAGTAAATTGTGAGATCCTCATTTTCATAGTATTTGACTTTATGTTAGTTGAGTCGTTACATTTTTCTTGGCTTTTATTTTGAGTTATGGAGTTGTTATTTCTTTTTTGGTTACCTTATTATTTACCCCTATTTTTCTTAGTAAAAACCTAACTTGTATTGTTCTATATCGCCTTGTATCACTCTCCATCTGGCAGTTCAATGCCTCCTGTATTTAGTCCCTCTTTTTGGTTATTGTGATCTTTTACCTATTGACTTCCATGATTCCCTGTTATGTGTATTATTATTATTATTATTTTTAATTAATTAATCTTAATTTGTTTGTTTTTGTGATTTCCCTATTTGAGTTGATATCAGGACGTTCTGTTTTGTGACCTTGTATTGTGCTGGTATCTGATATTATTGGTTTTCTGACCAAACAATATCCTTTAGTATTTCTTGTAGCTTTGGTTTGGTTTTTGCAAATTCTCTAAACTTGTGTTTATCTGTAAATATCTTAATTTCGCCTTCATATTTCAGAGAGAGTTTTGCTGGATATATGATCCTTGGCTGGCAGTTTTTCTCCTTCAGTGCTCTGTATATGTCATCCCATTCCCTTCTTGCCTGCATGGTTTCTGCTGAGTAGTCTGAACTTATTCTTATTGATTCTCCCTTGAAGGAAACCTTTCTTTTCTCCCTGGCTGCTCTTAAAATTTTCTGTTTATCTTTGGTTTTGGTGAGTTTGATGATAATATGTCTTGGTGTTTTTCTTTTTGGATCAATCTTAAATGGGGTTCGATGAGCATCTTGGATAGGTATCCTTTCGTCTTTCATGATGTCAGGGAAGTTTTGTGTCAGGAGTTCTTCAACTATTTTTTCTGTGTTTTCTGTCCCCCCTCCCTGTTCTGGGACTCCAATCACCCGCAAGTTATCCTTCTTGGTAGAGTCCCACATGATTCTCAGGGTTTCTTCATTTTTTTTAATTCTTTTATCTGATTTTTTTTCAGCTATGTTGGTGTTGATTCCCTGGTCCTCCAGATGTCCCACTCTGCATTCTAATTGCTCGAGTCTGCTCCTCTGACTTCCTAGTGCGTTGTCTAATTCTGTAATTTTATTGTTAATCTTTTGGATTTCTACATGCTGTCTCTCTATGGATTCTTGCAACTTATTAATGTTTCCACTATGTTCTTGAATAATCTTTTTGAGTTCTTCAACAGTTTTATCAGTGTGTTCCTTGGCTTTTTCTGCAGTTTGCCTTATTTCATTTGTGATGTCTTGAAGCATTCTGTAAACTAGTTTTTTATGTTCTGTATCTGATAATTCCAGGATTGTATCTTCATTTGTGAAAGATTTTGATTCTTTTGTTTGGGGGGTTGGAGAAGCCGTCATGGTCTGCTTCTTTATGTGGTTTGATATGGACTGCTGTCTCCGAGCCATCACTGGGAAACTAGTTTTTCCAGAAAATCCGCTAAAAAAAAAAAAAATGCAGTCAGATGCCTATCAGAGTTCTCCCTCTGGCTCAGGCTATTCCGATGTTAATGAAGCCGCCTGGGGAGGGTGGGGTAGGGATCAGAGAGATAGGAGAGTTGCACCTCAGAATACAGCCAGAGTTGCTTGTCTTGCTTGGAATGACTATTATATCTGAGATTTCCGTGGGGTGCGTCTCCTATGTGTGCTGGCTGAGTGGAGATTGCCCCCGGGGGGTCTGGCCCGCTGGAGTCACGGTCAGATCCTCCACTGCCAGCCCCACACCCAACGTCAAGGTTGCCCTACTGGGACGGTGCACTCCGGACTCCAAAATCAGTCGCTGCCTCCCGGGGACTTCCCA
This sequence comes from Loxodonta africana, assembly GCF_030014295.1. Lineage (NCBI taxonomy): Eukaryota > Metazoa > Chordata > Mammalia > Proboscidea > Elephantidae > Loxodonta > Loxodonta africana. The sequence continues at coordinate 212,762,086 of NC_087342.1, read as the reverse complement.
TCCTGCCAGCTGCGTCACCGCGCCACCCCCGCGAACCGGCTTGGGCCCCCCTCGGGGTCAGCTCAGGTGAGCGGAGCAGCTCCCCGCGCCTGCGCCGCGACTGCGCGTCCCAGCTGGGACGCCGCTCTCCCCGCTCCAAGACCAGTTGCTGCCCCCGGGGGATCTCCCCCACTGGCCGCGTCGCCACGCCGCCCGCGCGAACCGGCTGGGCCCCCCCCGGGGCTAGTTCTGGGGGGTGAAGCAGCTCTCCGCCCCTATGCCATGCCTGCGCTCCTCAAAATTCCGGCGGGACGGTTCCCTGGCTGGGACGCCGCTCTCCCCCCTCCAAGACCAGTCACTGCCTCCCGGGGACTTCTCCCACCGGCTGCGCTGCCATGCGGCCCGCGCGAACCAGCTGGGCCCCCTCCCGGGGTTAGTTCAGTAGGGTGGAGCAGCTCCCCATGCTTATGCCGTGCCTGCGGCCCGCCAAAATCCTGGCGGGACGGCTCCCCGGCTGGGACGCTGCTCTCCCTGCTCCAAGACCAGTCACTGCCTCCTGGGGACTTCTCCCACTGGCAGCGCCACCACGCTGCCTGCGTGAACCAGCTGGGCCCCCTCCTGGAATGAGTTCGGGGGTCAGGGCTGGGCCCCTTGTTTGTGCCGTCTGCCCCCCTGGGCTCTGCCCCAAATCAGGCGCCGAGGGTCACCTGACTGGTACGCAGGCTCCAGGCTCTGAAAACAATCGCTGCCTCCCCGTATTTGTTCGTTCTCCGTCTCTAAATCTGTGTTTGTTGTTCAGGGCTCGTAGATTGTTATGTATGTGATCGATTCACTTGTTTTTCCGAGTCTTTGTTGCAAGAGGGATCCACGGTAGGGTCCACCTAGTCCGCCATCTTGGCCCCGCCTCTCAAAACATTTTCTTAATTAACTTTGTTATTGCCAGTTGACCTAGATGTCCTCTGAAACCATGGTCCCCTGCTATACTGTCTCTGGAAGAGTTTGGTTGTGTTCAGGAACTTCTTAGTTTTTGGTTTAGTTCAGTGGTGCTGACTTTTCCTGTATTGTGTGTTGTCCTTCCCTTCACCTAAGATAATTCTTGTCTACTACCTAGTTAGTGAATTTCCCTTTCACTCCCTCCCCACCCTCGTAACCATCAAAGAATGTTTTCTTCTGTGTTTAAACCCTTTCTTGAGTTCTTATAATAGCGGCCTCACACAATATTTGACCTTTTGTAATTGACTAATATCACTCAGCATAATGCCTTTCACATTTATCCATGTTATGAGATGTTTCACAGATTCATCATTGTTCTTTATTGTTGTGTAGTATTCTATTGTGTGGATATACCATAATTTGTTTATCCATTCATCTGTTGATGGGCACCTAGGGTGTTTCCATCTTTTTGCTACTGTGAACAGTGCTGCAGTGAACATGGGTGTGCATATATCTATTTGTGTGATGTTTCTTATTTCTCTAGGATATATTCCAAAGTGTGGAATTGCTGGATCATATAATTTTTTTTAAGATAATTCTATTTCTAGCTTTTAAGGAAGCACCAAATCGATTTCCAAAGTGGTTGTACCATTTTACATTCCCACCAGCAGCGTTCCAGTCTCTCTACAACCTCTCCAACATTTATTATTTTGTGTTTTTTGTATTGTTGGGGTGAGATGGTATCTCATTGTAGTTTTGATTTGCATTTCTCTAGTGGGTAATGATTGTGAGCATTTCCTCATGTATCTGCTAGCTGCCTGAATGTCTTCTTTGGTGACGTGCCTGTTCATATCCTTTGTCCATTTTTCAATTGGGTTGCCTTTTTGTTGTTGAGGTTTTGCAGTATCTTGTAGATTTTAGAGATTAGACCCTGATCGGATATGTCGTAGCCAAAAAATTTTTCCCAGTAGATAGGTTCTCTTTTTACTCTTTTGGTACAGTCTTTTTGTAAGCATCAGTGCTTGATTTTTAGGAGCTCCCAGTCATCTAGTTTCTCTTCTGGTATTTATGCATTGTTAGTTATGTTTTATATTCTGTTTATGCCATGTAGTAGGGCTCCTAGCATTGTCCCTATTTTTTCTTCCATGATCGTTATCATTTTAGATTATAAAATATAAATTTAGGTCTTTGATCCATTTTGAGTTAGTTTTTGTGTATGGTGTGAGGTACGGGTCTTATTTCATTTTTGCAGATGTTTTTTATATCCAGTTATGCCAGCACCACTTGTTAAAGAGACTGTCTTTTCCTCATTTAACGGGCTTCGGGCCTATGTCAAATATTAGCTGCTCATAGGTGGTTGAATTTATGTCTGGATTCTCAATTCTGTTCCATTGGTCTATGTGTCTGTTGTACCAGTAGCAGGCTGTTTTGACTACCGTGGTGGTATAATAGATCCCAAAATCAGGTAGTGTGTGGCCTCCCACTTTGTTCTTCTTCAGTAATGCTTTACTTATCTGGGGCCTCTCCCCTTTCCATATGAAGTTGGTGATTTGTTTCTCCATCTCATTAAAAAATGTCATTGGAATTTGGATCAGGATTGCATTGTATCTATGGATTGCTTTGAATAGAATATACATTTTCACAATGTTGAGTCCTCCTATCCATGAGAAAGGTATGTTTTTCCATTTATAAAAGTTTCTTTTGGTTTCTTGCAGTTGTGTCTTATAATTTCCTTTGTATAGGTCTTTTACATCCCTGGTTAGATTTATTCCTAAGTGTTTTATCTTCTTGGTGGCTATTGTAAATGGTATTGATTTGGTGATTTTATCTTTGAAGTTCTCTTTGTTGGTGTAAAAAAGGAATCCAACTGATTTTTTGTATGTTTATCTTATATCCTGATGCTTTTCTCAAATCTCGTATTAGTTCCAGTAGTTTTCTTGTGGATTCCTTGGGGTTTTCTGTGTATAAGATCATATCACCTGCAAATAGGGATACTCTTACTTCTTCCTTACCAATTTGGATGCCTTTCTTTTTCTAGCCTAATTACTCTGGCTAGGACCTCCAGCACAATGTTGAATAAAGGGCATCCTTGTCTGGTTCCTGTTCTCGAGGGGAATGCTTTCAGACTCTCTGCATTTAGGATGATGTTGGCTGTTGGCTTTGTAGAAATGCCTTTTATTATGTTGAGGAATTTTCCTTCTATTCCTATTTTGCTGAGAGTTTTTATCATGAATGGGTGTTGGATTTGTCAAATACCTTTTCTTCATCAATTGATAAGATCATGCTGTTCTTGTCTTTTACTTATGTGACAGATTACATTGATTTTTTTCTAATCTTGAACCCTCCCTGCATACCTGGTATGAATCCCACTTGATTATGGTGAATTATTTTTTTGATATGTTGTTGAATTCTATTGGCGAGAATTTTGTTAAGGATTTTTACATCTATGTTCATGAGGGATATTGATCTGTAATTTTCTTTTCTTGTGGAGTCTTTATCTGATTTTGGTATCAGGGTTATGCTGGCTTCATAGAATGAATTTGGAAGTATCCCTTCCTTTTCTATGCTCTGAAATACCTTTAGTAGTACTGGTGTTAACTCTTCTCCGAAAATTTGGTAGAATTCTCCAGTGAAGCCATCAGGATCAGGGGTTTTTTGCTGTTGTTGTTGGGAGTTTTTTAATTATCTTTTCAATCTCTTCTTTTGTTATAGGTTTATTTAGTTGTTCTACCTCTGTTTGTATTAGTTTAGGTAGGTAGTGTGTTTCTAGAAATTTGTGTGTTTTCTCTAGGTTTTCAATTTTGTTGGAGTACAATTTTTCGTAGTATTTTGTTATGGTTCTTTCAATTTCAGTTTGGTCTGTCGTAATATCATCCATCTCATTTCTTATTTGGGGTTATTTGCTCCCTTTTCTCTTTTTCTTTTGTCTATTTGACCAGTGGTTTATCGATTTTGTTGATCTTTTCAAAGAACAATCTTTTGGAGTTGTTAACTCTTTCAATTGTTTTTCTATTCTCTATTTCATTTAACTCTGCTTTAATTTTTATTATGTCCTTTCTTCTGGTGTCTGAGGACTTCTTTGCTGCTCTCTTTCTATTGTTCAAGTTGTAGGGTTAATGTTTTGATTTTGCCCTTTTTTATTTTTGGATGTGTGCATTTATTGCTATAAATTGACCTCTGAGCACTGCTTTTGCTGTGTCCCAAAGATTCTGGTAGGATGTGTTTTCATTCTCATTTGATTCTGTGAATTTCTTTATTCCGTCCTTGATTTCTTCTATAATCCAGTAGTTTTTGAGCAAGGTGTTTTCCGTTGCCATGTGTTTTATTTTGTTTTTTCCTTGCCTTTCCTGTTATTCATCTCTATTTTTATGGCTTTATGATAAAAAAAAAAAAAGATGCCTTGTAATATTTCGATGTTTTGGATTCTGTTAAGGCTTTCTTTGTGACCTAATACGTGGTCTACTCTGGAGAATGTTTCATGTGCATTGGAAAAGAAAGTACAATTGGGTGCTGTTGGGTGGAATGTTCTGTATACGTCTACGAGATCCAGTTGGTTGATTGTGGCATTTAGATCTTCTGTGTCTTTATTGAACTTCTTTCTGAGTGTTCTGTCCTTCACCAAAAGGGGTGTTTTGAAGTCTCCTACTATTATTGTGAAGCTGTCTATTTCTCTTTTTAGTGCTGTTAGAGTTTGTTTTGTGTATTTTGGAGCCCCATTGTTGGGTGCGTAAATACGTATTATGGTTAGGTCCTCCTGGTATATTGACCCTTTAATCATTATATGGTGTCCTTCCTTTGTGGTGGATTTTGCTTTCAAATCTATTTTGTCAGAGATTGATATTGCCACACCTACTCTTTTTTGACAGTTGTTTGCTTGATATATTTTTCCCATCCTTTGAGTTTTAATTTGTTTGTGTCCTTAAGTCTAAGGTGTGTCTCTTGTAGGCAGCATATAGACAGATCATGTGTTTTTATCCATTCTGTCATTCTTTGTCTCTTTATTGATGCATTAATATTGATAAGCATGAGTTTAGTGCTGTCGTTTTGATGTCTTTTTTTGTGTATTGTTGACAGATTCTTTGTTCTACTTAAGTTTCTGTGATGAGTCATTTTTATGTATTTTCTTTTCATCTTTTTCCTTGTTGTTGATTTTGTATTTGGTGAGCCTTTATGTTTTTGTTTTTTATTTTGATGTGTAGGATTGTTAGTTTCTTTTGTGGTTACCTTAATATTTTTTTTACCCCTATTTTTCTAAGTTTAAACCAGTCTTTTATTTCTTTATATCACCTTGACTTCTTTTCCAAATGAAAGATCTATGACTACATTTTTTAGTTCTTCTCTTATGTTTTAATGTTGTCGTCTTTTTATATATTGACGTCTCTGTGTCCCTATTTTCAGTGTTTTAACTTTCATTTATTTTCATGACTTCCCTACCTGCGTTGATATCTGATTGCTCTCTTCTGTGTTCTAGTGTTGGGTTGTTATCTGATGTTATTGATTTTCTAACTGGAGGATTCCCTTTAGTATTTCTTGTAATTTTGGTTTAGTTTTTACAAATTCCCTGAACTTCCTCTTGTCTGGAAATGTCTTGATTCCACCACCATATTTGAGAGACAATTTTCCTGGATATATAATTCTTGGCTGGCAATTTTTTTCCTTCAAGGCTTTATATATGTCATCCATTGCCTTCTTGCTAACATGGATTCTGCCGATTTGTCCAAGTTTAGTCTTGTTGACTCTCTTTTGTAGATGAGTTTTTGTTTATCCCTAGCCACTCTTAAAATTCTCTTTATCTGTGGTTTTTGCAAGTTTGATTATAATATGTCTTGGTGACTTTCTTTTGGGATCTACCTTGGGTGGGGTTCAATGAGCTTCTTGGATAGATATCTTCTCATCTTTCACGACATCAGGAAAGTTTTCTGCCAACAAATCTTTAACCATTCTCTCTGTATTCTCTGATATCCCCCTGCCCCGATCTGGTATTCTAATCACTCATAGGTTATTCCTCTTAATAAGATCCCACATAGTTCTTAGAGTTTCCTCATTAAAAAAAAAATTATTTTATCTGATTTTTCCTCAGATAAGTTGGTGTGAAGTGCTTTATCTTCAATCTCACTAATTCTGGCTTCCATTGCCTCAGTTATGCTCCTACGACTTTCTACTGAGTTGTCTAATTCTGAAATTTTATTGTTAATTTTTTGGATTTCTTTGTGCTGTCTCTCTGTGGATTCTTGCAGTCTGTTAATTTGCCATTATGCCCTTGAATAACCTTCTTAAATTCCTCTATTTCTTTATCTGTGTGTTCCTTGGCATGTTCTGCATTTTGCCTGATCTCCTTCCTGGTTTCTTGGAGAGTTCTGTATATTAGTCTTTTGAATTCTACCTCTAGTAATTCCAAGAAATTTTCTCCCTTTGGAAGATTTTTTGATTCTTTGTTTTGGTGGCTTGCTGAAGCCATCATGGTTTGCCTCTTTATGTGATTTGCTGTTGACTGTCGTCTCCAAGCCATCAACAAGTTATTATATTTATTTATTTAGTTTGCTCACTGTGTCTCAGCTTCTTGTTTTGCTTTGTTTTGATACGCCCAAATAGGTTGGTTGTGTTAGCTAGTTTGATTATTGGCATCTTTGAAACTCACATCCTGTCTCCAGGTGGCTAGAGCTGCTACTAGGTATGTGAGACCAAGAGTTCATTTACTTTTTTCGTGTGAATTCAGCCCAGGTGTCCAGCCACTGAATGTATGCTGCAAGCTCTCACCTACAGTCCTAGACGGGCAGGGGTGATTGTGGTAGGCACAGGTATCTGGCTGCAGTAGGGGGTCATGCCTTGATCAAGGCAGAGGGCTGATGGCTGCCCCTAAGTGTCGGGGTGAAAGGCATGTCCCTGTTCCCTAGCACACGTAGATAGGTGGATTTTGCAGCTGGACTATGGGCACCCAATACTGTTGGCTGTAATGACTGGGAGTCACCACTTATTCTTGGACCCCGTCCCAGGTGGCTCAGCGGAGTGAGTGGAGCCGCCAGTCCTCAGGCCCCTGATGTGGGTAGGTGAGGACTGTGCTTAATGGGCAGGGAGGTGTCAAATGCTATGAATCTTCCACTCCCACTTATAGCAAATACAGATGAAAATAGGCTTCAAGTATATATCTTGGTATACCATGCTAATGAGGGCCTACACTGTTGAAATGGACCCACACAGGTCTACGCAGGGGTGAAAGGCATTCAAAGTCTGTGAACCCCTTATGGCTCTGCCTAGGCAAACAGGCTGTGCCTGCCCTGAGTTCCCGACTTAGAGAGGCAGCAGATTATTTTTTCCTGTTTGTTAATTTGTTCCCTCTCCAAAGCTGGGAGAATGGTTCAGGGCACGCAGTGGATCCTACTTCCGGCCCAGGGAGTGCAGCAATCTCTGAAGCTGGACCAGGACCCAGAGAAGAGCAGCAAGGGAGCAGGTAAATGGGAGAGAGGTATCTCCCAAAAGAAGGATTTTTTTTTTCACTGTAGGTTAGACGCTCATACTTATCTTTCACTCATCAAATGCTATTTCTCACTGGTTCTGGAGGTTTGAGCTGACTCTCTGCCACTTAGTCTCTCTCAATATGGAAAACGTGTCCCAAGTGTCACTGCTTGCCTCACTGCTCATGCCAGCTGATCCAGGCTGCAGGGTGCTGGTACCAGTCAGGTCAGGACTGGCAACTCCTCACTGCTTCTGAACCATCTCTCCCTCCCCCTGCTGTTCAGTCCAATTCTTCAACTTTGTCTTTGATGTTCAGGGCTCCTAGTCTGTCATATATAATTGATCCACTTGTTTTTTCAGGTCTTTGTTGTAAGATGGACCACAGAAAGCTCCTGACTTCTCCGTCATCTTGGCCCCACCTCCCAAGTGTACACCTTTTCTGCATGTATATTATGATCAAATAAAAAGGTTATTATTTGGTAAAGAACATGTAGACACCCCCCCAAAAAAAGGAGAAAAAAAAGAAGAAATGGTACAAAATACTTTACCTTTTTGAAGTATATGTCTGATTAGTATTGAGCCCTCTGTGTTCACCCCTCTAAAAATTGAGAGTTCCAAATCTGCTCAAATATGTGAAAATCACTATGGCTGGGGAAAGAAAAGCAGGTGGTAAAAATATTTTTAACCACAGAAAAATATGACATGGCTAGGGAACTTCTTTTAACAATTCCATGTTCTCTAAATCCCACATCGCCACTTAACCCAAATAAACATAACACCTCTGAAGTAAAAATTGTATGATGATAAGAGAAAGTTTGCTTGCTTTTCTCCTAAATTATTAAATTTTTAGTTGTCTTTAAAAATACAGCAAACCAGGAGGCGGAGCCAACATGGCACTATAGACAGAAGCACCACGTCGTCCCTCCATAGCAGAGACCTGGAAAACTAAGAAAAAGAGAGACAAACATCAATCCTGGAACCCTAAGCATCAAATGAAAAGATAAAGGACTCAGCCAAATGGAATAAGAAACTGGCAGAGAACACAGAGCAAGGGGAGATGTGCATGGAGGTCCCCATCAGCTAACGCAGCACAGATTTGCCATTTTGAACTGTCAGAGATAGGTGGACAGGGAGTACAGGAAAGCAGCTTCACAGAGCTCCCAGCAGGAGACAGAGCATCTGCTCCCTCAGCATTTTTTGTTTGTTTCTTTGTTTTGGCTCCTGTTTCTCTCTCCTCTCTTTTCTTTCCCATATCCATCTTAGTTCCACACATCACTATCTCCCCCCTCCCTCCTTCCTACCTACACCATGTGCTGAACATCACATCCTCAAGTAGCACAGGCACGGCCTACTGGAACCTGCCTTACACTGGCCTCCAGCCCACACTGTTGGCCCCTGTATGTGCCACAAACAACCCATGCCAGCCCCTCCCCTCTGGCTGAACTTGCCCTGCTACACCATAGCTGAGTGACTGGCCCTGCACATTGGACGAGGAGGTGAAAATTATCATGCCTATAGACGAGCAAACAACAAAGAACACACAGTGTGCCTGCTCAGACATACCCAAAAAACAAAAACAAAAATGTAGGGTGAAACAAACAAATCTACAATCAATAAATGAAGAAAATAACTACTGAATGTCCCAAAGACAGCAGACAATATCAAAACATAAAAAAAACAAAACAAAAAAAAAAAAAACAGGACAGGATTGTTCCAGTAGGCATCCAAAATAAAACACCAGATGACTTTCCAGAAGAAGAAAAGACACTAAAACTACCTGATAGGAAATTTAAATGTCTAATATTTGGAGCCATCTAAGAGTTGAAGCAAAAAGCAGACAAAAATGAAGAAAAAAAAGACAAATTCATGGGAAATACAGAAAAATTCAAGTAAAATACAGACAAAAAAATATGAGAACTCAGGAACAAAATGCCAAAATAAATTCATGGCTAGAAATCATACAAAAACAACAATTAGAAATCCAAAAGATAAACAAGATTTCAGAAATGGACAGTATCATAGAAGGTCTGAGGAGCAGGTTTGAAACAATAGAACACAGGCATAGCAAAATTGAAGACAAAAACTTGGATACCACTTTGTTTGAGGAAAAATCAGAAAAAAGAACAAGGAAAAATGAAGAAACCCTGAGAATTATGTGAGATACAATCAAAAGCAAAAATTTGCTAGCAATCAGAGCTCCAGAACTGGGGTTGGGGGGGGGAATGAAAAATATAGAGAGGATCATTGAAGACTTTCTAATAGAAAACTTCCCTAGTATCATGAAAGATGAAAAGCTGCTCAGACCATCCAGGAAGCTCAACAAACCCCGTATAGGATAGACCCCAAAAGAAAATCACAAACACATATCATAATCACACTCACTAAAATCAAAGACAAAGAAAGAATCCTGAGAGCAGCTCAAATTGGTAATGAAGAAGTAAAACTGTCCCCATTTGTGGATGATATGATGCTATACATAGAAAACCCAAAAGACCCCATGAGAAAACTACCAAAACTAATAGAAAGATTCAGCAGGGTTGCAGGATACAAGATAAACATTAAAAAATCAGTTGGATTCCTATACACCAGTAAAGAGAACATTGAAAAGGAAATCAGGGAAACAGTACCACTTATAATAGCCACTAAAAACAAAAAAAACTTAGGAATAAATACAACCAGGGACGTAAAAGATCTATGCAAAGAAATCTACAAAATACTACTGCAAGAAACCAAAATAGATCTACATAAATGGAAAAACATTCCATGCTCTTGGATAGGTAAACTTTACACTTGACATTGTGAAAATGACAATCCTACACAAAGCATGTCAATCTACGAAAAAGTGAAAAAGACCCACACCTCACACCATACACAAAACTAATTCAAAACGGATCAAAGACCTATACATAAACCCAAAAACTATGAAGATCATAAAAGAAAAATAGGGTCAACTCTAGGAAGCCTAATACACAGCATAACAGGATAGGAAGCATAATGAACAACACACAAACTCCAGAAGAGAAGCTAGATAACTGGAATCGTCTAAAAATTAAACACATAGGCTTATCAAAAGAGTACCTACAGACTGGAAAAAAAAAATTGGCTAATACAAATCCAACAAAGGTCTAATCTCTAAAATCCACAGGAAAATTCAACACCTGTACAACAAAAAAACAAAAAAATCCAATTAAAAAATGGGCAAAGGAAATGAACAGACACTTCACCAAAGAAGACATTCAAGCGGCTAATAGACATGTCAGGAAATGCTTGTGATCACTAGCCATTAGAGAAATGCAAATCAAAACCACATTGAGATACCATCTCACCCCGGCATTAATGGCATAAATCAAAAACACAGAAAATAACAAATGTTGAACAGGCTGCAGGGAGATTGGAACTCTTCTTTTAAATTGTACTTTAGATGAAGGTTTACAGAACGAACTAGCTTCTCATTAAAGTTAGTACACATATTGTTTTATCACATTGGTTAACAACCCCACGACTTGTCAACACTCTCCGTTCTTAACCTTGGCTTCCCTATTACCAGCTTTCCTGTCCCCTCCTGTCTGAGATTGGAACTCTTGTGCACTGCTGGTGGGAATGCAAAATGATACAACCATTTTGGAAAATGATATGGTGCTTCTTTAGAAAGCTAGAAATAAAATTACCATATGTTCTAGCAATCCCACTCCTAAGAATATATCCTAGAGAAATAAGACATATGCGTACCTCTGTTCATTGAAGCATTGTTCACAAAAGCAAAAAAATGGAAACAATCCAGATGCCCATCAACAGAGGAATGGATAACCAAACTATGGTACATACACACAATGGAGTACTATGCAATAATAAAGAACAATGATGAATCTGTAAAGTATTTCATAACGTGGATGAGTGAAATAAGTCAATCACAAAAAGGCAAATATTGTATGAGACCACTACTGTAAAAACTCATGAAAAGGTTTACACACACAAAGAAACAATCTTTGAAGGTTATGAGGAGGGGAGGAATGAGGATGGAAAAACACTAAATAGACAATAGGTAAGTGGTAACATTGGTGAAGGGTAAGACAGTACACAACACTGGGGAAGCCAGCACAATCTGTACAAGGCAAGGCCATGGAAGCTCCATGTTGTTGTTGTTAGGTGCCGTCGAGTCGGTTCTGACTCATAGCAACCCTACGCACAACAGAACGAAATGCTGCCTGGTCCTTCGCCATCCTTAAAATCGTTGTTATGCTTGAGCTCATTGTTGCAGCCACTGTGTCAATCCACCTCGTTGAGGGTCTTCGTCTTTTCCGCTGATGCTGTACTTTGCCAAGCATGATGTCCTTCTCCAGGGACTCATCCCTCCTGACAACATGTCCAAAGTACGTAAGACGCAGTCTCACCATCCTTGCTTCTAAGGAGCATTCTGGTTGTACTTCTTCTAAGACAGATTTGTTCGTTCTTTTGGCAGTCCATAGTATAGTCAGTATTCTTCACCAACACCACAATTCAAAGGCATCAATTTTTCTTCAGTCTTCCTTATTCATTGCCCAGCTTTTACATGCATATGATGCAATTGAAAATACCATGGCTTGGGTCAGGCGCACCTTAGTCTTCAAGGTGACATCTTTTCTCTTCAACACTTTAAAGAGGTCCATTACAGCAGATTTACCTAATGCAGTGCATCTTTTGATTTCTTGACTCCTGCTTCCATGGCTGTTGATCATGGATCCAAGTAAAATGAAATCCTTGACAACTTCAATGTTTTCTCTGTTTATCATGATGTTGCTCATTGGTCCAGTTGTGAGGATTTTTGTTTCCTTTATGTTGAGGTGCAATCCATACTGAAGGCTGTGGTCTTTGATCTTCATTAGTAAGTGCTTCAAGTCCTCTTCACTTTCAGCAAGCAAGGTTGTGTCATCTGCATAATGCAGATTGTTAATGAGTCTTCTTCCAATCCTGATGCCCCATTCTTCTTCATATAGTCCAGCTTCTCATATTATTTGCTCAGCATACAGGCTGAATAGGTATGGTGAAAGAATACAACCCTGATGCACACCTTTCCTGACTTTAAACCAATCAGTATTCCCTTGTTCTGTCCAAACAGCTGCCTCTTGATATATGTAAAGGTTCCTCGTGAGCACAATTAAATGTTCTGGAATCCCCATTCTTCTCAGTGTTATCCATAATTTGTTATGATCCACACAGTCAAATGCCTTTTCATAGTCAGTAAAACACAGGTAAACATCCTCTGGTATACTTTGCTTTCAAGAAGCTCCATAGACACATCCAAACTCCCTGAGGGACCAAATTGCTGTGTGGGGACCACGGTCTTGGGGAACATCTATCTCAATTGGTATAACATAGTTTATTAAGAAAATGTTCCACATTCTACTTTGGTGAGTAGCGTCTGGGGTCTTAAAAGCCTGTGATCATCTAAAGATACTCCACTGGTCTTACCCCTTCAGGAGCAAGTGAGAATGAAGAAAACTAAAGATACAAGGAAAAGATTAGTCCAAAGAACTAATGGACCACAACTACCACGACATTCACCACTGACTGCTCTTACAGGGATCACAAGAGGGTCCCAGACAGAACTCACGAAAAATGTAGAACAAAATTCTAAATCAAAAAGAAAAACCAGACTTGCTGGCCTGACAGAAAGTGGAGAAACCCTGAGAGTATAGCCCCTGAACACTGTTTCAGCTCAATAACGAAGTTACTCCTGAGGTTCACACTTCAGCCAAAGATTAGACAGACCCATGAAATAAAATGAGACTAAAGGGGCACACCAGTTCAGGGGCAAGGACTAGAAGGCAGGAGGGGTCAGGAAAGCTGGTAACAGGGAACCCAAGGTTGAGAAGGGAGAGCACTGACATGCCATGGGGTTGTTAACTAATGTGTACTGTTCAACGAAAAGCTAGTTTGTCTGTAAAGCTTCATCTAAAGTACAATGAAAAAAAAAAAAAAAATACAGCAAACCAAAGCCTTGTCTTCAGCACCTCAGTTACAGGGTGCTTTTCCTACCTTCTGTGGTTGAGAAGTTCCAGGTGCCCAATAATAACAATGGTCTCAACTACCATTATATGTTGGCATTTTGGCGACCCCTAGCGTGAAATATTGTTTCAACACCTGTGCATATTGAAAAAGTCCTGTTAATATTTTAATACTTGCTTAGAGACAAAAATGGTATCTAAAATAATTTTCACCAAAGGAAATGTAACTTTAGTTCCTTTCAATTTTTTAGCTCATGTTCTTCCGTAATAATAATAAGATTTGAGTATAATTTTTGGATGCACAGACATTTGAAAATCATTAAGAATCATGATTAGAAAAGGAGCCCTGGTTGTGCAGTGGTTAAGCGCTCTGCTACTTAACCAAAATGTTGGCATTTCTAACCCACCAAACACTCCACGGGAGGAAGATGTGGCAGTCTGCTTTCCTAAAGATTACTGCCTTGGAAACCTTATGATGAAGTTCTCTGTACCATAGGGTCACTTTGAGTTGGAATCCACTCATCAACAGTTTTTTTTTTTTTTTAATGATTAGAAACTTGTAAGTTCATTAAGGGTGCTTCTAACAGTTGTTTTGTTGTTGTAAATAATTAATGCTTTAATCACACTTCTAGGAATTTACCCTACAAATATACTTATATATGCACAAAATTACCTACATACAAGACGAGTCATTGCAGCAAGGTTATGCATTGCAATATTGGAAAGAACATGAATGTCTGTCAATAAAAGGGTGGTTATTTAGAGTATCATACATACATCCATACAATAAAATACTATGCAAGTGTAAAACAAGGCAAAAAAGAAACACACACACACAGAAGGAAACTCTTTATGTACTTATACGGGATAACCTCCATGATCTAGCAAAGAAAATAAAACAAAAAACCAAGGTGGGACACTAAGGTGAGCGTTTTGCTACCATCTGAATTTTAAAAAGGGGTAAAATATCATATTTGCTTATAATCCATAAAAATGCTCTCTGGAAGGATACACAAGAAACTAATACAACAATGGTTATTTATTGAAGATGGGGCTGAGAAATGGGCAAATATGGGATACTGCATTCCTTTGTATACTTTTATTTTTTAAGTAATGGCTTGCATATTCAAAAATATTAAATTACTTAAAAAAATGTTTTTAAGTCAGCAGTGCAAGACCAAGAAGGACATTTCTGGATTTAAAAAATAAATTAGACAAAATATAATTTATATTCTAAGATTTTTTTTTCTTTTTCTTATGTATTTTAAATTCTGTACCATTTTCCAATGGCAGTTTGAATCCACCAGGCGCTCCTTGGAAACTCTATGGGGCAGTTCTACTCTGTCCTACAGGGTTGCTATGAGTTGGAATCGACTCCACGGCACTGGCTACCATTTCCCAATGGAGTCTTTTCTGGTGTATCTTTACTTACTCAAACACCAAATTATAAGACAGCATTTGATAGACAGATGAAAGCACCCTAACAGGCTGGATTGACTTGAAGTAATCTCACCGGGCAAGAAATGCTAATAGCTCTCCTGGCATACCTTGCCAACAAGGTCACTGATACCAGATCAAAATTTATTGGCAATGAGTGTTAAAAATTGTGCTATTCCCTCCTAGGTTTCTATTTAAGACTCATAGGGAACATTTTTAAGTGCACATAGCAGATACTCAGGAATAAATCTAGCAGATGTGAAAGCCCCTTATGAAGAAAAGTACACAGGTTTTATTTAAAGTAAAAATGAAAAAGACTTAATGGTAATTTATATACCATGTGTGTAGATGAGAAAGCTCAACATAGTTAAGATGACTATTTTCCCCCAAATTAATCTACAAATTCGATGTAATTACAATAAAAATCCTGACAGTGTTTTCATGTTATTTGCAAGCTGGCCTTGTAAAATGTGAGGACTTTTTTTGCTGCCTCGAGGGTCATTTGGGAGAACACAGAAAGCACCATTCAGAGAGTTATTTAGGTTGTACAAGTTAGTGCTCAATTTGTTAAAGTTTTAAATTGAAAACTGCCTTTTCCTTTAAGCTTTGAAGTTTAGTGAAAAATCCTAAGTCTAGAAAATTTTAGCAATCATGTCTAAGGAACCTTTGAATAAAATTTGGTTCCATTCCACATTTTAACTATTTTAAACTTAAAAAAAAAATTTTAATGACATTTATTAATGTAGTATATTTTATTTTTTGCAAGTATTGAAATTGACATAACAAATAAAATTCTTTTGAGTACCTAAATTCTTTTCAGAAATCTAATAAATTTACAAGTATAGAGAAACAAGTTCTCTTAAATATTCCGTATCACTGTGTATGTTTTGGAAAGATTTTCATGTAAATTTCTGGGTGTAAGCCAATTCTCCCATCATTTAAATAAGAACCACAAATTGACCTGCTACTGTGTTATGCCAGTTATCTTAAATATCACTTCATAATATATCAAATATGGTGTTATGACTCAACACAAAAACAGTAGTACTATAGCTTTGAATTCCTTAGTATATAATTCTGAATCTTCATGGAGTTAATATTTGCTTATCCACTGGGGAAACTATTGCATCAGGTTACATAGTGTTTGAGGTTACCTCTCCATGCAATTTTTTTGGTTGCCTCTGCAGCCAAGCAGAAATTTTGGCTGGGACAGGGAATGAATTCTTGTTGGCAATCCTGCTAAAACTCGATGAAGCCTGTTTGTGCTTGTTCTGTCTATGATTCCCTAACTTCAGGCAAAGAGTGGTTGTGTGGTGATGTCTTTTCAAATTTCCATTTCCAGAGTTTTGTAATGCCCAAATAATTCAGTTAGATTTATATTTCCATGACTCATAATTAATATATGTAAATGTTTTTTTTTCCATCTAGCTCTGAAGGCTTCTGAATTTGAGTTCTCCCATATTCTTAGATCACTCTTAATGATACAGAAATAATACAAGATTAATTTTCATGGCTTTGACTACTTGAACACAAATTCCAAGAGGACTCTACTGACCTTTCCAGATTTAGGCAGAAGAGTAAAAAGATCAAGAAAATGCAAGATATTTATGAAAGAAGAAAATGATGGGGGCTTTCGCCCTATCCGATGTTGAAACTTATTATAAATTTACAGTAATTAAGACCCTGTTTTACTGGTACAAGCGTAGACAAAGGGACTGATGGAACAAATAGCCCAGAAACAGATCTATGCTTATACAACAGGGGCCCTGGTGGTGCAGTGGTTAAGAGTTCGGCTGCTAACCAAAAGGTCAGCAGTTTGAATCCACCAGCAGCTTCTTGGAAATCCTACGGGGCAGCTCTATTCTGTCCTATAGGGTTGCTATAGTTCATAGTGGAATCAACTCAACAGCAGTGGGTAATGGGTAGGGAAAGGATGAATTATTTAATGAATTATTGGCTATCACTGGTAACTGGTTAGCCATATGGGAAAATATTAAAAATTAGATCCCTGAAACAAAAATTTCCAGATGGAGTAAACTCCAAAACGGGAAAAACCAAAATTTTAAAACTTTTAAAAGAAAATGAAAGGGACTATTTTTATGACCCCAGGGTAGGAAAGGATTTTCCTTCTAAACCAAATGAGAAACACTAAACACTTATTTATCTATAATTATGCTGAATGTAAATGGACTAAATGCACCAATAAAGAGACAGAGAGTCTCGGACTGGATAAAGAAACACGATCCGTCAATATGCTGCCTACAAGAGACACACCTTAGACTTAGAGACACAAACAAACTAAAACTCAAAGGATGGAAAAAAATATATCAAGCAAACAAGCAAAAAAGAAGAGGAGTAGCAATATTAATTTCTGACAAAATAGACTTTAGACTTAAATCCACCACAAAGGATAAAGAAGGACACTACATAATGATAAAAGGGACAATTGATCAGGAAGACATAACCATATTAAATATTTATGCACCCAATGACAGGGCTGCAAGATACATAAATCAAATTTTAACAGAATTGAAAAGTCAGATAGATACCTCCACAATTATAGTAGGAGACTTCAACACACCACTTTCGGAGAAGGACAGGACATCCAGTAAGAAGCTCAACAGAGACACGGAAGACCTAATTACAACAATCAACCAACTTGACCTCATTGACTTATACAGAACTCTCCACCCAACTGCTGCAAAGTATACTTTTTTTTCTAGCGCACATGGAACATTCTCTAGGATAGACCACATATTAGGTCATAAAACAAACCTTTGCAGAGTCCAAAACATTGAAATATTACAAAGCATCTTCTCAGACCACAAGGCAACAAAACTAGAAATCAATAACAGAAAAACTAGGGAAAAGAAATCAAATACTTGGAAACTGAACAATACCCTCCTGAAAAAAGACTGGGTTATAGAAGACATCAAGGAGGGAATAAGGAAATTCATAGAATGCAACGAAAATGAAAATACTTCCTATTAAAACCTCTGGGACACAGCAAAAGCAGTGTTCAGAGGCCAATTTATATCGATAAATGCACACATACAAAAAGAAGAAAGAGCCAAAAGCAGAGAACTGTCCCTACAACTTGAACAAATAGAAAGTGAGCAACAAAAGAAGCCATCAGGCACCAGAAGAAAACAAATAATAAACCAAATGAGAAAAGCATAAACCATAAAGAAAGACTCATAAATTGACTACTTTAAAATTTAAAAACTTCTGTACAACAAAAGATACCACAACAAAAGAGTAAAGATAAGTCACAGAGTGGGAGAAGATCCTTTCATTGCATATAACTGGCAAGAC
Source organism: Loxodonta africana (assembly GCF_030014295.1). Classification (NCBI taxonomy): domain Eukaryota; kingdom Metazoa; phylum Chordata; class Mammalia; order Proboscidea; family Elephantidae; genus Loxodonta; species Loxodonta africana. The sequence continues at coordinate 212,743,985 of NC_087342.1, read as the reverse complement.
TAGTATCTTAATAAATAAAGATCTCCTAAAAATTAGTAAGAAAAAGACAAACATCCCAATAAGAAAATGAGCAAAGGATATGAATATGTAGTTCACAGAAGCAGAAACCCAATAGGCCAAAGAACAAGTTGGAAGATGTTCGACTGAGACAGATAGGGTTAACTGTGCTGGCAGAACAAAAGAGCTGTTAAAAGATTACCATCTACAAGTTGGGTAAACAGGAACCACACACTGTCAACATAAGGTTGAAACAACCTGTGAATTACTATCTCCTTCTTAGTGTTTTTCTAGTCCCTTCCTTTTTTTTCCCCCCTTTACAGGCTCCCGCATGCACATAACGAAGTGTGACCGCGATTTAACCTTTCTTAGCTCTCCAAACATGGTGATGTAGTGCCAAAGATCAGTGCACTTGTGCTATATGCCATAATGAGTGATGCCAAGGGCTGCCAAGAGGACTCCATCTTGAATATCAGTGGGTTCCATCTTGGATTCCAGATGCGCGCACTGAGAAGTACCGTGAAAGAAGCCCACTAAATATTCATTACTTTATTGCCTCCACCAAACCCATATAAGCCCTAGCCTTGCTTCCCTTTTCAAGTCAGCCTTGTGGAGGCTTAGTCCCCCAATGACTTCTTTTACTGGACTCAAGCAAAACAAAGCTTGCCGAAGATAAAGTTGGTCTTTCGCGTGTATTTTTACTCGGGAAAAGACAAGGACCCATTGTGTCAGATTGGCGATTGGTAACACAACTTTCCTAGTAATTAAAAAAAAAAAATTTAGGGATATGCAAATTAAAGCCACAGTGAAATGACAACCCACCATTCAGGTATACAAAATTTTTAAATGTCTGACAACACCAACTGTCTTAGTCATCTAGTGCTGCCATTACAAAAATACCACAAGTGGATGGCTTTAACAAAGAGAAATTTATTTTCTCACAGTCTAGTAGGTTACAAGTTCAAATGCAGGGCGTCGGCTCCAGGGGGAGGCTTTCTCTTTCTGTCAGCCTTCTCATCAATGTTCCCCTGGATGAGGAGCTTCTTTACACAGGGACCCCTGGTCTAAAGGACACATTCTGCTCCTGGTGCTGCTTTCTTGGTGGTATGAGGTCCCCAACTCTCTGCTTGCTTCGCTTTCCTTTTATCTTTTGAGAGATAAATGGTGGTGCAGGCCACACCCCAGGGAAACTCCCTTCACCTTGGATCAGGGAGGTGACCTGAGTGAGGGGGATGTTACAATCCCACCCTAATGCTCTCAACATAAAATTACAATCATAAAATGGAGGACAACCACAATACTGGGAATCATGGCCTAACCAAGTTGATGCACACTTTTTGGGGGGAACATAATTCAATCCATGACACCAAGTATTGAAAAGAACGTGGAGCAAGAGGAATTCTCATTCTGCTGGTGGAGAGTCAATTGGTATAATTACTTTGGAGAGCATTTTGGCAGTGTCAAGCAAAGCTTGAAGACACTCATTTTTATGTCCTAGCGACTTTATTCCTGTGTATATGCCCTAAAGAAACTCCTTCAGCTGTTTAAGAATATATGTACAAGAATATTCATTGCAGTATTGTTTCTAATGGCAGTAATCTGGAAATAAACTAAGTCCATTAGTGAAAGAGTGGACATATTGTAGTATGTCCATTCAGTGGCAAACTACACAGCAGTAAACTTGAACTAAATTTAAATATATCAACATGGATACTGAAGTGTGAAAAAAGAAGCAACTTTTATAACAACACGCACACGCAAAAAGCTGTTGCTGTGGAGTTGATTCCAACTCATGGCAACTGCATGTGTGTCAGAGTAGAACTGCGCTCCGTAGGGTTTTCAACTGCTGATTTTTTAGAAGTAGATCACCAGGGCCTTCTTCCAAGGTGCCTCTGGGAGGGCTGGAAATGCCAAACTCTGGGTTAGCAGCAAAGCATATTAACCGTTTGCACCAGCCAGAGGCTCCATAACAATACATACTCAGTTTCATTTAGGTAAAGCTTTTGTTTTCAGACCTCTAGGTTTCACTTGGCATGACACTGAGGCACGAGTTGGGCAAAAGTGAAGGAAGAAAATCTTTACCTGCTTGGCCAAGTGAAGGATCTCACCCTGGGTCTCCAAGACGCCTCTCTGATCTCCAGGCACAGGGGTTTATATATGGGGAGGAAACAAGAGGGGTGGGTTCTTCTTCAGGGCATGTTCATGGCAATGTTCAGGGGCGTGGTCCATCGGGATTGGTGGACAGCCCCTGTAATGATGTTGATATTATCCGTCGTGCAGTGGTCAGTGCAGCGGCACTAGGGCCATGAAGAAGTGGAAATGCCAGCATAGCTTCTCCCAGCCACCATCCAGAGGTTTTCCCCCTTACTTTACAACATGTGTTACACTAACACCTATACAAAAACATTCAGCAATAGAAAAACAGGCTCAGGAATGATTAAATTCAGAATAGTGTTGAGTCCCTAGGAAATGCAAACAGTTAACATGCTTGGCTGCTAACCTGAAGTTTGGCGGGTGGGCCCAGAGGCGCCTGGGAAGAGAAGCCTGGATATCTACTTCAGAAAGATCACAGCCGTTGAAAACCCTACGGAATGCAGTTCTACTTTGACACACTTGGGGTCGCCATGAATCAACTAGAGGACAGCTGGTTTGGTTTTTGTCCTGACGTGTACAGATTAAGAACTCAGAAACTTGAAGTTTATTTGTATCGTTTTCTTTAAAACAAACAAAGGCAAAATAATAACAAAAATGGCAATGTTTGAAAATTCTGCTTGGTGAACTCAAAGGTATGCTTTATAATATTGTCTAAACATTATTGTCTACACTTTAGAAATGATATGTGATGACAAAGTTTAAACAGCAGAACAAAAATATTTCCGTTATCTCTCCCAATAAAGAGTTCCTTCTATTTTTTTTTTTCTATTTAGTTATACAGTTGTTTACCCTTTCATCAAATGTTTTTTTGAGACTACAATCTCTCCCAACTATTCTGCTAGGCTATGGGAATATCATAAAAGAACCATAGGATTCTTTTCTCAAGGAATTTCTATTCTCACGAGGAAACATTATTAAACCAAAAATCAAAGTATAAAGCGATAATAAAGAAGAGGTGTACGAGATATAAAAAGGAAGGAGTTTACATCTGTCTGGAGTAGCCAGAGCAGGCTTCAAAGAGATGCTTTTGAGCTGACTGAAAGGGAGAAGTGTTTGCCAAGAGAACAAAGGCATTCCAAATAGAACAGCTTGTACAAAGAACTGGAGACGCGAGCAGCACGTAACATTAAGTATAGGCTGGGGCCGTGTAGGATGGGGTGAGGAGTTGGAGGGAGGATCTCAAAATAAGAAGCTAGGGTGGAAGGAGGAGCTTGTGTGTGGAAGCCGGAACGTGTCAGAACTGGCACTGTACTTTGGTCATCAAGCAGGAAACGGCGGCCTGAAAATTGAAATAATTCCCTCAATCCGTACAATTTATTAAGAGGCAGAGTTGGGACCAGAATTCGCATCTCCTGACTTTAGGGTGATCGACCTCTGGCTGTAAAGGGGCTACCGTACCGCCACATGAACTCCGAAAGCATAATTATACCGAGTCCATTGTAGTGCTATCCAGTTTGCGTTCCCCATTTCCTCCAGCCCCAAGCCGCCCGTGGCCTCTTATAACCAAGAAGGGATCCCAAAAACCTGCATGCACGAACCCAGGGGTACTACAGTTCCAGCAAACAACGACCCCAGGTGAAACGGCGCGGCCAAAAGCCACTAAATGGACCATCATGCAACGCTCTACGAAGGGGGCGTGACTGTCCCTATAGGGGCGGGGCACTTGTTCTGTCGCCTAGGCAACCCCAATTAGGTAGCAGAATACGCTTCCGCTTCCCCGTCTGAGCACTACGGCCAAGAGTCAACGCGGCTTCGTCGCTCTGACGCCATCATCTTGCGACTGCGCGGGTCCGGAGATTTCCGTCTATCAGGCCTGACACCCCAGAGCAGCTACCTCTGTTTTGTGGCCTCCGACCCGGGATCAAAAGGGAACACGGCGAGATGACGGACCGCTACACCATCCACAGCCAGCTGGAGCATCTGCAGTCCAAGTACATTGGCACCGGCCACGCCGACACCACCAAGTGGGAGTGGTTGGTGAACCAGCACCGGGACTCGTACTGCTCCTACATGGGCCACTTCGACCTTCTCAACTACTTCGCCATTGCGGAGAATGAGAGCAAGGCACGAGTCCGCTTCAACTTGATGGAGAAGATGCTGCAGCCTTGCGGGCCGCCAGCGGACAAGCCCGAGGAGAACTGAGACGCCGCATTAACACCGCTGTGCGGGAACATCTCCCAGCGTTCCTCGTTTTTCCCGTCGTTCCAGCGCATTCCTGCCCCAAGAAGACCGATTTTCCATGACTCCGGCTGCTCGCGCTTTCCTCGAACAAACATGGTTACCCAGGGTCGTCCTGCCTGACCTGCCTTCCTGCTTACCCTTCGGAACACAGCAGTGGGAGACAATCAGGACTTCTGAGAACTGGGATCGTGGAAAGATCCTAGAGCCGGCAAGCGTTAGGGGAGGCGGTACTGGAGCGAGACGGGATTTGAAGGCTCGTTTTTTTGGCTACTTGATTGCCGTTTTCGTTTTATCTATAAAGTTTAGAAATTGTTCACTCTCTTGGTGTGGACTACATGTGTTCGAGTGTGGAGGGACCCAGGGAGGGCTTTGGGGACTAAGGTTTCCTGGGAGGCCGAGCAGGAGATGACGGGCATTTCAAGGCCAGCATTTAGTGCCAGGCGCTTAAATCCGCCTTGCGCATATTTTATGATGTTCCCCCATCCCGAATTTTCTCAAGGATTTTTTTCTACCGCCATAATACTGTCAGTATTGAGGTTTGTGATCAGTGTATCCCACCCTTTTCTCCCATTTTTGAAGTCTTAGCTGTCATTGTCTTTCTCTCTCTCTCTGTAAATTGCATCATCTTTTGGGACTTTTCGCTTTGTCGTCAGGACTGACAAGCTAGCAAATGAGCTCTTTCGTTCATTCAACATTCGGCAAATATTTGTTGAGCTCTTCGTGTCAGGCATTTTTCCAGGCTTTTGTGGTTTACATTATACAGGGAGCGGGGAAGAGCGGTAGGGAGGAGGCCAAACAAACCCAAAGCCTACCAAACAGAAAAAAACCGAACCATCATTCCTACTCCCAGCGACCGTATAGGACAAAGTAGAACTGCCCGGTAGAGTTTCCAAGGAGCGGCTGGTGGATTCTAACTCCCGACTTTTGGTTAGCATTCAAGCTTTTAACCGCTGCGCCTAGACAAACTATTTTAAAAAAAGGAAAAAAAAAGTTGCCGTCCAGTCAATTCCGATTCATGGCATAAGTAAATGTTAGAAGGCTTTCTGGGGGGGAAAGGAGGAAATTAAGGTGGAGAGGATAGGAATAGTGGCAGGGTTGTGCTTTTCGTAGGATGCTTGTGTTAGATTATTGAGATGGTGACATTTGAGCAAAAACTTTAAGGAAATAAGGGAAATAGCCAAGTAGAAAACTGGGGAACTGCTTTCCAGGTAGAGGAAACTGTCGGTGCCAGGATCCTATCGTTGGGAGTGTGTCTGGCTTATTGGAGGGAGTGCTCAAGGGGGAAAGTAGAGGGACAGGTAGGGGAGGGCAGATATGAGGTCAGACAGGCAATGGAGAGGAAGCTGATAAAATAGAGCCTTGTGGCTTGCCTTTTACCTTACATTTTACCCACAGGGAGATGGGGAGCTGCTGGAAGGATTTAAACAGAAATGATATGACTGATATATTTTAGATCAGTGATTCTCAAACATTTTGGCCTTGAGATAGCATTCCACTCTTAAAAATTACTGAAGGTCTTTGTTTCTTGTGGGTTATGGTTATTGATATGCACCACGTTGGAAATTAAAGCAGAAATTTTAAAATATTTAGTAATTCACTTAAAAATAATAGTACAAAAACATTTTCTATGAAAAATAACTATTTTCCAAAACAAGTAATTTAGTTAGAAGAATGGCGTTATTTTACAATTTTGCAGATGTCGTCAATGTCTGGCTTAATAGGAGACACCTGGATTCTAGAAGACAGAAGACCTGGCTTTTGCATTCATACTCTTGCACTATAAAGTTTTGACTGAAGTATGAAAAAAATCTAGCTTCAGATAGTTTCGTTGTAAAGGAGGAATATTTTAATAGCATTTTCAAATAACTGTTGATATTCTTTGATACCCTAACAAAACACAACCAGTAGTGGTTTCTTACAGGTTAGGTACAACGTGGAGTCTGAAACTGAGTTTTTCATTCTGTTACATTAAAATCCGTTCATCGGTCTTGCACTTTGAATGAATCTTTTACCTATACATGATTTTTAACATCATGAATTAGTTATTTGGAAGGTACTGGCTCACTGAGTTATGTAGATCTTCCAAATGTTAACAAATTTCATTACAAAGTTAAACCTGTGAGAGCCGGAACTCAACAGCACTGCCTTGTTTTTCCAGGTCTTCCAAGTTTTCTGCCTTTGACAGGATGCGGGCTTATCATTTTTCGTTTTTCTCTGTTAGTAGAAAAATATTTGAGTTTTCTGTCTCTGACAGGTATCCGCTTTCCATAGTTACTGGCTTTTGCAGATTTTCCCTGTATGTATCACAAAATTTCATTAATATCACCACTGAGCTCATCAAAAAATTTTATTAAAGTATCAGGAGCTGAAGAGCTCACAGTGATGGATATACTTTCCAAGATTTTAAGTTTTTGTTTGATAGCTTGAATTTAATCATCGGTAGCACATACTGTCAGTTGTTTTCCTTGGAATGATAGGCACATTTGGTTCAATTTTCAAGGAAATGTCTGTCAAATATCCAAGTCTAGATAAATATAATTTGTCTTCTTTGAAGTAGTAATGGTGTTTTTTGGAAAAAAAAAAAAAAAAAGTTCAGTTTGCAACTTACATCATCACACATGCAAGTGTGTTTCCTTGAGAAAATCATCATACTTTGGTAGGCAGCTTTATGCATTACCACTATTGTCACCCAGAATATTAAGAAGATGTGTCTTCAAGAGTTAAGATTGAATAAAAGCAGTAATTTTTTTTTTTTTTTTGTACTTTAGGGGAAGGTTTACAGAGCAAACCAGCTTCTCATTGAACGATTAATACACATATTGTTCTGTGATATTGGTTGCTAACCCCACGACATGTTAACATTTTTCCCTTCTCGACCTTAGGTTCCCCACTACCAGCTTTTCTGTCCCCTCCTGCCTTCCATCCTTGCCCCTGGACTAATGTGCCCATTTAGTCTTATTTTGTTTTATGGGCCTGTCTAATCTTTGGCTGAAGGGTGAACCTCAGAAGTGACTTCATTACTGAGCTACAAGGGTGTTCGAGAGCCATATTCTCCGTGTTTCTCCAGTCTGCTAGACCTGTAAGTCTAGTCTTTTTTTTTTTAGTTAGAATTTTGTTCTCTGTTTTTCTCCAACTCCATCCGGGACCCTCTGTTATGATCCCTGTCAGAGCAGTTGGTGGTGGTAGCCAGGCACCATTTCGTTGTGTCTGACTCGGTCTGGTGGAGGCTGTGGTAGTTGTGGTCCATTAGTCCTTTGGACTAATCTTTCACTTGTGTCTTTTCCTTGCTCCAGGAGGGGTGACACCAGTGGAGTATCTTAGGTGGCTGCTCACAAACTTTTAAGATACCAGATGCTACTCACCAAAGTAGAATGCAGAACACTTTCTTTGTAAACTGTTATGTCAATTGAGCTAGATGTTCCCCGAGACCATGGTCCCCACAGCCCTCAACCCAGTAATTTGGTCCCTCAGGGAGTTTGGATGTGTCTATGGGAGCTTCCACGACCTTGCCTTCATCAAGTTGTGCTGGCCTCCCCAGTATTGTGTACTGTGTTACCCTTCACCAGAGTTACCACTTAACTATTACCTATTTAGTGTTTTTCCCTTCCCACCCCCCCGCCATAATATTCAAAGTAAAATCGTTAACTTTATTTAAAATAATTTTTATTGTGCTTTAAGTGAAAGTTTAACAAATCAAGTCAGTCTCACACAAAAACCCATATACACCTTGCTACATACTCCCAATTACTCTCCCCTTAATGAGACAGCCTGCTCTCTCCCTCCACTCTCTCTTTTCGTGTCCTTTTCACTAGCTTCTAACCCCCTCCACCCTCTCATCTCCCCTCCAGGCAGGAGATGCCAACATAGTCTCAAGTGTCCACCTGACCCAAGAAGCTCACTCCTCACCAGCATCCCTCTCCAACTCATTGTCCAGTCCGATCCATGTCTGAAGAGTTGGCTTTGGGAATGGTTCCTGTCCTGGGGCAACAGAAGGTCTGGGGGCCATGACCACCAGGGTCCTTCCAGTCTCAGTCAGACCATTAAGTCTGGTCTTATGAGAATTTGGGGTCTGCATCCCACTGCTCTCCTGCTCCCTCAGGGGTTCTCTGTTGTGTTCCCTGTCTGGGCAGTCATTGGTTGTAGCCGAGCACCATCTAGTTCTTCTGGTCTCAGGATAATGTAGTCGCTGGTTCACGTGGCCCTTTCTGTCTCTTGGGCTCGTAATCACCTTGTGTCCTTGGTGTTCTTCATTCTCCTTTGATCCAGGTGGGTTGAGACCAATTGATGCATCTTTAAAATCGTTAACTTTCCCTGCTTCATCAAGGACATTTCTTAAGTGCAACTAAGTTTGGTTGTCTTGTTTTTGCTTTTCAGTTTTTTAAATTGAGAGTGTATGGCAGTGAAGAATACAGTGACAACTGGCAGTTTGGTGCCAGTGCCTTGATTCATACTAATGTCAGTAGTTTACTCACCAGTGTACCACCCATTCACTGTCAATGCGGTGAAAACAGGCAAATTCAGCATTGTGAAAATAGTTTTGACCTCATAGAATCCCTGAAATCCTGTCCCACTGTTATTTTTATTTTAAAGAATAACTGACCATAATAGATTAAACTGTAATTATTTAGACTTGGTGTCTTACTCATATAGTGCTGCTATAACAGAAATACCACAAGTGGATGGCTTTAACAAAGAGAAATTTATTTCCTCACAGTAAAAAGTAGGCTAAAAGTCCAAATTCAGGGCATCAGCTCCAGGGGGAGGCTCTCTGTCGGCTCTGGAGGAAGGTCCTTGTCCTCAATCATCCCCTTGTCGAGGAGCTTCTCAGGCACATGAATCACTGGTCCAAAAAACATGCTCTGCTCCTGGTTCTGCTTTCTTGCTGGTATGAGGTCCCCAACTCTCTGCTTGCTTCGCTTTCCTTTTATCTCCTGAGAGATAAAAGGTGGTGCAGGCCACACCCCAGGGAAACTCCCTTTACCTTGGATTAGGGAGGTGACCTGAGAAAGGGTGGTGTTAGAATTCCATCCTAATCCTCTCAACATAAAATTACAATCACAAAATGGAGGATAGCCACACAATACTGGGAATCATGGCCTAACCAAATTGATACACATATTTTGGGGGGGGATATAATTCAATCCATGACATTTGGGACTTTGGCAGACATTTTCTCAAAAATGAATGGCGTAAGCGGTCACTTCAAGGGAAGCAACTGCTGTTTCAGAGACTCTCTCTTGCTGCTGTGTTGAAAACGGACTGAGGTAATGTAAAAGAGAAAGGCAGTTGCTATTGAGTTGATTCTGATTGATGCCAATTTTATGTGTGATAGAGCAGAACTGCACAACATAGGGTTTTCAATGGCTGATTTTTGGGAAGTAGATCACCAGGCCTTTCTTCCAAGGCATTGCTAGGTGGTCTCAAACCTCCAGCTTTTCGGTTAGTAGCCAAGGGTGTTAACCAATTGTTTGCACCACCCAGGAACTCCACTGTAAAAGAGAATAGACTGTACTTGGCAGCACTTAAATAAAGGTATCTACACAAATGCTTTCCCCCCCTTACTTTAAAGAGCAGGAGAGTCAAGCTGTGACTCACCATCATTATAAAATGATAAAAGTATACAAAGTGGCATGAGTGAGCCCTTGTCCCAGTTAGAGGCTGTAAAAATACACCAAGAAAGAGATGACCACCTGCAATGCCGATGGAGATGGAGGTGAAGGGACTGGATATCTAGTATGGGGTAGCACAGGTATCAGATGAGTAATGTGGACTATAAGAACTGCAGGAATTTATGAGGAAGTTAGTAATTTAGGGAAGGACCTCCATGAATGGCTGGAATCTTTATTCTTAGACTTCTCAAGGGCAAAGATTTTGGTTTATTCACTGACCACTGATGCATTCGCTGATATGTCTCAAGTGTCTAGAACAGTGCTTGGCACCTCACTGGTGTTCAATAAATGTTGAGTGTTGAATATTGAAGACAGGACTTAATACAGATAACATGCTGGACCCATCCATGCTGATTCATTTTCTTAGGCAATCTTCAGCTTCGCCAAGACAGGTAACACCAAAGAAAGTGCAATTTGGAAACATGCTTCTTATAATAATGATAGCTGACACATTGAGAGCTTTTACGGTACCCTAAGTGTTTCTTATCTTATGGGTCTTTGGAAGATACTATCTCACTTTACAGGAGAAAAAGGTCCAAAAGAATAATTATGCCCAAGGTCACAAAGTAGTAAGTAGCTAAACTGGGATTTGAACCAGGTCTTTTCAAATCCAAAGTACAAAGTCTTTAGTTAAGTCCTTAGACTTGCAGTTGCCCAAGCGAGTCTAGCATGTAAAAGCATATTAGGATGACTTGAAATCAGTTACTGTCTCAGATTTTAAAAATTGTAAATATTGATAGCATGGTAGATATACTGAATGTATATCAGACCAATATGAAAGTTCTCGTCTAAAATGCAAAGTAAAAATCTAAATATACTAAGGATAATTTTAGTAGGAAGAATAATCATTGCTGTGTGGGAAAAAATTCCTTTCAAGTATCTGAAAGTAAAGTGAAATCCAAATATATTTAATTGAGCCATTTGTTCTTTTTTTGTGTTCCTGTATAAAACAATTGTATCAAACACAGCAGGGCAGCAGATAGTATTCTGACAGAAATTACTTTTGGGAAGAGCTTTAGATACGGAGAATCCTGTTAATTTAAGAGAAAAGTCAACTTTCTACGTGTATTCACAGAGTCATGTTGTAATTAGGAAACCACTTGGTGAACTATAAAGTGATGGACACATTTGTCGTTTGCCAAATCTGCAGTGAATACTTCGGATCACTGTTATTATGCACCCAAAGATGGGACAAGAGGTGGACCCTGCCCTTGACGCTAGTTGGAGAAATAAATCTGTAGTAGAATGTGGTAAGTGCTAAACAAAGGTCTAGAGAAAGAGGCTGTAGGAGCTTACAGGAAGAAATTATGGCAAACTGCCAGTGAGGGGTGGGTGAAGACATTGTGAAGAAAGAGACTTGACCAGGACCTTGAATGATGAATAGGATTTCTAAGTGTTAAAACAAGGGAAAGGCATAATGAACCTCTGGGGTATTAGCAGCTGCCTGAGCAAGGGCAGGAGAATTCAAATCACCCTTTTCTGCTTAAAACCTTTCCATTCCAGTTTGTTCTTATTATGATTTACAAGGTCTTCCACACTTTAACACCTGCTTTCTTCATGCGGCTGGAGAAACAAAGTTCAAATCCTAGAATGATAACAATGACCTAACTACTATTTACTAAGTGTTCACTATGTGCCAAAAATTTATATAAATTATCTCAGTCTTTACAACAAACCTGGAAAGGTTATAATCTATCCCATTTTACCACTGTGCAAAAAGACATGGGAAAAATTAAGTTGTTTGACTCGTGTCCCTCAGCTAGTAAGTGATACAGCAGGGACTCAAACTTAGGTCTGATTCCAGCATCTAAGCTCTTCGTAGGGGAGGCCAGGATTATCCATACTATGTTCCACAGGATTCTAATTCTTGGAAAAGTTATAGGTTTGTTTGTTTGTTTTTAGGGATAAAGAGAAGGGCGGGAATATTCTGGTTAAATAAGTTTCAGAAATAGCCACACTCCTTGGAGATTCATGCTTCAGGTTATTATAGTTCTGCTGTGAGAAATTTTGTTGAACCCATCACTTCCTAAATGTGTTTGTTCTTAGAATTCCTTTATTCAAGAAATATTTACAAATTCTGAGAAACACCTGGGGTTATTGCTTTTGGTACTGAGCCACTGAAGAATTTTTGAGTAGAGAAATGATATCTTCATTCCTGGGCTTGAGGAAGATGAATTTGGTGGCAGTTCGTAGGTTAGAACTCATAACCATTGATAACTTTTGTCTCCTCCTTAGATTGAAGATGAGTACCTTTGTGAGTGGAGAGCTGTTTGTTCTCATCGATGATTCTTTATGCCTCTTTGAGACTAGCAACTTAAAAATATTAGAAAGATAGAAGATGTTAATAATACTGCACAAATCAGTTACAAAGTGATCTCAGGTTCATTGTTTTCCAGAACAAAGGCAAGAAGAAACCAATGTTACCAAGGAATCTAGACATTTTTGTTCATTAATTGTGTTAGTGTCTAGAAGATACGTACTGACAAGACATCAGTAGTGAATGAGCTGGCAGCCAACGGTCAGTCAACTTCTGAGAGATGACTGTTCTTAATTTAACTGTTTTGTTTGTGTTTTTAATCTCATATCCCTCCTTTCTTTCAGGCTTCCCATGTCCTTTGTTTTCCTCACATGCAGTACAAACATACATCCCATCGTGTCATATATATCTGTCCACTCAGTCACTTCACACCGAAATAGTGAAAACTGTAGAGGGGTGAAGAGTGCTGACAGGAAATCAAGACATAGAAGACTCCCATCTCATCTTTTACAGGACACAAATGGCTGCTACAAATGGTCCTTTGAAGCTCTATCTCTTTGATCTGTGTTACTTCAGAATCCTTCCTTTCCCCCACTTCCCTCATTTCCTATCTGCTGTTCTCAGCTGTTATCTTGTCCCTCAGCCTTCCCTCTTATCACTCTATCCTCCTGCTTCAATGACTTTATCCTTACTTCCTCCATGTCTCCTCACAAAAGTAGTAGCCTTCAAAACAGAAATGTCTTCATAACATCAGAAATGGGGGAAAAATAAAATAGGTTGTTTTAGGGGTTGTGGTACAGCATCAAAGAGTTCAGGGTGTTCACTTCCTCGGCCTCCTTTCTCCTCATCCCCGAGCCCTCAGCTAGCAGGTCAGAGCCCCAGTCTCTTGTCCCGCTCCACCACTTTTTCAGAATTGTGCTCTTAAAATCAGGATAGTATCACTGGTTCTATCACCTTTATCTATTCTGACTTGCTGATCGAATGACATTTACTTTTTAGAAAAATTTTTCTTTTTAAATTAAAAGGATACAGAAGTGTACGAAGAATAATTTAACATGGATATTCTTTCTACACAAAATTAACAACTTTATATTTTGTCAAATTTGCTTCCTTTTTTCTTAAATAATTTACAAATACTGTATGTGCAAATTATGAAAAATAAAAGGAAGCTTACAGATAAAACTAAAGTCTCCTTTGACCACTCCTAGCCCAGTTTTTCCTCTCTTCTTACCTCCATCCCCACCCCCATGACCAAGGTAATCACTTCTATGAGTGTATTCTTCCAGTACACCCATTATACTTTTACAAATATATCTGTATCCAGGAACAATATACAGAACTGTTTTTTTTGTCTTTTAAAAAATATGTAAATGATGTTATATTGTACATACAATTTTATGCTTTTTCACATATCATGTTTTTGAGATCTGTCCAAGTCTGGAGCCCTGGTGGCACAGTGGTTAAGAGCTTGGCTGCTAAACAAAAAGGTCAGCAGTTCAAATCCACCAGCTGCTCTTTGGAAACCCTATGGGGCAGTTCTACACTGTACTATAGGGTTGCTGTGAGTTGGAATCTACTCAATGACAATGCATTCTTGTTGTTATCCAAGTCTAGGAATGTAGATACATAGTCATTCCTTTTTAATGCTACATCATGGGAATATACCACGATTTATATATCCATTCCCTAGATTAAGACACTTAGAATGTTCCCAGTGTTTTACAGTCAAAAGCAGTGTTCCAATGAACATCCTCATACCTACGTCCTTAGGTGCATGCGTAGGTGTCCTTCTAAGGACACAGATGTGTATATATATTCCGAAGGATTAAAAGCATTTTAAAATGTATGATCCTTATTTTCATAGCCTTTGCCATTCATTTACCAAGTGTTTATTGAACCTGCATGAGGCAAACATGGTCATGGCCTTTGTGGAACTTACAGTCTTGTGGGGAAGAAGACAAGTAAGTACTTGATTATAATAAGAGGTGTCAGACTCTGGAACACTTCAATCTCTACAAGGCAGCTCCTTCCACTCTTTATTTTTCCATTGGACCCACCTCAACTTTTCACTCCTCCTTTCCTCCACTTGCACCCTTCTCTTTCGGTTTCCATTTGTTATCCAAACACCCAGCCAGCCTTATAATCATCCCAATCTCTTTTTCAAGAGCTCCTTATCCTTATTTCCTCTGTGTTACCTTATGAAAAAGTATAAGCCTTAGAAGAGATTTGTCTAAACATGAGGTTAAAAGAAACAATAAGATGTATCTTTTTTCATGAAATTTAGAACTGTGAGCATCTCTTATTACTTGTGTTTTCCTGCATGGTTAACTTGAACTTTAGATGATAAAGTGTTACTAAAGAACACTGATTTTAGTTTTTGTTGTTAGGTGCTGTTGAGTTGGCTCTGACTCACAGCAACCCTATATACAACAGAATCGAAAACTGCCCAATCCTGCGCCAGCCTCACAATCGTTGTTGTGGTTGAGCTCATTGTTGCAGCCAGCCACTGTGTCAACCCATCTCCTTGAGGGTCTTCCTGTTTTTCTCTGGCCCTCTACTTTACCAAGCATGATGTCCTTCTCCAGGGACTGATTCTTCCTGATAACATGTCCAAAGCATGTGAGACATAGTCTCACCATCCTTGCTTCTGAGGAGCATTCTGGCTGTACTTCCTCCAAGACAGATTTGTTCGTTGTTTTGACAGTCCATAGTATACTCAATATTCTTCACCAACACCATAATTCAAATGTGTCAGTTATTCTTTGGTCTTCTTTATTCATTGCCCAGCTTTCACATGCATATGATGCGATTGAAAACGGCATGGCTTGGGTCAGGCGCACCTTAGTCTTGAAGGTGACATCTTTGCTTTTTAACACTTTAAAGAGGCTTTTTGCAGCAGATTTGCCCAATGTAATGTGTCATTTGATTGTTCGACTACTGCTTCCACAGGCATTGATTGTGGATCTAAGTAAAATGAAATCCTTGACAACTTCAGTCTTTTCTCCATTTATCATGATGTTGCTTATTGGTACAGTGAGAATTTTTGCTTTCCTTATGTTGAGGTGTAATCCATACTAAAGGCTGTGGTCTTTGATCTTCATCAGTAATTGCTTCAAATCCTCTTCACTTTCAGCAAGCAAGATTGTGTCATCTGCATAACACAGATTGTTAAGTCTTCCTCCAATCCTGATGCCCCATTCTTCTTCACATAGTCCAACTTCTCAGATTCTTTGCTCAACATATAGATTGAATAAGTATGGTGAAAGGATACAACCATGACACATGCCTTTCCTGACTTTAAACCATGCAGTATCCTCTTGTTCTGTTCGAACAACTGCCTCTTGTTCTATGTACAGGTTCCTCATAAGCACAATTAAGTGTTCTGGAATTCCCATTCTTCACAATGTGATCCATAATTTGTTATGATCCACACAGTTGAATGCCTTTGCATAGTCAATAAAACACAGATAAACATCTTTCTGATATTTTCTGCTTTCAGTCAGGATATCTGACATCAGAAATGATAACCCTGGTTCTGTGACCTCTTCTGAATCCGGCTTGAATTTCTGGCAGTTTCCTGTTGTTGATGTATCGCAGCAACAGCTTTTGAATGATCTTCAGCAAAATTTTACTTGCATGTGATATTAATGATATTGTTTGATAATTTCTGCATTTGGTTGGATCACCTTTCTTGGGAATAGGTGTAAATATGGATCTCTTCCAGTTTGTTGAAATTGGCTATAATGTAGCTTAGCACTGTTGTTGTTAGGTGCCGTCGAGTTGGTTCTGACTCATACCAGCCTTAGCATTAAACACTACAAAAAAGAAACCAAACCTGTTGCCGTCGAATGGATTCTGACTCATAATGACCCTATTAAACACTAGCAGTGCTTTAAAAATATTGTTGACCAAAAACAATAGTTGGTTTTATCAAAAATTTATAAAAAAAATTTTTTTTTTTTTTATCATTAGGCCATGCAAAACACAGTTGGAGGCACTAAGGAGATACAAAGATGATGAAGACAAGGTCCTGCACTCACATTTAATGAGGAAAACATAGTACCTCGTGGTATCTCCAGATCCTAGAAGAGGGCATGGCACAGGGTGGACCAACACTCAATAAGTTTTAGTTGAATGATGAATGAGTAAATGAGATAAAGAACAAATATATAAGAAACGCTAGGGAGTGGGTAAAACTGAGATGGGGCATAGAAAATGCTCAGCATAGATTGACTATGGATCTTTACACTCTTTAGGTTCAAAATGAAACTATGATGTTTTGCGACGTGTCAAAAACCTCGCCTGAGTGATTTTAGTCTTACCAAGTCTGACAAGCACCATTATTTTTTGTTGGTTTTTGGTTTTTTACCTCAACATCTTTGAAATGAATGCACACTTGATCCTATCAATTGGAAAATGAATAAGCAATGCAAAAAATATCAAATGCCCAAATAATTTCACTGCAACTAATTTGACAATTTCACACAAAACCGAAAGCCTCAAGCTAAGTAAATCTCAAGATACAGTTTTATTGAATAAGCAATGCCACAATATCCTTTCCTATAGGATCATATAGGAGCTCTTGTTCTTAGTCTCAAGAAGAAAGAAATTTGTTAAATAATGAAGTATCTTCCGTACATAGAAGAAAACAGTCTTGAATTGTAGGAAATTAAATGTGAGATAAATACATCTGAGCAAGGACCTGCTTTACGGGATGACGAAGATAATGTGGTTTCACAGGACTAAATACGCACCTCGTTTTCCAGTTAATTTAAATAGATGGGTAATTTTGAGAGTGAGAATTGTGGAAAGTCAGTACGCTTATACTCATTGAGATTAAAAATTGATTTGACATTCATTTCTTTCTCTATTTCTGTTCAATGTTCTTTGTGACTTTTGGCCTATTTCCCTCTCCATTTGTTTCCTCTTGGTTCTGGCTGTTCTGTGATAAGAAATTCAACAGGTCATTAGTATAGCAAAGTCACCGCATTGGTGACCATTCTCTCTCAGCCCTAGAACTTCTTTAGAATTCATACATTAAGACTTGTAGTGCTAACTACATTTTTCATGCTCTAAAGATTTGAGTCATAGAGATATAAATTCTTAAGGTGGTAAATAAGGCGTATTTGCCTGAAGAATTTCATAGTTCGATAGCAGAATTTTATTTTGATATGATAAGCATCATTTATGGAAAATAGAATACTAAATAATATTTACACACTTTTATGGTGGGGTATGATAAAAGATAAGGAGTCCTGGTGGTGCAGTGGTTAAGTGCCAGGCTGCTAACCCGGGATTCAAACCACCAGCCGCTGGGCAGGAGAAACATGTGGCAGTCGACTGCCATAAAGAATAAAAAAAAGAAAAAAAAAAGTTGCCATCGACTGGATTCTGACTCATACCTTATGGACAGTTCTACTCGGTCCTACAGGGTCGATATCAGTCGAAATCGATCCGAGGCAATGGATTTTTTGTTGGTTTGTTTGTTTTTTATGATAAAAGATTGTTGTTGTTATATGCTGTCCAGTCAGCTCCAATCCATAGCGACCCTATGTGTGCAGAGTGGAACTGCTCCGTAGGGTTTTCAAGGCTGTGCCCTGTTGGAAGCAGATCGCAAGGCTTTTCTTTCAAGGAGTCTCTGAGTGGGTGTGAACCAGCAACTTTTAGGCTAATAGTCAAGCACTTAACTGTTTATGCCACCAAACCAAAAAAAAAAAAAACTTTGCCGTTGAGTTAATTCTGACTTATAACGACCCTATAGGACAGAGTAGAAGTGCCCCGAAGGGTTTCCAAGGAGCCCCTGGTGGATTCCAACTGCCGACATTTTGGTTAGCAGCCTTATCACTTAACTATTGGGCCAACGGGGTTTCCATTTATGCCATCAGGGATGTATTCATTTGTATCAGTAGCACCTGGGTATGCTTAATGTGCTGATTATATTTGAGCTAGTTGTCCATGCGTCTTCTGTATCTACTCTCTGGGAAAAAATTTTAAGGGTAGTGAATTTATTTGATGAAAGTATTTTTTAGATGAGATCATGTTGTTGTTAGGTGCCATCGAATCTGTTCCGACTTTAAGCGACTCACGTGCAAAGAATAAAACACTGCCAGGTCCTGCTCCATTCTCAAAATTGTTGCTGCGCTGGAGCCCATTGTTGCAGTCACTGGGTCAGTCCGTCTCACTGAGGGCCTTCCTCTTTTCCATTGACCCTCTACCAAGCATGATGTCCTTCTTCAGTGACTGACCCCTCCAATAAAATTTCTAAAGTGTGTGAGACTAGTCTCCCCATCCTTGCTTCTAAGGAGCATTCCAGTTGTACTTCTTCCAAGACAGATTTGTTCCTTCTTTTGGCAGTCCCTGGTATTCAATATTCTTCACCAATACCACAATTCGAAAGTGTCAATTCTTCCTCGGTCTTCTTTATTCATTGTCCAGCTTTCATATACATATGAGCAATTTAAAGCACCAGGGCTTGGGGCAGGTGCACCTTAGTCCTCAAAGTGACATCTTTGCTTTTGAATATTTTAAAGAGCACCTTAGTCCTCAAAGTGACATCTTTGCTTTTGAATATTTTTAAAGAGCACCTTAGTCCTTAAAGTGACATCTTTGCTTTTGAGTATTTTAAAGAGATCTCTTGCAGCCCATTTGCCCACTGCAATGCATCTTTTGATTTCTTGACTCCTGCTTCCATGGGTGTTGATTATGGATCCAAGTAAAAGGAAATCCTTGACAAACTCAAATATTTTCTCCATTTGTCATGACGTTTTTTCCAGTGCCTTCAGTGCAGCTTGGACTTCTTCCTTCAGTACCATCGGTTCCTGATCATATGCTACCTCTTGAAGTGGTTAAGCACTGACCAATTCTTTTTGGTGTAGTGACACTGTGTATTCCTTCCATCTTCTTTTCATGCTTCCTGTGTTGTTTAATATTTTCCCCATAGAATCCTTCAGCATTGCAACTTGAGGTTTGAAATTTTTCTTTGGTTCTTTCAGCTTGAGAAATGCTGAGTGTGTTCTTCCTTTTTGGTTTTCTATCTCCAGGTCTTTGCACATGTCATCACTTTACTTTGTCTTCTCAAGCTGTCCTTTGAAATCTTCCGTTCAGTTCTTTTACTTCATTATTTTTTTTTGCTTTTGCTTTAGCTCCTCAACATTCAAGAGCAATCTTCAGAGTCTCTTCTAACATCCATTTTGGTCTTTTCTTTCTCTCCTGTCTTTTTAATGACCTCTTGCTTTCTTCATGTATGATGTCCTTGATGTCATTCCACAACTCATCAGGTCCTTGGTCATTAATGTTCACCATGTCGAATCTATTCTTGAGATGGTCTCTAAATTCAGGTGGGATATACTCAAGGTTGTACTTTGGCTGTGGTGGATTTGTTCTAATCTTCTTCAGTTTCAACTTGAACTTTCATATGAGTAATTGATGATCTGATCCACGGTTGGCCCCTGGCCTTCTTCTGACTGATGATATTGAGCTTTTCCTTCGTCTCTTTCCACAGATGTAATCAGCTTGATTCCTGTGTATTCTGTCTGGTGAGGTCCGTATGTACAGTCGTCGTTCACGTTGGTGAAAAAAGACATCTGCAATGAAGAAGTTGTTGATCTTGCAAAATTCAATCATGCCATCTCCAGCATTGTTTTTATCACCAAGGCCATATTTTCCAACTACCAATCCTTCTTCTTTGTTTCCAACTTTCGCGTTCCAATCACCGGTAATTATCAGTGCATCCTGATTGCACTTTCGAAAATCAATTTCAGACTGCAGAAGTTGGTAAAAATCTTCAATTTCTTCCTCCATGGGGTAACTGTGTTGGTATTTGAATACTGGTGGCATAACTTCCAGCACCACTGCAATACACAAGCCCCTACAACATGACAAACTGACAGACATGTAGGGGAGATGGGATCATAGTCATGGGTTAATTCATTTTTAAACCACTTACCTTTGTTCACTACAAATTCTGTAATGAGGTATAAATTACAACCCTACTCAGGCCAAACCAAAAAAATCCAAATCCGTTGCCATTGAGTCAATTCTGACTCATAGCAACCCCCTAAGACAGAGTAGAACTGCCCCATAGGGTTTCCAAGAAGCAGTTGGTGGATTCCAACTGCTGACCTTTTGGTTGCCAGCCAAGCTCTTAACTACTGCACCACCAGGGCTCCAACTGTAGGTATAAAAAAAACAAAACCAAACCCTTGCCCTTCAGTCCTACCCACAGTGAACCAGAGACTCTGTAGGACTCTATAGGGTTTCCAAGGAGCGGTTGGTAGATTCTACCTGCCAACCTTTTGGTTACCAACTCGTAGCTCTTAACCGTTGCACCACCAGGACTCCCTACTCAGGCCAGGACTCTTGGAAATGTTTCTAGTGAAAGGCAGATGAAACTGCCTGGATGCTGTTCCCAGACAGCAAATCACAGAATATGTTTTTCTGATAGCTTAGGTACTCCTAATATTTTACTCTTTATTGAGTCAAAGTTTTGGGGATGATTGTTATTGTTTTTGTATTTCAGGAAGAATTATTTCAATTGTTAAAAAAAAAAACCCATAATATATACATAGGTATCATCCCACAGAAAGTTTCCTTGATATTCAAAGCTTGTAGGATTGCCTCATATTTGTTCTTTGTCAGATTAGGGCTGCCTCGTGTGTTCATGAAAATTATATTTGGATATATTCAATTTACCCTTTCCTTATAAACAAAGAGTTTGCCCTACACCTAGATGATTTTAGAAATCTATAGGGCTCCTTTCAATTCTAATGTATCACTTCTAATTTATACAAAAGTCTGCATTTGCCTCATACACAATATCTTAAGCAATTACCAGAGCAAAAACTGGCTCTCAATGTATGTGTACATTCATTTTCAAATTTCAAATAATAATATAATACATGTATAGATTTCTACTGAAATTGTATGTTCCCACTTAATATTTGAATTTTTTATTGTGGTGAAAATATATGTAACAAAAAATTGCTATTTCAACATTTTTCATGTGTATAGCTCAGTGACACTAATTACATTCATCATGTTGTGCAACCATCACCACTCTTCATTTCCAAATTTTTTCATCACGCTTAACAGAAACACAGTGCCTCTTAAGCAATAACTCCCCATTTCCCCCTTCCACTCACCCCTGATAACCACTAATAAACTTAAATCTCTGTACATTTGCCTTTTCTAAATATTTCATATACCTGTAAGTGGAGTCATGCAATATTTATTATCCATAAGGTTTTTATTGGCTGATTTTTGGAAGGAGATTGCCAAGAGGCAGTCATTCAAACAGAGCAAGGGGATACTATATAGTTCAAAATTGGAAAAGATGTGAAGCAGGGTTGTATACTTTCACTTTACTTTCTCAATCTGTATGATGAACAAGTAATCTGAGAAGTTGAACTGTATGAAGAATGGGGCATCAAGATTGGAGGAAACTCATTAACAACCTGCTATGTGCAGATGACACAACCTTGATTGCTGAAAATGAAGAGGACTTGAACCAGTTAGAGATGAAGGTCAAAGGCTACAGCCTTCAGTATGGATTACACCTGAACATGAAGAAAACAAAAATCCTTACAGCTGGGCCAATAAACAACGTTGTGATAAATGGAGAAAAAATTTACTTTGTCAATGATTTCATTCTACTTGGATCAACGATCAATGTCCATGCAAGCAGCACATTAGGAAATGAAACAATATATTGCACTGGGCAAATCTGTGGCAAAAGACCTTTTTAAATTCTTAAAAAGTAAAGATGTCATTTTAAACTAAGGTGCACCTGACCCAAGCCATGGTGTTTTCAATCGCCTCATATGCATGCAAAAGCTGGACAATGAAAAAGGAAGACAGAAGAATTGATGCATTCGAGTGGTGGTGTTGGGGAAGAACATTGAATATACCGTGGATTGCCAAAAGAATGATCAAATCGATCTTAGAAGAGATACAACCAGAAAGCTCTTAGAATCAAGGATGGAGAGACTTCAGCTCGCTTACTTTGGACATGTGAAGAAAATGGAAACTTCACGTATTGTTGGTGAAATTGTAAAATGGTATAGCCACTGTGGAAAACAGTGGCAGTTTCTCAAAAAGTTAAACATAGAATTACCATATGATCCAGCAATTCCACTCCTAGGTATATACCTAAAAGACTTGAAAGCAGGAACAAAAACAGATACTTGTACATCTATGTTCATTGTAGCATTACTCATAATAACCAAAAGGTGGAAACCCAAATGTTCATCAATGGATGAATAGATAAACAAAATGTGGTATATACATAAAATGGAATATTACTCAGCCATAGAGAAATGAAGTTCTAATACATGCTATGTGTCATGGATTGAATTGTGTCCCCCACAAAAATGTGTCAACTTGGTTAGGCCATGATTCCCAGTACTGTGTGTGGTTGTCCTCCATTTTGTGATTGATGTAATTTTCCTATGTGTTGTAAATCCTAATCTCTGCCTGTGGTTAACGAGGCAAGATTAGATTATGCTAAAGAGGATTAGGGTGGGATGTAGCATCCCTACTCAGGTTACATCCCAGATCCAATGTAAAGGGAGTTTCCCTGGGTGTGGCCTTTGTCACCTTTTACCTTACAAGAGGTAAAAGGAAAGCAAGCAGAGAGCTGGGACCTCATACCCCCAAGAAAGCAGTGCTGGGAGCATAAGGAGTCCTTTGGACCTGGGGGTCCTTCGTGGAGAAGCTCCTAGACCAAGGGAAGATCGATGACAAGAACCTTCCTCCAGATCTGACAGAGAGAAAAAGTCTTCCTCTGGAGCTGGCACCCTCTTTACTTTGTTGATAAAGTCCTTTTCTGAACAAATGTTTTAAATTTTAGTAAAGTCCAGTTTATCTATTTTGTCTTTGGTCACTCAAGTTTTTGGTGTCATATCTAAGGATCCATTGTAAAAAACTGGGTCTCAAAGCCTTATCCCTATGTTTTGTTCTAAGAGTTTTATGTTTTAGTTCTTACACTTAGATTGTTGATTCATTTTGAGTTAATTTTAATACTTGATTTAAAAAATTCAATTAGTATTAATAATTATCTCTTATTTTTAAAGACTATGGGAATTATGAAATGCACATCATTAATCAATATCAGTTGGCTTATCTCTGCTGTGCTATGCATGGAAGCGACTATGGCATTTATTTGTACGGGAAGTGCTTATACCCCAGAATAGCACATCTTTTCTTTATTCTTCACTCTAATCTGCTGAATATTTTCTGTTCCAGATTTCCACCAAGGAACTGAATCTTGAATATCATGGCACATAACCCTAAAAAGAATTTAATTCAAACTGTTCTCTACTTTCTGTGTAGATATCTTTTGTGACAGCTTTGAAAAGCACTATTGGTTTTAAAAAACAATATTAAATCTATATTCTAAATTGATGTCATGTGTTAATGTTTTATGGTGAATAATCGTTTTGAAAAAGGTAGTTTATCACAAATATGTGGTTAATAAAAGTCCAAATTTTATCTGTTCATATTATACTTATGGAAATTCTTCCTGACTAAGCTACTTAGGTGAAATTAGTATTTATTCTGTTCAGGAGGTACAAGAGAGTACATGGTAAAATGCCAGACTAACCTGCTCAAGGCTGGTAGACAATTCCCCCTTCCTACCTAGGAGGAGCTTGAACAGAGAGATGCTTTTATTCATTTCTACAGCCCAGGCTTTAGCGCAGTGCAGGTACGTAGTAGGCAATCCAATAAATATTTGCTGAATCTGTCTCTATGCCTAGGGATTTCTCCTCTTTATTCTGATTCAGGATTATTTCAGTTGCAAAAGAAGGACATTGAGATCCATACTGACTGAAGCAAAAAAGGGAGCATAGGGGCTCGTGTCACTGACAAGTCCAAGGGTGGTTCCTGGTGCTTCACGATCCAGGCTTGAATATGTTACTAGAACTTCCTCTTTCTCTCTCTTAATTTCTTATTTCTGACTCAGTGCAGCCTCCACTTCCAGCAGTTCAGTGGTTCTCTATATATAAACTCTAGGGGTTATGTACTTCCAGGTTCAAATCCATTGACAAAGTTCCCAGACTATCCCTGAACCAATAATTCTGATCAAGCTCACCAATAAACCGATTAATTTAGCCTTGGGCATGTGCTCTACCCCTAGATCACAGAAGTACCAGAGCCCAGTGTAGGCAAGGTGGTTGTGCGAAAAAACTCATTTGGTCTTTGTCTCCATTCCTGAAAGACAGCTCTTGGAATTTCACAAGTGATCAAGGTATCTTTGTTCACTTGAGAATTTGTGCAAATGGATGGGTGCTACACAGTCCACACCTGGTGAGCTAACCTGAGGAAGGTAAGAGGGAAATGATTTCAATCATGTGTATTCAATGATTCAATCAAATGTGACTATGCAGTGAGGCCCCAATCATGACAATGCAATAAAGCCAATGGAAGGCCCTGAACAGAGAAGTAGCTTGGGCTTCCTGGATTGGGGAGAACATCTACTCTTGGGAGGTTGGTACGTCTGACACCCTCCCTGGGAACAATAGAAGCTCTGTGCTGGGACCCCTCCCAGACCTCAACCTATGTCTCTTCATTTGTATCCTTTTTGGTTATAATAAATTGGTAGCTTTAAGTATATGAACCCACAAGGGCAGCGAGAGTCAAGTAGAAGCTGGCATCATCCTATTTGGCAATCTGAAGGATTGTGTCCTTTTAACTTGTGTGTTCTGACCTAGCTTGGGGTTGCTAGGGCCAGAGAAAGGGCCAGCTTGTCTGAAGTGGAAGAAATCATACGGATTTCAGAGCTTATGGCCAATGCTCTCTGACCTGGCCCCAGGTCACTAGGGATGAGAGAGAGGGCCAGCTGATCCTAAGTAGAGGGAGTCATGTGGACTCCCAAACTTGCAGTGACCTAACCCCGGGTGTCTAGGGGTGAGAGAGTACAGCTTTGAGTGGCTGGTGATGAGGATGGAGAAGTGGGAAGTTGAGGACTGGATCCACTTCCAGGTAGGAACTGGATTCATGCTGATCTTTACCATGCAGTTAGTAATGAAGGTGGGATTTGCCCACTGTGCCCCTTGCTGAGTGTAGGTATCAACTTAGGAACAGAAAAAGAGGGAGAGTTATCAGGAGAAGACTGAATGGATGCTGGACAAAAATTGACCACAGTTGACCCCTACAGACATTTATACTAAGTCTGTTAAACATTCAATCAATTAGCTATATGCTACACACTTCTTTTAAGTCATACTTTTTTTTTTTTTCACATTTTATTATCTCTGAAATAGGATGCATCACGCAATGACTATTAACCAGTGGCAGTTGTGACAAGGTGCCATTGTTAGTGCATACCCAGATGTCAAAATCTCCAACATCAAGACCTGTCAGAATGGGTGTTAGCAGCTTGAAAAAAAAATCCTACAAATATTAAGGCACTTTCTTAGCCCTTAAAAAAAAGAACAAAAAACCAGTTGCCTGTAGCTGATTCCGACTCATAGTGACCCTATAGAACAGAGTAGAGCTGCCTCATAGGATTTCCAAGGAGCGCCTGGTGGATTTGAACTGCTGACCTTTGGTTAGTAGCTGAATTCTTAACCACCACACCACCAGGGTTTCCCTCTTAGACCCAGAGCTGTAAAAATGATGTGACAGCAGCATCTGACCTCTTCTAACTTCACGAGGGGGAAGGAGAATCAAAAGCAACAGTCCAAGGCTGATCTTATGAGGCAGAGTTCAAACATGCCTCCTTTCTCCCCCATCTTTACTGGTTCTGACACCAACCATCACTCCCATGGCACTCTACTTCTCTGCTGGGTTCAATAATTCATTGCAATGGCCACACAGAACTCACAGACAATACTCACAGCTATGGAGTTTATTAGGGAAGTAACAGGTTACAGTTCAGGCTCAGGAACACTCAGAATACACTTCTTCAATCAGGACAGCCTCTTCTCAGCCATGGCAGGCCTCTCTCTGGCCGACTGCCCTGCTTGGGCAAGTATTACCAAGCTCTTTAGCTCTGCAGATAAGTGCTCAGAGGCATCCCACTCCTAGCACGCATCAGCCCAAAAGCACTTAGCTATAGCTCTGTGGGCATACAAACCTAGCTCCACCAAATGCCTGGAGGCAACCTACTTCAACAGCAAGGCTCCTGCCTGAAGGCATTCAGCTTTCTTGCTCCATGGGCCGGGAAGCCGAATGCGCTGTCTCCTGCTGGTCTCTTTAGAGTCTCCTGCCTCTGCTGCTGCCCTTTCTCTGCTACCACTTCTTGCCATCTTTGTTATTACAGCTCTTGTTCTTGGTCTCCTGGTTCCAGGAGCTTCTCAGCACAGCGGTCCCAGGTCCAAAGGACATGTACCACTCCTGGCTCTTCTTTCCTGGTGGTGGTGAGATCCTCCCTTTTTGCCTCCGGAATGGTTCATTTTAAGCCTAGCGGAATGGGAAAACTGATCAATCCCCTCATTAGGGGTCCATATACCTTATTTGTGTGGTCCCATCCTCACAAGGGTGCTGAGCACCTTGTTTACGTGATTAGCAAGCTATCCAATTCCCTTGGTGGGCCACAAGCACCTCATTTGCACAGCCCCACCCAGTCATTAGGTGGGAGTTACGAGACTATGGCTAGAAGGGCCATAGTAAGTAATTCACTGCAGTGCAGGAGCCAGTTGGTTATGGGAAAAGGGATGGGAGAAAGTGGTGACTCTGATGTGTTTAACACCATTTCTGAATCAGGAGTCAAAAACAAGTTATTATTGTGCTGGAAGTCTCAGCCAGAGCAATTAGGCTAGATAAGGAAATAAAGGGCATCCAGATTGGCAAGGAAGAAGTAAAAGTATCTCTGTTTGCAGATGACATGATCTTATACACAGAAAACCCTACAGAATCCTCCAGAAAACTACTGAAACTAATAGAAGAGTTTAGCAGAGTATTGGGATACAAGATAAACATGCAAAAATCAGTTGGATTCCTCTACACCAACAAAAAGAACATCGAAGAGGAAATCACCAAATCAATGCCATTTATAGTAGCCCCCAAGAAGATAAAATACTTAGGATTAAATCTTCCCAGAGATGTAAAAGACTTATACAAAGAAAACTACAGTACACTTCTGCAAGAAACCAAAAGAGACTTACATAAGTGGAAGAACATACCTTGCTCATGGATAGGAAGACTTAACATTATAAAAAATGTCTATTCTACCAGAAGCAATCTATACATTTAACGCAATTCTAATCCAGATCCCAAAGACACTCTTTAATGAGATGGAGAAACAAATCACCAATTTCATATGGAAGGGAAAAAGGCCCCGGATAAATAAGGCATTACTGAAAAAGAAGAACAAAGTGGGAGGCCTTACTTTACCTGATTTTAGAATCTATTATATCACCACAGTAGTAGCCTGGTACTGGTACAACAACAGATACATGGACCAATGGAACAGAATTGAGAATCCAGACATAAATCCATCCACATATGAGCAGTTGATATTTGACAAAGGCCCCAAAACAGTTAAATGGGAAAAAGACAGTCTTTTTAAACAAATGGTACTCGCATAACTGGATATCCACCTTTAAAAAAATGAAACAAGACCCATACCTCACTCCATGCACAAAAAATAACTCAAAATGGATCAAAGACCTAAATATAAAAACTAAAACGACAAAGATCATGGAAGAAAAAATAGGGACAACGTTAGGAGCCCTAATACATGGCATAAACACTATACAAAACATTATAAAGAATGTAGAAGAAAAACTAGATAACTGGGAGCTCCTAAAAATCAAACACCTATGCTCATCCAAAGACTTCACCAAAAGAGTAAAAAGACTACTGACAGACTAGGAAAAACTTTTTAGCTATGACATTTCTGATCAGTGCCTGATCTCTAAAATCTACATGATACTGCAAAAACTCAACTGCAAAAAGACAAATAACCCAATTGAAAAATGGGCAAAAGATATGAATAGCCATTTCACTAAAGAAGATATTTAGGTAGCTTTTTTTTAACAGATATGTGAGGAAATGTTCATGGTCATTAGCCATTAGAGAAATGCTGATCAAAACTACAATGAGATTTCATCTCACTCCAATGAGGCTGGCATTAATCCAAAAAACACAAAAGAATAAATGTTGGAGAGGCTGTGGAGAGATTGGAACATTTCTACACTGCTTGTGGGAATGTCAAATGGTACAACCACTTTGGTAATCGATTTGGCGCTTCCTTAAAAAGCTAGAAATAGAACTTCCATACGATCCAGCAATCCCACTCCTTGGAATATATCCTAGAGAATTAAGAGCCTTTACACGAACAGATATATGTACACCCATGTTCACTGCAGCACTGTCTACAATTGCAAAAAGATGGAAGCAACCAAGGTGCCCATCAACAGATGAATGGATAAATAAATTATGGTATATTCCACTACCGTAAAACCCACTGCTGTCGAGTCGATTCTGACTCATAGCGACCCTATAGGACAGAGTAGAACTGCCCGACAGAGTTTCCAAGGAGCGCCTGGTGGATTCGAACTGCCTGCCGACCTCTTGGTTAGCAGCCATAGCACTTAACCACTATGCCACCAGGGTTTTCCAATGGAATACTATGCATCAATAAAGAACAATCAGGAATCTGTGAGACATTTCATAACATGGAGGAACCTGGAAGGCATTATGCTGAGTAAAATTAGTCAGTTGCAAAAGGACAAATATTGTATAAGACCACTGTTATAAGAACTTGAGAAATAGTTTAAACTGAGAAGAAAACATTCTTTCATGGTTACGAGGGGGGGGAGGGAGGGAGGGTGGGAGAGGCGTATTCACCAATTAGATAGTAGAGAAGAACTAATTTAGGTGAAGGGAAAGACAGCACACAATACAGGGGAGGTCAGCACAATTGGACTAAACCAAAGGCAAAGAAGTTTCCTGAATAAACTGAATGGTTCGAAGGCCAGCGTAGCAGGGGCAGGGGTCTGGGGACCATGATTTCAGGGAACATCTAAGTCAATTGGCATAATAAAATCTATTAAGAAAACATTCTGCATCCCACTTTTAAGAGTGGCGTCTGGGGTCTTAAACGCTAGCAAGCAGCCATCTAAGATGCATCAATTGGGCTCAACCCACCTGGATCAAAGGAGAATGAAGAACACCAAGGACACAAGGTGATTACGAGCCCAAGAGACAGAAAGGGCCACATGAACCAGCGACTACATCATCCTGAGACCAGAGGAACTAGATGGTGCCTGGCTACAACCAATGAGTGTCCTAACAGGGAACGCAACAGAGAACCCCTGAGGGAGCAGGAGAGCAGTGGAATAAAAAAAAATAAAAGACTTAATGGTCTAACTGAGACTGGAAGGACCCTGGTGGTCATGGCCCCCAGACCATCTGTTGCCCCAGGACAGGAACCATTCCCGAAGCCAACTCTTCAGACATGGATTGGACTGGACAATGGGTTGGAGAGGGATGCTGGTGAGGAGTGAGCTTCTTGGATCAGGTGGACACTTGAGACTATGTTGGCATCTCCTGCCTGGAGGGGAGATGAGAGGGTAGAGGGGGTTAGAAGCTGGCAAAATGGACACGAAAAGAGAGAGTGGGAGGAGAGAGTGAGCTGTCTCATTAGGGGGAGAGTAACTGGGAATATGTAGCAAGGTGCATATGGGTTTTTATGTGAGAGACTGACTTGATTTGTAAACTTTCACTTAAAGCTCAATAAAAATTATTAAAAAAAAATAAAAACAAGTTATTGCTGTATACTGGCAAAGCCAGCTGAAGAGCTCAGCACCAATAGACTTTAGTTATTTGATGGCGTTTTTAAAGAACTACTACATCATCAATATTCTTTTTTAATTGTACTTTAGATGACGGTTTAAGGAGCAAATTAGTTTCTCATTAAACAATTAATACACAGATTGTTTTGTGACATTGGTTGCCACCCCCACAACATGTCAACACTCTTCCCTTCTCAACTTTGGGTTCCCCATTACCAGCTTTCCTGTCTTCTCCTGCCTTCTCATCCTTGCACCTGGGCTGGTGCACCTATTTAGTCTCATTTTGTATTATAAGTGTGTCTAATCTTTGGCTGAAAGGTGAAACTCAGGAGTTACCTCAGTACTGAGTTAAATGGAAGTCTGAGGCTATACTCTCAGGGTTTCTCCAGTCTCCGTTAAGACTAGTAATTCTGGTCTTTTTTTTCCTGTAAGTTAGAATTTTGTTCTACATTTTTCTCCAGCTCTGTTTGAGACACTCTGTTGTGATCCCTGTCAGAGCAGTTGGTGGTGGTAGCTGGGTATCATCTAGTTGTGCTGGACTCAGCCTGGTGGAGGCTGTGATACTTGTGCATTACCAGTACTTTTGATGACACAAAGAATAATATAAGAACACATGCGCCCTACATTAACAAAAACCCAGTGCCGTCGAGTCAATTCCGACTCATAGCGGCCCTATATTAAAAGGTAGCATTTTTCTTTCCTTACCAAAAACTGAACCTGTTGCCATAGAGTTGATTTCGACTCATGGCAATCCCACATGTTACAGAGTAGAACTGCTATATGGGATTTTCTTGCATGTACTCTTTATGGAAGAAGGTTGCCAGGCCTTTCTTTCATAGCACCACGGGGTGAATTTGAACTGCTAACCTTTAGATTAGTAGTCCCATGCAAACCATTTGTGCTGCCATTGTGGTTCATCCTACATCTGGTAATATCTTAGGTTTGATGAAATATATTATCCGTTGTGCAACAGGATACAAAATGTGTCAGGAATACAAACAAACAAAAAAAATGTGTAAGACATGACTCTTGCTCTTAAGGAGTTAATTCTTTAACTGGTAAGTGAAGGCATCTATTTTTTGTATTTATGTATATGTTAACAGTATAAGACAGTAGATGGCACAGGCCAAGTGAATGGTTTAGGATTTCCGAAGAGGCAGTGATAATGTGGGCTCACATAGAAATGAATCAGGGGCCCTCCTCTGAAAGAAAGGGGTCTTGAACTTGACATTTAAATAAAAGCGTGATACAGGTAAACAAAAAGAAGAAGGGAGAAACAATTCTAAAATGAATTGATTAGGTAGTAATGAAAAAAATGGAGATAGCAATATATATAATTTAAGGGAAAATCCAGTCAAGATTGAGGATGTGTGTGTGTGTGTGTGTGTGTGTGTGTGTGAAGGTACAATGAAGGTACAAACAGCAAAATATACCTCAATACAACAATTTCTACATATACAATTAAGTGATATTGGTTATATTCTTCACATTGTACTACCTTTCTTGACATCCTTTTGAATTATTTCATTATCATCAACACAAACTCACTGCCTCCTGAGCTTCACATCTAATCTTTTCAGTTACTGCTGTTAATTTGATCTCATATATGTAGTTCCTTAAAAGAACACAATGCTCAAGGCAGACATTCTTTTCTAATTAAGCTGAACTATTTTAAAGATGGTTAAAACATGGTTTAAAGATGACTTTAGGTGATAGTTTTGGTTTCAGTTTAAGGTTTAAAGATTTTCTCAGGGTAGTAGTTTCCAGGGAAGTTGGTCATCAAGTCTCAATGGTTCCAGAAAGTCTGGCTTCCATTAGAATTGAAAGTTCTGTTTCCACATTTTTCCTCCTTTTGATCAGGATTCTTCTATAAAATCCTTGATAAAATTTTTCAGTAATGGTAGCCAGGCACCATCCAGTTCTTCTGGTCTCATGCCAAAGGGGGCAGTTGTTCATGGATGTAGTTGGATACATATTCCAGTTTCTCCTCCAATTCCTGACCCTCTATCTTCCTCTGCTGCTCTAGGCAAATAGAGACAAATTGTTGTACCTTGGATGATCACTCGCAAGTTTTTAAGACCCTAGGCAATAAAGTCATATTAGGCCAATTGATTGGAATGTCTCACAAAACAATCTAGATTGTTGTTGTTGTTAGGTGCCCTTGAGTCAGTTCTGACTTATAGCAACCCTATGTACCACAGAAAGAAACACTGCCCGGTCCTACGCCATGCTCACAATCATTGTTATGCTTGAGCCCATTGTTGCGGCCACTGTGTCAGTCCATCTTGCTGAAAGTCTTGTTCTTTTTTGCTGACCCTGTACTTTACCAAGCATGATGTCCTTCTCCATGGACTAATCCCTCCTGAAAGTATGTTCAAAGTATGTAAGACACAGTCTTGCCATCCTTTCTTCTAAGGAGGATTCTGGTTGTATTTCTTCCAAGGTAGATTTGTTTGTTCCTTTGACAGTCCATGTATATTCAATATTCTTGACCAACACCTCAATTCAAAGGCGTCAATTCTTCTTCAGCCTTCATTATTCATTGTCCAGCTTTCACATGCCTATGATGTGATTGAAAATACCATGGCTTGGGTCAGGTGCACTTAGTCATTAAGGTGACATCTTTGCTTTTCAACACTTTAAAGAGGTCCTTTGCAACAAATTTGCTCAATGCAATTGT
This sequence comes from Loxodonta africana, assembly GCF_030014295.1. Taxonomy (NCBI): domain Eukaryota; kingdom Metazoa; phylum Chordata; class Mammalia; order Proboscidea; family Elephantidae; genus Loxodonta; species Loxodonta africana. The sequence continues at coordinate 212,711,309 of NC_087342.1, read as the reverse complement.
CTTTTGATTTCTTGATTGCTACTTCCATGGATGTTGATTGTGGATCCAAGTAAAATGAAACCCTTGACAGTCTGTCAATTTGTCATACTGTGGGGACTTGCATGTTGCTGTGATGCTAGAAAATATGCCACTGGTATTCAGATACCAGCACGGTCAACCATGGTGGACAGATTTAAACTGAGCTTCCAGACTAAGACAGACAAGGAAAAAGGACTCTGCAGTCTACTTCTGAAAAGAATTAGCCAGTGAAAATCTTATGAATAGCAGCAGAACATCGTCTGCTATAGTGCCAGAAGATGAGCCTCCAGGTTGGAAGGCACTCAAACGATGATTGAGGAAGAGCTGCCTCCTCAAAGTAGAGTTGACCTTAATGAGAAGGATGGAGTCAAGTTTTCAGAACCTTCAGTTGCTAATGTGGCATGACTCAAAAAGAGAAGAAACAGCTGCAAACAGCCATTAATAATTGGAACCTGGAATGCACAAAGTATGAATCTAGGGAAATTGGAAATCATCAAAAATGAAACAGAAAACATAAACATGGATATCCTAAGCACTAGTAAGCTGAAATGTACTGGTATTGGCCATTTTGAATTGGAAAATCGTATGGTCTACTACTCCAGGAATGACAACTTGAAGAGGAACAGTGTTGCATTCATTATAAAACAGAACATTTCAAGATCTATCCTGAAGTACAACGTTGTCAATGATAGGATAATATCCATACGCGTACAAGGAAGACCAGCTAATAGAACTATCATTCAAATTTACCCACCAACCACTAAGGCCAAAGATAAAGAAATTGAAGATTTTTACCAGCTTTTGCAGTCTGAAATTGATCAAACATGCAATCAGGATGCACTGATAATTACAGGTGATTGGAATGCGAAAGTTGGAAACAAAGAAGAAGGATCGGTAGTTGGAAACTATGGCCAAAGTATGTAAGTTGCAGTCTCTCCATCCTTGTTTCCAAGGAGCATTCTGATTGTACTTCATCTAAAACAGATTTGCTTGTTCGGCAGTCCATGGGATAGTCAATATTCTTCGCCAACGCTGCAATCCAAAGGCATCACTTCTTCTTCGGTCTTCGTTATTCATTGTCCAGCTTTCACATGCATATGATGCGCTTGAAAATACCATGGCTTGGGTCAGGTGCACCTTAGTCTCCAAGGTGACATCTTTGCTTTTCAACACTTTAAAGAGGTCCTTTGCAGCAGATTTGCCCAATGCAACGAGTCTTTTGATTTCTTGATTGGTGCTTCCATAGGTGCTGATTGTAGAGGCAAGTAAAATGAAATCCATGACAACTTCAATCTTTTCCCCGTTTATCATGATGTTGCTTATTGGTCCAGTTGTGAGGATTTTTGTTTTCTCTATGTTGAGGTGTAATTCATACTGAAGGCTGTGGTCTTTGATGTTCATCAGTAAGCGCTTCGAGTTCTCTTCACTTTCTACAAGCAAGGTTGTGTCATCTGCATATCAGAGGTTGTTAATGGGTCTTCCACCAATCCTGATGCCCCATTCTTCTTCATATAGTTCAGTTTCCTTCTTGTATTATTTGCTCAGCATACAGATTGAATAGGTATGGTAAAATGATACAACCCTGACGCACACCTTCCTGAATTTAAGACACGAAGTATCTCCTTGTTCTGTCCCAACAACTGCCTCTTGATGTATGTACAGGTTCCTCACGAGCAAAATTAAGTGCTCTGGAATTCCCATTCTTCCCAATGCTATCCATGATTTGTTATGACCCACACAGTCGAAGCCTTTGCATAGTCAATAAAACACAGATAGACATTTTTTTCTGGTATTCTCTGCTTGCAGCCAGGATCGATCTGACATCAGCAGTGATATCCCTGGTTCCACGTCCTCTTCTGAATCTGGCCTGAATTTCTGGCAGTTCCCTGTTGATATACTGTTGGAGCCACTTTCAAATGATCTTCAGCAAAATTTTACTTGAGTGTGATATTAATGATATTGTTCAATAATTTCCACATTTGGTTGGATCACCTTTCTTGGGAATAGGCATAAATATGGATCTCTTCCAGTCAGTTGGGCAGGAAGCTGTCTTCCGTATATTTACTTGTTGAAAATCATGCTATTAGAATTTAATCTGAAATCTGAAATCAACGTGCAGAAAGGATTGGATAAGAGAGGGACGGGCGAAGGAGGTGGAGGGGCAGTATCCAGAGTGGAGAAGGACAAGTTCTTTTATTGGATGAACAGGGCATGGATGAAAACAGCCAAGAAATCTGGCAAATAAATAGAAATAAAAATAATAGAAGGAAACAAAAAAGAAAAATGTTAGTTTGAACGAAAAATAACCGTAACAGTGTTTTTTGGTGGTATAGCATGGTTTCAGAATATTCTTCTGGGCACATAGAGGGATTTTTGCAACAACAACAAAAATACCCAACCAAATCAATTGTAACTTTACGGCAATGTCTTCTTAATCTGGTAAGTCTTTCTTTCCAGCAGTCTTTAAAGATCTAAAGTGAGCTATTCAGCATGAAGAATAAAAACACATGTATGATCAGCAACTTCTCACCTAAGTCATTTCCCTCAGATCTGGTCTTCACAATGCAAACGCTGCTCTCCTCAGCATTCTTGGAAGGCGTGGTGGATCTAGGCAATGTGGCCTTGTGCAGATTTGGCTTGGATTCCTCCAGGAGTACTTACATTCACTTCATTCTCGACCTTCTATTTCTGTAAATGAACATTGACTAGTTCTATCGGAGGACTCTTTGAAGTCTCTCAGTGGCAGGGAATTTCCATTGCTCTTCAGCAGCATTCTTAGGTTCATCCTACACCACTTTTTTTCGGTGGGGATTCCCTGAAGCCCCTCTGTAACCGGAGAAGTCCCCTGTAACCACGTTGTACAGGCTAAGAACTGATGAGTTGCTCCAACCTCGCTCCCTGCTTAAAAGTCAGTTGCTGTGGTGTCAGTTAGAATCCCTGGTAGCACAGTGGTTAAGAACTCAGCTGCCAACCAAAATATCAATGGTTCAAATCCACCAGCTGTTCCTTGGAAACTCTATGGGGCAGTTCTACCCTGTCCTACAGGGTCACTCTGAGTCAGAATGGCAACAGGGTTTTTTTTTAAAGGGCGGTGTTGATTTTGACTCATGGTGGCTCCATGTGTGTCAGAGTAGAACTGTATTTATGTGTGTGTTTTCAACAGCTGATTTTTCAGAATTAGATTGCCAGGCCGTTCTTCCACAGCGTCTTTGGGTGGGCTTGAATCTCTAAACTTGCAGGTAGCAATTGAGTTTGCTAACTCTTTATATCACCCAGGGACTCCCCTACCATGCTTATTGTTGTTGTTAGATGCCCTCAAGTCAGTTCTGACTCATAGCGAGTCTATGTACAACAGAACAGAATACTGTACTGTCCTGCACCCTCCTCACAGTCGTTGTTATGCTTGAGCCCACTCTTGTAGCCACTGAGTCAATCTATCTCATTGAGGGTCTTCCTCTTTTTCACTGACCCTCTACTTTACCAAGCATGATGTCCTCCTTCTCCAGGGATTGATCCCTCCTGATAATATGTCCCAAGTATGTGAGACATAGTATTCCCATTTTGCTTCCAAGGAGCATTCTGGGTGTACTTCTTCCAAGACAGATTTATTTGTTCTTTTGGCAGTCCATGGTATATTCAATATTCTTCGCCAACACCACAATTCAAAGGCATCAATTCTTCTTCCGTCTTCTTTATTCTTCGTCCAGCTTTCACACGCATATGAGGTGATTGAAAATACCATGGCTTGGATCAGACGCACCTTAGTCTTCAAGGTGACATCTTTGCTTTTGAACATTTTAAAGAGGTCTTTTGCAGCAGATCTGCCCAATGAAATATGTCGTTTGATTTCTTGACTGCTGCTTCCATGGGTGTTGATTGTGGATTCAAGTAAAATGAAATCCTTGACAACATCAATATTTTCTCCATTTATGATGGTGTTGCTTATTGGTCCAGTTGAGAGGATTTTTGTTTTCTTTATGTTGAGGTATAATCCATACTAAAGCTGTGATCTTTGATCTTTATCAGTAAGTGCTTCAAATCCTCTTCACTTTCAGCAAGCAAGGTTGTGTCATGTGCATAATGCATGTTGTTAATGAGTCTTCCTCCAATCTTGATGCCCCATTCTTCATATAGCCTGGCTTCTGGAATTATTTCCTGAGTATGCAGATTGAATAAGTACGGTAAAAAGTACAACCCTGGCACACACTTTTCCCCTTGTTCTCTTGGAATGACTGCCTCTTGATCTATGTACAGGTTCCTCATGAGCATAAGCAAGTGTTCTGGAATTTCCATTCTTTGCAATGGTATCCATAATTTGTCATGATCCACATGGTCAAATAGTTTTGCATAGTCGATAAAACACAGGTAAACATCTTTCTGGTATTCTCTGCTTTTAGCCAGACATTAGCTAAGATATCCCTGGTTCCTCATCCTCTTCTGAATCCACCTTCAATTTCTGGCAGTTCCCTGTCGATATACAGCTGCAACTGCTTTTGAATGATCTTCAGCAAAATTTTCCTTACATGTGATATTAATGATATTGTTCTATAATTTCTGTATTTGGTTGGATCACTTGGGAATAGGCATAAATATGGATCTCTTCCCATCGGTTGGTCAGGTAGCTTTCTTCCAAATTTCTTGGCATAGATGAGTGAGCACTTCTAGTGCTGCACCCATTTGTTGTAACATCTCCATTGGTATTGCATCAATTCCTGGAGCCTTGTTTTTCACCAATGTCTTCATTGCAGCTTGGACCGCTTCCTTCAGTACATTTGGTTCCTGATCATATGCTACCTCCTGAATGGTTGAATGCTGCCCTGCTTAAATCACTTTAACATGGGTTTCTCATAGTGTGGAGGTGAAGGGCTAAGGCTCAGGGCCTAAGCTGCCTAAATTCAAACCTTGGTTCTACCACTCACTGGCTGTGAGAAAGACCTTGGGAAAACAGTTTAATGGGCTTGTGCACCTTTTTCCTTGTCCATTAAGTGGAACTAATTTTAGAAACTATTTCATAGAGTTGTTATGAAGTCTAAATGGTTAGTTACACATAAAGAGTGTAAACTGATACCTGGCATGTTGTAAATACCCTATAAACGAAGGTATTTATAATACTTGTGCCATTCCTTTATGAAATTTCCGTAACACTGAAAAATTACCATCAAGTCTATAGAAAATATGTAGGAACTATATCCTTATGAAAAAGTTATATTAGTTATAACCGTAATATCTGTATATACTTGGGAAGTTCAGTGCACCTCACTGAGCCCTGGTTTTTAACCTATAAAATACAAGATCCCCACAACCAAAAAACTGGTTGCTGTGAAGTCAGCTCCAACTCATGGTGACCCACGTATGTCAGAATAGAGCTGTGCTCCGTAGAGTTTTCAGTGACTAATTTTTCAGAAGTAAATTGCCAGGCTCTCTTCTGAGGTGCCTCTGGGTGGACTCTAACTACCAACCTTTTGGTTGGCAGCTGAGCATGTTAACCTTTGCACCACCCAGTGACTCCATATACACTACTAAGTATAGCATGTCTGCAAAGACATAAGCTAAATTCCTCCTGTTGTTTAAAAATAACTGCTTCTATGCATCTAAAAATGTCAAAACCCAGCCCTCATAATCAAGAGAGATAATTAATGCATGGGGATATTCTACTTCTTTTCAAATGAATACATTTTTAAGAAGAGAATGCTCTTAGAGTAGAATATACTGAATCAAAGAACATAGCTATATAAAACAGTGCTAATCCTTTACTGAATTTCTTCTGAAATAATTTTCTTTTATTTAATTCGTGATTATATGTTTTCAGATCCTATGATATATCACCAATCTACTTTTAGGGAAGCCACTAAAACATGACTAAATCACAACTGGTACCTATTGAAAGATCCAGAATCAACTGAGAAGAATGCGGAAAAAAGGGCATTGTTGAAATACATGTATTTTTATGACTGATCCATAAAGGTAAGAGGAGGAAAAATATGTGAAATGTAGAAAACAAAATGAGAGGCATAAGTTTACAGGAAATATGGGGACGGGAAACAAGTGGGGTAAACTGTACCACAAGGAAGGAAGTGAACAAACAAATGCAGCACATAGCACATGGGACATTATGGACCCAGTTTCTTCCACAAGTCAATGGCAAGGATATTAAAGAGACTTAGGAGACATGACAGCCAAATGCAGTGGATAGAACTTGTGTGGCTTCTGATTAAAAAAAAAACCAACAGGCAAACAGAAAAAAAACAATTGCAAAAACACATTTTTAGAAAACTGAGAAAGTTTGAATATGGGCTGGGTGCTACGTAATACCAAGTAGTTATTGTTCAGTTTGTTAGTGTGGTAATGGCATTGATGTCGTGTAAGAGATATGTACTGAAGTAAGTAGCAGTAAATTAAGCTGTTTGAGGTTTGCTTGAAATATTTCAGTAAAGAAAACAAAAAAAATACATGATACACATGTGATAAAGTCTTGACAATTATTCAACTTGAGGGATAATTGTATGGGGGTTCATTATACTATATTCTCTTTGTATGTTTATATTTTTCATAATAAAATTTAGTAGCTTTTTAAAAGCCATACATGTAATTTTAAAATGTTACTAGTTTCTTCTAGAAGGAAAAAATATTATAGCTGCACGTAGTTTTAGCTTGTTGAATTAAAAGCTCAGCTTGTTAAAATTAGAGGGTGAGCTTTGCGTCTTGCTCTTGCCATAATAACTACTGCAGAATTAATAATAATGTCATTGATATTAATCTAAGTATCTAAATACTAGCATCTAAATTTCTTTTTACGTATTTTACGTATTTTCCTTAAAAACTGTCACATACTAAGATTCAAGATAGTTATCGTAAGAATATATATGCCAAGCTTATTCTAAGTACGATTTGGATAGAATTTGGGAGATAGACACAGGGAGAAAAGGGACAGAGAAGAAGCACAGATGGCAGGAAGTTTTCCAATCCGAGTGTCCAGGAGAATGACGGTGCGGTTAGAATTATGAAGACTAACATATGAAACTGGCTGTAGGCGTAAGTGCTGATTTTAGTTTTGGAATAGAGAATTCAAGGGGCTGGTGGGAAGCTCAGGGGAAGCTGTTCAGCAGTGAAAAAGAGGTGTTTGTGGCTCAGGATCTTTCAGGGCTAGGGACTTGGACTTCATATGCCCAAAAGTGATATATGATAAGCTTCCACGTGAGTGGAAGGGAGAATGGCAGAAGAGAGGAAAAGGTCTGAGACAGAACATTGGAGGACCACCTACCCTTAGGAAAGGGGAAGAGGAAAGCATAGAGATAAAAACATGTTTTAAGTATTCAGAAAACCAGGAAATATAAAGTGGCAGGAGTTAAGGGAGGAAGTGTTTTCTGCCAGGGCTGCCATTATTCCCTCAATTCAGATAATAGCTTTGAAAGGACAGATAATTTTATATAGGATTTCCTTCAGTTTCTTCATAATTGCCTTGCCCCTGCTAAGAGGTGTGAGATATTTCCTTGGGGCTATTTATAACCCACCAAATGTGTGATAGACAATACTGAGAGACTGTATTGGATTATTGCTGCATGATGTGGGATGCCCCAGAGTCTGGCTGTGGTTGGTTTTGAAGTATTTAGATTCCTGCCATTTCAAAGGTACCAAGACCTGTAAGTAAGGGTAATATCAGGTTGATGTCCCATGGCCCGTAAAATACAATTCCCTAAATTTCCTTCAAAAAAGAAAAAGCCATTGGAGAGAGAGTGGGAAGAAGAGGATCGGTTAGCCTATCCTCCTGAAGTAAAATGGTTCAGAAAAGTCGAGGATACTGAAGACTCAGCCCACCATGTTGGCAATTAGAATCATTGCTCATTGCTAAGAGAAGAGGTAGAGTGGTTGGCAAACTTAGATTCTAAGGTAGATTCCAAGGGGTTCTACAGTGAGTTGTGTTGTGTGCTGTCGAGTAGATTCCTACTCATAGTGACCCTGTAGTAAGAGTAGATCTGACCCATAGGGTTTCCTAGGCTGTAATCTTTACAGGAGCAGAATGCCAGGTCTTTTCTCCCATGAAGTCACTGGTAGGTTCCAACTGCCGACCTTTTGGTTAGCAGCCGAAGATTTAACAATTGCACACCAGGGCTCCTCCTCTGTAGCGAGTAAGGGTCAGAACCTGAAGCAAGAGAGTAGACACTCATCGGCAAAGTTTGGTGGTAAAGGAACACTGAATAACAAGGCAGTAGTTCAAAGTGATAGCAGGGCTGTTAGAAATTTTTATACTGATAGTAATAATTATTATTTAAAGAATAATGGAGACCTAAGCTCAGAGGCAGAGGCCCAAGAGCCAACAAAATGGGAGGCTTTGAAAACGCAAGTAAAAGGAGATAATTGATACCGTCCAGTCTTGGAAGCAGTGGAGGTTTTGAGTTTAAGGCACAAGGATTAGTTTTTGCAAGGAAGAATAGTTCCTCAGAAGAAAAAGGAAAGATAAATAACAGGAAGATGTAGAATTATTTGTGGAAGCTCAAGTGGGAAGCCCCCTGGCTTCTCTTGAAAAAAAAAAAAAAAGGCAATTCCATCTGTTGAGAGTGAAGAGAGTGAAAGTGGAGTCTTGGATGATTTAGAACTGGAAGAGAGAGAATGCAACAGGGAGACGATGAAAAGGATGCTACAAAGCAGTGAAAAGCAGTAAGTGCTCTTCTGAGATTATACCAATTCACAGTGGATCCAATCAGCACGTTCCTCTGCCATTCCAGTAACATGCCACAAATTGAGAAAGTAATAAAGTGGATGAGGGAGATTACGGGCCAGAAACGGAGGGAGGTCAAAGGAATGAATGAAGAATCCATTGGTAGTAAGGAAAACAGGGGCATTAAAAACAAAACTGACCTACAGTAGGTAGGGAGATAAGAGAAGTAAGAATGGAGGTAATGGACTAAGAAAATTAGAAGGGGTTCCAGGAACTGAAGGTCACAAACAAATAAAAAATGGGAAGCAAGGCAGGAGGTGGGGACAGGACTGAAGCCTGTGTGTGGTATGAGAAGGGAATTCCATACGCTTGGGGTAATTCATTCACTACAGCAGTCCCTTACATTGGTACCTAATAAGAAAAGTTCCTGAAAATGTGTTCAAAAGGCAAATGTATAAGGAAAAAAAAAGACGTTATAAATAGTTCTCATTACTAGAAAACAGAAATGGCTACAAAATTCCTCATTATGATTGGGCAGCCAGGGGGTGTTATAGCCTCCCCAGGAAACCCGAGCAGAAAGATGGCTGCTGGGGTCAGGACACCTGTGTTCCAGGCACCTGGGGAGATTAAACCTGGCTTCCAGGGCCATGCCAGGCTGGGTAGTTGGAACAGGGGCCTGGGAAAGGATCTTTATTTTCTGCCCCTACAGAGGATCTAACTGTGCTATTTTACTACTAAGGGGTTGAGACTGGCTGCCAGGACTATCAAGAACCTTCACCCCCTCAGGTCCCCCAACAGGTGGAGTACGTTCTAGGCCCTGGGAGATGACCTCCACATCTCTGTTGTAAGTGCCATGTGTGGGGAGGCAGAGGTTGAAGAATGCATCCTTCAGTATGGAGTGTTAGGCATTGGGGTCCTCAAGCCCCACACAGCTTCCAGGTCCCTTAGCAGGAGCCTGACCTTGGTGAGCAGCTGACAGCACCGCCCGTCAGTCAGTAGCCTGTGCCATCTCTCAGCAGATGATGACCTAGAATGGAATTTGGCGTATGAAAGGTAGCTGGAAGGGGTATGAATGCAGAGTGTATAGCCGTGCAGATTGTACACCACTAAAGATACTGTATTTGAAAGCTGGGGACTGCGGGATATGCCAGTGAAATTTGCAAATCAGAGTGCTCCTGATTAGGTATGGAAGAAAAGAAATGTGCACGCTCAATCTGGGATCCGGGAATGAGTTCCTTTTTAAGCTTCATGCTCAAGAGCCTCACATTCTCTGCAGATCATTTAAGAAGGCATCAGTGTTATGTTTCCCCCTCATGTGCTATTTTGCAGCCTGTCATATCTCGATCAGATAGATGGTTTAACTTACTCTACTGGAAAGTGCTTAACAGCATGGACTAAAGAGTGTGGACTCTGGAGTCATCTCGCCTGGATAAACACTAAAGTGTTAGCTGTTACTCCTTTTATTAGATCCACAATCTCACCCCCTCCTCTGAACTTCTGAAAAATCACCTATTCCTTGAAAGGTCTAGGCATTCCCCCCTCTCTCACTTCCTTTATTGAATTTGTTTTTGAAAGTCTTTGAAAGCTCACTTCCTGCATGAATGCTTCCCTGCTCAAGGGAGAGGTAGTGAACTTGCCTTCCTTATCTAAACATGCAACCTCCCATCCCCCACCCATCCCAAAGACATAGCAGGATGAAAATGTTGGGGGGCAGGGGGACACAGATGGCTGGGAAGCAGGTTTTATTTTCTATCTTAACAAAAAGATGCTGTGTTTATATTAACACGATTTTTAAAAAGTGTGGCTTAAATTGCACAATTAGAGGATTTCATGCACCTTTGAAGTTTTTTCATGTTTCTGAGAGACAGATCTTTTCCCTCTTCATTATCCACCATGCCGTCCTTCTCAGTTCTTTCCTCCTTCATTCTCCTTTGGCTCCCTCTTAAAATTTGATTTGTCCGTTCTATTGGCCAGTGGCAACTCAAGAGCAGGATACAGGGAGAAAAATAGAAAGGAGAAAAAAAGCTCTTTGCTGTACTGTCATTTCACACGATTCATGTCTACTGAAAGGTTGTGTCTTAAGTAGCTACTGCCACCACCAAATACTATTCCACTAATTCTTTTATGAATTCTTTCATTCAACAAATATCCTATTATGTGCTTGGTACTGTACTAAGCATTCTCCCCCCTCTCATCCTGGAAAACTAGGCTGTGGGTTTAAGCTTTATGTTTCGTTCTCCTGTTATAGAAACTTAAGAAAATAACCACTGGAATTCGGTATCTTCTTTCATCCATTTTGCAAGACATAAATGCCTTCATGTATTTTTAGCAGTTTCTTCTCTTTTCCCCAAGGTGAAAAGAGAGAGCGAAAGCCATGCTTTAGGATTCAGGCAAAACTGTGTTCAAATCCCAGGTATCTGTGCGACCTTGGAGAAGAATGTATTTTCCAGCTTTCATCAGTAGGGTAATAATTACTACAGCAAAGAAATGTGGAAATTCGGTGGGAAAAAGTATGCGAAGTGCCTTTGCGCAAGTGAGTTCCTTTCATTCTATTACTGTTTGTCTTCATTTATAAGCCCTTTGGGGATAGATGATAAAACCATTAATCTGAATTGCAGTAGTTTTAATAATCAATAGAAAAAGTAAACACATAGTGCTAACAGAGCCAGCGAGGGTTTAACCTGATCACATTCAAGAAAAGTCATTTATTGATTTTGCAAGCGGGTATTTCACATGCAGGGAGTGTGGTTTCAAGGGTAATCCATCATTTGCTATTCAACAGAACTGGGGAAATTCTTAGGTGGAAATTCAGAAATAAGCATTTCTGAGACACTTTGTTCTCTCAGGGGGAATTTCTTCTTTTCTCTTCTTGCCCAAGCAACAAGTTATAGTAACATATTTACATATTCATATTTTTTTGTGAGATGGAATTGTGGAAAAATCCAGCACTCAGTCTGGCAGAACTGAGCCTTAATTTTTTTTAACCTGTAAAAGGGGCATAATACTTATGCACAAGTTTGTGTATGAATTAAATGCATTATGAATAAAAAACACCTGGCACATAATCGACAATGTTATTTCCGTCTCTCCAAAGTCCACCTGACCGGTTACAGGCAAATCACCAAAAACACCTGCTGAATGAGCCAGGCACTGTTCTAGGCGCTTTCCACCGTTCCCTTCTTTAACTCTCGCAACAATCTTTTGATTGTTCTACGGTGAAGCCAATCAGCTTAAGCTTCAGGCCCTCTCCCTTGTAAAGGTCCCTTCCAAAGCACTGATCTAATTTTGTATCTTCACCCTCACCCCCAAATGTTTAACTTTCAGCCCCCACAAATCTGGATTTGCCCTGGATAGGTACTATTATTTTTCCTCATTTTACAGACAGAAGGAAAGTACCTCACACTACTAATGAGTAGTGGAGCACCATTTGAACCTCATTAGCTTGACCCCTGAGCCCAAAGTCTTCACGGCTGCAGGTGATGACAATAGTTTCGCTCAGAGCAAGAACAAAGCGCACACGCCGGGGAGGGCAATAATAGCGCAGAAATCCCCCGCGCGGCTAACGTGCGCAGGCTGGAGTCGGAGGGAGATCTCGCGCCCAGGCTCCCCGCCCCTTCCTCCCCTTCTCCTTTTCCGCGCCGCCGACTCGGAGCCGCGCAGCACGCCCGGCGGCGGCCCACACGGGCTCGCTTCCTCGAGCTGTGGGCGCCGGACCGCCGGCGCGTCGGGTCCGGGCTCGGCAACTTTCCAAGTGGGAGAAACTTGGCAGCAAGGCGCAAGGGCGAGAAGGTGAGGCGCAGTGGGCTGGGATGCTGCGGGGGGCGGGGACGCGCGGGCCCGGGGCGCCGGAGCGGGCGCGGCGCTCAGGTGGGGCCGGCGGGCCGAGCCCCCGCCCAGTCCTCGCGCCGGGCGCCCGCGGGGCCGCAGGTGCGCGGGGCCGGGGGCGCGGCCGTCCGCTGCAGCCCGGGGCGGGGGGCGCGCCGGCGCTTTTTCCCCCGGCCTCGCGCGGCGCCCGGGGGCGGCGGGGCGGCGCACGGGACGCGGCGGCCGCCTTTGTGCGCTCGGGCGCGCTTCCCTCTCCGAGTCCCCGCTGCACGTTTGTGCGCCGCGCGGAGGCGGGGGCGGCGGCGGTTGAGGTAGGAAGCGGTCTCTCGGGCAAGGGGCGTGTTTGCCTTCTCCAAAGTTCTCTGTTCACGGGGCCGGGGGGCGGGGGATGTCTACGCTGACCGCAGGGTAATAATTTCTGAACTGCCCGAAACGTGAGAATATCAAGTTCCAGCGCAGCCCGTCCGGTGGTAGACTGACTGGATGGGAAGAGAATGACCTAGTGGCGGCGGGGAAGTCCCGACAGACTTCAGGAGAAAAGGCGGGAGGCCGGGTCGTCGCGTCTCCAGGACTGCAGGCGATGCACAGGGACGAATTAGGAAGAGGGGGTGCCCTTGTTCGGTGGCGAGTCGCATGCGCTGCGCGGTGGTGGTCGTGATGGCCTGGGCGGGTGCCCCACGGAATTGTTTTTATACCGGTGCAGAGGCGGGGGAAGCGCCGCCGAGGGAAAACGATCCCCTGGGTGCTAGTTTCGTTTACTGGGTGTGAAGAGGTCTAGTACTCATGAGCCGCGCGTTCCATTGAGAAAGAGAAGTGTAGTGAGAACTCTGGCAGTTACTCCAGTGTCGTGGTATTTAGCGTCTGTTCGGCCACTTTTAGTCAAAGAAGGAAGAAATACAACGTGTAGAGGGAGTAAATGACAGGATAGTTTGTGTTGCCTGGTGTGGGGATGCCTAACCAGAGGCGCCTCCCAGAAGCACCAGAAGAGCTTTTCAAAGTACACAGCTTGGGCCCACCCCAGACGTCTGGAATCAGGAGTTGGGGGCAGGGGCAGAGAGTGAAGCCCTGTCCCCTGCACTTTTTAAACCTTCTCCAAGGGATTTGCTGGGTACATCTATTAGGAATCAGGGAGTAAGTAAACTGGATTCTACAGTAGTGTGATATTGAACAAACTGTAAGCACAACATTTCCTCATCTGTAAAGTAGCACCTCAGAACTTGTTATAAAAGTAAAATAGTATATGATTGCAAAGAATGAGAATTCCAGAACACTTAATTATGCTCACATGGACTCTGTAAGTAGACCAAGAGATTGTTGTTCTAACAGAACAAGGAGATACTGCATGGCTTCAAATCAGGAAAGGGGTGTGTCAAGGTTGTATCCTTTCACCATACTTAGTCTGTATGCTAAGCAAATAATCTGAGAAGCTGGACTATGTGAAGAAGATTGTGGCATCAGGATTGGAAGACTCATTAAGTACTTGCAGTATGCAGAAGACACAGCCTTGCTTGCTGAAAAGTGAAGAGGACTTAAAGCACTTACTGATGATGAGCAAAGACCACAGCTTTCAGTATGGATTACACCTCAACATAAAACAAAAGTCCTCACAACTGGATCAATAAGCAACATCATGATAAACAGAGAAAAGATTAAAGTTGTCAAGAATTTCATTTTACTTGGATCCACAATCAACACCCATGGAAGCAACAGTCAAGAAATCAAATGATGCATTGTATTGGGCCAGTCTGCTGCAAAAGACCTCTTGAAACTGTTAAAAAGCAAAGATGTCACCTTGAAGACTAAGATACACCTGACTCGAGCCATGGTGTTTTCAGGCACCTCACAAGCATGTGAAAGTTGGACAATGAATAAGGAAGACCCGAGAAGTGATGCCTTTGAATTTTAGTGTTGGCAAAGAATATTGAATATACCATGGACTGCCAGAAGAATGAACAAATCTGTTTTGGAAGGAGTATAGCCAGAATGCTCCTTAGGAGTAAGGCTGGCAAGACTTTGTTTCAATACTTCGGCTATGTTGTCAGGAGGGACCAGTCCCTGGAGAAGGACATCATGCTTGTTAAAGTAGAGGGTCAGCAAGGAAGAGAAGACCCTCAACGAGATGGATTGACACAGTGGCCGCCACAGTAGGCTTAAGCATAGCAACAATTGTGAGGATGCATACAATTGGGCAGTGTTTTGTTCTTTTGCACACAGGGTTGCTATGAGTCGGAACAAACTCAGTGGCTCCTGACAACAACAACAGTATATAATGTGTGGAAGTGTTGTGAGAAGGGAGAGATGGGCATGATGATACCAGATTGTAGTGCATTGGGAACAAAAGGATGCGTACGTCACCTCTGTAAGTGATGTCTGGACCTAGTGAGAGGAGTGGAAGGATAACCTTTCCTAAGACAGGAGGGTTGGTTGTCGGAGGGTTAAATTACTGACAGTGTTGGTGTAAACTATTAACTTGGATGAGAAGTAAGCAAGCGCCAGCCTTCCGCCTCTTGGGAAGGTGGTTTGAAAAAATGCACCATTGTCTGTTTCCTTTTCTCAAGAACCAAATGCTTTAGATTATTTTCATTTAGGCAAATCAAGGGCCAGTAATCACCAAGATGTCCTTGTCCTGCTCTGTGGTAACCCCAAGTCCATCTGAAAGCTGCGTATTCTAAATGTGAATTTTTGCTCCATCATTCAACAAGCGTTCATTGAACATCTTTATGTACCAGGCATTCTTGAAATACAAAGAAGAATGGAATGCTGTTTTTTGCCCTACCCCTTTCTGTCCAGTGGGGGAGACTGAGGTCAAAACAGGCTACAATATAACCTGGTTTTAAGGGTAATGAAGGTACTGGATGAGCAAAGTACTGTGTGGCCCAGAGGAGAAGCAGCAGCTCAGTTGGTGTGGAGGAGGGAGGGGTGGAGTGTGCTTCACATAGGAGGTGACACCGGAACTGAGTAAGTAGCCACCTCCTGTCAAAGCTCTGAGAATTGAGGATTCTACATGTACTCATGTCTATATTCCCCCCCCTTTTTTTTTAAACGTCTGGCCGAATTCTAGTGTAATCACATGCTGAGTCTAGAATGGAAATGAATTTTGGTCTCATGATAGCTTTTTAAATAGGCATTCTGTCACTTCGTAAAATTCTCTCAGCTATGTCTAAAGTTAATCCAGGAAAAATTGTGAAAAAAAGCACGCTCAAGGAAAAATTCAAAATGTGTGCTGCATTCTTACTAAAATATTTAGTTCCATTGAGAAATAATATTCAAGTAGATGTTGTTAGGTGTTGTCGAGTCAGTTCCGACTCATAGTGACACTGTGTACTACAGAATGAAACATTGCCTGGTCCTGCACCATGCTTACAATCCCTGTTATGCTTGAGCGTATTCTTGTAGCCACTGTGTCAGTCCATCTCATTGAGGGTCTTCCTCTTTTCTGCTGACCCTTTACTTTACCAAGCATGATGTCCTTCTCTAGGGACTGATCCCTCCTGACAGCATGTCCAAAGTATGGGAGATATAGTCTCACTGTCTTTGCTTCTAAGGAGCATTCTAGTTGTACTTCTTCCAAGACAGATTTGTTTGTTCTTTTGGCAGTCCTCAGTGTACTCCATATTCTTCACCAACACCACAATTCAAAGGCGCCAGTTCCTCGGTTTCCTCATTCATTGTGCAGCTTTTGCATGTATATGATGTGATTGAAAATACTGTGGCTTGGGTCAGGCGCACCTTAGTCTTCAAGGTGACACCTTTACTTTTCAACACTTGAAAGAGGTCCTTTGCAGCAGATTTGCCCAATGCAGTGCGTCATTAAAAAAAAAATTTTTTTTTCATTTAGATAGTCTTAATTATGTGCACTTCCAAAAGTTGTGCTTTTATTTATTAATAGTTCTTGTCATGTTAATTATGAAAGCTTAAAATGGCAACAGAGAGGGTTCATGAGGAAAGCAGTGAAAGGAATTAAAAGGGAATAACTGGAAGAGGGAGAGCAGAAGGAGAAAGCGGTTTGATAAAATTGATGGTGGTCAGGGATGTCAGGCGGGGGGAAGAAGTAAACACTGGAAAGGCAGGGTGGAAGGGAAATGGATTAATCAACCTTCGCTCCCAGCTTCTTCCCTGTGGATTTACTGTCTTACACATTTTCATTAAACACTTGTTGGGTGTTGTAAAGCCAACGCATAGTGACCCTACAGGACAGAGTAGAATTGCCTCATAGGGTTTCCTAGGCTGTCATCTTTATGGGAACCAATTGCCAGGTCTTTCTTCCTACAGAGCGGCTGGTGGGTTTGAACTGCTGGCATTTTGGTTAGCAGCCAAGCGCTTAAACCATTGTACCAGCCAGAGTTCCTAAACATCTGCGTAGACTTAGATTTCAAATATTTCAGAATGTAGAGGGAAGCAGTAAACTGTGGTGGATTAAAGCTTGGGCAAGGCCCTTAACTAGTCAAGCCTGCTCACCTGTAAAATGGGGCTATGTATACCATCTGCACAGGAGGATCCATAGCCAGTGCTGCTTAAGGCACCCGGCCATGGAAGGGGCTCAGTTGGGAGTGCTGCTACTGCTGCTGCTGCTGTCACCGTCTTATCTGATCCTGGTGGGGATGGGGTGGGCTGGGCGGATGGATGGGTCCTCCTTTCACGGTTGAAGAAATTGGAGTTAGGAGAGGTTGACTTGCTAAAGTCCTGTGCTAATGGTGAAAGAACTCCTATGAGAGGCTCTTTTCTTTTGGAATTTAGTGGTGTGTTGCTCCAGCACCACACTGTTGTTGATTCTGCTCTGGCTGTTAGCCTCCCTTGGAGTTTAAAGAAGCAAAGGCTGTCATCTTGGGTGTCAGTAATAACTCTTCACCTCACCATCACCCAATGACTCTCACTTCTCATTGTTTTTTGAAAATTGCTTTTCTTTCTGAGGCCCATGGGTGTAGGGCAATTCGGCTTGGGGGAGGGAGTGGGAAAGGTATAAGGAAGTTATATATGGAAGTGCTTTAAAAAGGGGGAACCCCTCTCCAACTTCCAGTAATGTGTTGTAACATTACTAGAAAAATAGCTTTATTGCTTAGCGACTTAACTGCTGTTTATCAGTAGCTGGGGGTTCTGGTGTCAGAAATCGTGTTTCCTTGTGTATCCCCTTTCACGTATGTCTGGTCCTTGGGGAGGAGGGATAGGGGATCGTGGGCCTATACAGAGAGCACATGGATGTGGGTCAGATTTTGATGAGAACGTTAATTGGTAATTTTGAGTGAAAAAAGTATGACCAAGAATCTCTGCATTGGAAAACACGGACACAGAAAATGGTAACGGAGAAATGTTTTTGAGAGAATTCCTAGTATTGGTTCGGTTTTCTTGAGGAGGGAGCATCTTTAATCTTCATCAACCACTTTTCTATTTTTAGATGCAGAGTGCTTCCAATTTCCTGTCTCTCAGGTCAGCATTTTTAACAAGCAGTCAAAATAGCTGTTGTAATACATATCAGGTGCCCAAGATTGTGTTGTGCTCTGTAGGTGATACCTGAAGATAGAAAGACAACACTTCACCCAGGGAGCAATGAAGAAACAAATTGGGTGAAATAAATATAAAGGCTACCTGGTGTGGCACAGTCTCCAGAACGAAAGGGACCAAAGGGCTTTCATAGGCTTTAAGACAGCTTTGTGGAGGAGGAGATGGGACACACTACAGGGTAAAAGTGGCCTTTCAAACCCTTGGTCACCTGGGGATGAGGGGACAGCAGGTGGTGTTAGAGTCGTGCCAGTCTCCTAGAACCACCCCATGTACCCCAAAAGACTAAAGCAGGCTTACTGGCTGGGCAGCCTCAGGGATGGGAGGATGTTAGGTGCAAGGCAAAGCTTACCAAAAGCAATTGGCGTTGAGTCGACTGTGACTCATGGTAACCCATGTGTGTCAGGATGGGACTATGTGCCATAGGGTTTTCAATGGTTGATTTTTCAGAAGTAGATTGCCAGACCTTTCTTCTGAGGTGCCTCTGGGTGCAACCAAGCATGTTAACTGTTAGCCCAAGGCAGAGACTCCAGACAAAGCTTACTCTGCCAGAACAAGTTTCTCACAAATTCACAAAGGGTGATAAATAGAAGAGTTGGTGAGTGGCTATGATAGGTAGTCATTTGTTGAATGTTGTTATTGTGTGCTGTCAAGTTGATTGTGATTTACAGTTACCCCTTGTGACAAGAGTTGAGCTGTCCCATAGGGTTTTCTTGGCTGCAGTCTTTACAGAAGCAGATCACCAGGTCTTTTCTCCTGCTGAGCCTCTGAATGTGGTTGAACAGGCAGACTTTCAGTTAGCACCTGAATGCTTAACCGTTTTGCCACCAGGGCTCCTTAATTTGTTGAATGCATTTGCTAAATATATTGAAAATATTTGGGAAAGTTAGCACTTTTGGTGTGAATAGTACTAAAGTATAAATGACTCTTTGCTTTTATTGAGAAAGGGCATTAGAGAACAGGAAGCCACGGGGTCTTCAGGAAAGGGAACTGGAGGGGAGGGGTCTAGAGAGGATTTCTATTGGGACCTCAAAGGCCCTTGAGTTCTATGCAGATGCCAGGCACACCTTACCAGGACCTGTGGATCTGATTCACACTGAACAAACTGATTAGAAGTGAACACATCCCATTTTCGGATTAATTTATGTCCGAAAGACTAAAGAGCATAGCGGGCCCATATACATTCGATAGTGGCTTTAAGCCACTTCATGGCTCTTCATGGTTCTAGAGACCAAATAAAGGCTGAGGGCTGCTTGCTGAGTAAAGAGAGCAAAGAGAGGTAACTGATCTTCAGTGATGGTGTCCTGAAGGCGAGGAAGCTGATGTGGCCTTTGTCTGTCTGTGATCAGGGACATTTTTGTTAGCACATGTGTTAGCCTGTCCTTGCAGAGCGTTGGAGATGCAGTGACTGATTGAATGCTCATCTTCAGCTCAAGAAATAGCTTAAACAGAGAAGATAATTTTTGATGGTTACAAGGGGAGGGAGGGAGGGAGAGGGGTATTCACTAGATAGTACACAACTGTTTTAGGTGCAGGGAAAGACAACACAGAATACAGGAGAGGTCAGCACAACTGGACTAAACCAAAAGCAAAGAAGTTTCCTGAATAAACTGAACACTTCAAAGGCCAGTGTAGCAGGGCAGGGGTCTGGGGACCACGGTTTCAAGGGATATCTAGGTCGATTGGCATAATAAAATCTATTAAGAAAACACTCTGCATCCCACTTTGGTGAGTGGCATCTGGGGTCTTAAATGCTAGCAAGTGGCCACCTGAGATGCATCAATTGGCCTCAACCCACCTGCAGCAAAGGAGAATGAAGAACACTAAAGACACAAGGTAATTATGAGCCCAAGAGACAGAAAGGGCTACATAAATCAGAGACTACGTCAGCTTGAGACCAGAAGAACTAGATAGTGTCCGGATATAGCCGATGACTGCCCTGACAGAGAACACAACAGAGAATCCCTGAAGGACCAGGTGAACAGTGGGATGCGGGCCTCAAATTCTTGTAAAAAGACCAGACTTAATGGTCTGGCCGAGACTAGAAGGACCCCGGAGGTCATGGTCCCCAGACCTTCTGTTAGCCCAAGACAGGAACCATTCCCAAAGCCAACTCTTCAGACAGGGGTTGGACTGGACTATAAGAGAAAATGATACTGGTGAGGCGTGAGCTTCTTGGCTCAATTAGACACATGAGAGGCTATGTGGGCAGCTCCTGTCTGGAGGGGAGATGAGAAAGCACAGGGGACAGAAGCTGGCTGAATGGATACAGGGAATACAGGGTGGACAGAAGGAGTGTGCCATCTCATTATAGGGAGAGCAACTAGGAGTACATAGCAAGGGGTATATAAATTTTTGTATGAGAGACTGACTTGATCTGTGAACTTCCATTTAAAGCACAATTAAAAAAAAAAAAAAAACAACTCCAGTCTCCATTTCCCAGACTCCCAGATCACCACCAGCCTTCTGTCAACCACATGTCAGATTTTCATGATTTTTCTTTATTAAATTATGATAATCTCTCCCAAGTTGGAGGCCATTTCTCTTGGGAGAAATTCTAGTGCATGCAGATTCACTTAAGGGGACTGTCGTGACCGAGTCCCTGGGTGGTGCAAATGCTTAAGTGTTGGCCTACTAACTGAAAGGTTGGCTGTTCAAACCCACCCAGAAGTGCCTCGGAAGATAGCCCTGGCGATCTTCTTCTGAAAGGGCACAACCTTGAAAACCCTATGGAGCCATCCTACCCTGTACACTTGGGGATGCTATGAATCAGAATCAACTTGAAGAAACCAACAACAACAATAATTTCGGCAGCTATGAGAATTTTAGCTTACATACAGATGTGTGAATTTGGAGTCACTCTGATGGAAGATCATAGGGCATTGGCTCAGCCTAAACCTGGATTCTGATTTGGCTAAAGGTACAACTACAATAATAATGATAGGCTCCTTTGGGCATTTGTTTGCATGAGGACTTGTGGGCTGATGGGACAGAAGCAGCATCTAGAGAAAAGAGAAATGGAGGGGTGGTGTGGAGGAGACGGGATGGAATGACTATTGGTACCTCCTTTATCCCTTTTGGCCCCACCCATTTGCATAGCCTGGGCTACAGGCACCAAGCCACTTTTTGTGCATTTTGTGAGGGGAATCAAAGGGAATATAGTGTGTTCGAACACCTTGAGGGTTTGGAGTCTTAGGGGTGTACTGGGAGGTGGCACCCAGGGCTGGGAAGGGTCCATTCCCTGGAGGACCATGGGTAGTATTCCCAAGTGGCTCTGCTGCTGCCCCAGACGGAAGAGCCGTTGGTGGGGATGCAGGTGGCATGTCTCTGTGACCAAAAAAGAATGATTTTTAATATACATGTTATCTAATCCAGAGTAAGGTGTTTATAAATAACTTGTCAATGTTTGGGAGAAGTAAGAGCACAAAGATGTTATCACTCAGGAGATGAAAGAACCCTACCCATTATCAATTTGCAGTGTGTAAAATGTCATTCACCCTGTCTTTATATCAGTCTGATATTGTTTAATGGAAACCAGTGTGTCAGAATACAGAGGGAGTGGTTCTTGGACTGGTTCTCTGGAGCTTTAGGGTTTTTCAGAGGTGTTCAGAGGTGGCTGTGGGTTGTTGTTAGCTGCTGTCCAGTTGGCCCCTGACTCATGCACAAGGGAATGAAACGCTTCCGGGTCCGGTGGTGTTCCCATAATTGGTTATGGATCAGACTGTAGTGATCCATGAAGTTTTCACTGAATGACTTTCAGAAGTAGATTGCCAGGCCTTTCTTCCTGGTCTGTCTAGAATCTTCACTAAAACCTGTTCAGCATCATAGCATAACATAAACCTTCACTGATGGATGGGTTATGGCTACACATGAGGTGGAATTGAACCCAGGTTTCCTGCATGGATAGTGAGAATTCTACCACTGAGCCACCACTGCCCCCCCGGGTGTGGGCTAGGGGGAGGGGTAAGGTAGGTGTGAGAGGAAAATTAAATAACCTTTTTTTAAATTAATATACTCTTCTCAAAGCAGTGTTAGGTTTATAGAAAAATTGTATGGAAAGTACAGAAAGATCCCATATACCTTCTTCTCACTTCTGCATACAGTTTTTCCTCTTATTAACATCTTACATCAGTGTGGTATGTTTGTTATAATTGATGAGCTGGAGATGATATATTATTAGTTACTAAAGTCCATAGTTGGCACTAGGGTTCGCTCTTTGGACTGTACAGTTCTACGGATTTTGACAAATAGGTAATGTCACGTATCCACTATTACAGTATCAGTAAAAATTTCTCTGCTCTCAATGTGTGTGTGTCACTTACATATCTTCCTCCCTCCCCATTCCCCTGAACCCCTGGCAGCCACTGGTCTTTTTACTGTCTCTGTAGTTTTGCCTTTCCCAGAATGTCACAGAGTTGGGATTATATAGTATATAGCTTTTTCCAACGGACTTCCTTCATCTAGAGTGAATAATTCACTTAAAATGAATAGTCTTTTACTATGTTTTTTCTTGAGCTCGTCTGTTGTACTCTTACCTTTTTTATGTGTTGGGTTTCTGATACCATTACGTGTAGCTGCTTTCAAAAATAAGAGCGCCACTGTTGTATGAGCATTCGAAGGTTAAATTTTAGCTGAAACTCTAGGGTTGCCATGTATTTTGGACATGAATCTTCTGTATGGAATGTAGTACACAAATGGAGATATTGGCTGTGCAGTCATTTGTGGAGATCAGATTCTGTCTCCAGACCCTGTTATCACTACTTTCGTAAACGTACCTTCCACTTTCTTGAATGCATCTGTAGTTAGAGTTTCTCTCTCTGACAGCTGCGGCTACAGCTGCACGTTTCCCTTTATTGAACCTCAGGACTTTGCTGGGTGTCTATGTGGAGGCAGAGTGATCAATGAGCAGAGTGGGGAGGGACCAGCATGTGGGTCACCTACAAAAGGGCCTGGAGGGTGGAGAAAGGATCGCAGGCTCCAGGGTAGCTGGTTATCCTGGGATAGAAGCATCCAGGGTGCTCAGGAGTTAGATTTGGGGACCATTTAAGCAGTTTAGCATAGATGAAAACTTAGACTCAAACCATATAAAACCTTTGATCTGTGTAAACATTCCTAATGCTAAAGAATGCCAGGAGGCCGTGTGGTTTTACACAGCAAGCACAGCAAGAAATGGTGGTTGTGGTTCTGGGGCCGACTATGTTCTTGGCTCTGTGACCTTTTGAGTCTGTTTCCTTATATGTAAAATGAAAGTGTCAAACAGTGTTCAGTTGCACTTTCTTTTCTGTTGGACCCCATATGTTTCTGGGTAAGTATGTTTTCCAAGAATATCTATTGGATACATCGTTCTCAGTGCTGGTTGGATGTTTCTTATTCAATATACTTGGTACCACTAGATGCAAAGGATGTTTTTCAATGGAAAGTTCAGTTTTTTGAGCTTTAAAAAGTGATGGGGTAATGCATTTTTCTCCTGTTTCAGTTTGTACATGACCAAACACTGACCTGTACTAGGAAAAATTGGCATTATGTTTTTCATTATCTTTCAGCTATTATTTAAACACTGCATTTAGTTAATAAAATTCACTAGAAATAGTTTCATTAAGAAAGTTCCAATATAGCCCCCACATGAAGACACACACACATACATTTTTTTCCTTGTGTAAAGAAGCTTGGAAGGGCATATGCTGAAATTAACGATGGCTGTCTCTTTGGAAACTATGGTGACATAGTGGTTAAGAGCTATGGCTGCTAACCAAAAGATCGGCAGTTTAAATCCACCAGGCACTCCTTGGAAACCCTGTGGGGCAGTTCTGTCTGTCCTTTAGGGTTGTTGTGAGTCGAAATCAACTCAGCGGTGATGGTTTTTTTTTTTTTTTTTTTTAAATATCTGGGGAATGGATAAATTTCCAATTTTTACTTTATGTACTTTTGTATTTTTTTTTTTTTAACAGCGAGCATATATTTTACAATTTCATGCTCTTGAATAGTAACAGCAGGGGCCTTTAATGATTACAAAATACCTTACTTTATTGGATTAGATAAAATTACCATTTGACATGTGTTACTTTAAAGTCTAGAGTTGAATACTAGCATTTTGTTAGACCACATAGAAGAACGAAAACCCATCTTTGAGTAATTTTGCAGTTGAAGGTATTCTTTCTGGCATGTACTTGGTAGGTTTCGTATGATAATTAATGTAAACAAAGACTTCTCTCCAGCCACATTGACAAACATGGGCCCAGAGATGACAAATATATTTCTTCATATTTGCCATTGGACATGTTGAGGATTCTGAGGTCATACCTGTGTTCAGTGGGCAAAAATACCATGATCATGACCTTGCTTGACAGAGGTATTAGGGGATGAGGAGAATGGCTGACCGTTTTGCCATCCAGAAACCAAAAATTTTAGGTAACAATTTTTTTTTTTAAATTGTGTTCTGGTGAAAGTTTACAGTTTAAGTTAGTTTTTCATTTAGAAATTTAAACACATACCATTTGCGACATTAGTTGCAATCCCCAAAATGTGACAGCACACTCTTCCTTTCCACCTCAGGTTCCCTGTGTCTTTGCACACGGTTCTGTCCCTTCCTGCCTTCTCATCCTGCGATCGGACAGGATCAGCTCATTTGTTCTCGTGTATCTGCTTGAACTAAAAAGCACACTCCTCATGTGTATTACTTTTTGTTTATAGTCCTGTCTGATCTTTGCCTGAAGAGTGGTCTTTGGAAATAGTTTCAGTTCTGGGTTAACAAAGTGTCTGGGGGCAGTAGTTTCTGGGGTTCCTCCAATCTCTGTCAGACCATTAAGCCTGGTCATTTTATGTGAATTTGAGTTCTGCTCCACACTTTTCTCTGGATCTGTCTGGGACTCTGTGTTGTGTTTCTTATCAGGGCAGTTATTGGTGGTAGCCAGGCACCGTCTAGTTCTTCTGGTCTCAGGCTGGGCGGATTCTCTAGTTTATGTGGTCCTTTAGTGTCTTGGGCTAAGGTTTTCTTTGTGTCTTTAGTTTTCTTCGTTCTCCTTGGCTGCAGCTGAGATGGGACCAATTGATGCATCTTAGTTGGCCGCTTGCTAGCTTTTAAGATCTCAGATGCCACTCACCAAAGTGGGATGTAGATCATTTTTTTAATAAACTTTGTTATACCAATTGACCCCGATGTCCCCTGAAACCATGGTCCCCAGACCCCTGCGCCTGCTACTCTGTCCCTCGAAGTGTTTGGTTATATTCAGAAAACTTGTTAGTTTTTGATGTAATTCAGTTGTGCTGACTTCCCCTGTGTTGTGTGTTGTCCTTTTTTCCTTAAAATAATTCTTGTCTACTACCTAGTGAATGTCCCTCTCCCTCCCCCCACTTTGTAACCATCAAAGAATGTTTTCTTTTGTGTTTAAACCTTTTCTTGAGTTCTTATAATAGTGGTTTCATACAATATTTGTCCTTTTATGATTGACCAATTTTACTCAGCATGATGCCTTCCGGATTCCTCCATGTTATGCGATGTTTTGTGGATTCATCGTTATTCTCTGTCATGTAGTATTCCGTTGTGTGAATATACCATAATTTTTTTATCCATTTATCCGTGGTTGGGCACGTTCGTTGTTTCCATCTTTTTGCTATTGTGGACAGTGCTGCAGTGAACATGGGTGTGCATATGTCTATTCGTGTGATGGCTTTTATCCTCTAGGATATATTCCAGGGAATGGGATTGCTGGATCATATGGTAGCTTTTTAAAAAAAGGAAGCGCCAAATCGATTTTCATAGTGGTTGTCTATTTTACATTCCCACCAGCAGTGTATAAGTGTTCCGGTCTCTCCACAGCTTCTCAAACATTTATTATTTTGTGTTTTTTGGATTAATGTTTGTCTTGTTGGGGTGAGATGGTATCTCATTGTAGTTTTGATTTGCATTTCTCTAATGGCTAATGATCATGGGCATTTCCTCACGTATCTGTTAGCTGCCCGAACGTCTTTTTGGTGAAGTGCCTGTTCATATCCTTTGCCCATTTTTCAATTGGGTTATTTGTCTTTTTGTTGTTGAGGTTTTGCAGTATCTTGTAGATTTTAGAGATTAGACCCTGATTGGTTATGTCACAGCCAAAAAATTTTTTCGCAGTCTGTAGTTCATCTTTTTACTCTTTTGGTGAGCATAAGTGTTTGATTTTTAGGAGCTCCCAGTTGTCTAGTTTCTCTCCTGGTGTTCTTGCATTATTAGTAATGTTTTGTATACTGTTTATGCCATGTGTTTGGGCTTCTGTCATTGTCCCTGTTTTTTCTTCCATGATCTTTATCCTTTTAGATTTTATATTTAGGTCTTTGATCCATTTTGAGTTAGTTTTTGTGCATGTTGTGAGGTATAGGTCTTGATTCATTTTTTTGCAGATTGATATCCAGTTATGCCAGCACCATTTGTGAAAAAGATAGTCTTTTCCCCAGTTAAAGGACCTTGGGCCTTTGTGAAACATCAGCTGCTCATAGGTGGATGATTTTACATCTGGACTCTCAATTCTGTTCCCTTGGTCTGTGTATCTGTTGTTGTACCAGTACAAGACTGTTTTGAGTACTGTGGCGGTATAATAGGTTCTAACAAAGATGTCACCCTGAAGACTAAGGTGCGCCTGACCCGAGCCGTGGTATTTTCAATCACATCATATGCATGTGAAAGCTGGACAATGAATAAGGAAGACTGAAGAAGAGCTGACGTCTTTGAATTGTGGTGTTGGCGAAGAATATTGAATATACCGTGGACTGCCAAAAGAACGAACAAATCTGTCTTAGAAGTACAGCCAGAATCCTCCTTAGAGGCAAGGATGGTGAGACTGCGTCTTACATACTTTGGACATGTTGCCAGGAGGAATCAGTCCCTGAAGAAGAGGACATCATGTTTGGCAGAGTACAGGGTCAGTGGAAAAGAGGAAGACCCTCAACGAGGTGGATTGACACAGTGGCTGCAACAATGAGCTCAAGCGTAACAACGGTTGTAAGGATGGCTCGGTGTGTCATTCTGTAGTGCATAGGGTCGCTATGAGTTGGAACCGACTTGACGGCACCTAACAACAACAACAACAGCAACATCAGCTAGTGTGAGGCCTCCCACTTTGTTGTTCGTCTTCAATAATGCTTTACTTATCTGGAGCCTCTTCCCTTTCCATATGAAGTTGGTGATTTGTTTCTCCATCTCATTAAAAAATGCCGTCGGAATGTGGATAGGGATTGCATTGTATCTACAGATTGCTTTGGGTAGAATAGCCATTTTTACAATGTTGAGTCTTCCTATCCATGAACAAGGTATGTTTTTCCACTTATGTAGGTCTCCTTTGGTTTCTTCCAGTAGTGTCTTGTAGTTTTCTTTGTATAGGTCTTTTATGTCTCTGGTTAGATTTACTTCCTAAGTATTTTATCTTCCTGGGGGCTATTGTAAATGATACTGATTTGGTGATTTTTCTCTTCCACGTTCTATTTGTTGGTATAGTGGAATCCAACTGATTTTTGTATGTTTATCTTGTATCCTGGTACTTTCTGAAATGTTCTATTAGTTCTAGTAGTTTTTCTTGTAGATTCTTTAGGGTTTTCTGTGTATGAGAGATCATCTGCAAATAGAGATGTTTCTATTTTTTTCTTTACCAATTTGGATGCCCTTTATTTCTTTTTCTAGCCTAATCGCTCTGGCTAGCACCTCCAGCACAGTGTTGAATAAGAGTGGTGATAAAGAAGGTTCCCGTTCTCAAGGGGAATGCTTTCCGGCTGTTTGCTTTTAGGATGATGTCGGCTGTTGGCTTTGTATGAATGTCCTTTATTATATTGATGAATTTTCCTTCTCTTCCTGTTTCACTGAGAGTTTTTATCCTGAAGGGATGTTGGAGTTTGTCAGATGCCTTTTCTTCTTCAATTGATAAGATCATGTGGTTCTTGTCTTTTGTTTTATTTATGTGATTGGCTACATTTATTGTTTTTCTAATGTTGAACCATCTCTGCATACCTGGTGTGAATTCCACTTGGTCAGGGTGAATTATTTTTTTGATGTGTTGTTGAATTCTATAGGCTAGAATTTTGTTGAGAATTTTTGCATCTAACTTCATGAGGGATATAGGTCTGTAGTTTTCTTTTTTTGTGGTGTCTTTACCTGGTTTTGGTATCAGGGGTATGCTGGCTTCATAGAATGAGTTTGGGAGTATTCCACCCTTTTGTATGCTCTGAAATACCTTTAGTAGTAGTGGTGTTAACTCTTCTGTGAAAGTTTGGTAGAATTCTCCAGTGAATCTGTCAGGGCCAGGGCTTTTTTTTGCGGGGGGGGGGGAGGGGGTTTAAATTACCTTTTCAATCTCTTCTTTTGGTATAAGTTTATTTAATTGTTGTACTTCTGTGTTAGTTTAGGTAGGTTGTTTGTTTCTAGAAATTTGTCCATTTCCTCTAGGTTTTCAAATTTATTGGAGTACAGTTTCCCGTAGTATCCTGTTATGATTCTTTTCATTTCAGTTGGGTCTATTGTGGTATCATACATCTCATTTCTTATTTGGGTTATTTGCTTCCTCTCCTGTTTTTCTTGTCAGTTCAGCCAGTTTATTGATTTTGTTTATCTCGTCAAAGAACCATCTTTTGGTCTTGTTAACTCTTTCAGTTGTTTCATTTAGTTCTGCTTTAATTTTTATTATTTGCTTTCTTCTGGTGCCTGAGAGTTTCTTTTGATGGTCTTTCTATATGTTTGAGTTATGAGAGTAATACTTTGGTTTTGGCTGTTCCTTCTTTTTGGATGTGTGCATTTATTGCTGTAAATTGACCTCTGAACACTGCTTTCGATGCGTCCCAAAAGTTCTGGTAGGATGTATTTTCAGTTGCATTTGATTCTGTGAATTTCTTTATTCCGTCCTTAATTTCTTCGGTAGTGCAGCAGTTTTTGCGGAAGGTGTTGTTCGGTTTCCATGTGTTTGATTTTTTTTTTTTTTTTTGCCTTGCTTTTTTTGGTATCGATTTTTACTTTTATGGCTTTATGGACAGAAAAGATGCTTTGTAATATTTCGATGCTTTGAATTCTGTTAAGGCTTGGTTTGTGGACTAATATGTGGTCTGTTCTGGAGAATGTTCCATGTA
Organism: Loxodonta africana; assembly: GCF_030014295.1. Taxonomy (NCBI): domain Eukaryota; kingdom Metazoa; phylum Chordata; class Mammalia; order Proboscidea; family Elephantidae; genus Loxodonta; species Loxodonta africana. Next base: position 212,682,232 of record NC_087342.1, on the reverse strand, counting down.
TGTCGCAATAGAGAGTATACTTGGCTGGTGTTGGGTGGAGTGTTCTGTGTAAGTCTATGAGGTCAAGTTGGTCGATTATGGCGTTTAGATCTTCTGTGTCTTTATTGAGCTTCTTTTTTGGTGTTCTCTCCTTCACTGAAAGTGGTGTGTTAAAGTCTCCTGCTGTTATCGTGGAGCTGTCTTTCTCTTTTCAGTGATGATTGTTTCATGTATTTTGGAGCCCTGTCCTTGGGTGTGTAAATATTTATTATGGTTATGTATTCCAGGTGTATTGACCCTTTAATCATTATATAGTGCCCTTCCTTATTGTTTGTGGTGGATTTTACTTCAAAGTCTATTTTGTCAGATTAATATTGCCACTACTGCTGTTTTTTGATTGTTGGGTTGATGTATTTTTTTCCATCCTTTGGGTTTCAGTTTGTTTGTATCTCTTGTAGGCAGCATGTAGATGGATCGTGTTTTTTAATCCATTCTGCCACTCTCTTTGTCTTTATTGGTGCATTTAGTCCATTTACATTCAGTGTAATTATTGATAGGGTATGAGTTTACTGCTGTCATTTTGATGTGTTTCTTGTGTGTTTTTGAGAGTTTCTTTGTTCCACTTGATTTTCTTTGAGTTGTTTTTCTTTACATATTTTCTCTTCATCTTTTTTGTAGTTGTTAATTTTGTATTGGCTGAGTCTTTGTTTTTCTTGCTTTTTATTTTGATGCGTAGGATTGTTAGTTTCCTTTGTGGTTGCCTTAATATTTACCCTATTTTTCTGAAGTTTAAACCAATCTTTTATTTCTTTATATCGCCTTGACTCCCTCTCTGTCTGAAAGATCTATGATTACATTTTTTAGTCCTTTTTTTGTTTTTAATGTTGTCATCTTTTACATAATGATGCCTCTGTTTCCCTATTTTGAGTGTTTTAGCTTTGATTTATTTTTGTGACTTCCCTATCTGGGTTGATATCTGGCTGCTTTGTCCTGTGTTTTAGTCTTGGGTTGTTATCTGATGTTATTGATTTTCTAACTGGAGGATTTCCTTTAGTATTTCTTGTAATTTTGGTTTGGTTTTTGCAAATTCCCTAAACTTCTTTTTATCTGGAAATGCCCTAATTTTGCCATCATTTTTGAGAGACAGTTTTGCTGGATATATAGTTACTGGTTGGCAATTTTTTTCTTTCAAGGCTTTCTATATGTCACCCCATTGCCTTCTTGCATAGATGGTTTCTGCTGTGTAGTCCAAGCCTAGTTTTATTGACTCTTCTTTGTAGATGACTTTTCATTTATCCCTAGCCTCTCTTAAAATTCTTTTTCTTTGGTTTTGGCAAATTGGATTATAATATGTCTTGGTAGCTTTATCTTTTGGGATATAACTTGGGTGGGGTTTGGTGAGCATCTTGCATAGTTGTCTTCTCATCTTTCGTGATATTAAGAAAGTTTTCTGCCAACAAATCTTAAACAATTCTCTCTGTATTTTCTGTTATCCCCCCTGTTCTGGTACTTGAATTGCTTGTAGGTTATTCATCTTGATGTATTCCCACATAATTCTTAGGGTTTCATTTTTTAAAATACTTTTATCTGATTTTTTGTCAAATATGTTGTCAAGTGCTTTATCTTCAATCTCACTAATTCTCACTTCCATTGCCTCAGTTCTGCTCCTGTGGCTTTGTATGGTGGTGTCTAATTCTGAAATTTTATCTTCTGGATTTCTGTTTGCTGTCTATGGATTTTTGTAAACTGTTGACTTTGTCATTATGCTCTTCTCTAATCTTATTAAGGTCCTCTATTTCTTTGTCTATATGCTGGCTCATTCAGCATTTTGCCTGATCTCCTTCCCAATGTCTTTTAAGAGCTGTATATATTAATCTTTTTTATTCTGCCTCTGGTAATTCCAGGAAATTCTCTTCATTCAGAAGATTTCTTGAGTCTTTATTTAGGGAGCTTGCTGAAGCCATCATAGTCTGCCTCTTTATGTAATTTGATATTGACCGTTGTCTCCGAGTCATCAGTAAGTTATTGTATTTATTTTATGTTTGCTTACTGTGCCCTAGCCTCTTTTTGTTTTATTTTGATATGCCCAAATAGGCTGCTTGTGTGAGCCAGGTTGATTATTGGTGCCTTTGAAGCTCTAGCGTCCTGTCATCAGGTGGTTAGAGCTGTTACTAGGTATGTAAGCCCAGGAGTCTACTTTTCTTGTATGGATTCAGCTCAGGTGTCCAGGTAGTTGGTCACCAAGTATGTGGTGTAGGCTCTCACCTACAGTCCTAGACAGTCAGAGTGTTTGGTGTAGGCACAGGTATCTGGCTGCATTAGGGGGTCACGTACTGAGCAAGGCAGGGGGCTAACAGCCACCCCTCAGTGCCTGTGAGGAAAGCGTGTCCCTGTTCCCTAGAGTGCATAGGTGTGTGGGTTTTGCAGCTGGACTGTGGGCACCCAGTGCTGTTGGTTATTAGGATTGGGACGCACGACTTATTCTTGGACCCCTGTCTTGGGTGGCTAGGTGGCATGGGTGGAGCCACCAGTCCCCAGGACCTTGACGTGAGAAGGTGAGGACCCTGCTTCATAGGCAGAGCAGTATCAAATGTCACGAACCTGCCTCTCCGCCATATAGCTAATACAGTTGAGGTTAGACTTAAGGTATATACCCAGGTGTACTGTGCTAATAAGTGCTTACACTTTTGTAATGGGCCCACCCCAGTCTATGCAGGCGTGAAAGCCATTCAGGGTCCACGGACCCCTTATGCCTTTGCTTAGGCAAGAGAGCTGTTTCTGCCCTGAGTTCGTGGCTTAGGGAAGCTGACAAATTATTTTTTCCTGTTTGTTAATTTGTTCCCTCTCCAAGGCTGGGAGTATGGTTCAGGGCATGTAAAGGATTCTACTTCCGGCCCAGGGGACTCAGCAGTCTTGGAACCTGGCTCAGACCCGGTGCAGAGCAGGAAGGGGGCAGGTAAATGGGAGAGAGGTTTTTTCCAAAGGGGTGTTTTTTGATCCACGTGGTAGGTTAGACGCATGTACTCATCTTTTGCTGATTGAGCACTGCTTTTCACTGAATCTGGAGCCATGAGTGGACTCTCTGCCCCTCTCCTGAAGTGGAAAATGCCTCCCAAACACCACTGCTTGCCTCACCATTCTCCCGCCAGCAGATCCAGCCTGCAGGGTTCCGGTTCCTGCTGAGTCAGGTCTGGCAACTTTTCACTGCTTCTGAACCATCTCTCCTTCCCCTGCCACTCTGATTCCTCAGCTTTGCCTTTGATGTTCAGGGCTCCTAGAGTGTCATATATAATTGATACACTTGTTCTTTTAAGTCTTTGTTGTAAGAGGGACCACAGGAAGTGCCTGACTACTCTGCCATCTTGGCCCTGCCTCCAGTAAATGATATTTCCTACAATTATTGAATAGTTTCATGAGAAATCATATTAAGATTACAAGGAATAGCATCTTTTGTATTCCCCATGGAAACTGGCATGATGCTATACCTGAAAGAACTACTCGAGAGATAATGATTAATTGAATTAATGACTGATTGATTTATTTTGGTAATATGAAGAACAGGTAATAAGAATAATCCAGTATAATTGAGTATGAGTTAAAATAAATAATATCAGCTTTGTTTATCGGAACATTTACCAGTATTGGTGCTAAGCTGAGAAATTGAGTACTATAACTCATTATTTTTTCCTGTGATCCCCTTTAGTTGTCTAAGTTCATGATAGCAAAGAAACAGTTAAATGGATTAAATGCATAAAGAAGGTCAATTTTTACATTCTTGGTCTAAGAGGGCACCAGCGATGTATGTATTCTGGGTGTGGAGAGAAGAGTGTACATGCTGTCTTTTTTTCTCTAAGGACTGTTGTCGTTAGCTGCGGTAGAGTTGACCCTGACAGATACATAAATCATGGTGACCCCATGCACAACTGAATGTAATGCTGCCAGGTCCTGTGCCATCCACACGATCAGTTGTAGATTGGACCATTGTGACCCATAGGCTTTACACTGGCTGATTTTCAGAAGTAGATCACCAGGTCCTAAGAACCGTTGTTAGGTGCTGGTGAGATGGCTCCGACTCATAGCAACCCTGTGTACAACAGACCAAAACACTGCCCGATTCTGTGCCATCCTCATGATTGTTGCTATGTTTGAGCCATTGTTGCAGCCACTGTGTCAGTCCATCTCGTTGAGGGTCTTCCTCTTTTTCACTTAATCCTCTACTTTACCAAGCATGATGTCCTTCTCCAGGTCCCTCCTGATAACATGTCCAAAGTATATGAAACGAAGTCTTACCGTTCCAGCTTCTAAGGAGTGTTCTGGTTGTATTTCTTCCCAGACGGATTTGTTCATTCTTATAGCAGTCCATGGTATCTTCATTATTCTTCACCAACACTGTGATTCAAAGGCATCAGTTCTTCTTCACTCTTCCTAATTCATTGCCCAGCTTTCACGTGCATATGAGGCAATCAAAAGTATCGTGGCTTGGGTCAGGTGTACCTTAGTCTTCAAAGTGACATCTTTGCTTTTTAACACTTTCAAGAGGTCTTTTGCAGCAATTTGCCCAGTGCAATGTTTTTTGATTTCTTGACTGCTGCTTCCAGGGATGCTGATCCTGGATCCAAGTAAAATGAACTCCTTGATAACTTTAGTCTTTTTGCTGTTTATCATGCTGTTGCTTATTGGTCAAGTTTTGAGGAATTTTTTTCTTTATGTTGAACTATAATCCATACTGAAGGCTGCCTTTGATCTTCATCAGTGTTTCAAGTCCTCTTCACTTTCAGCAAGTGAGGTTGTATCATCTACATATCACAGATTGTTAATGCGTCTTCCTCCAATCCTGATGCCATACTGTTCATGTAGTCCAGCTTCTTGGCTTATTTACTCAGTGTATAGATTAAATAAGTGTAGATTAAATAAATATAGTGAAAGGCTACAACCCTGATGCATACCTTTCCTGATTGTAAGCTATGCAGTATCCCCTTGTTCTGTTCAATTGACTGTCTTGCAGCCTCATTCTTTACAGTGTTATCTGTAAATTGTTACGATCCACATAGTCGATTGCCTTTCCGTAGTCAATGCAACACAGGTGAATATCTTTTTTATATTCCCTGCTTTTAGCCAAGATCCATCTGACATCAGCAATAAGGACTAGCTGTTCGAAAATGAAAAATACAGAACAAAAGCTCTCCCCTGCATTTTTTGGTCTTGGAGTTGTGGAAAGAGGAAAGCATTTAGTCTTATCACAGAGTAGGGTCTTTAATTATTTGTCTGTCTCCAATTATTTCAGACTGAATTAAAAAACAATCATACATTTGTATGACATCCTGCTTGCACCTGTATGAACAGCATATTTATTCATCTACTCATTCATTTAACAATATTTATTGAGCACCTACTATATGCTAAGCACAGCTCTAGGCCCTGAAGTGGTGGACAAGAAACAGAGTCCCTGCCCCCATGTTATTCATTACACATGAGAAAATTAATTCTCAACTGCAATAGCGTCTTGCCAATAGTGGTAGAAATGAGACTTGAACAAAGAACCCAGATTTCAAATTCAGTGTTTTATCCACAACACCACACACCCAACCCAGTGCCGTTGAGTCGATTCCGACTCAGCCTCCCATAATTTAGGAGGACCCTAGCTGAGTATCAGGAAGACTGTTCTATCTGCCTTTTCTTTGACCTGCCCTTGGTGGTAGTTGTTACTTACCACTGCCGTTGAGTCAATTCTGACTTACAGTGATGTTATAGGACAAATTATAACTGTCCCATATGGTTTCAAAGGAGAAGCTGAGGGATTCGAACCACTGACCTTTTGGTTAGCAGCCGAATGCTTCACCACTGTGCCATCAGGGCTTCTTGGTGATTGTACACTGTTTTCCGTACTGGATGGAGTGGTATGGATGCATATGCATGTAGAAGAGAAGTATGCTGTCCATGGGGATCACTTACACCTTTTTCTGCTCCTTGGGCAATCATACTCATTTTCTGAGTATCAACCTAGAATCATGTCATTAAAAATGTATGAAGAAAGTAAAATATTTGGAGCAGTATTTTTCAGAACTCTTGAGCTTTGACCCGTTAGTGAGCCATGTCATTAATTTGGTAGGATGAGACCAGCATTAAAAACAACCAAACAAAAAATTTTAGAGTGCATCACACTTAGTAAGATAGCTATTGTTATGTAAAAACTTATTTAATAAATGTAGATGTGTAATAGGTTGCAAAATGAAATTTTTCCCTTACTGTTATTTGTGGTCAAAAACGTTTGAAACGATTGATTTAAAGGGTGTCAGGAAAGATTCTTCGTTAAAAAAAAAGATAATCATCAGCTACCACTTGAATGAGAGAGAGAGTTTGGTGTTTACCTAAAGGGTTCATTGCAGCAAAGTAGACATACATGTGATGAAAGTATTAAGAGATGTTGTATGGTATCTGAATGTGTGACTGAACAGATTTTTTCATTAAACACACACGCATACACACACACATACGTTGCAGTTACCAGTTCCCTGTGTCCTATGCTCTTGCTTATTGTGGTTTCCTGTATTGAGTGGTTTCGTTATTTTTTGAAATTTATTTTGTAATTAATTGCATTTGGGGAAATAAATTACCTAATTGAGGCAATTTCCTATACATGTCTGATTATGGTAAGGTCTACAGCTGTTTAGACTTTAATATAAATAGTTAAATATTACTAATTATTTTAAAACTGATTTAAGATTTTATTTTCATTTATTTCCAAAATATTAGTGGATTGTTTTGAAGATACTATTTGTAATGAAAGAGTAACAGATGCAGTTCCAAAAATTGGAGTTTTAATAGACTGTAGGACAGTAATAAATTTGGAATTTGTGATAATTTGACAGGGATTGGACTGATACCTTGGAAAAATAACAGCCTTTTGCAAAAATGAAAAACAAACAACAAACAACAAAACAAAACCATGTGAAGAGATTTTAAGAGTCTTTAAATCTGTGTAAGAATACATTTTGGAAACCCATACTATCTCATTTATTGAGATGGCCAGGACAAAGATGTACTCAAATATTGTGTGCTTATTATGGGTGAGATGTATTTCTTCCCTAGAATAAGTTTGTAATCTAATTATAAAGGCAAATGTAGAAGAAAGGCTAATCTTAACAGAGTATAGAGATCTTTTTGTCTCTTCAGGCAGAAGACAACAACATAAAAAAATAAAATTTCCTGGAGAAGAGTTCTGAGCAGGAAAGATGAGCGTGCTCTGTTTGCTCTACCAAAGACCTCATAGTGGCTTTGTGTTATGGGCACCTTTAATTCACTTGAGTTAAATCAGTCAAGGTCCAGAGGAAGAAGAAAAGAACAAATACTTAGTATAGAAGGTTCTACCTGGCATTTCATTTAATGGGTGTTTGTCCTGGAATGAGTAACCAAAAAAACCCAAACCTATTTCCTTCGAGTTGATTCCAACTCATAAAGACCCTATAGGACAGAGTAGAACTGCCCTATAGGGTTTCCAAGGAACTGATGGTGGATTTGAACTGCCTACCTTTTGGTTGCAGCTGAGCTCTTTAACCACTGTGCCACCAGGGCTCCCCTGGAATAAGTATGACCTGGCAAATATGAATCCCTTGTTTCTTTTGTTGGTCTTGGTTTCACTTGACTGTTCACCAGTTGTATAAATATTTTTCGTTCAACCTAATCCCTCACCCTCCTGCCCTCAGTATGCAACCTGATCGCCTACCTCAATGAAAAAAATTGAGACCATAACTTGTGAACTGCTTCCTTTCTGTTCATCCTCCACCCCCGTCACTATCCACATTGCTTCTTCATTCAACCCCTACCACCACCATTTACCACATTGCCCATCGTCTTTAGTCTTCAGGTATCTTTGTTAGCCAAGACCTGTATTTTCTCCCCTACAGGACGCCGCTCTTGCAGTTGTACCCTTTCCCACGTATGAAGAGCCTATAGCACAGAGGAAACACTCTGACTCTGGAGCTGCAGTCTGCCTGGCTGAAATGTAGCTCCCTCTGCTTTCTAAATATATGCCCATGGGCATCTTACTTAACCTCTCTGTGCCCTAGTTTTTCCATTCGTAAAATGGGGTTAATAATACGGCTACTCTGCGCCTTAGTTTTTCCATTCGTAAAATGGGGTTAATAATAACGGCTATCTCTCAGTGTGAGAATGCTGTGAGTGAAGGTAGGTAAAGGGCTCAGAATGGTGTCTGGCCCAAGCTCTTAATAAATGCTAGCTTCTGCTATTCCCACTAATACTGCCAAGCCAACCAAAAAACCAAACCCATTGTTGTCGAGTCGATTCTGACTCATAGCGACCCTATAAAAGAAAAAATAGGACAGAGTAAAACTGCCCCATAGGGTTTCCAAGGAGCGGCTGGTGGATTCAAACTGCTGACTTTCTGGGGAACTGCGCTCTCAACCACTGTACCAATACTGCCATCAACCTGTTAATCTCTAAATCTCTGTTGATTCTCACCCCTTAGTCCATATGTTTGCTGAAGCATTTCCCATTCTGGACAAGATTAAAGCCAAAATATCCGTTGATCCCAGTCTCCTTCTAATGACTACATACTCTCTTTCCTTTTCCTAGTTAAGTGTTTTCCAGATTATTTGAGATTCACTATCTCTACTCCTCCTCCTACTATAGCTTTTTTGTTTTTTAGAAGTCATTTTTGTAAGTTATTATAAGTTCTGATTCATAGCGACCTTATGTACAACAGGATGAAACACTACCTGGTCCTGCACCATCCTCACAATTGTTGTTATGCTTGAGTCAATAGTTGCAGCAACTGTGTCAGTCCATCTCCTTGAGGGTCGTCGTCTTTTTTGCTGACCCTCTACTTTACCAAGCATGATGTCCTTCTCCAGGGACTGATCCCTCCTGATAACATGTCCAAAGTATGTGAGACAAAGTCTTGCCATCCTTGCTTCCAAGGAGCCTTTCCGCTGTACTTCCTCCAAGACAGGAGTTTTTCGTTCTTCTGGCAGTCCATGGTTGTGGTGGATTAATTACTTTCATGTGTGGCCTTTATAGCCATAGTCTTGTAAGTCCCACCCAGGTGATTGTGTGAGAGGGTAATTGTGGCCTACCAAGGGATTGGTCAGTTTTTGCCTTAAAAGAGAGCCAATTCCAGAGCAAGGAGGAGAGCCTACCACCACCAAAGGAGAGACCTGCAGCAGAAACCAGCATCAGAGATCCATAGGCAACTGTACATTGGGCTTCACAGCTCACAGAGCAAGAAAGGCAAGCGTCTGTGGGCAGAAACTGAGGGCCAGAGAGAAGCCTGCGACTGACCCCTGAATTTGGGTCTTGCCACCAAAATCTCCTGAGCCATATCCTTGATATGGTCCATGAGTTCTGTGAGACGTTGTAAGAAATTAGGGAAACAAAAGACAGGAGGGGAGGGTACTGAGGCAAGAGGGAGTAGTTGATGTTGGAGATGATGGAATGGTACAGCAGCTTGGAAGAGTTAGACATTTGGGACATCTTTAACCTCCGCCTCATAGTAACCAGCTTTGTGCTCATCCGTACAGAATAAATTATTCGTTTAATGGTATATTCAATATTCTTCACCAACATCATAATTCAAAGGCATCAATTCTTTTTTGGTCATCCTTATTCATTGTCTGGCTTTTGCATGCGTATGAGATGATTGAAAATATCATAGCTTGGGTCAGGTGCACCTTAGCCCTCAAGGTGAAATCCTTGCTTTTTAACGCTTTAAAGATATCTTTTGCAGCAGATTTACCCAATGCAATGCATTGATTCATTTTCTGACTGCTGATTCCATGTGCATCGATTGTGGATCTAAGTAAATTGAAATTCTTGACAGCATCAATCTTTTCTCTATTAATCATGGTGTTGCTTACTGGTCCAGTTGTGAGGATTTTTGTTTTATTTGTTTAGGTGTAGTCCATACTGAAGTATGTAGTCTTTGACCTTCATCAGTAAGTGCTTCAAGTCCTCTTTGCTTTCAGCAAGCAAGATTGTGTCATCAGCTTATCACTGCTTGTTAATGAGTCTTCCACTGATCCTGATGACACATTATTCTCATATAGTCGAGATTCTCAGATTATTTGTTCAGCATACAGATTGAATAAGTATGGTGAAAGGATACAGCCCTGAAGCAAACCTTCCTTGATTTTCAACCATGCAGTATCCCCTCACTCTGTTCAGACAACGGCCACTGGATCTGTGTACAGATTCCTCATGAACACAATTAAGGGTTCTGCAATTCCCATTCTTCTCAGTGTTATCCGTAACTTGTTATGATCCACAAAATCAAATGCCTTTGCATAGTCAGTAAAACACAGGTAAATATCTCTCTGGTGTTGTCTGCTTTCAGCCAAGATCCATCTGACATCAGCAGTGATCTCTTATTCGACATCCTGTTCTGATTCTGGCTTGAAATTGCTGGCAGTTCCCACTCAGTGTACTGCTATAGCTGCTTTTGAATGATCTTCAGCAAAATTTTGCTTGTGTTTGATATTAATGATGTTGTTGTTGTTAGTTGACATTGAGTTGGTTCCGACTCATAACGATCCTTTGTACAACTGAACGAAACTCTGCCCAGTCCTGCGCCATCCTAACAATTGTTATGCTTGTGCCTGTTGTCCCAGGCACTGCGTCAGTCCATCTCGTTGAGGGTCTTCCTCTTTTTTGCTAATCTTCTACTTTACCAAGCATGATGTCCTTCTCCAGGGACTGATCCCTCCTGACAACATGTCCAAAGTATGTAAGATGCAGTCTCGCCATCCTTGCTTCTAATGAGCATCCTGGTTGTACTTCTTCCAAGACAGATTTGTTTGTTCTTTTGGCAGTCCATGGTATATTCAGCATTCTTCGCCAGCACCACAATTCAAAGACATCAGTTCTTCTTTGGTCTTCCTCATTCATCATCCAGCTTTCACACGCATATGATGCGATTGAAAACACCATGCCTCGGTCAGGCGCACTTTAGTCTTCAAGGCGACGTTTTTGCTTCTCAACACTTCAAAGAGCTCTTTTGCAGCAGTTTTGCCCAGTGCAAAGCCTTGTTTGATTTCGTGACTGCTGCTTCCATGGGTGTTGATTGTGGTTCTAAGTTAAATGAAATCCTTGACAGCTTCAATATCAGTATTTTCTCCGTTTATCATGATGTTGCTTATTGGTCCAGTTGTGAAGATTTTTGTTTTCTTTATATTAAGGTGTAGTCCATACTGAAGGCTGTCATCTTTAATCACCAGTAATGCTTCAAGTTCTCTTCACTTTCAGCAAGCAAGGTTGTGTCATCTGCATATTAACAGGTCATCAATGAGTCTTCCTCCAATCTTGATGCCCCGTTCTTAATCATATAGTCCAGCTTCTCGGATTATTTCCTGAGCATGTAGATTGAATAGGTATGGTGAAAGGAAACAACCCTGAAGCAAACCTTTTCTGACTTTAAACCACATAGTATACCCTTGTTCTCTTGGAAAGACTGCCTCTTAATCTATGTGCAGGTTCCTCATGAACACAATTAAGTGCTCTGGATCCATAATTTGTTATGATCCACACAGCTGAATGCCTTTGCATAGTCAGTAAAACACAGATAAACATCTTTCTGGTATTCTCTGCTTCCAGCCAGGATCCATCTGACATCAGCAATGATATCCCTGGTTCCATGTCTTCTTCTGAGCCCAGCCTGAATTTCTGGCAGTTCCCTGTTGATACACTGCTGCAGCCACTTTTGAATGAGCTTCAGCAAAATTTTACTTGTGTGCGATATTATTGATGTTGTGCATTGATTTCAGAATTTGACTGGATCACCTTTCTTTGGAATGGACACAAAATATGAATCACTTCCATTTGGTTGGCCGGGTAACTGTCTTCCAAATTTCTTGACTAGACAAGCGAGCGCTTCTGGTGGTGTATCCATTTGTTGAAACATTTCAATTGGTATTCCATTAACTCCTGGAGCCTTGTTTTTCCCCAGTGCCTTCAGTGCAGCTTGGACTTCTTTCTTCAGTACCATTGGTTCCTGATCATATGCTACCTCCTGAAATGGTTGAACCAGTTCTTTTTGGTATAGTAGCTCTGTGTATTCCTTCCATCTTCTTTTGATGCTTCCTGCATTGTTTAATATTTTCCCAGTAGAGTCCTTCAAGGAGTCTTGAATTTTTTCTTCAGTGCTTTCAGCTTAAGAAATGCCAAGTTTGTTCTTCCCTTTTGGTTTTCTATCTCCAGGTCTTCACATATGTCATTATAATACTTTGTCTTCTCCAGCTGCCCTTTTTACTTCATCATTTTTTCATTTTGCTTTAGCTACTCGACATTCAAGGGCAAGTTTCAGAGTCTATTCTGACATCCATTTTGGTCTTTTTCTTTACTGTCTTTTTAATGACCTCTTGCTTTCTTCATGTATGATTTTTTTTTTTTTTTTTCCTTCCATAATTCATCTGATCTTTGGTCATTAGTGTTCATCGCGTCAAATCTGTTGAGATGGTCTCTAAATTCAGGTGGGATATACTCAAGGTCGTACTTTGGCTCTCATGTACTTGTTCTCGTTTTCCTCAGTTTCAACTTGAATTTGCGTATAAGCAATTGATGGTCTGTTCTGCATTCGGCCTCTGGCCTTGTTCTGACTGATGATACTGAGCTTTTCAATCGTCCCTTTCCACAGATGTTGTCGATTTGATTCCTGCATATTCCACCTGGCGAGGTCCACCTGTATAGTTGCCATTTATGTCGGTGACAAAAGATATTCGCGGTGAAGAAATTGTTGGTCTTGCAAAATTCTATCATGTGATCTCTGTCACCAAGTCCATATTTTCCAACTACCAGTCCTCCTCCTTTGTTTCCAACTTTTGCATTCCAATCACCAGTAATTATCAGTGCACCTTGATTACATGTTTGATGAATTTCAGACCGCAGAAGTTGGTAAAAATATTCAGTTTCCCCATCTTTGGCCTTAGTGGTTGGTGCATAAGTTTGGATAATAGTCGTATTAACCAGACTTCCTTGTAGGTGTATGGATATTATCTTATCACTGATTGTGTTGTACTTCAGGATAGGTCTTGAGATGTTCTTTTTGATGATGAATGCAATGCCATTCCTCTTCAATTTGTCATTCCTGGCATAGTAGACCATATCATTGTCCCATTCAAAATGGCCAATACCAGTCCTTTTCAGCTCACTAATGCCTAGGATTTCGATCTTTATGGGTCCCGTTTCATTTTTGGCAACATCCAATTTTCCTAGATTCATACTTTGTACACTCCGTGTTCTGATTATTAATGGTTATTTGCAGCTGTTTCTTGTCATTTTGCGTCGTGCCACGCCAGCAAATGAAGGTTCTGAAAGCTTAACTCCATTTTGGTCATTAATGTCAACTCTAATTTGAGGCGGTAGCTCTTCCCCAGTCATCTTTTGAGCATTTTCCAATCTGAGGGGTCATCTTCCAGCACTGTATCAGACAGTGTTCCACTGCTGCTCATAAGGTCTTCACTGGCTAATTCTTTTCAGAAATAGACAGCCAGGCCCTTCTTCTGAGTATGTCTGGAAGAAACTGAAACCTGTCCACCATGGGTAGCCCTGCTGGTATTTGAAATATTGGTGGCGAAGCTTCCAGTTTCAAAGCAACTTGCAAGCCGCCGCAGTACGACAGACTAAGAGCTGTGTGGTGGAAGTTATTGTTAGACACAAAAGTTAGAAAATATTTCATATGCTGAGTAAAAATCTATGTATCTACTGCTTACCATTAACTTTGAAGTGCCCTGTGAGCTCTTTTCTAAAAACCCTTCCCTTCCCATTTCCCTTTGTGTTATCACTGCAGATTTTTATATTTATCCATCCCTTACGTTCTTCAGTTTTTCTGAATATTTCTGTATACTTAGTTTTGCATGTCTTTGAACTTTTTAAGTGGAATTTGTATGATACATAGTTACCTGGAGGCTTGCTTTTTTTTTTTTAACTTAACTATAATACACCCATTTTTATTGGCATAAATTTATTGTATGAATATTCCAAAGTTTATTACTTTCCTATTGATGGCCATTTGGGCCTTTTTCTGTTATAAAGATGCTTGCTGTGAACATTCTTGTACATAAATCCTGGTGTACGTATGCCTGGTATTTCCTAAAATTCATATCTGGGAATGGAATTTCTAAGACATTTAGTATATAGCATTTTGTATTCATTGGATGTTATAAATTGTCATAGTGGTTATGCTATTTGATACTACCATCAGAAGTGTAAATGTCCTTGTTAGACTTTTTGATTGTGGGGTGTGAAGTGGTATCTCATAATTTAGAATTATGTTATCTGGTAACTAATGAAGTCAGCCATCATTTCACTGGTTTTTTGGCCACTTGGGATTATTTTTCAGTGAAGTGCCTCTTCACGTGTTTTGTCCCTTTATCTTTTGGGTAGTTTATCTTCTTATAGTAAAAAAAAAAAAAAAAAAAACCCAGTAGTTCTTCATAATTCTGGAATAATAAGCCTATCTCCGTATTTGTAGCTTGTCTTTTTACTTTACTTCTCACCTCCCTGGACTGCTTTTGAATTTTTTTTTTCTTTATTATTCTTTTCCAGCAATTTGATTATGATGTGCCTTGGTACGGTTTCATTTTCTTTTCCATTCCCCTTCCTGTTCTTTATCTTTATTGTGACATAAATCATATACCATACAATTTAACCACTTAAACTGTACAACTCAATAGCTTTTAGCACATTCAGAGTTCTGCATCTGGCACCAGAATCAATTTTAAAACATCTTTATTACCCCCAAAAAGAAACCTCGCACCCTTCAGTCATCATTCCCTCCAAATTCCAACCATCTGCCCAGTCCTAGGCAACCACTAACCCACTTTCTGTCTGCATAGAGTTGCCTATTCTAGACATTTCATACAAATGAAATCGTACACTACATGGTCTTTTGTGGCTGCTGCTTTCACTTAGCGTAGCGTTTTCAAGGCTCTTCCATGTTGTAGCATGCAACAGGGCTTCATTTCTTTTTGTGGCTAAATAATATTCCATTGTATAGGTGTATACTTTATTCATCCATTCATCAGTTCATGGACATTTGAGCTATTTCTGCTTTTTTGCTATTATGAATAATGCTGTTATGAACATGTACAAATTTTGTGTAGGTGTGTGTGTCGTTTTCTCGTGGGTGTATATCTAGAAGTGAATTTCTGGATGCCATGGTAACTCTGTTTAACCATTTGAGGAGCCACCAGACTGTTCTCCAAAGTTGCTGTACCCATTAATTTTTTCACTAGCAATGTGTGAGGGTTCCAGTTTCTCCACATTATCACTAACACTTGATATTATCTGCCTTTTTTATTCTGGCCATCCTCGTGGGTATGAAGTGGTATGTCATTGCAGTTTTGATTTATATTTCCCTATGGCTAATGACCACCATGTGCCTGTCAGTTTGTCATACTGTGGGGGCTTGCATGTTGCTGTGATGCTAAGTGCTATGCCACTGGTATTCAAATAACAGGGTCATCCATGGTGGACAGGTTTCAGCTGAGCTTCTAGACTAAGACTAGGAAGAAGGACCTGGGAGTCTTCTTCTGAAAAAAGTTAGCCAGTGAAAACCTATGGTTAGCAGCGGAACGTTGTCTGATATAGTGCCAGAAGATGAGCCCCACAGGTTGGAAGGCACTCAAAAGATCACTGGGGAAGAGCTGCCTCTTCAAAGTAGAATATCAGGAGGGACCAGTCTGCAGAAGGACGTCGTGCTTGGCAAAGTACAGGGTCAGTGAAAGCGAGGAAGACCCTCAACGAGATGGATTGCAACAGTGGACTGAAGCATAACAATTATGACAATGTCACAGGATTGGGCAGTGTTTTGTTCTGTTGTATGTAGAGTTGCTATGAGTTGGAAGTGACTTAACGGCACCTAACAAAAACACTTAGTTGTGCTCATGGGGAACCTGTACGTGGATCAGGAGGCAGTTGTTCGGACAGAACAAGGAGATACTGCATGGTTTAAAGTAAGGAAAGGTGTGTGTCAGGGTTGTATCCTTTCATCATACCTATTCAGTGTGTGTGCTGGGTAAATAATTTGAGAAGGTGGAATATATGAAGAAAGTGGCATCAGGATTGGAGGAAGACTATTAACCTGTGTTACGAAGATGACACAATCTTGCTTGTTGAAAGAGAAGAGCACTTGAAGCATTTACTGATGATTAAAGATGATATGGACTACACGTCAACATAAAACAAAAACCCTCGCAACTGGACCAATAAGCAGCATCATGATAAATGGGGAAAAGATTGACATTGTCAAGGATTTCATTTTACTTGAATCTGCGACCATTGCCCATAGAAGCAGCAGTCAGGAAATCAAAAGATGCATTACAGTGAGCAAATCTGCTGTAAAAGCCCTCTTTTAAAGTGTTGAAAAGCAAAGATGCCATCTTGAAGACTAAGGTGCACCTGACCCAAACCATGGTATTTTCAATTGCATCATATGTATGGGGAAGCTAGACAATGAATAAGGAAGACCAAAGAAGAATTGATGCCTTCGAATTGTGGTGTTAGCAAAGAATAGCAATATGGACTGCCAAAAGAATGAACAAATTTGTCTTGGAAGAAGTACAGCTGGAATGCCCTTTAGAAGCAAGAATGTTGAGACTGGATCTTACTTACTTTGGACATGTTGTCAGGAGGGATAAGTCCCTGGAGAAGGACAGCATTCTTGATAAAGTAGAGGATCAGCGAAAAAGACCCTAAAGGAGATAGATTGACACAGTGGCTGGGACAAGTGGCTCAAGCTTAATGGTTGTGAGAATGGCACAGGACTGGACAGCGTTTTCGTTCTTTGATACTTAGGGTTGCTGTGAGTGTGAACCAACTCGATGGCACCCAACAACGATGATGACGATGACGACAATGTCGCTAATGAGGAGCCCTGGTGGCGCAGTGATTAAGAGCTCAGCCACTAACCAAAAGATCGGTAGTTTGAATCCACCAGTCACTTCTTGGAAACCCTGTGGGGCAGTTCTACGCTTCTGTAGGGTTGTTATGAGTCGGGATCGACTCAGTGGAAATGAGTTTGGGTTTGGTTTATCGCTAATGATGAAGAGCCCTGGTGGCACAGTGGTTAAATTAAACGCTCAGCTGCTAACCAAAAGGTCAGCAGCCGTTTGAACCCACCAGCTGCTCCACTGAAGAAAGACGCGGCGGTCTGCTTTGGTAAAGATGTACAGCTTTGAAATCCTTATGGGGTAGTTCTACTCTGTCCTATAGAACTGCTGAGTCGGAATCCACTCAAGGGCAACCGGTATGGCTAATGATGTTGACTGTCTTTTCATGTGCTTATTGGCCATTTGTATATCTTCTTTTGAGAAATATATATTCAGATCATTTTCCCAATTTTTATTGGATTGTTTTTTTATTCTTTAGTTGTAATGCTTAAATATTCTGGATAAAAGTTCCTTATCAGATATATGATCTGCCAATATGTTCTCCCATTCTGTATGTTGTCTTTTCATTTTCTTGATGATACCTTTTTTTTAATTGTGCTTCAAGTTTGCAAATCAAGTCAGTCTCCCATACAAAACCTTACGCCCGCCTTGCTGTATACTCCTAGTTGCTCTCCCCCTAGTGAGACAGCACATTCTTCTCTCTACCCTGTGTTTCCATGTCCATTCAGCCAGCTTCTGTCCCCCTTGGCCTTCACATCTCCCCTCCAGACAGGAGCTGCCCAGATAGTCTCATGTGTCTACTTGATCCAAGAAGCCCACTCCTCACCAGTATCATTTTCTGTCTTGTAGACCAATCCAATCCCTGTCTGAAGAGTTGGCCTGGAGAATGGTTCCTGTCTTGGGCTAACAGAAGGTCTGAGGACCATGACCTCTGGGGTCCCTCTGATCTCAGTCAGAACATTAAGTTTGGTCTTTTTTATTAGAATTTGGGGTCTGCATCCCGCTGCTCTCCTGCTCCTTCAGGGATTCTCTGTTGTGCTCCCTGTCATGGCAGTCATCAGTTATAACAGGGCTCCATCTAGTTCTTCTGGTCTCAGGCTGGTGTAGTCTTTCATTTACGTGGCCCATTCTGACTCATGGGCTTATACTTACCTTGCATGTTTGGTATTCTTCATTCTCCTTTGCTCCAGGTGGGTTAAGACCAATTGTTGCATTTTAGATGGCTGCTTGATAGCGTTTAAGACCTCAGACACCACTCTCCAAAATGGGTTGCAGAATGTTTTCTTAATAGATGTTATTATGCCAGTTGACCTAGATGTCCCCTGAAACCATGGTCCTCAAACCCCCCCGCCCCTGCTACTCTGGACTGCGAAGTGTTCAGTTTATTCAGGAAACTTCTTTGCTTTTGGTATGGTCCAGTCTGCTGACTGACTTCTCATATATTGTGTGTTGTCCATCCCTTCACCTAAATTAGTTCTTGTCTGCTATCTAATTAGTGAATCCCCCTCTCCCTTTCTCTCTCCCTCCCCCCTCTCGTACCAAACCAAAAACCAAACCCACTGCTGTTGAGTCGATTCTGACTCATAGCGACCCTATAGGACAGAGTAGAACCGCCCGATAGAGTTTCCAAGGAGCGCCTGGTGGATTTGAACTACCGACCTCTTGGTTAGCAGTCATAGCAGTTAACCTCTACGCCACCAGGGTTTCCACCTCTCGTAACCATCAAAGAATATTTTCTTCTGTTTAAAATATTTCTTGAGTTCTTATAATAGTGGTCTCATACAATATTTGTCCTTTTGCAACTAATTTCGCTTAGCATAATGCCTTCCAGTTTCTTCCACGTTATGAAATATTTCACAGATTCATCATTGTTCTTTATCGATACATAGTATTCCATTGTGTGAATATACCATAATTTATTTATCCATTCATCTGTCGATGGGCACCTTGGTTGCATCCATCTTTTTGCTGTTGTAAACACTGCTGCAGTGAACGTGGGTGTGCGTATATATCTGTTCGTGTAAAGGCTCTTATTTCTCTAGGATATATTCCAAGGAGTGGGTTTGCTGGATCATATGGTAGTTCTATTTCTAGCTTTTTAAGGAAGCGCCAATTCGAATTCCAAAGTGGTTGTACCATTTTACATTCCCACCATTAGTATATAAGTGTTCCAGTCTCTCCACAACCTCTCCAGCATTTATTATTCTGTGTTTTTTGGATTAATGTCAACCTGGTTGGTTGATGATATCTTCTGAAGCACAGACTTTTAAATTAGTATTTTATTAGTTTCCTATTGCTGCATTAACAAATTACCACAAGCTTGGGAACTTTTTTTTGTAAACACCTGCCTTGTTATCTCAGTCCTGTCGGTTGGAAGTCCAAGCTGGCCCTTCAGCAGCTCTTTAGTGTAACATCTCTTACCATTTCTTGTATATTCTAGGCTCTTGGGAAACAGGCAGTGGTTCTTGTAGCCATCATGTCATTCACTTATCTGTGCGCTTCTTATGTTCTTCCTACTTTTTTACTGGCTGGTATTCTTACCTTTTAAAGACTGAATTATAGAATAATCTCTTCTGGAACCTTGGGTTTTACAGCTGATTTGAGCTAAGTGTTCCACTCTGTGTTTTCATAGTTGAACATGTTCCTTCATCTTCACTTGCCATGTTGTTTTAGGATGGCCTGTCATGTGTCCGTTGCCCCAATAAACTGTCTCTCTTTCTTGTGCACTTCCCACCAAAACCCAGCGCTGTCCAGTGGAGTCGATTCTGCCTCATAGCCACCTTGTAGGACAAAGTAGAACTGCCCCGTAGGGTTTCCAAGGCTGTAAATCTTTATGGAAGCGGACTGCCACATCTTTTTCCTATGAAGCTGCTGGTGGGTTTGAACTGCTGACCTTTCAGTTAGCAGCTGAGCACTTAACCACTGCACCACCAGGGCCCCTTCTGTACTCTAGGGGCTTAGTAATTACATAGTAACATCCAAAAAAAAAAAAAATGATTGGAACTGAGCTAGATAGATGAAATTATGACTGTATTTGACTGCATATCCATCAAGATATGCGAATCAAAATAATACCACTTTTTCTAACCAAGTTATCAAATAAAAAGAGCGTATGTTGCCTTTAATGCCTGTGAGAGATACTCACATACTCCTACCAGACGTGCAATTGGGTAAATCCTTTGGGAAAGCAAACTCAGTTTCAAGAGTCTTATAATGTTTAGACACTGTGGGTAATTCTATGTTTAGGTATGTATCCTAAAAAAATACCTTAATTTTTATTTTTTAAAACTACCTTACCCTCTAATTCACTGATTCCTTCCTCTGCCTGATTAAATCTGTTGGTAAGTCCTTCTGTTGTGTTTCTCCTTTCAGTTACTGACCTTTTCAGATGCAATGTCTCTTTTTTTAGATCCTCATTTTGTTCTTGCATCTTTTCCTTCTTTCAGTTGTTGTCTGTTTTCCCTTAGTTCTTTAATTATTTTTAATGTAGTTGTATTATATTCTTTTTTTTCCATTATTTGGTCATGCATAGATGCGCTTTCACTCCCTTTGTCGTGTTCTTTTGGATGGGCCTTCATTTCTCTGTTCCTTGTGTGTCTTGTGGCATTTGTTGGGGCATTGGAATTTTTGAGGGTGTTAACTTTCTGTTTTCCCTGTATTTGGTGTTTTTGCCCATGTCGTTTTCTGTAAGAAACTCTAGGTGGGCAGAGCCTTTGGCCTTTGCTTACTGCTTGCTCTCCTCTCTATGATGCTCCTTCTCACTCTGGTTTAATTTGGATTCGAAAGTTCCAGATCTCATTTTTCAACTTTCACTCTGTCGCAGACACAGCAGAGAACACTCTGTGGTCAGTTTGTCCACTACTGGGCACCGTCACTGAGGTGAGATACTGTGTACTAATTCAAATGATAGAAGATTGATAAATTTTCACACATCCATACAATGGAATATCATGCAACTGTTAAAATAAGCTCTTCATGTACTGATATGTAGTAATCTCCAAGGTATTAGTAAGTAAAAAATCAAAATATAGACTAGCTTAGAGAGCACACCACCATTTGTGTAAAATTGGAGTAGAGAGATAACACACACACGTTACGTATACACACACCACACGTGCACAGAGAGATGAATAATGAATGTAAAATAATACTTCTGAAAAGAAACATGTGAGAACTACTGTCTTAGTTATCTAGTGCTGCTATAGCAGAAATATCGCAAGTGGATAGCTTTGTTTCTTCTCGGTAAGGGAGGCTAGAAGTCCAAACTCAGGGTGTAAGCTCCAGGGCAAGGCTTTTTCTCTCTGTCGGCCTTCTCATCAGTCTTTCCCTACACTAGGAGCTTCTCTGTGCAGGGACCCTGGGTCCAAAGGATGCAGTCTGCTCCTGGTACTGCCTTCTTGGTAGTGTGAGGTCCCTCTGTCTCTCTGCTCGCCTCTCTCATACCTCAAGAGATTGCCTGAAGACACAGTTGAATCCTGTAGATTGAGTCCTGCCTCACTGACACAACTGCTGCCAGTCCTCCCCCATTAATATCACAGAGGCAGGATTTACAACATGTAGGAAAATCACACAATACCAGGAATCATGGCCCAGCCAAATTGATACATACATTTTTGGGGAGACATAATTCAATCCATGATAACTACCATAGGCGTCCGATTCTTAGCAGCAAATATTTTTATGGTCACCCTTTAGTGTCTTTTGAATTAAAAAAAACATATTAATGTATTCCAATTTGGAAAATGAAATTTAAATTTAATAATAAAAAGGGGCTCGCTGGGTGTGGGTTTCCCAGCTAAAAGTGTGATTGCAGAAACAGAAGGGAGTAATAACTAGAGGGGACTGCACCCCCTAGTGGACTGTTGCTGGATTAGTGGTATACTGCCTTATTGTCTATCCTTGTTCATATGTCATATTGTACATGTTAGTTCATCTACTGGATGTATTCTTAAAAGTAGAATTGCTAGATGAAGGGTACATATATTGTTACTTTTGATAGATGGTGCCAGAAGGCCATACCAATTTATACTTGCCCCAGTGATATATGAGAGAGTGCCTTTCTCCAAAACCTTGACAGCACAGTGTGTGTGAAGAGTTTTGAATCTTTGCTAATCTGGTAAGTGAAAAATCTCAGAGTAGTTTCAATTTACATTTCTCCTAGGATGAGGAGCATCTTTTAATAGACTTAAGAGCTATCTCTGTATCCTTCGCTAGATGAACTATGTCAATTCATATCTTTTGCCTGTTTTTCTGTTGAGTTGGTCTTTTCCTTACTGATCTGTAGATGATCTCTGTATATCGAGGAAATTATCCCTTTGTCGTGTGTCACGATTTCCGTCCCTCCCCTCAACTTACCTTTTTTTGTTTGTT
Source organism: Loxodonta africana (assembly GCF_030014295.1). Classification (NCBI taxonomy): domain Eukaryota; kingdom Metazoa; phylum Chordata; class Mammalia; order Proboscidea; family Elephantidae; genus Loxodonta; species Loxodonta africana. The sequence continues at coordinate 212,659,985 of NC_087342.1, read as the reverse complement.
TTGGAAGGGGCGTGCTTTACTGTCTTTTTTTTTAGTTGTGGTGAAAACATGCAGCAGCCTACCAGTTTCTACGTGTGCAAATCAGCGACATTGATTACGTTCAAGTTGTGTAACTGTTCTCACTTTTTCGGAATTATCCTAACACCATTAACCTAAACTTAATGCTGCCCAAACAAAAACTCCCCCATTTCCCTCCTTCGCTGTAACCCTTAATAGTCTTTGCTTTCTATACATTTTCTTATCTAAGTGAGTTCAGACTGTCGTAGTCCTTTTGCTACTGGCTTAACTTCGCTCACCTTATTTTCAGGGTTCATCCATGTGTGGTATACATCAGGACTTCGTTCTTCTTTATTGCCGAGTAATATTTCACTGTGTGCATTTACCATATTTTGCTTACCCTTTCATCTGTTGATGGAGATTTTGGTTGTTTCCCCTTTAGGTCTGTTACGAATAGTGCTGTAATGAATATTGGTGTATATGTGTCTCTTTGTGCCACTGCTTTCAGATCTTTTCAGTGTATGCCTAAGAGTGGAATTCCTGGATCATATGGTAGTTCTATACTACCACTGGATTTTTTTTTTTTTGAAGGTAGTTCTATACTCAGCTTTTTCAGAAACTGCCAAACTGTATCCCACGATGGCTGTGCCAGTTTATGCTCCCACCAGCAGTGGATGAGGATCCTGTCCTTTTTCTCCACAACCTTGCTAACACCTAATGTTTTCTATTTTTTTTTATTATTGACATTCTAATGGGGGATGAGGTGGTATCCCTTAGTGGTTTTAATTTGTTGTTGTTGTTGTTTAGGTGCTGTCAAGTCAGTTCCAATTCAGAGCAACCCTGTGTACGACAGAACGAAATAACTGCCTGGTCTTGCACCATCCTCACAATCCTTGTCATGCTTGAGCCCATTGCTGCAGTCACTGTGTCCATCTGTCTCGTTGAGGGTTTTCTTCTTTTTCACTGACTCTCTATTTTACCAAGCATGATGTCCTTCTCCAGGGACTGGTCCCTTCTAATCACATGTCCAAAGCACGTGAGACATAGTCTCCCCACCCTTCTAAGGAGCATTCTGGTTGTACTTCTTCTAAGATAGATTTATTCGTTCTTTTGGCAGTCCATGCTATACTCAGTATTCTTCGCCAGCACCACAATTCAAAGGCGATAGTTCATCTTTAGTCTTCCTTATCCATTGTCCAGCTTAGCACTTTAGTACTTAAAGTGACATCTTTGCTTTTTAACACTTTGAAGAGGTCTTTTGCAGCAGATTTGCCCAATGCAAATGTAGTGCAGCGTTTGGTTCTTGACCGCTGCTTCCATGTCTGTTAATTGTGGATCCAAGTAAAATGAGATCCTTGACAATTTCATTCTTATCTCCATTGATCATGACGTTGCTTATTGGCCCAGTTGTGAGGATTTTTGTTCTCTTTTTTTGTGTGTGTTGAAGTGTAATCCAAACTGAAGGCTGTGGTCTTTGATTTTCATCAGCAAGTACTTCAAGTCCTCTTCACTTTCAGCAAGCAAGGTTGTGTCATCTGCATAATGGAGGTTGCTAATGAGTCTTCTTCCATTCCTGATGCCCCGCTCTTCTTTATATAGTCCAGCTTCTTGGATTATTTGCTCAGCATACAGATGGAATACATGTATGGTGAAAAGATACAACCCTGACGCACACCTTTCCTGACTCTAAACCACGCAGTATCCCCTTGTTCTTCTCAAATGACTGCCTCTTGATCTATGTACAGGTTCCTCATGAGTACAATTAAGTGCTCTCGAATTCCCATACTTCACAATGTTATCTATAATTTGTTTTGATCCACGTGCAGTTGAATGCCTTTGCATAGTCAATGAAATACAGGTAAACATCTTTTAGTATTCTCTGCTTTGAGCCAGGATCTGTCTGACATCAGCAGTGTTCCTGGTTCCATGTCTTCTTCTGAATCCAGCTTGAATTTCTGGCGGTTACCTGTTGATGTACTGCTGCAGCTGATTTTGAATGATCTTTAGCAAAATTTTACTTGTGTGTGATATTAATGATATTGTCCGATAATTTCCACATTTGCATCTCCCTAAAGGCTGATTACCTTGAGCATCTTTTTCTGTTCAAGTCCTTTACCCATTTTTTTTTTTTTTTTGATTGGGTTGTTTGTGTTTTTCTTTAAAAAATGTTTTTATAAATTTTGGATATTTGGATTAGACTCTTTTCGGATATGTGGTTCCCAAAAACATTTCTCCCAATCTGTAAGCTTATCTTTTCACTTTTTAAATAAAGTCTTCTGGTACATGGAAGTACTTAATTTTTATGAGATCCTATTTATCTATTTCGTATTTTGCTGCCTGTGCTTGTGTTGTCATAGAGCCCACCATGGAAACCTCGGTCCCACAGCTTCCATTGTTGTCTTTTGACTGTGCTTATGGTGTGTTTTGCCATCCAGAAAATTTGATTTTGTTATATGGTTAAATTTATCAATGGTTTTTTTTATGGCTTTTGCAAATTGCTGTAGACTTTAGGAGGAAGGTCTTCCTTACCTCAGGAAATAATTTTAAATATGTTGAAAGCGTTATATGTAAAGATGTTTATTGCGTTATTTGTAAATTAAAAAAAATTGAGAACAATGTAGACATTCGATAATTGGAGAATGATTGTGGTACCAAAAATCAAACCCATTGCCGTCGAGTTGATTCTGACTCACAGCGACCCTATAGGACAATGTTGAACCGCCCCATAGGGTTTCCAAGGAGTGGCTGGTGGATTTGAACTGCCGACCTCTTGGTTCTCAGCCAAAGCCTTAACCACTATACCACCAGCCTCTTTAATTGTGATGTAGCTACATAATGGATTATTATGCGACCATATAAATAGTATTTACAGAAAGTTCCTAATAGCCTATAGTAATAAATGTTTATAAATGTATGCCATGGGAAGATGTGTGTCTTCAGGTTAAGGCCAGAGTCAAAACTGTATCTCTTCAGGATCATTTCAATTATGTAGAAAATGGAGAGGAAAAAAATGGAAGGCATATTAATAGTTGTAATTGGTTGGTGAGATTATTTTGTTATTTAAAATGCCATCCTGTTCTTCATAGACTTTTAAAACAAGCATGTCTTTTTATAATAAGGAAAAAATAAGTAAAACAAAAAGGACAGTATTATCATCCTACTATGTGTTATATACTATGTATTTGTATAGGATTCATTTGCCTTGAATATTTGACATTCTCCACACTCTCAGCAGCCCAGAAGTGGGGCAAAGAAAACCAGGGGTTGTTTACCCAGAATAGAGCTAGTTTATCCTGATTTTCTTCTTTTCTACTTCTGTAGTCAGGTATCAGGATCTCAGGGAATGTTCTTTTATGCATTTCACTTGTAGAGAAGTTGCCACTCAAATTACGATCGTAACCCTACAGTGAGCACGTGATAGTGAATTTTTATTTCTCTTTTAAATTCTTCTTCCTAATAGAGATCTGGCTTTCTTTTAAAATTACATTTTTGTTTTTCTTTTCTGGGTTCTGGTTGCTATACATCCCCCGCACAATTAGTAGTCTTTTAAAAAGAAAAATTTATTGGGTTGTAATTTATAAACAATAAAACGAATTCAACTTAAATGTACAGTTTGAGTAGTGAAAGATGTGCTCCCTCTTACAGTTCTATCAGGAGACTATGGAGATCTCACTTTTTAAAAATATAATTTGAAAAGATACTGTGTTTTTTACTAATATACTCCAGAACACTTAGAAGAATAACAGTTAATTTTAGATAGAGTATTCAAAAGAGATGTAAATGTTTGAAAAGTTAGTGGCTTATACAGTAACTGCATGATTAACTAAATAACTTCACAAAGGGGCCCTGCTTTGGTTATAGCATAAAAGTACAATAATTAAAAGTTATTAAAGAACCAAATAAACCATTAGTTGAATTCTTTGAGGTGCTGAGACTTTTAAGGCACAGTCATATGTATTTTTGGACTTTTGATTTCTTTACAGTTCCTGGTCCCCCCCCCCTTTTTTTTCCTTAAAGTGCTGCAAAGCACCTGTTTGTTCTCATATCAAAATTAATGATAATTCAAGTGGGGAACATTCCTATATATCAGCAAAATCCTTTCTTTAGTGCTTTATTCCATGTGAGCCTGTACACCTACTTGCAAGTCTGGGGAAGATGAGACTTTTAGAAAGGAGAACATGATAGTAAGTCTAGCAAACATGGTTAAGATGTCCCTGAGAACACAGTGTTTCCTAGTAAAAGGACTGTTTTAAATGTTTAACCTCATTTCAAAAGAATGCTTAAAGAAGCTTTCATCTGTCAGAGCAAGAGGTTATGTTTGTGTAAATCAAACCACTGTACAATTTCTAGAATTTGAAAGTGGTACTTTTGTAGGTTCTTTTCAGTGTGGTGCGGTGGTCAGTGGGAGTGGGGATCTGCTTCATTTTGGCTGGGTTCGTTTTGCTCGCTCATTTTGAGTGGTTTGTGCATTGTCAGGAACTATTCCTCCCACTGACCGTTGTTGCTAGTTGCCATCTTTCCCTATTCTTTCCTACTCTTTGTTCTTTTTTCTCTTCCTCCCCAACTTCTTCTCTTGGGGTTGTGGAAAAAACAAAGACGACCTTTACTTGCGTTTTCACTTTTTATTCTGAATACTGACAGATTTAACTTCTTAATGACTTTGTACTTCAGATGAAATCATGTTAGTCATAAATTTTATTAATGTTTAATTTGCAGCTGAGAAACCTAAGTGAATTGATCCAAACTGGAAATCTTAAATTTTTGAAAAGGTAATTTTCCCATCATTAGAAAGAATTTTCCCATCTGCTTTGCTAGTAGTTACAATCGTTTACAGGGCATCCTAAGGATTAAATACTAATTGATTTGTGAGCATTGCTGGAAGGGATCCAGAGATTAGAAATATGTGTTTATTCTATTTAAATTAACAGTAAAAGAAATTTAGTCAACAAATCGGAGACATGGGATAATCTAATTATTGGAAAACTGTGTAAGTATGGATTTCTACAAAAATAATACTATCAGAAAGTTGTTAAGCTGTTTGTAGAGAAAATTTGCACACGTTTTCGCATCAGGTCTTTTTAAGTTTCATAGCCTGGGATGACAGCTAGAAAGCTGCCTTAAATTCCTTTTGAAGGCTTGATAGAATAAATTATAAGTAAATAATTATAAATATGGAGTGATAAACTTCTCAGGCTAACTTCTGTGAACCATTGTACTTTTTTTTTTGGAAGAATTATAGAATCAGTTTCATTATAGCTGAGGAAAAATCATTTTTCCAAGATGTACTTTCTCTTCTGCTACTAAATTTAAGCTCTTTGCAGTCAGGGGCATAACGAATTTAAGCTCTTTGCAGTCAGGGACATAATTTATTTTAGGTCAGCACCTTTTCCCCCCACTCCCTTCCGTGATGTTACATTATACATTTGTAATAGTTAGATTCTTTTGTCATAGTCTGCATTCCATCCTGGGATTTCCTGACCTCCTAGTTGATTTTTCTTTTTTTAATTTGTGCACATCAAGGTTTATTTCATCAAGGTTTATATCTGTGGGTTTTGATAAATACATAGTGTTACGTATCCACCACTACCTTACCATACAGAATAGCTTCACCGTCCTATAAAAAAATCCCCAGTGCTTCACCTAGTCAAACCCCCCTCTCACTCCACCAGCAAATCCTTGGGAATTTAATGTTTTTCATCTTTATAATACTGCCTTCCCCAAAATGTCATATAAAAGGAATCATACAGTATGTATGGTAGTCTTTTTAAACTGGCTTCTTTCACTTAAAAAAAAGAGAAAAAGAAACAAAACCCATTGCCCTCAAGTTGATTCTGACTCATAGCGACCCTACAGAAGAGTAGAACTGCCTCATGGCGTTTCCAAGGCTGTAATCTTTACGGAAGCAGACTGCCACGTCTCCCCTCCCCCGCTTCTTTCACTCAGCAGTATGCATTTCAGTTTTCTCTGTGTTGTTGCTCATACGTCCCTAGGTGGCGCAAATGGTTTGCGCTTGACTATTAAGATGAAGTTTGGTGGTTCGAACCTACGCGGTGCACCAGGGAAGAAAAGCTTGACGATCCGCTTCCACAAGGATTATACCTAAGAAAGCTCTGTGGAGCAGTTCTACTTTTTGTAACACATGGGGTTGCCATGAGTTTAAATTGACTCAGTGGCAATGAGTTTGCTTTTTTGGTTTACGTTGTTACATGGATTAATAGCTCATCCCCCTTTTTTTTTTTAATTGTACTTTAGATGAAGGTTTACAGAACAAACTAACTTCTTGTTAAACAATTAGTACACATATTGTTTTGTGACATTGGTTGCCAACCCCACGACATTTCAACATTCTTCCCTTCTCGACCTTGGGTTCCCTATTACCAACTTTCCTGTCCCTTCCTGCTTCCTCGTCCTTGCCCCTGGGTCGTTGTGCCCATTTAGTCTCATTTTGTTTTATGGACCTGTCTAATCTTTGGCTGGAGGGTGAACCTCAGGAGTGACTTCATTACTGACCTGAAAGGGTGTCCCGGAGGCCATACTCTCAGGGTTTCTCCAGTCTCTGTCAGGCCAGTAAGTCTTTTTTTTTTTTTTTTTTTCTCTTTTTGTGAGTTAGAATTTTGTAGTACATTTTTCTCCATCTTTGTCCGGGACTGTCTATTGTGATCCCTGTCAGAGCAGTTGGTAGTGGTAACTGAGAACCATCTAGTTGTGCTGGACTTAGCCTGTTGGAGGCTCTGGTAGTTATGGTCCATTTGTCTTTTGGACTAATATTTCCCTTTGTGTTTTTGGTTTTCTTCATTCTCCCTTGATCCAAACGGGGTGAGACCAGGGGAGTATTTTAGATGGCCACTCAAAAGAATAGCTCGTTCCTTTTGATTGCTGATGAATAATATGCCATAGTATGGATGTATCTATTCATCTATTGAAGGACATCTTCGTTGCTTCTTACCTGTGAAAATATGTATAAAGTTGCTACAAACATTTATGTACAGGTTTTTGTGAAGACACATGTTTTCAGATCAATTGGGTAAATATCCCGGAACGCAATTGCTGGAGGGTATGGTAAGCCTATGTTTCGCTTTGTAAGAAACCGTGAAACTGTCAGTGCGGCTGTACCATTCACATTCCTACCAGCAACGGATGAGAATTCCTGTCACGCCACATCCTTGTCAGCATTTGGTATTGTCTGATTTTTGGAGTTTAGCCATTTTAATAGGTATGCGGTGGTATCTCATTGTTTTAATTTGCGTTCCACCAGTGACAAATGATGTTGAACATCTTTTCATATGCTTACATTTATTCACATATCTGTTTTTGGTGAGCTGTCTGTTCAGATCTATTGCTCATAAAAAAAATTTTTTTGTGGTTTGATTTTAAGAGTTCTTTGTATACCATATTTTTACTCAAATAATATGCACCTTCTACATATGTTTGCCGACCACAGTCTCCCCCACACGAGAATTGGACGGGCTCTTTTGCAACTACCTTCCTCTCCACTTCTCCATTTCTTAGTAGTCAGCCTCTCTGGGTCTTGATTGCCTCGCCTGTAAAATAGGAATATTAAGTTAACCTGCAAGCAAGCACGTATCTTTCCATTTTCCGTTCTACAATTCCATGACAACCTGACCTTTTGAAACTCTCCTGGAATGGTACCAACATACAGTCAGGTCTCCTTACTTTCTACCTGCTCTCATAAAGGAAAAGAATGACATGATCCACACCTTCAGAGTCTTTAATTTCTTTGTGGAATTTTATTACTCCTGCTGCCTAAAAGCTCAACTGTGATGATAGCATGCCAGAGTGAAATAAATCTGTCAGTAATTTTCCGATCGTAACAAGAACAATCTATAGGTCACGTCTCAGAGGTACTGCTCACAGAAATGACCTCCATGTCTGCATGTATTACATACTTTGTACGTTTATTGGCAGATGAGAAAACAATTTGGCAGTTTAGAATTTCTCTGTATCCTTCCTCTGTGCAAATATTCCATCATTAACAAGCAGACTCCGTTTTCTATAAAAGTTGTTTTTTCCCTTCCTGCAGAAATGTCCTCTGAAGGGTGGGACAGGAAAACTGTCTCAAGGGTCATAAGGCATGACTGTACAGTATCTTGAAAACGATCTACAGATGGAATAATTTCAGAAATCAATAAAACCTTAGAACAACAGCACAGAAAAGTACCATACTAAAATTTCTTGACAAAATAGAATTTGTTGAGGCTCTAGCCCCATCCAGTGGTGTTGTGAAATAAAACCAGAGTGTGAAGGGTTTTTTTTTTTTTTTTCAACTTCAATTGGTATATAGCATTCTGGACTCACTCAGGCCTTATAACTTTGAATGGCCTGTAACCCATTCAGTTTCCATTTCTCTCCCTCTACCATTAGCCCAGGTTTTCTCTTAACGCTTTTCTAGGAGCACAGCACTGGCTCTGGAGTCAGTTTTGATTTTAGGGAGATAATACTGCTAGTAAACTAAATCCCTAAAGTTAGTCCCTTAATCTCCCTCAAGTTTGTTTCTTCACCTGTACCACATAGATAATAATAGCTTCTACTTAGGTTTCCTGTAGGTGTTGGAGAAACTAGTAGTACGCAAAGGTGCCTCACATGGGGGTAGTGCTTGGCATGTATTTGTTGCCATTGCTACGACTGCTGGTTTAAATGAGGACACCTGGGTGTTGTTTCAAGTGAGAAGACCAAAGGGCTAAAGACATTTCAGCAGCCTGTGTGAGAGTATGGTGTTCAAATCCCCTAGCAAAATAGACCTTGCAGAGACCCATACTCCTTCCCAGGAGGCTTAGAAAGAATTTTCAGAGTGGTAAGAGGAAAGCCCAGATAGAAGGGTGTCATCAAAACTGCGGAAGGGAGACATTCCAAGTAGGAAGGAGTGGTGAACGGCACCAGATGCTGCAGAGATCCCAGAAGATGCAGAATTTCCACTGGCTTTTGAAGTACAAAGGATATCCGTGGAGCCTTGAAGGCAGACTGCAAACTGGGGGGCCTAGGACTGAGGCACAAATGGATGCTGAAGTTTGAGGAGAGACAAGGGTGTTGATTGATGGAACATGTTTTTTGAAGAGCGGGGAGAGATGAGAATTCAAAGGGCACATGGAGGAATTAGCTCTGGACAAAAGGAAGGACAGGATGGGTGATAACAGATAAGCTTGTAGGTACTGGGAAGGGGAGGAAGTTGAAAGATTTTTCTTGATGACTTCAGCTTTCCAGGAAGTTGGAAGATGGTGAGGATGTTTGAAATAGTTTGAGGAGAGGGATGAAGGTTTAGAAGAGCTACCCAGCACAGGGGAGGGGAGCTGACTAGGCGATAGTAGGGTTTCTGTGCAGCCTTGTACATAGTTCGGTTGGAAGCGATGCATGTTGACATTTTGTGGGAGTTTTTCTAGTGGTTCTCAACAGCCTGAATGTAAGGGCATTATAATCAGATGGTTGACTCTGACCTGCAGTTTTGTTGTTTTTTTTTTTTTACTTTTTTGTAGTTTTAAACTTTTTAAAAATAAAATATTAGAGGAATATTACTGTGAGCTCCCCAGTACCCTGCAGTTAGATTCACCAGTTGTTAACATTTTGCCATATTTGTGTTATCACTTTTCTTTAGAACACCTATTTATTTTGCTGAGCCATTTGAGAGTGAGTTAGACTTCATGATCATTTAGCCCCTAAGTAATTCAGTGCTTTATTTCCTAAGGACAATGACATTCTCCTATGTAACCATTTTCCTAGGTCATCTGAGTGTAAATTATTACACTCAGGGAATTTAACATTAAATTAACATTTACTATTAAAAAAAAATTTACTATTAGCGGATGAATAATCCGTACTTCAGTTTCTCCAGTTGTCTCAATGTCTTTATAATGTTTTTTTTTGTTTTTAAATCTAGGATTCATTTTAGGATCTGGTATTGCATCTGTTTAGGCTTTTTAATCTCATTTAATCTGGAACAGTTTCTTAGCCCTTTTTTATTGTGAAAATATACATAACAAAACATATACTATCTCAACCATTTCTACCTGATCATGCGTTCTGTATCTTTTATAACATTGTGTTTTTGAGGTGTACAGGTTAGTAATTTTTTTAAATGTCCCTCAATTTTAGTTTGTCTAATTCTGTCTTGGTTATCCAGTGCTACTGTAACAGAAATATCACAAATGGGAGTGGGTAGCTTTAACAAATTTTATTTTCTCACAGTTTAGGAGGCTACCCATTACCATTACTGTTGAGTCGATTCCAACTCATAGCGACCCCATTGGACAGAGTAGAACTACCCTATAGAGTTTCCAAGGAATGCCTGGTGGATTCAAACTGCCAACCTTTTAGTTAGCAGCTGTAGCTTTTAACCACTCCACCACCAGGGTTCCCAGGAGGCTAGAAGTCTAAATTCAGGGTGCCGGCTCTGGAGAAAGGTCCTTATTTCTTTTGAGTTTCTGTTCCTGGGTGTCTTCCTGTGGGTTGGCATCTCTCTTCCCCTATCTCTGCTTCTCTTGCTTGCTTGTTCAATCTCTCTTGTATCTCAAAAGAGATTGACTCAAGGTATAACTTACACTCATCTTGTCTCATTAACATAACAAAGACAACCTATTCCCAAGTCATAACCACAGGCAGAGGCTAGAATTTACAGCACGTATTTTGGGGGGGACACAATTCAATCCATAACAAATAGTTTCCTCATTTTAAAATTTAGGTTATGTGTTTTGGGCAGGAATATTACACAAGTGATGCGTCCTTATCAGTGTGTCACATCAGAAGGCACATGGCAGTTTGTCCTGTTATTGGTGATGCTAACTTAAAAATTTTTTTAAAATTTTCATTACAGTAAAATATACATAAGAACACGTTTTAACCATTTCTACAACTCAGCGACATCAGATACAGTCACCACATTGTTGTTAAGGTGCCATCGAGTCAGTTCCAATGCACAGCGACCTGTTGTACAATGGAATGAAACACTGCCTGGTCCTGTGCCATGCTCACAATTGTCATACTGGAGTCCATTGTTGCAGCCACTGTGTCGGTCCATCATGTTGTAGCATGTATCAGAACGTTTCTCTTTATGGCTGAGAAATATTCTACTATATGTATATACCACATTTTATTTAGGTGATACTAACTTTGATAACTTGGTTAAGGTGGTATCTACTAGGTTTCTTCAGTGTAAAGTGACTGTTTTCACATTTGTAATTAATAATTTTAGGGGAATAGATATTTTGAGACTATGTAGACTATGTAAATAACTATTCCTGTTCAGTTTTTATTCAGTAGTTTTAGCATCCATGATGATTCCTGCACGTTTCAATTATTACTGTGATAGTTACAAAATGGCATCTTTTCTAAATTATTCCTTCTGAGCTTATTCGTTGACTGGGCTGGAGCTTTGGGGTTTGGTTCAGTGCAAAGATGTGTCAAGATGTGAAGACAGGTAATCTACAGATTCAACAAAATCCTCATCAAAATTTCAATAGCCTTCTTTACAGAAATAGAAAAAACAATCCTCAACTTTATATAGAATGACAAGAGGCCCTAATAGCTAAAACAGTGTCGAAAGAGAAAAACAAAGTAGGAGGATTCATACTTCCTGATTTTAAAACATACTGTGCAGTTACAGTAATCAAAACAGCCTAGTACTGGTATAACAGTGGGCACATAGACCGATGGAATAGAGTTGAGAGCCCAGAAAACCCTCACATCTCTGGTCAACTGATTTTTCACAAGGGTGCTAAGTCTACTTGATGGGGCAAGAAGAATCTCTTCAATAAATGGTTCTGGGAAAATTGGATTTCCACATGCAGAGAAATGAAACAGGATCATGCCTCAGACCATAAGCAAAAACAAATTCAAAGTGGATTAAGGACCTAACTGTGTAAACTAAAACCATAACATTCTTAGAATAACAAGCAAGGGCAATGCTGTCAGGCCTAGCTTTCAGCAATGAATTATCTAATATAATAACCAAAGCACAAACAGCAAAAGACTAAATAAATGGAACCTCACAAAAATGAAAAACTTCTGTTTACCAAAAGACTTTACCCAAAAAAGTGAAAAGACAACATACCGACAGGGAGAATATTTTCGGAAGCCATACATCCTACAGGAATCTAATAATCAGTATATATATATAAATATAATACTTCTATAACTTAACAAAGACAAATAACCCAATCATAAGATGGGCAAAGGACTTGAATAGACATTTCATCAACAAGGACATTCAGATGGCCACCGAACACACAAGATGTTCAGTGTCATTAGCCATCAGAGAGATGTAAATCAAAACTGTAGTGGGATACCATTTTACTTTCATTAGGATGGCTAAGATTGAAAAAAAAAAGAATAACAAATATTAACAAGGATGTGGGGAAATTGAAACCCTTATCCATTGCTGGTGGGAATGCAAAATGATAACACCTGGTGTGGAAAACAGTGTGGTCGTTCCTCAAAAAACTAAAAATAGAACTACCATACCAAAAACCCAACCTGTTGCCGTCAAGTTGATTCTGACTCATACCGACCTATAGGACAGAGTAGAATTGCCCTGTAGGGTTTCCGAGGAGCAGCTGGTAGATTTCAACTACTGACCTTTTGTTTAGCAGTAGCACTCTTAACCACTGAACTACCAGGGTTCCAGAACTACCATATGACCCAGCAATTTCACTACTAGGTATATACCCAAAAGACGTGAAAGCAGAGACTCAAAGAGAGACTTTATATCAATGTTCATTGCAGCACTGTTCATAACAGCCAAAAGTGGAAACAACCTAAATGCCCATCAGTAGATGAATGGATAAGCAAAATGTGGTACATTCATGCAATGGAATACTACTCAGCCAGTAGGAGAAATAAAGCCTTGAAGTATCTACAGTATGGATGAAGCTTGAAGGCATTATGCTGAGCGAGATAAGCCAATCACAAAAGGACAAATGTTGTATGACCTCACTTATATAAAAAGATAAGAAAAGGCAAATGTATAGAGACCAAAGTTAATTAAAAATTTTTTTTTTTTTTTTTTAGGGAGAGGAGTGAGAGGGAAAAGGATGGTTAATGATGATGGAAAAATTGCATTGATTAAGTCATTTTTTTTTTATGGCTGTACAGCCAAACTATTCTAATTACTGATGATGAGTTGTACATCTGTAAAAAGTTGAATTGGCAAAAGTTATGAGATAGATATATTTATAACAATGACCAAAAAAAAAAAAAGAGGAGCTGCTGAGGCTGCTTACGTTCAACCAAACACCTCATGGGATTTGGTTCCTTGGTTTTGAGGTTTAGGGTCTTGGTTTCGTGGGACATCCCAGTTAATTGGCCTAATAAAGTGTTAGTGCTTCTGTGATACCTCCTAGTTTGTTGCATGGTGCCTGCGGTCTTAAAGCCTTGAAAGGCACAAAAACTGGTTTCTATTCACCTGGAGTGACAGAGGAAGGAGAGTCAGGAATAGGAGGAGGATATGGAATGTAGCTAATTGCCTCCAAGAACAACTGCATTGTTTGCCATGGGACCAGAAGAACTGAATGGTGCCAAAGATTCCATAGAAGAATTCTGATCAAAAGGGAGAATATGCAGAATGGAATTTCAAATTTTCATGGATTCTAGACTTTCTGGAGTCATGGAGGGTGGATGAACCCCTAAAACTATTTCCCTGAGATAATTTTTAAACCTTAAACCGAAAAAATTTTCTGAAGTCATCCTAAAACTGAACAATAGCATAGCTTAACTAGTTAGAAAGGTCTGCCTTGAGAATTATGCTCTTTTATGAGCTATCTATATGGGATCAGATTCACAACAGCAGCTCAAAAGATTAGACAGGGACCTTAGGGGGCAGTGAGTTTATGTTAATAAGGGAGGAACAACTCAGAAAAGGAGGGTGAGAATGGCTGCATAACTAGAGGAATGTAATCAGTGTCACTAAATTGTACATGTAGAAACTGTCGAATTGGTGTATATTCTGTTATGTATATTCTCAACAGCAAGAAAATAAAAGGGAAAAAAAAAGAACTGAGGAAATAAAAAAAAGATGTGAGGACCATGGTGAGATAATGATTAGAGTGATGAGTTGTGTAGGCTAGGAAGGAACTGAAACTAGAGGGAGTACAGGGAAGCAGACAGAATGGAACGTTCAGGGGACTGGGTGTCGCTGCAGTCAGAGTGAATATCCTGGGAGTAAGAGAGTGAGAAACCTGGAAGTTATGGCCAGAGGTAGGGATTTTGGAGTTTAGGATTTTCAGTGTGTTGCAGATCCGGCTATTGGAGTTCAGGGTGTTGCCATGGATTCAGAGGATTGTTGGAGTGGTGAGAATGTCTTCAGTTAGGAGCAAGTGGAGGAATTCTAGGACTAGGGTATTGAATAAATCGTACATGTAATTATGGAATTGGCCCAGAATGATGGGGCACCTAGAGGAGAAATTTTACAAACTGCCTGCCGAAGTCCTCTAGTACACAGGGTCCGTATTGAGTCCATGATGACGTTGCCTAGGAGGGGTTTGGAAGGAGAAGGGAGCAGCCAGAAGTCATGGGCCCAAATGGAAGTGTTTTATATGAAAGTGAAGGAGCAATGATTTGTAAATGAGGAGAGGAAGTAAAAACAGTCCTGTCTTTCTAATTTCTCCCAGTGTTGGATGGGAGTTCCTGGGTGGTAGAAATGGTTAATGTTGCTTACTGACTGAAAGGCACCCAGGGGCACCTTGGAAGATAGGTCTGACAATCCACTTCTGAAAAATCAGCTATTAAAAACCCGTGGAGCACAGTTCTACTTGAACCCACATGGGGTTGCCCTGAGTTGAAATTGACTTTGTGTATGGCATCTGATTTCATGTTGAATGGGTGTTGGACAATTGTACCTTCTCTGCTTGAGAGGCCCTCAAAAGTGGGTGTCTTCTGAGGAGAGCCAGAGGGGCAGGAAGACAAGCAGCAGGGCAGGTTGCTTTAGGAATAGAGATTAAGAGGAGCTGGAGATGCTAAGAGTAGTCCTGGGATGAGAATACATGCCCAGGACGGGAAGAAACAAGAGACAAGATGGTTTGAGCTGGTGTCAGGACTATGCCTGGACTTCAGGCTATCAGACTTTCTCTGCAAAGGGCCAGATGGTCTCTCTCACATACTCAGCTCTGCCATTGTAGTGTGAAAGCAACCATAGACAATATGTAAACGAATGAGTGTGACTGTGTTCCAATAAAGCTTTATTTATGGTCACTAAATATTGAATTTTATATAATTTTCACATGTCACCAAATACTCTTGTTTTGATTTTTTTTTTTTTTTTGACCATCTAAAAATATAAAACCCATTCTTAACTCACAGACCGTACAGAAGACAGACGACTTTGGACTAGATTTGACCCCTGAGCTGTAGCTTCCTGACACCTGCTCTAGGGTAAAGATGTAGAGGTCCGTGTTAAGGCAGAGTTCATGAGTCACTGGGGACATCTTGGGATAGGAAGTAAAGTATATCTTCTGATGATCATGAGGAATTTTGTTAAAGTCAGAGAATCAAGAGTTCAGGCTATCCGACTAGTAACTCTGAAAAAGGAAAGGAAAGCTGTCAATAAGATGAACAGTAAAAAATATGGTAAAGCAGTTAGGTATTTAGTGTAAGGTGATTTTTACTGATGAAAAAAAGTTATTGTGATAAAATACATGAAACAAAACATTTCAACCATTTTTATGTGTAGAATCCAGTGACATTAATTGCATTCTCCATGTTGTCCAACAGTCACCACTATCTGTTTTCCAATTTTTTCATCATCCTTAACACAAACTCTGGACCCCTTAAGTGATACCTCCCTCCCTCCCCCTGCCTCTGGTAACCACTAACTTTGGTCTCTATACATTTGCCTATTCTGGGATCATGTAATATTTATCCTTTTGCAACTGACTTTTTTCACTCAACATAATGTTTTCAAGTCTCACCTATATTGTAGCATGAATTGGGACTTTATTTCTTTTTATGACTGAGTAATATTCCACTGTTACGTATATACCACCTTTTGTTTATCCATTCATCTGTCGATGGACACTTAGGTTGTTTCCACTTTTGGCTACTGTGAATATGCTGTCCTAAACCTTGGTGTACTCGTGTCTGTCTGAGGTCCTTCTTTCAAGTCTCTTGGGTTTATACCGAAGAGTGAAACTGCTGGGTCATAAGGTAGTTAGTTCTCTGTGTAACTTTTTGAGATACAGCCAAACCATTTTCCACAGGAGCCGCACTGTTTTTACAACCCCACCCGCAATAGATGAGGGTTCCAGTTACTCCACATCCTCAGCAACACTCGTTACTTTCTGTTTTTGTGGTAACAGCCATTCTGGCGGGTGCGAAGAACTATCTCGTTTTGGTTTTGATTTGTATTTCCCTAATGGACTCTTTGCTATTTTAATTTTTTAAATGTCTTTTAAAATTTTTAGTGAAAAGTGCATTATAGATTTACAGCCAAATTGATCTCCAGCTCAGTTTTTGGACATTCAGTAATCCTCTGGTTTTGAGCCATTCTTTTTATGGGTCTCTTTGAGTATGGATCTTTCTCAATTTGCTTTATTTAGTTAATAAATCTCTGGTTTCCTCTGGGGTGGAGGAGGCATGGTTGCCTGACTACCTGGGATGCTGGAACACACCTGGTCACCCAGTTACTCTCTTTGTAACGTGAAGACTTTCAGCAGACTCTTTTGACAGCCCTACACCTTGACGTCTTGTTCCCTGGCACCGTTATATGCAGAGCGCCTTGGTAGGCACTTCTCCACTCTTTAAGTCTGGTGCCATTCCTCCACCTGCTTTTGTCTTTCAGAATTCATTGAATTTTCTCAATCACTGCTTGTGTCTCTCCTCTGATGACCTTGTTTTAGCAGCTTTGAGAGGGAGCAGAGATAAACGGGTATAGTCAGTCTGCCATGTCCTTTTATTTTAAAGTGAGTTGCTGGTGCTCTGAAATTATGAAAAGCCTTTACCACCTCTCCCTTTTTTATCTTCTTTCCTCTTGCTGTTGAATTTGTGATGAAATTTTAATTATAGTAGATAGGAAAATAGAATAAATATAAATATTTGATATATGTTAATTACATTTATTTCTTCTTTCCAAAGGCCAGCATTAGACCAGTCATTGTCAGCTTGCTTTTTTTCCATGCCACATGGAACAGGAATGAAGATCAGTGCCATTGATTGTATTTTAAATCACTTCTCACTGGTTTTGGTTGTTTATTAATAAAAAAAAAGTTTTTACTATCCATTTTGATGTGATATTTTAGTTACAAACTAGACACTGAATTCCATTTAAAAATTTTGAAATACGTATTTGCACCTTGTAGAATTTGAATCATGTCAGTAAATTTTATTGTAAAATCAGAAAGCACATAGCTGCCCAAGTCAGTCAGCCATCTTCATTGACTACTTTGGTGTGAGTGACACGCTACTCTGTTCCTCTGTCTTACCTTCTATCTTAATCCTTAATATGGATAGGTAGCATGATCATTATTGCATGTTCCAGCATGCATGTAACATAGCAACAGTTTGCTACATGATATCAAAAAATTCAGTAGAGGAACTACATGGACCACGCATCAGCTTCTGAGCTGACCGTGTTCCCCAAATGTCTCAGTTGAAGATAGGAGTTGACACTAGCCAGTTTTGCTTCGGGAAAAGTAGAAAAAAAAATGTTGTCAGGGAAGGCCTGTTTGAGGAAGTGATACCTAGATGGAGAAGTCATTGCATGTAGTGACAACAGTAGGGAGGGAAGGAGGAATCCTGTGAGCCAAGAACTACAGTCTCTAAAAAAGGAGAAGGGACGTGGAGGTTGAGAGAGGCCAGCGCCAAGGACAGTGAGAGGTGGTTTGGCCAGAAGCCATGAGCTTCAAAAGAGCTATATGTTTACATAGTCTTTTTTTAAATTTTATTTTTGCTGAAAATATACACAGTAGATCATACCCCTGTTCAACAATGTCTCCATGTATAGTTCAAGGACACGGGCTACATTCTTGACCTGTGTCACCGTGCTTGCTGTCTCACCCCATGTTATTTCACCGTCCTTGACGTAAACTTACTGCCCCATAAACTACTCATCTGTGCTCTAGAGTTCTGTTGTCAGTTTGATCTGATGTAGATAATTGTTTAAAAGAGCAAATGCTCAAGGTGAACATTCTTTACTAACTTAGCTAAACTGTAGTTTAGTTTGAAAATGACTTCAAACTTTAAGGAAACCCTGGTGGCATAGTTGTTAAGTGCTACAGCTAGCTGTTAACCAAACGGTTGTCAGTTTGAATTCACCAGGTTCTCCTTGGAAACTATGGGGCAGTTCTACCCTGTCCTGTAGCATTGCTACGGGTCAGAATCAACTCGACGGCAATGGGTAGGTAGGTTTTAAAGTGTTAACTTACATTTTTATTAGAGAAAATTAAACCTGAACTTAGGATAAAGCATTAGTCTTCCACTGTCAAGTATGATGTTAACTATAGGTTTTTCACAGATGCCCATTGTAATGTGTTGAATGGTGGCCCCTTGAAAGATATGTCTATGTCCAAGTTCCTGTAACCTCTGAATATTACCTTAGTTGGAAAAAGGGTCTTGGGAAGAGGAGATCATCCTGGATTATTTGGTGGGCCCTAAATCCAATGATAAATATCCTTATGAGATTGAAACGCAGAGAAGACAGTGACGTGCAGATGGAGACAGAGATTGGAGTAATGTGGCCAGAAGCCAAGGAATGCTGACAGCACCGGAAACTGTAAGAGGCAGGAAAGGGGTATGGGTTTCCTAGGGCTGCTGTGACAAAGTACCATAATCTGGATGGCTTAAAACAGCAGATATTTATTCTCTCACATTTCTGGAGACAGGAAGTCTGAAATCAAGGCATTGGCAGGGCCATGCTTAAGTGTTCTCTTAAGGCTCTAGAGGAGAATTTCTTCCATGCTTCTGTTTTAGCTTCTGGTGGTGGCCAGCAATGCTTAGCAACCCTTGGCTTTGCTAAGATTGGCAGATGCATCACCCCAATCTCTATCTTCGTCTTCACGTGGTGGTCTATCTCGTCTTATAAGGACACCAGTTACATGGATTAGAAGGAGCCCTGGTTACACAGTGGTTAAGCACTTGAGTGCTAAACGAAAGGTCGGCGGTTTGACCACTAAGAGAACCCACCAGCCCCTCTGCAGGAGAAAGATAATGGTAGTATGCTTCTTTAAAGGTTACTGCCTTGGAAACCCTATAGGGGCAGTTCTCCCCTGTCTTATAGGGTTGCTATGTGTCGGAATTGACCTGACAGCACACCACAAAATATTGGTTAAGGCTTCCCCCCGCCCCCGCATATGACCTCATCTTAACTAAGTGTATCTATAAAGACTCTATTCCCAAATAAAGTCACATTCTGAGGTTCTAGGATGTTATGGATTGAACCGTGTCCCCCAAAAATGTATGTCAACTTGGTTAGGCCATGATTCCCAGTATTGTGTGATTGTCCACCATTTTGTGATCTGATGTGATTTTCCTGTGTTGTAAATCCTACCTCTCTGATGTTAATGAGGCAGTAGGAGAGGCAGTTTATGTTAATGAGGCAGGTCTTTATAAGATTAGGTTGTGCTTTAAGTCAATGTCTTTTGAAATAGAAAGAAGTGAGCAGAGAGACCTGGGGATCTCATACCACCAAGAAATAAGAGCCAGGAGAATAGCATGTCCTTTGGACCTGGGTTTCCTGTGCTGAGAAGCTCCCTGACCTGGGGAGATTGATGACAAGGACCTTCCTCCAGAACCGACAGAGACAGAAAGCCTTCCCCTGGAGCTGAATTCAGACTTCTAGCCTCCTAGACTGTGAGAGAATAGATTTCCCTTTGTTAAAGCCATCCACTTGTGGTATTTCTGTTATAGCAGCACTAGAGAACTAAGACACAGGAAGAACATGAATTTTGGGAGGCTGCTCTTCAACCCAGTAGAGCAGGATCTTTTAGAGCCTCCGAGGGGATTGCAACCCTGCTGACACCGTGATTTCAGACTTCTGGCCTTCGGGACTGTGAGAGAATAAATTTCGCTCTTTTAAGCCGCCCAATTTGTGTTCATTTAGTGTAGAAGCTGCAGGAAACTAATATACCCATTATTAGGTTAAGGAAGTTTCATTAATTGATTTTTTTAAGATTGGATGTTGAATTTTGTCAAATGCCTTTTCTGTATCAATTGAAATGATACCTTTTCCCATTATTTTGGTCTGCGTACACGGTATTAATTTTAGCCAGATCATAGCTGTTACCCCCAGTAACCTATTCATGAAAGCATTGGGGTCCTGACATTTTGTATCAAATTGTAAATATGTCAAAACAAATCTTCTTGCTGTATATTTGCTAAAGAAATACAGAGCAAGAAGAGTCTGTAGAACAAAACTATCTCAAAATACTTCGAAGGTGAAACAGTGATTACAGAATATATGAGTGGTTTGCTCTAGAACATGGGTCACAGACTTGTAATCCTGGGCTTCAGTTTGGCCGTGAGAGATACTTCATTTGTACTCTGCAGTGTTTTCAAAATTAGGAAATTTTATATGGAAACACTTGGTATCTTTTTTCTCTTGAAAATTAAGCAGATTTGGCAGCACTGCCCTGAACGTTCCAACATGGCAGCCATTACCCTGAGCTGTACAGTTGCACCTCCTTGTTGTTTTAAATTTTGTAGAGACTTGAGTTTGTAGCCTTTACCCTAAAACCTTTGTTTGGTACTTTGTAGTGCCAAGCCTTGTGACATTAAAGGGAGGCTTAACAGAAAGGAGGGTGTCACAGCTACTAGGTCAACATATTCATGTTCAAAGAAAACTTTGTAGAAATAACTGAAGGGCAAAAAAAAAAAATCCAAGGATTTTCATATAATTCATTATCAGAGAAGAAAAGAGACAGACAACGCACAGAGGCACTTGTGAAGAAAGAAGCAATTAACAATTAAAAACCCTAATTGCTATGAGTCAGAATCAACTCTATGGCAATGAGTTTTTTTTTTTTAGTTTAAACCACCTGGAAGAAATGAAGTAGTAAAAAACAAAACAAAAACAACTCACCTGTTGCAACCAAAGAAAGAAAAAGGTATAATCTTATAACATAAACTTTGTGAAGTGATGACAAAGATACCTAAGATTCTGTTGAAGTGTGATGTCTCCAGATGTGTTTGAATACTCCAACCCTCCACCTACCCCCACAAGACATACCCAGGAAAATGATGGTCAGATCAAATCCTGAGAATTCTCACAAATGTCCTCGGATTTGGAAAGAAGTGTCACCCCTGTGAAAAGTCAAGGAAGCATTACACACCGCTGTTGGATCTTGCCAGAGACAGGAAGTTTGCCCCCTCTGAGGTACTGTGCTAAATTGGGCAAATGAACTGAAGCTCACAGGCAGAGGGTATGTGTTCTTGGCTTGAAGATGGGCTAGTGTAGGAAGTAAAGGACTCTCAGAAGGGAGATTTCCCCGCTAGCTCTGTACTCAGTCTAAGCTGAGCTTTCCCCTTCCTCTGTCTCCAGATTCCCCCGGATATAGAAGAAGTAGATAGAAATGACACTGAGCCCTAAAACTGAAGCTCCATATGGAGAAGACAGATAGGTCCCAGGTAGAGAAGAAAGTGTGCCAGGAATTTATCCACAGTGTGTTAGTGCAAATAGAAGGTCTGTTGTTAACTTTTATGGATAAGCAAGAAGAAAATATTTGACATAGCTGTTACACAAACATGCTATAATATGGGAGACAGGAGTGGGAGTTATGAAAAATAGCATGTGGAAAATAGATGAAGAACTAAGTCTGGAAGAAAACCAAGGAACAAAAATTTATATTCCTTGTATGTGCTTTACAGAAAAATTAAGAATATGAATTTCACAAAACAGCTCAATATTGCTAAAAATGTGATAGAAAGGGGAATTGCCCAGTTAAAAAACCAAGTGAGTGTCAAAAGAACATCTTAAAATCTAATAAGCTAGAAAAACTATTGAACAGACTATTTTGAAATAATCAGAAAAAACCCATTGTCATTGAGTTGATTGCAACTCAGAGGGACCCTAAGGGACAGAGTAGAACTGCCCCATAGGGTTTCCAGGGAGCACCTGGTGGATTCAAACTGCCGGCCTTTTGGTTAGCAGCTGTAGCTCTTAACCATTACACCACCAGGGCTTCCAAGATAATCAGAGTGGATGCGGATCAAAAGAAGCTGAATATCGAATATAGATCAGATAAAAGGGTATTGATAACTCTGAAGCAGAAAATCCAGCCAAGGACAAACTTCTCCAGATACATGAATGGAATATTATAATAAAAGAAGCCTGGAATCCATAAATTGAAAGATCATACTATGTACTGGGAAGAACTGATACAGGATAGTCAGCACTGGAGACATAGCTCAGATAAGGATATTAACTGGGTACTTTAAAGATAAAGAATTCTTCAGGCAATCTAGCAGAAAAATCGGATCACCTCCATAGGGCAAATTATGTAGGTTTCAGATCTCTCCACAGAAATCTTTGATGTCAAGAGCCAGTGACTCAGTTGCCTTCTTATTCTATTAGATTTGGAAGGAAGTTCTTAATCCAAAATATTTACTGAGTTCCATTTTTATTTATGTATAAAAATAAAAAGTAGATCTTCTCATACACAAGGTATCTATAAGCCCTTCTTTAAAAAAAAAAAAAAAAGACTTGAAAAGTAAAGCCATCCATCAAGAAGTAAATGAAAATAAAGACTTTAGGAGTGGAGACGTTGGGATGAGTGCTGAAGCCCTTTAAATATAGAGGTAAGGCTAAACATCTGGAAGAATTAAGACCTTAGAGCAATTGCAAATGTTCGAATTGCTAGTGAGCCAAAGGTAATGTAAGCAAGGGAAATCGGCAGGTTGGAGGTGAAGGTGGATAGGAGTGTAAGATGCTAACAACCTCATCTTTCAGAGCTATGAGACTGTCTGAAAGAAACATGTCCTGAATTACTTGTACCTTTCTTAGTCTTTTTACGTAATATTTATAGGCATCTTTCAAAAATGTGTATCTCGTAAGGAAGAAAAAGGTCTCGAGATTCAATTCAGGTAACATTACGATAAAAAAAAAAAAGTTAAGGCATAAAAGTACAATTCCATAACTGTAAAATTACTTCTGTCTAGTCTTTCTGTGCCTCAGCTTCTTCATCTCTCAGACCGGAATACTCGTATTTCTCACAGGGTTGCGGTAAAGATCTTATTTATTTACTTGTAAAGTACTTAGAACACTGCCCGGCTCCCAGTTAGTGGTCAAACGTAGGCTGCCACTATCGTTTTAAGGCTGCACGAATAGGAGGTAAGTTTGGCCTATTGCGAGTGTCCTCCTAGCATCTGTCGGTTTCTAATTTATGGTTTGGCTCAGGGCGGTTCATCCTGCTGGTGACTTAAGCGAACAATCTCTGATACGGGGCTTCGGGCTGGTTTGGGTCTACCTGCGCCAGCTCCGCACCTGGATGATCTTGGGTTTGCTGCCACTTATGACTCAGTTGGTCGGCAGTCCAGGCGCCTGTCCTTTTCCTCCGCCGCCGCCTCTGCAGCCGACCCCCTGGCTCCCCAGCGGGGCCTCCTGCTGCCACGTGACGCCCCCGCCAGGGGCCCCAGCGCCCTCCTCTCGGACGCGCCGTTCTGGCTCCCGGGCTCCGCCTGTGCGCGGCCTCCTCAGCGCAGCCATCCTCGCGCTGCTGCTGGCGGCAAAGCCCACGGCATCTGCTGTTTGTCATTCAGCCCATCGGGAACGCCCTACGCCCTGATTTAGACACGTCTGGGCTGTATTCTCGCTTGGCTCTCCTGGTGGACGGACGCGCGGACGGACGGGGCGGCTCTCCCAAAGCCCGCGGACCGCGGGCCTGGGCGCGCGGGGCGCTTCCCCGGGTCGCCGTCATGGCCGCGGAGGTGGCGCGCCCGAGCGGCCCTGCCTGAGTTCCGGGGGGCTGCTGACCCCGCAGGGTAGGTGGTGGGGTCACCCCGGCCAAGCGGCTGGGCGGAGGGTGCGTGGCGGGCCTGGGGACAGCGGGCGGCGGTTTGCCGCGGTGCGCGGTCCGGTCCTCGGCTCCGAGCCGCTCCGGGAGGGTGTGCCGGAGCCGACGTGCCGCGTACGTGACGGTCCCGGGCTCGCTCGGGACCAAGTGTGGAAACTCCGACAAATTGTCACCGGGCAAGCCACGAAGGCTTTCCAGTTTTTTTTCGACTAGTAGTTTTTAATGCCACTTACTGAATGAAGCATTCATCTAATTTTGGTAAACAGTAAATAGACTCGATTTTTAAAACGTGGTACTCTGATTTCTCCACAAGGGGAAAAAAAGTCTTAAAAGTAACAGTGTGACTAAACAAGAAATGTTTGCATTTACGTCCATTATGGAAAATGATTATATGCTTTAGTTTTCTGGGCTGTATTATTAGATACACTCTTTAAAATCTTTAAATATTAAAAAATTTCCTAGATCAGGGTAGTTTGTATGCAGCCATGGATTAACCTTAGCATCAAACTTTAAGGGTGGTAGTGGGGATTTTGACTTCTTAAAAAATACACTCTTGTAATTTTGAATTTTTTTTTTCAACAAACGTGTAACTTTTTATGTTTTAGGAAACCAGTAAAAATTAAAAATAGAAACACTCAGCTTAGGTCCTCCTTCTTCCAGGAATCCTTCTTTGGCCCCTCCCTCCGCAGTCGGGATCGGAGGCCCCTCCTGTGAGCATTCTGGGGCCTCACTGAGGTCCTGGTCCCTTATGTCCTCCCCACTCCCCCACCCCAGTGTATTAACCCATCAGTCTCCTTCGGGATCCAGTGGTTACTTAGCACATGGTAAGTGTTTAATACTCTTTAATAACCGAATGAAAAGATAGAAAATAGTCTGACTTTCCACATTTTCAGCGCAAAAATTATATTGCGATCAATTCATATATACTTAGATAAGAACATCTGTTTGAGTTAAGAATCTAGAAAAGTTGACAGTGTGTGCGTTCCATGGTCTAACAGCCCATTCCTAGGTATTCATCCTCTAGGGCGATGTCTAACCAAGTTTGAACCCCATTTTAGTGGGTGGTGAAATCAATTAAGTGGACAATGATCAGCATTTTGTAAACACGGACTATACTAGGGAACAGAATGTGTGGCAGGTCGTAGGTTATTTGTTTCATATGAAGAAACTTTTTATATACACAGATCTGTGTGTCATGATGTAAAATGTCATTTCTTACTATGAGTCATGGTCAAAAAAGTTTGAAAGCCACTGCCCTAGAAAAATATACATATACACAGACAAGTACAAGAAAGTTTACTGCGGAGTTGTTTGTGACACCAAAAAGCTGGAAGCAACCTTCGTGGCCATCGGAAGGAAAAAGGTAAATTATCCTCTGGTCATGTAATGGACCACAATACAGAAGGAGATGAAATAGTTTTGTGTTTCAAGACAAATGGATCTCAGTATTGTTGGGGGGGGGGAGTTGCAGAAGAATACTGTATGATGTCATTTATGTAAAATTCGGGACCTGGCAAAACAAAGCTATTGTTTAGGGATGGATACATAGATGGTGAAAGTAGCAGAGAAACAACATAAAGACAGTAAAGCCATAAAAGCAAAGTCAGTGGTCATCTCAAGAGAGGAAAGGGGTCTTGAATGTGAAGGAATACACAGGGGGAGGGCTTTTGGGAAGCTGGAAATTCTTTATTTCCTGACCTGAAAGATAGTTACATGGATGTTTGCTTTATAACTCTGTTAAATGATACACATATGTTTGTATGCTGACTTTCTAAATAAAGTATATTAAAGTATGGATGTCATAAAATGAAGATGCCTGAAGCCAGGGTTCTAGTCTTATTACTCATATGTCCTGGCTTCTCTTTGAAATCATGATCAGAGAGAGAAGTATTTAGGGAACTTCAACAATATTTGTACGTTTTATTTCCTAGATTGTGTGGGTAGACAAATCAGTGTCTATTGAATTATTCTTTTTACCTTAAATAATCTGTAATATTTTTAAAGTATTTAGAGGAAAATTAAAAAATTTAAAGATAACATTATGGACATTTTGGTGTTTGCTTTCTTATGCAAAGACACTTGTGTGTATATATATATATTTTTTTTATAAAATTGGATTTATATTTTCTATAATGAAACAAAATTCTTTTATGAAAAAATTACTGAGAAGTATATAAAAATAAAACAAACCCTCATGGGACCTTCACTCAGAGTTTTAAAAAATGCTAACATTTTGTCATATTTACTTCAACAATTTCAGTTCCTCAGTTGCTCTAGCCACATTTCAGGGGCTCAATAGCCACATGTGACTAGTGGCTATTATATTTTATATTATAGAACAGAACATTTCAATCATTGCAGAAATATCTCTTGGAAAGCATTTTTCTAGCTACAGATCCCTTGTTGGTTATGTAAACTGCAGACATTACTAATCTTTTCTTTGTGTTTTTTTGTCTTAAGACGTTTTTCTCTACTGTTACAGAAATGTGTTCTGAAATTTTTTTTTTTCCTGTAAGTTTTTATTTTCCCCCACATTTAGTACTTTAATTTAACTGGGACATATATATATCTTGTTTTTGTTGTCAGATCAAGATTAATTGATTTTCTTTTTCCAGTTTGGAAGGGTAATTGCGCCCGTACCAGTGATTTGCAGTGCCACAACTCTCATCGTACACATCTTCCTACATATGCTTGGGCTTAAGGCCAGGTTCCTGATTCTAGTGGAATAGACTCTGGTCATTTGTCTTTCTGCACATACTATAGAATTTTAACTACTGTAGCTTGATGTGTAATACATTGTTAAGTTCTAAGAATTTAAAATGTTTTTCATTGTGATTTTTTTCTTTGCATATTAGATTTTTAGAAGTACTTTCTAGTTTCAAATGTGTACATTTTTCTGAGCTATCTTCTTGTTATTGATTTCTAACTTGCACTGTAGTCAGCAAACGAGTTCTATATGATACCGATTCTTTGAAATTTGAGAATTGCTTTATGGCCTCATGGTTAGTTTTTCAACCGCTCCTCATATGACTGAGAAAACATGTATTCACAGACATTTGAGGCAAGGTCCTATATCTGTATGTCCCTTATATCAAGCCTAAGAATTATGGTGTTCAAAGCTTTTTTAGTGTTAATAATTTTTTGGCTTGTTGGATCCATCAGTTTTTAAGATATGTATCTTAAAAATCTCACAGTACAGTGATGGACTTTCTCCATTTCTTGTAATTCTGTGAAACTTTTACTTTATAAAATTTGAAAGTATATACAAGTTTGGAATTGCCTTGTGTTCTCTGTAAATTGGAACTTCTGTCATTGTATAGCGATGGTATACGCTTCCTTTTCCAAATACCTTTTGCCTTAAAATCTATTTTATAATACTATTGTCATGCTTTTACCTTGGTTAATATTTGCTTAAAAAATCTCTTTCTTTCAAATTTTCTCCTTATGTTTGAGATTTGTCACTTGTAAATAGGCTACAGCTGATTTGTTTTTTTTCTAATCCACTCTGACAATCTTTGTTCTTTAACTGGAGTTCTCAGTCCAATTAGGTTTAATGCGGTTACTGATATAGTTAGGATTAACATTAACATTTTATTTTTTTATATTTTAACCCTGTCTCCTCTGTGCATGTGTGTGTGTGTTTTTCCTGCTTGCTACTTTTTAGATTGTTTCTTACTCCATTTTTTTACCTCTTGATAAGTGTGAAAATATGTTTTATCTCTTTTAGTAATTTCCTTTAAGTTTTTAATGTCCAAACTTAACAATCTAAGTTGATTAATTATTCTGTTTTTCTTCCAACGAATTCAAGAACCCTAAATTGCTTTGGCTCCAGTTAATCTCCTGACTTATATGTTGTTGTCACTTGGTGTTTCAGTTCCATCTTAATTTTTTTTCTGCTGTAAAACTTGACATTATTTTTCTTTTTCTGCGGATCCTTTGCATTGTCATTCCTTCTTGCATCTGACGCCTCTGTTTTGCTTTTCTTCCTAAAGTATATACTCTCGAAGCTTGTTTATTAAGCAACTGTTGATGGTAAGAAAAGGTCTTTATTTTTGTTTTTCTCGAATGATGGTTTTGTAGGGTATACAGTTCCAGACGGACGGTTCTTTTCTCTCAGCTCTTTGGAGGTATCGTTCCATTCTACTTTCCAATGTGAGTTTAAATAACTGTTAATTGTTGGTCCTCTGTCTTTTCTTTGCTTTTAAAATCTCTTTTCTCTGGTGTTCTGCAGTGTTGTGACAGGGTGTGTCTAGGTATTGGCATTTCGTTTAGCCTGCTTTAGATTTGTTGTGCTTTCTGTCTCTAAGGTTTTTGTTTTTCATCAATTATGGGAAGTTTTATCCTTTATTGCTTTCAGTGTTTCCTCCCTCCTTCCTTACATTTTTTCTATTCTTTTCCTTCAAGAACTCTGATTAGACTTCTGTTAGACGTTTTCATTCTGTCATTCATATCTTTTAATCTAGCATTCGTATGTTTCACATATTTTTTGTTGATGTTGAATTCTAGGTAGTTTCTTCAGATTGTATCTTTGTCTAATTTGCCTTTTCCCCAAAATTGAGCTATAATTTATGTACAACAAAGACATAAAAATAAAATGTATACCTTCATGAAATTTACATGTGTATGCACCTGTGTAAACACCATCCAGATCGAGATAAAACATTTTCATCCCTGCAAAAGTTTCCTCCTGCCCTTTGCTATCAGTAGAGCTACCTCCCTTCCCCAGGCAACTACTACTCCTGAGTTTTCTCACCGTGGATTATTTTTAAGTGTTCTTTAATGTCATATAAGTGGAACAATTCAGTTTATTATTTGTGTTGGTTTTCTTTTGCTTACATGAGGTAAGTAGTTCTTTTCTTTTTCCTGTATAGCAAGGATTGACAAACTGTGGACCATTCCAGTTTTCAATGGTATTGTATTATGTGGATATACCACAATTTATTTATTCTTTCTCTCGTTGATGAACATTTGAATTGTTTTCAGTTTCTGGTTATTATAAATAAATTTCTACAAATGTTCTTTTTTTAAACATTTTTTTGTGCTTTAGGTGAACGTTTACAGAGCAGATTAGTTCCCCATTCAATAATTTATGCACAAATTGTTTCGTGACATTGATTGCTATCTCCACAATGTGTCAGCACTCTCCCCCTTTCCACCCTGGGTTCCTCATTTCCATTTATCTAGTCTTCTTGCCCATTCCTGCCTTTTTAATCTTTGCTTCTGGGCAGGTGTTGCCCATTTGGTCTTTAATGCTTGATTATTCTAAGAAGCACGTTCCTCATGGGTATTGTTTTATACACCTGTCCAATATTTGGCTGAAAGGTGAACTTCGGGAGTGGCTTCAGCTCTCAATTAGAAAGGGTGTCTAGGGGTTATAGTCTTGGAGATTTCTTCAGTTTCTGTCAGACCAGTAAGTCTGGTCTTTTTTGTGAATTTGAATTTTGCTCTACATTTTTCTCCCACTTTTCCAGGACCCTCTATAGTGATCCTGGTCAGAGCTCTTGGTGTTGGTAGCCAGGCACCATCTGGTTCTTCTGGACGCAGCCTAGTGGAGGCTGAGTTCATATGATCCATTAGTCCTTTGGATTAATTGCTTCCTTGTGTCTTTGGTTTTCCTCATTCTCCTTTGCTCCAGACTAGATGAGACCAATAATTGAATGTTAAATGGCTGATTGTAAGCTTTTAAGACCCCAGACCTACTCACTGAAGTAGGATGTAG
Organism: Loxodonta africana; assembly: GCF_030014295.1. Classification (NCBI taxonomy): domain Eukaryota; kingdom Metazoa; phylum Chordata; class Mammalia; order Proboscidea; family Elephantidae; genus Loxodonta; species Loxodonta africana. Next base: position 212,630,330 of record NC_087342.1, on the reverse strand, counting down.
AACATTTTCCTTATGGACTCTGTTATGCCAGTTGACCTACTTGTCCCCTGAGACCATGGTCCCTAGCCCGCAGCCCCAGCAACTTGGTCCCGTGAGGTGTTTGGTTGTGTCTAGGAAGCTTTTATGATTGTGCCCCCTGTGTGCTTTAATATACATATGAATATATATGCTGCACATAAAAAAAATAAAAAACAAACCAGTTGACTTCGAGTTAATTCCTACTCATAGTGACCCTATACTAATATGTATGTAAAAACATCCACAGCCAAACCCATGCATGTACGTGGATGTACTCCTATACTCCCTCCTACCCCAAGTCAGTGTACATATCTACCTGTGTCTCTGCTTGTAACCTATTGTTTGTTTTTTACTGTTGTTGTAGGATTGTGTGTTATAGTATTTACTGTGGTTGTCTTTTTTTTTTTTTTTGCGTTCCTCACAGCATCGTCTTTTGCCTTGGCCAAGTTGAGCTGACTTCCCCTGTATCGTGTGTATTGCCTTTCCCTTCACCAAAGTTAATACTTGTCTACTGTCTAGTTAGTGATATTTCCTCTACCCTCTTCCTCTCCCTGGTAACCATCAAAAATTATTTCTTTCTGAGTGTAAACCTTTTCTTGATTTTTGCTATAATTGTTCTTGAGACTGCCATTGGTGGGCATATGCTTGTGTTTCTTGGATATGAGCTGAATTGGTAATCTTGGGGTAGGTTGGTTGCATTTCCATGAATATTAATAATGTTGAATATTTTGTTTCTTGGCCATTTAAATTTATTTTGTGAAGTGTCTTAAAATCTTTTGACTGTTTTTTTATTAGGTGGTTTATCTTTTATTAACGATTTTTACTTCCTTTTATTTTCTGGGTGCAGCCCTGTTGGCATAGTGGTTAAGAGCTACGGTTGCGATCCAAAAAGTCAGTAGTTCAAATCCACCAGCAACTCCTTGCAAACCCTATGGGGCAGTTCTGCTCTGTTCTCTAGGGTCGCTATGAGTCAGAATCGACTCGATGGCAATAGGTTTAGTTTGATTTTTTATATTCTGGGTAGAAAACCTTTGTCAGGTACATGTTTGCGAATATTTTCTGCTTGTCTGAAGTTTGCCTGTTTATGCTCTTAAGAGTGCCATTTTGTACACAGAATTAAAAAAAAATTATCTCAAGTTATCAATGTTGGGGGGAGTGATCTAGTGCTGTATTTTTTAAAAATTTTTTATTGTGCTTTAAGTGAAAGTTTACAAATCAAGTCAGCCTCTCATATAATAGCTTACATATACCTCGCTATATACTCCTAGTTGCTCTCCCCAGAGACCACACGTTCTGCTATCTGCTCTCTATTTTCGAGTTCACATGGGCAACCTCTGATCCCCTCTGCCCTCTCATCTTCCTTCCAGACAGGAGCTGTCCAGATAAGCTCGTGTGTATACCTGATCCAAGAAGCTTAGTCCTCACCAGCAGCATTTTCTATCCCGTAGTCCATCCGATCCCTGTCTGAAGAGTTGGCTTTGGGGATGGTTCCTGCCTTGGGCTAACAGAAGGTCTGGGGACCATGACCCCTTGGATCCTTCCAGTCTCAGTCAGACAATTTAGTCTTTATAGGAGAATTTGAGGACTGCATCCCGCTGCTCTCCTGCTCCCTCAGGGGTTGTCTGTTGTGTTTCCTGTCAGGGTAGTCATCAGTTCTAGCCGGGCACCATCTAGTTCTGGTCTGAGGCTGATGGTAGTCTCTGGTTTATGTAGCCCTTTCTGTCTCCTGGGCTCATAATTACTTGTGTCTTTGGTGTTCTTTATTCTTCTTTGCTCCAGGTGGGTTGAGACCAATTAATGCATCTTAGATGGGCACTTGCTAGCATTTAAGACCCCAGACACCACTCTCCAAAATGGGATCCAGAATGTTTTCTTAATAGATTTTATTATGCTAATTGACTTAGATGTCCCCTGAAGCCATGGTCCTCAAACCCCCGTCCCTGCTACACTGGCCTTCGAGGCGTTCAGTTTATTCAGGAAACCTCTTTGCTTTTGATTTAGTCCAGTTGCGCTGACCTCTCCTGTATTGTGTGTTGTCTCTCCCTTCACCTAAAATAGTTCTTGTCTGCTAATTAGTGAATACACCTCTCCCTCCCTCTCGTAACCATCAAAGAATACTTTCTTCTCTGTTTAAACTGTTTCTGGAGTTCTTATAATAGTGATCTCATACAATATTTGTCCTTTTGCAACTGACTAATTTCACTCAGCATAATGCTTTCCAGATTCCTCCATGTTACGAAATGTGTCACGGATTCATCATTGTTCTTTATTGATGCATAGTATTCCATTGTGTGAATATACCATAATTTATTCATCCATTCATCCGTTGATGGACACCTTGGTTGCTTCCATCTTTTTGCTATTGTAAACAGTGCTGCAGTGAACATGGGTGTGCACATATCTGTTCATGTGAAGGCTCTTATTTCTCTAGGATATAGTCCAAGGAGTGAGATTGCTGAATCGTATGGTAGTTCTATTTCTGGCTTTTTAAGGAAGTGCCAAATTGATTTTCAAAGTGGTTGTACCATTTTACATTCCCACCAGCAGTGTGTAAGTAAGTGTCCTGGTCTCTCCACATCCTTTCCAACATTTATTATTTTGTGTTTTTTAGATTAATGGCAGCCTTGTGGGAGTGAGATGGAATCTCATTGTAGTTTTGATTTGCATTTCTCTAATGGCAATGATCATAAGCATTTTCTCATGTATCTGTTAGCTACATGAATGTCTTCTTGAGCGAAGTGCGTGTTCATATCCTTTGCCCATTTTTTAATGGAGTTATTTGTCTTTTTGTAGTTAAGCTTTTACAGTGTCATGTAGATTTTAGAAATCAGACACTGATCGGAAATGTCATCGCTAAAAACTTTTTTGCAGTCTGTAGGTAATCTTTTTACTCTTTTGGTGAAGTCTTTGGATGAGCATAGGTGTTTGATTTTTAGGAGCTCCCAGTTATCTAGTTTCTCTTCTAGCGTTTATGCATTGTTAGTAATGTTTTACATACTGTTTATGCCATGTTTTAGGGTTCCTAATGTTGTCTCTATTTTTTCTTCCATAAACTTTATCGTTTTAGATTTTATGTTTAGGTCTTTGACCCATTTTGAGTGATTTTTTGTGCATGGTGTGGGGTATGGGTCTTGTTTCATTTTTTTGCAGATGGATATCCAGTTATGCCAACACCATTGTTAAACAGACTGTCTTTTCCCCATTTAACTGACTTTGGACCTTTGTCAAATATCAGTGGGTCAGACGTGTATGGATTTATGTCTGGTTTCTCAATTCTGTTCCATTGGTCTGTGTATCTGTTGTTGTACCAGTACCAGGCTGCTTTGACTACTGTGGTGATATAATAGATTCTAAAATCAGGTAAAGTAAGGCCTCCCACTTTGTTCTTCTTTTTCAGTGATGCTTTACTTATCCGGGGTCTCTTTCCCTTCCATGTGAAGTTGGTGATTTGTTTCTCCATCTCATTAAAAAATGAGGGAATTTGGATTGGAATCATATTGTATCTGTAGATCACTTTTGGTAGAATAGACATTTTTACAATGTTAAGTCTTCCTATCCATGAGCAAGGTATGTTTTTCCACTAATGTAGGTCTCTTTTGGTTTCTTACAGTAGTGTCTTGTACTTTTCTATGTATAGGTCTTTTACCTCTCTGGGAAGATTTATTCCTAGGTATTTTATCATCTTGGGGGCTACTGTAAATGGTATGGATTTGGTGATTTCCTCTTCGATGTTCTTTTTGTTGGAGTAGAGGAATCCAACTGATTTTTGTATGTTTATCTTGTATCCTGATACTCTGCTGAACTCTTTTATTAGTTTCAGTAGTTTTCTTGAGGATTCTTTAGGGTTTTCTGTGTTTGAGCTCATGTTGTCTTTTTTTTTTTTGCATTCTTTCCACAGAATTTTCTCTCACCCTCATTTTTGACCATCTTCAAGGTTTTGAAGACATTTACCTCTGGTTTCCTTCAGATGCCTATAGCTTTAGTCCTCACAGTTAGATCTGTGATTTATTTCCAGTTGATTTTTGTGTATGGGGTGAGGTACGGGTCAAGATCTAGTTTCTATATTGACATCCAGCAGCTCTACACAATTTATTGAAATTTTTTTTCTTTTCTCATTGAATTGCAGTGGTATCTGAATGATTGTATGTATATGTTTGGGTCTATTTCTGGACTCTGTTGTGTTCCACTGGTCTATTTGTCGATTCTTGCATCAGTTCACACTTTTTAAATTACTGTATAAGTCTTCACATATGGTGGTGTAAACTTTCTAGTTTTATTCTTCTTAAAGATTGCTTTGGCTATTTAAGTGCTTTGCATTTTCGTATAGGCTTTAGAATCAGCTTGTCAACTTCAGTTTTAAAAGTCTGTCAGATTTTTGATTGAGAGTCATTGACTCTGCAGATAAGTTTTGGATTAATAGACCTCTTAGCAATATTGAATCTTCCAGTTTATGAACGTGGTATATCTCTCCATTGAATAAGTTCTTCATTTACTTTCAACATTGTTTTGTAATTTTCATTGTACAGGATTTACACAAAATTTGTTAAATTCGTTTCTAGGTGTTAAATTTTTTTTGATGCTACTGTAATTTTTTTTCCAGTTTTACTTTCCAACTGTCTTTATAGTTTATAGAAATAAAATTGGTTTTTGTGTACTGAGCTTGTGTTTTGTGATTGTCTTAGTTTCCTAACACTGAAAGGTTTCCTAACACCAAAAGTATACCTTAAAGAACAGGTATTTATCCTATTCCACAGGAATAAGAGTTAGTATTCTAACACATATTTTGGGGAGACACAATTCAGTCCATAACAGTGATCTTGCTAAGTGTGCTTATTGCATTTTTTTTTTTTTTTTAGATTTTCTAAATGTACAATCATGTCATTTGCAAGCGAAAATTCACTTAAATCTTCCTTTCCAATTTCTGTGCTTTTTTTTTTTTTCTTGCCTTATTGTACTGGCTAGACCTCCAGAACAATATTGAATAAAAAGTAGTAAGACTAGATATCCTTGCTTTGTTCTTGATCTTGAGAGAATAGTTCAGTACCTCACTATTAAGGATGATATTTACTGCACATTTTTTTGTAGATGCTCTTTACCAGATTGAGGCAGTTTTTTCTATTCCTAGTTTACTGATACTTGCTTTCATGAAATTTTATTCTGGAATAATCTTAGATTTACAGAAGAGTTGCAGAGATAATACAGAGCATTCCTAATACCATTCATCCAGCTTCTCTAGTATTAACACCTTACATAACCATGGTATATTTACCAAAATTAAGAAATTAATGTTGGCGCAATACTATAAACTACAGACTTTATTCAGATTTCCCAGTTATTCATTAATGTTCTTCTTCTGTTCCAGGGTACATATATACCACATTGCATTTAGTTGTCATGTGTCCCTAGTCTGCTCCAAACTGTGAGTTTCTCAGTCTTTCCTTGTTTTTCACGACCTTAACACTTTTGAAGAGTACTGGTCATGTGTTTTGTAGACCATCTCTCAATTTGGGTTGTTGATGATTTGATACAGTTAGACTAAGTATATGTATTTGGGGAAAGAATATCACAGGGGTATTGTGTCCTTCTCATTGCATCGTATTAGGCACACATGATATCAACATCAGCTGGTCATATTAACCTTGATCACAGAGTTAAGATGATGTCTGCTAAGTTTCTCCCTTATAGTGTTACTATTACTTTCTATACTCTGGGAGCCTTGGTGGTGTAGTGGTTAAAAGCTGGCTATTAACCAAAAGGTCGCCAGTTCAACTCCACCAGCAGCTCCTTGGAAACCCTATGGGGCAGTTCTCCTCTGTCCTGTAGGGTCACTGTGAGTTGGAACTGACTCAGCAGCACCTAACAACAACAGCAATGCACTCTACTTGTTAGAAACAAGTCCGCACTCAAGGGAAGGGGAAGTAAGATCATCAGATAATTTTGGACATACATTAAAATCACCACAGTAATTAATATTTTGAAGGTAGTATTATGAAGCTATACAAATATCCTATTTCTCCTTAAAGTTTGCCCACTAATTTTAGTACTTATCAGTGGGTCTTATCTAAATCAACCGTTACTGTGGTATTGTAATAGTAATTTTCTATTGCCTTCATTTTTTCTACATCTATTAACTGGAATTCTTTTTTAAGCAAAATTTGTCTGTTTTCCCTCATTTGTTTATATCAGTATATTTTCGTGAATATTTATTTTAGTCTTTGGCTTATAATCTAATACTATTTTTATGTTGCTTAAATTGTTCCAGCTGTAGCATTGGGAACTTTTTCAGGTTGGTCCTTTTAAAATGCCCCCATTAAAAAAAATTCCTTACGGCCTGTTTCCACAAGACGCTTCAAGCTGATTTCATATTTCCCCTGCCCCAACCGTAGAACCAGCCATTTCTTTGAGAAGTACTGGTTCTTTTCAATGAAGAATGGTATTTAGAAACCAATATCTGCATGCTAGGTGTCCTTGTTATAATTGGATTGCCACTGCTTCTAGTCCCTCTCAGTGGGCAAAGCTAGAAAATAATAGGTATGTATACTTGATGGTGATTTTTATCAAATGCTTTTTTTGTATGTATTGAAATTATCACATGGGATTTCATAGTCTAGTAATTGGTGAACTATAAATATTTGACATTTTAAAGGATGTTTATGTAGTAGTTCTAGGTGCTTCGTTTTGAGGGGGTTTTCAGAATATCTAGCTCTCCATATTGCCTGAACAAATCTTAAGATAGCTCTGTCATACGTTCTGATACGTCTTCAGGACAAATTTTTTTTTTTTTCTTTCTCCTGAATTGTGTTGTTTATGTTTGGACCCTTCCCATTCCTTGTGAATTTTATGAAGTTTCATGAAGATTCTTGTTGGGATTATGGTAGAAATGGCTTTGAATTTATAAATTAGTATGGAAAGAATGGACATATTTAAAATAGCCAGTCATTCTCTTCACCTGGTATGTGGCTTTTTGGTCCTTCAATGGTATTTTATAAAGAAAGACTTGTACACATTTTGCTAAATTTATTCCCAGGTCCTGGTGATTTTTCTTGCTGCTACAAATAGTTTGTTTCCCATTATATTTCCTAATTGGATAGTTACTACTTTGCAAATAATTTTAGATTTCTACTTACGAAGGCATAATTTGCAAGAAATGGCAGGTTTTCCTTTCTCATCTTCATACCTCTTACTCTTTTGTGTTTGTGTTATTTCACTGGCTAGGACCCCAAGTGTAGTGAAAAATGTTGGTAATGCTAGTGGGTGTTATTGTCTTGTTCCTGACTTAAACAGGGATGCTTCTGTGGCACCGCAGCTTAGTATGTCATTTGCTGGATATTTAAAGGTCTCCTCTGCTCCTAGCTCTCTAAGAGTTTTAAATCGTGAATGGTGTTTAATTTTATGAAGTATATTTTCTCAATCCATTAGACTCTGAAACCAGACTGCCTGGGTTCAGGATTGTAGTTCTGCCCCTTCTTCGCCGTGTACTCTTAGGCAGTTACTTAACCTCTCTGTATCTCAGTTTTTTCATCTGTAAAATGTAGGTGGTGAATGAACCTTACAAGGTTTCAGGGAGGATTAAATGAGTTAATACATAGAGAGGGCTAACAATTGTGCTTAGCCCCTAGGAATACTCATTTGTTCTCCTTTTCTTTATCCTAATGTAGTCGGTTATTTTAATTTTAATTATTTAATAATTATTGAATTATCTTGTTTTCTTAGGTAAACCTTACATACCCATACTTATATAATCTGCATTTAATTTACAGTTTTATTTAAGTTTTTCTTTTTCATGTAATATTTCATAAGTTATGAAGTGTCTGTTCTTTTGCTACAGCAAAGGGCATAATGGATGAGAGATTATACTAAAAAAGTATTACACAAGAGCTTAGCAACTGATGTGGCAATATTCCCAATTTTCTGAGGTGATTTATGTGTGAATCTTTTGGGTAGATATAGAGATATAGATCTCTCTTGCATGAGCAAATTAGAGACTTGGCATATATTGTGAAAAATAGCCACTTAACTGGAAGAATGATTTTAGCTTTTCTACATGTTTTACCCTGAATGTTTTAGTATTAAGTTTTATATGTGGAGATTTTAATATGTGGAATATTTGAAAAGATTTCATTCACCAGCAGTAAAGTGTGCTAGTTTGGGATACTTCGCTTGAGCTTTTGCACCAGTCAGGATCATTTTGAACATTGAAGGCAAGACTACTTGTATCATTCAGGGAAATTGAATGTCTGTTCATTTTTTTTTTTTTTTTTAAACGGATAAACTTAAATGTTCTACTGTCTTCCCTAAGTATCCCTGGTAACACAATGGTTAAACACTCGGCTGCTAACCAAAAAGTCGGTGGTTCAAACTCACCAGCCAGCCCGTGAGAGAAAAGACCTGGAGATCTGCTCCCATAAAGATTTCAGCCTAGGAAACCCCACAGGGCAGCTCTACTCTGTCTTGTAGGGATGCTGAGTCGAAGTCGACTCAGCAGCACAAAACAACGTCTTATCTGTTTCTTTCACTCTTTTTGGTACCTTGATTTAGGCCCTTATTCTGTGCTCATTCTCTTTGTGTTGAGGTTTTCCTTCCTTTCCTGTCACATGTAATGACCACTGAGGCCAGTTCCCTCATCAGGATCCTTCAGTGACATCTTCAGGACTTGAGAAAAGAGATCTTTGACTTCTTAGTCTAATGATGGCCCTTCCCTGTCTGGTCTCAGTTTGCTTTTGTTGTTGTAAGCTGCCATCATGTCGGCCCCTGACTCGTGGCAGCCCATGCACCATGAATGAAACGCTGCCTGATCCTGCACTATCCCCATTATCGGTTGCAAACTGAATCATCGTGGCCCATGGGGTTTTAGTGCCTGGTCTTGCGCCATCCCCATGATTGGTTGTGAATTGGGCCATTGTGATCCATAGGATTTTCAGTGGCAGATTTTCAGAAGTAGATTGCCAGGCCTTTCTTCCTAAAAGTTCACTGGCCAGGAGTCAAGCCCTTCTGTGCATCTCTAGCACTGAACTACCACTGCCCCTTCCCTCCCCTCTACCTTAGCTTGCCTTACTGGCCCATATTCTGTTACTTGGCAGAATTAGTCCAGTGGTACAGCTAGTCTTAACCACTCATCAGTCCCTGAAGATTCACTGCACTGTTTTTGTGGTCATTCTTTTATTCGTGCCATTCCCTCTGCCCTAAACCTATTTTATCCAATTTATTTTCAATAAAAAATTTCCAGCCCCTATTTAGAGGATGCCCTATTCAATGATCCTACTAGCTAGATAACCAAACCCAAAACCAAACCCAGTGCCATCGAGTCAATTCTGACTCATAGCGACCCTATAGGACGGAGTAAAACTGCCCCATAGAGTTTCCAAGGAGCGCCTGGTGGATTCGAACTGCTGACCCTTTGGATAGCAGCCGTAGCATTTAACCACTACGCCACCAGGGTTTCCACTAGCTAGATAAAAAAAAGGACCCTATAATTTGTAATCTATAGGTCTCGTTAAATTCTTACCTTTCATCACCAATCTTTATTATCGAAATGCCATTTCCTAGAGATAAGGTTCAAGTGCCTCGTATGATACTTTGGATATAAGGAGGCATTGCTAAATAACTATGATTATAAGTACTTATTATAGCTGTACAACAATTTTGCAAAGTAGGTATGATAATATCTGTTTAAATTGTGAAGAAACTGAGTATCAAAGAGTTTAAGAAACTTGCCCAACACCATATAGCTAGTAGGTGGCAAAACTGGTTTGTCTGATTCAAAAGCTCTTGCTGTTTCTTCTTTGCCATACTGCTTTGGTACTAAAAATAATAGTCAAAAAAATAAAATCATCCAACAGATGCATTTATGGTAAAACACACCACTGACATTGTGCTTTGCCATCATTGCCAGCGTGCTACTTGGAGTCCTGTTGAGATGGCCATGGTAGTTGCCGTGGTCTAACTGGTTGGTGTGTTCCTTCTCTGGATTTTCCTCCTTGATACCAGCGGATAAAGTTTGAATATTCTCATTTTGGCTTATTGGTTTTAGGTCAATGAAACCTAATCATGGTTTGCTTGACCTTTGTTTTCTTTTTAAGTAAGAACATTCCCATTTGCCTAATAACATTTGTCTAAGCAACTGATAAGGTAAAAATAGTGTGCTTATCTTTTACAAAGAATTTTTTTCCCTTCTACTGAGGTATAAAATACATGCAAAAAAAGTGTATAAAGTGCACTACACCTGTGAAACCACTACCTAGATCAAGAAAGACATTATTACATCCATTAAGAAACAAATGGGCCAGTACTTCCCCAAGAGGTAACACTCTTCTGATTTCCACCACTGTAGATTAGTTTCGTCTATTTTTGAATTTAGATTAAGTATACTCAATCAGACTCTTTTGTGTGTGGCTCCTTCCATTCAGCATAATTTCTTGAGATTCATCCATGTTGGTATATGTATTGATAGTTCTCCCCCCCCCCCTTGGGTAATATTTCATTGTATCATTGTGCCACATTTTGCTTATCTGTTCTCCTGTTGATAGGTATTTAAGTTTTGACTATTGTGCATAAGGTTTTGACTATTATTAAAATTTCAGTTTTGACTATTAATGAATAAAGCTACTATGAATAAACAGATCTTTTGGTGGATATTTGCAGCATTTCATTTGGGAACTGTCAAGGTTATCTAGCGCTGCTGTAACAAAAAATATTGGAAGTAGTTGGCATTAAAGAACAGGAATTTATTTCCTCACAGTTTTGGAGGCTAGCAGCCTAAATCAGGGCATCAGCTCCAGGGGAGGCTTTTTCCTTGTCAGCAGCCCTGGACGTCCGTTGACATTCTTGAATGTAGATGTATCTTCCTGTGGCATCTGTCTTACCTGTGTGTGTGTGTGTGTGTTTCTGTGTTTATCACACAGAAGTGATTAGGTTCAGGACCCTCTACTTTGGCATGAACTCATTAATATAACAACAGAAAACCCCTATTTTCAAATAGGGTGGTATTTACATGTAAAGGGAATAGGACTTCCACATATCTTTTTGGGAGACACAATTCAAACCATAACGCTCCACCCTACAGCTCCTCCAAAACATGTCTTTCCCACGTGGAAAATACACTCACCCTATCGCATCATCCCCCAAAATCTTAACCTATTGCAGTGTCAACTCTGAATCTGAGATCTAATCTTCTGAATTATCTAAATCAGTGGGTGAGAGTATGGGTGTGTTCCATCCTGGGGTGAAATTCCTTTCCTTTTGTGGACTTGTGAAACTAGGATACAAATTATCTGGTTCCAAAGTACAATGGTACAGGAGGTATAAAGTATATATTCCCATTCCAAAAGGGAGAGAAGGTGTCAGGAGTACCAAGCAAGTCCAAAACCCAGTAGAGTAAATCCCATTAGCTCTCAGGGCTTGAAAATAATCCTTTGTTCTCCAGGACCATCTGGGCATCTCATCCCTGCCCTCCGGACTTTTTGAGTGGTAACCCTGCTTTCCAGGCCCACTGGGGTGGCAAACCTTGCTCCCTTGGCTTAGGGCATTCCCGTTTTTTTGGTACACTGGAGCAGTGACCCTACCCCCTCAGCCCTGAGCAGCCCTGTTCTCCCTGCCCACGAGTATGACAGCTTCACCCCCTTCATGTGGGCTGTGGTTCCATTCTTGCTGCCCTACCCTCTGGAACAGAGGTGGTGTCCCCACCTTTTGAAACCTAGGTGGTAGCTCTACCCTGTGAAACCAAGGAACTGGTACTCCTCTCCCCCCGTGCTCTTTCTGATAATCCTGCTGGTCTCTGAACTGTTCCCAAGATTGTGTTTTCCTTTTCCTGGCACCAAGTAGTGCCATTGGCCCATTTCCTGCCTATCGAATCCCAGTAGGCAGACAGCTTTTTTTCATTTCTTCCTGTCTCCGTCTATTTCCGTCTAAGCTGACAGGGTTTCTGCTGAGGTCGTTGAACAGATTCATTGGTCACGAGCCTCATCTTTTTAGCAGATGGTTGTGTAGCCATCCCCCAAGGCATGCTGTCTTAGTTTTTACGATAGAATTTTCCAAATCTTGAAGCTGTGCTTTTTTTTTTTTAATACAGTTCGTTTCTCAATCTCTCTCTTTTCTCCTGCCTTTTACTATAAGCAACAAGGAGAAACCACACCACCCCTTTAAGATCTTGCTTAAATACCTCCTTAGCCAAATATCCAGGTTCATCATTTACAAGTTCTACCTTCCACAAAACATTTGAACATAATTCATACAAGTTCTTTGCTATGTTATAGCAAGGATGGACTTTTTCCAGTGTCCAATAATATATTCATTATTTCTTTTTAGAGCCTTACCAGAAACACATCTAAGCAATTCTAGCAGCATTCTGTTCATGGTGGCAGATTTCTATATGGGATCCCTTATTTCTTCCTCACCCCTCATCAGACCTGACCTCGATGTTCATAGTTTTGCCAACACTCTCTTCAAGGCAAGCTAGGCTGTTAATACTAAGCACATCACATTATCTCCAGCCTCTACCTATTACCCAGTTTCAAAACCACTTTCACATTTTGGGTATTTGTTAAAGCAGTGCTCTCATTCTCTGATACTAAATTCTGTCTACTGCTGCCATAACAAAAAATACCACAAATGGGTGGCTTTAAAGAACTGGAATTTATTGTCTCACAGTTTTAGAGGCTAGAAGTCCAACTCAGAGCATTGGCTCTGTGGGAGGGTATGTCCTTGTCGCTAGCCCTGGTTATTCTTTGGCATTCCTTGGCTGCCTGTAGATGTATTTTCACATGGCATCTGTCTTCCCCTGTATGTGTCTGTGTCTAGTCTTGTCTTTCTCTAACACACCATTCAGAAGTGATTAGGTTTAGGACTCATCGTACTCTGATACAGCCTCATTAACATAACAAAAGAAACCCCCTACTTCCAAACGGGGTCACATTTACAGGTAGAGGGGTTTGGACTTCCGCATTTCTTTCTGGGGACAAAATTCAATCCATAACCAGAACATACTTAAGAGTAGAATTGTTGGGTCATAGAGTAGGCATATATTTAGTTTTAGTAAATTCTGTCAGTTTACCAGAAGTGAATGAAACAATTTATGCACCCATTAGAATGAGAATTGTAGTTGTTCCGCATTCTCACCAACACTTCGTGTTGCTGTTCTTTTTCATTTTAGGCCTTCTGGTGAGTGTGACATGGTATCTCATTATGGTTTTCATTCGCATTTCCCTGATGATTAGTAATATTATTGAACACCTTTTTATATACTTCTTAGACAATCTGGATATCTTTTTGTACAGTACTTGATCAAGTGTTTTGCACATTTTTATTGGGTTGTCTGCCTTTTTTTTGATTTGTAGGAGTTCTTTATATATTCAGGATAAGAATCCTTTTTTGAATAAAAAAGTATATTGCAAATATCTTCTCAGTTCGTGTGTGACTTTCCTATGTACTCTCTTAATGCGTCTTTTGATGAACAAAAATTCTTAAATAATTAGATCAAATTAATTTTTTATAGCTAGTGATTTTTGTGTCCTGTTCAAGAAATCTTTGCCTATTCCACAGTGATGTGAAAGAAAGATCTTTTTCTTTCACATTTTGGTTTGTGATCTATGATCTATCTCAGATACTTTTTGTGTATGACATAAAGGTCAAGGTTATTTTTGTCCTCAATCGTACATATTTTATTGCGTTACAGTCAGCATACACAAACAAATCGTAAATGGAAAAGAAAAGGTATTGGTAACTCTGTCAACATTTGACGATGATACAGTTGTATACCTGGAAGGCTCAAGAGAATCAACTAAAAAACTACTACAAAAAAATAGAAGAATATTAGAAGACATTTTCAAAACTTATATACATTAATTAATAGATGTCATATATAGTATAAGAAATCTCATTTAAAATAGCAACCAGAACAGGTGATATTTCTAGGAGTGTGCACAAGGTGAAATGTGCAAGGCTTATACGAAGCAAACTTTTAAACAATCATGGTTAATTTTTTAGTACAGCAATTATATTGCTCTGGAATCATTTTTTGAAAAGATTTTTCTTTCCCACTCAATTGCAGTAGTACCCTTCTTGGAATATCAAGTGTCCATATTTATTATGGGTCTGTTTCTGAACTCTGTTTTGCACCATTGTTCTATTTGTCTCATGGTCGAAGTTGGCTAATCAAGCTTAAGCTATCATGACATTATCCCAGTCAGCAGTCACACGGAAGAAATAAAAGAGTACACTCCTTCAAGAATTATTCCCAGAATTTGCACGTAACGGTTCTGCCTATATCTCATCAGTCAGTAACATGACAACTTTTATCTTCCAGGAAACTGTGTAATGTCTTGTGTGCACACTTAAATTTGAGAGATGTTATCATGAAGGAAGAAGGGAAGAATGAGTATCAGGGAAAACTGACAATCTTTGCCATACCTTCTCTTTGTAAGCACTTCGTAGGTGCTTCCCATATTTTTACTCAAATAACGCATGCCTCTTTTTTGCCAACCACTCCCTCCCCCTCGTAAGACATTTTCGAAAGTACACTATGCTAATTTTTTTTTTCTTTACAGCAGAATGTAAAAACAAAAAAATTGGCATAGGAATGCTTACAAAAATATGGAAAAGAAAAAAAACTGGCATAGCAGCACTTACAAAAATACCTTGTGGAGGGAGGGAGCATTGCTGTAAAAAAAAAAAAAATTGGCATAGTGGTACTTAAGAAAATAATTTGCATGGGAGGGAGCAGTTGGCATGTAGAAGGTGCGTGTTATTTGTGTATAAACACGGTAATAACATTTTCATTTAATTAACTCTCAGATAGTTCTCATTGCAGCCTTTTTGGTTGGTAATCGTATATGCAGCTATTACAGCTTCGTGATAGAAGACTCTCCCAGATCCACTTAACAAGAAGTGTCCCAAGTAGTAGGTCAGCTGTTTTCAAGTGAGAAATATCCAGACCTAGTTTCTTGCATCAGTACATTAATACATAAAATACTTTAATGATTATTGTGGTATTTTTGCCATTATGTTAAAAAGTAAGGATAGTTACAGCAATTCTCACCAGCATTCCCTTATCTTTCAACTTATTTGAAGCTATGTAATTGCAAGTCTTATGTTATTTGCTATTCAGAAACATCAAGTAAAAAAGGAGGCTTCCTTGAAGATTTTTTTCTTTTTGGGTTGTACAAATCACCTGCAGAATCCTAGACTATAAGGCAGTAAGTGACACAGTTGCTATCTATGAGGTTAGGATAACTTGTGGGTGAAAGTGACTGGGCTCTTAAGAATTAGCTGTCACCCTGGGCCCCTCAAATGACCTGTTAGAATCAGTTAGCTGTGTATACAAACTCTAGACATAATGCATTTTTAAAAGGACTTCAGAAGCATTAAAAATGTTAAGAGTCTATTTATTTTGGGTCTGTTTTATTATAGGAGATGTTTTTTAAAATGTTGTTGTTAGGTGCCATCGAGTTGGTTCTGACTCATAGCGACCCTGTGCACAATAGAACAAAACACTGTCAGGTCCTGTGCCATCCTTACAATTGTTGTTATGCTTGAGCGCATTGTTGCAGCCACTGTATCAGTCCACCTCGTTGAGGGTCTTCCTCTTTTCCGCTGACCCTGTACTTTACCAAGCATGTTGTCCTTCTCCAGGGACTGATCCCTCCTGACAATGTGTCCAAAATATGTAAGACGCAGTCTCGCCATCCTTGTTTCTGAGGAGCGTTCTGGTTGTACTTCTTCCAGGACAGATTTGTTCATTCTTTTGGCAGTCCATGGTATATTTAGTATTCTCTGCCAACACCACAATTTAAAGGCATTGGTTCTTCCGTCTTCCTTATTCATTGTCCAACTTTCACATGCATATGATGCGATTGAAAATACCATGGCTTGGGACAGGCGCACCTTAGTCTTCAAGGTGGCATCTTTGCTTTTCAGCACTTCAAAGAGGTCCTTATCAGCACATTTGCCCAATGCAGTGCGTCTTTTCACTTCTTGACTTTAAAATGGGGGGTTATTTTTTAAAAAACATTTTTTTGTTGAGAATATACACAGAAAACACACCAATTTAACAATTTCTATATGTACAATCCAGTGACATTGTTTGCATTCTTCAAGTTGTACAAGCATTCTCACCCTTCTTGTCTGAATTGGTCCTCCCTCATTAATATAAACTCGCTGTCCCCTAAGTGTCCTATCTGATCTTTCAAGTTGCTGTTGTAAATTTGATCCTATATAGATAGTTCTTAAAAGACCACACTATTCAAGGCAGACAAGTCTTTATTAGTTAAACTGAACTAAATTATAATTGTATACTGTTCAATGTATTATTTGCACTCACTTTGATAAGCATTTAATGATAATTTTACCCTTAGAGATAACATAGAAATTTGTGGTGGTTATTTCATTTTTTTTTTTAATGGCATTGTTGCTCATAACAATAATTTATTTGATTCTGAATCTTTGGTTAGGAATTCAGCCCTCTAGTATTGCATCGTTCCTAAGGAAAGTTTGTGGAAGCTTTTCTAGAAACACATGCGTCAGTGAAATGTTGGGACTGGATATAAGCTAATGTAGTTCGTGGTGTTGTCTCTTATTCCCTGTCATATCTTTTATAAGGATAATATTATTAGTACTTACAATGTTTTCAGTTTAGCTTCTGCTGGAGACAGTGAGCACTTCGGTGAAGTAGAGTGTTGTTGTTAGGTGCCCTGGAGTCGGTTCTGACTGATAGCCACCCTATGTACAACAGAATGAAACCCTGCCCGGTCCTGTACCATCCTCACAATCGTTGTTATGCTTGAGCCCATTGTTGCAGTCGCTGTGTCAGTCCATCTTGTTGAGATTTTCCTCTTTTACGCTCACCCGCTACCTTACCAAGCATGATGTCCTTCTCCAGGGACTGGTCCCTCCTGATAACATGTCCAGAGTATGTGAGATGAAGTCTCGCCATCCTTGGTTCTAAGGAGATTGTGAGCGCTTGGGTAGAGTAATTAGGTTAAATCTGCACTTCTGTGAAGCGTAAGGTCACTGTCATGCTTTAATGGTAATTCCTTGTCACACTTAAAAGGATGTTTAAAATTGCAGCCTATAAAATTGCGTTTAAACAGTTGGTGAAAAATGTTCATATTCTTCAGAGGACATGATGTAGAACACGTGGACATGTCATTCATTGTGAATTTAACATCCGTTAATGTTTTAAAATCTGTAATGTATAGGAACATTGATGTTTCTGACACTTCTCAGGGTCGGGGACTATTAAAGTAACACAGATTCATAGTCTTTGGAATACCATGGATCAAAAATTTCACTTAAAAGAACCAAACCAAACCCGTTGCCATCGAGTAGATTCTGATTCATAGTGACCCTATAGGACAGAGTACTACTGTCCCGTAGGGTTTCCAAGGAGCTGCTGGTAGATTTGAACTGCCAACCTTTCTGGTTAGCCATAGCTCTTAACCACTGCACCACCAGGGCTCCAAATTTCACTTAGTGTACTTTAATTAGGGATTTTGTTTTATTTTTTGTAATGACTTGCCTATTTTCTGGCAATCTCAGTTCTTTCCCACAATGTTGGGAGTATACCATATTTTTACCCAAATAATGCACACCTTCTAAGTTCGTTTGCCAACTGCACCCTCCTCCTCAAGGTATTTTTGTAAGTGCGAAGTGCTAATTTTTTTTACAGCAACATGTAAAAAAAAATTGGCATGGCAGCACTTATGAAAATACCTCACAGTGGGGGAGGGCATGGTTGGCAAACAAATGTAGAAGGCGCATATAACTTGTGTAAAAATATGGTGGATGATGGAAAATACTCTGGTTTTAAAGCCTAAACTTGTTACTCAGTAATTCAGATTTTTAAAAACTGGGGTAGATGTCATCTCTCTGTCTCTCTGTTAATGTGTGTGTGTGTGTCTGTGTTAGGATAACTAAAACCAGAAAGGAATATTAAATTTTTTCTATTAGGTTAACAACTCAAAATAATCTTGAAATTACCAAATATTACTGAATTTCCCAGCCCCTTGTTATGCTGACTTGGATAACAGGAGGAGAGAAGAAGAAACGGCTGGTGCGTGAGAAGAGGATTGGTCAGAAATTGTGTATATTGAAGACCATGTTTACTTCATGAATCTTCTTTTAGAGGGCCTTAGCTGTTTAGAAACTGGCATTCCTATTCCTGTCATTGTTTTGAGTGAGTGGAGGGGTATAGTCTTTTCCATCTGGGTGTTTGGTCTTGAGTTACCTGTATATGTTATACATGTTATTTTTAAGGGAAATATCAGACTTCATTGGGCAAGTAGGATGCAAGGCTACATAAAGTGTTTTTTTTTGTGTGTGGGGGATGGGGAGCGAGGGCTCAGGAAGAGCTAATGTAGAGCTAATTAAAGTAAGAGTGGCATCTGACCTCCCTCTTTGATTCATAACAGTTCCTCCTGAACTGTTGCTTCCTGATCCCCATTTGGAAAGAGGAAAAATTAAATGAAGTCAGTGGAAAGGAGATAATAAATCTGTCAGAAGCAGGTGGCTGCAGTAAAAACACAAATACAGACAGTGCACAGTGGCAATTGTGAGGTGCCCTAGAACTAGTTAGAAGATCAATCTTATAACGGGAGAAATTCAGTATAAGCAGAAAGCTCAAAGAATAGTCTCTCTTTAGGTAAAAAAGACGACCAGGATTTGACAACTACGGCTTGATAATTGTTATTTCCATAATTAAAGAAAGAATGCATCAACTGAGAGGGTTTTATCAGTAAGGAACTTGGTGTCATTTCTAATATGTCCAGGGGAGAAAGCAATCTGATGAGCAGAGAAGACTGTTCAGTCCCCAGTAGCGTTACTGCTGTGCGGGGGGTGTGGTGGAGATGGACATTCCAGGCTATCAATCAACAAGTGATAGAACTGCCCGTTAAGATCGTTTAACTAACTTACCTTGTTTGGATTCTACTCTAAGAAACTTTGTGTATCAGTCAGAAGAGGCTAAATTATGCTGTAGTAACAGACAATCCCAAAAGTGCCAGTGGTTTAACACAATAAAAATTATTCGTTTGTTTTTTGCCCGTGCTACATGTCCAGAGTAGATTGGTGAGATCCCTGTTTTACACAGTTATTCAGAAATCTTCATGTATTGTAGATAGACCACCTGAAACATGAGAGGGGGACAGTGGTTTCCTCAGCACAGGTAGGTAGTACTGGAGGGCTTTGTGCTGTTGATTAAATGCTTTGTTCTGGAATACATGTTGTTTCTGCTCACATCTCTGGCTAAAATGAATGATATAGCCCTATCAGAGTAGAGAAATGGACTTATCCCATGTGCCTAGAAGGAGAAAAGGACTGTATATCAGTGGAGCACTGAAAGTCTCAATCACAGTCAGCCCTTTTGGTCACTAAACATTCCATTCATTTTCTTCCCAAACACAGAATATACTAATTCCTCCCCAAGAGTTGTCAGTTAACTTTCCATCCAGTTACTGCGTCCCAGTCAATACCTAGGATTTCTGGGTCATGTGCAATCATTTTTACATTAGACCTTGGTATGATTTCTCTTGATTAGGAGATTTATGAAATGAAAATGCATGTTATCTGCACACACTTACATACACCCCACTCACCACTGTATACGCCACACACCCGTTGCCATCCATCAATTCCAACTCATAGTGACCCTATAGGACAAGGTAGAACTGCCCCATAGAGTTTCCAAGGAGTGCCTGGTGGATTTGAACCGCCGACCTTTTGGTTAGCAGCTGCAGCTCTTAACCACTATGCCACCAGGCTTTCTGACTGTATATACCTTAATAAATAATGAGAATAGTGACAGGCTAACCACAGTAAACTCTCCCATCTGGAAAAGAAAAACATGGAAGACACATAGGAGTCACTGGTTCATAGCAATTTTGAAATCCCTCAAAACAGTTATTGGGACACCCTGGGGTAGGGAAGTGTTTCTCGATTAGGCCCTGATTCTGTCGTTTTCTTTTTCATTTTTCTCAAAGCTCTGGCTCTGCCCTGTGGGAGGGTCTTTCTTTTTTATTATTCTCTTGAGCCACATATGAAGTGGAGGTTAGGGAATATGCCCTGCTTGGGAACTGAGCAATGTTTTCTGCCTACTTTCTGCATGTATAAGATTGGGGGCCAAAAAGCCATTTTAAAACTTCAACTAGTAGACTGGTTCTCTTTGGCAGTACAGTTCCCTCCAAAATTTAGAAGGTTTCTTAGCTATTTGTTTCTAGTCGTTTCTTTTTGCTAGTAAACACACCTATAGTTTTTTGTTTTGTTTTGAGACCTAGTTCTCAGTTCTGACACATGGATTTGCGTTCTCCTGTAGCTCTCTCTGGACCTAAAGAAAGTTATCATGGGACCGTCTGGCTTCTATTTGAAAGCTTTACATTAACCTGGTGTACTCCTTCAGTCATTTTATCTAGGTGAAAAGATTTAAGGGATACCTTATCTATCCTTGCCCTGGGGCAATATAATAATTAAAAAAAGTTTTTCCTGGGCTTATGACTCTCAAAATCTAATTTTTAGTTGTTAGGGTGGGGGTTAAAAAGTAGTTAGTTCTGGTAAGGTTGCGGTCTGAGATGTCTGGAATCACTTCTCTTCACTTCTTGAGAACTGAATACTTCTTTTCTGAGATCGTCTCTTTCTTGAGGCACCTTCCAATGCAGCCAGTAATAACCAGTGCACACTATGAACATTTTGTTTTCTGACCTTTCTTCTAGAACTACAAAGTTGATGAGACAGGCAATCTGCCTGCTGAGGTATCAGAAGCGAATGTTCTACCAGATATTTTGCCACCGTATAAAAATGTATCACCATCATTCCAGCCTTCAGTACCAGTTTTCTCACCATAAACCAAAGCCACACATTAGGCTTTTACTAAAGCAGCATCCTACCTCTGGTACCAATTTCTGTACTACTCATATGGCAACCCCATGTGTACTGGAATAGAACTGTGCTCCATGGGGTTTCCAGTGGCTGATTTTTTAGAAGTAGATCGCCAGGCCTTTATTTGGAGGTGCCTCTGGGTAGACTCAAACCTCCAATCTTTTGGCTAGCAGCTGAGCATGTAACCATTTGTACCACCGAGGGATGCCCCAGGTAGAGCTAGGGAAGAAAAATGTCCTGATTGGTATCTTGACAATTATTGTTCTCATTTTTTTTTTTTAATTAATAAAGGCCTATTAACCAAACCCAGTACTGTCAAGTTGATTGTGACTCACAGCGACCCTATAGAACAGAGTAGAACTGCCCTGTAGGGTTTCCTAGGAGCAGCTGGTGGATTTGAAGTGCTGATCTTTTGGTTAGCAGCTCAACACTTAACCACTGCACCACCAGGGCTCCAATTGTCACATATAAATCAGTTTCTTATGTAATTGCTTACAGCAAATTTGAATCAGTTCTATGTCTTCTGACATCATGGAGGTATTGAGACTATGTCATGACTCTGTGAGTGATGCCCTTGCCTTGTTAACATCTAATGGGAAGAACCAAAAAACAAGATGTAATCGCCAGAAGAGCAGGCAGCCTGGTGGATGGAATCCATGTGA
Source organism: Loxodonta africana (assembly GCF_030014295.1). Classification (NCBI taxonomy): domain Eukaryota; kingdom Metazoa; phylum Chordata; class Mammalia; order Proboscidea; family Elephantidae; genus Loxodonta; species Loxodonta africana. The sequence continues at coordinate 212,608,791 of NC_087342.1, read as the reverse complement.
TCTGAGTCAGATGTCAGATGCTAGCTCTGTCACTCATTAACTGTCCGATCTTGGGAAATGTTTTGTTCTTTTGTTCTCTCAGCCAAAATTTTCTTATTTGTGCAGAGGTGATAAAACCACTGACTCTCTGGTTATTATGACAAAGAAAATCATGAATACCAAGTGGTCAACATAGAAAACAATCTTGGGTCAAACAGGTTCCTTTTTCCCAGTTAAAAATAATGAAAAGCAATGAGACGTTCTAAGAAGTAAGTTTTGAGATTTAATACAGGGAGGATGACATAAGGGAGGATGGAGGAAGGGATCTTGGAAGATAAAGTCCTTAGTCTCATGTCCTGAAAGGAGTGCTTTAGGGCAGCCCTGGGCCCTTGCATATCACCAAGGGAGGAGGCACACACAGTTTTTACTGTCTCAACCTAGCAGTCTCCTTTGAGCCTCAGCGCCCTGGTTTGATCGTTTTGATGACCTTGATAAAGATCCTTTGATAGAGTAGTGGGAATAAGAGCCAAGGCAATGGGTTAGAAAGTGAATAGAGGGTAAGGAAGTGGGGATTGTTTAAGTGTTCAATTCTTTCTGGAAGTTTGCCTGAGAAAGGTGGGAATATAGAGTGGGAGGTAGAAGACAAAGTGAGGTCAGTGAACGCAGAGCATGGTTATGTGTGTGTGTAGGGGGCGTTATCTAGCAGAGAGAGGGAGGAGGAGGATCTGGAGGAGATTTTGAGTGGAGCGGTGGGGTTGACCTCTGATATTAGGAAGGGCATTTCCTCCTGCAGGGGAGCATGTAGATTTAGAGTTGGAAAGATGAGTTGCTCTGTCCAATGGCTTCTCTTTTTCTCAGTGAAGCATGCAGTGGGGTTGCTAGCAGAGAGATGTACGTACAAGAGTAGAGTGTAAGGAGGACAATTGGAAGAGGCAGTACGAAACAACTAGAGAGTGGGGAGACAGCCTAAGTCCAGAACAGCTAGATGATGTCCACCTGCCACCACTGACTGCTATGACAGGATTCACAATAGAGGGTTCTGGACAGAGTGGGAGAAAAATGTAGAACAAAATTCAAATTCACACACACACACACACGAAAAGACAGACTTACTGGCCTGGCAGAGACTGGAGGGACCCCCGAGACTATGGCCCCTGGAGAGCCTGCGAACTCAAAACAAGCCACTCCCGAAGTCCACCTTTCAGGCAAAGATTAGACAGGCCTAGAAAACAAACAGTAACACACGCAAGGAATGTGTTTCTTAGATCAATCAAGTGTAGGAGACCTAATGGGCAACACCTGCCCAAAAGCAAAGATGAGAAGGCAGGAAGGGACAGGAAACCAGGACGAATGGACACAAGGAACCCGGGATATAAAGGGAAAGAGGGAGAGTGCTGACACATTGCAGAGGTTGCAACATGTCACAAATACAATTTGTATATAAATTTTTGAATGAGAAGCTAATTTGCACTGTAAACTTTCACTTAAAACACAATTAAAAGAGTGGGGAGGTGTGGAGTTGTTGGGCAGTGTCTAGAGCTCAGTTGAGTCTGAGCTGACAGAGCTAGAATGAAGTCACTTTTCCTGGCTGTGAGAAGCCACTGCTAAGCACTCCCTCTCCCTTCTGCTGCATCAGCCTTTCTCCTCTATTGTTTATGCATATTTAATATCCCTCGAGGCACTCTTTAGTCTCACTGAGCGCCTACCTGGGCTTCCAAGTTACTGCAAAAAAAAACAAAAAACATTGCCATGGAATCATTCAGACTCATAGTTATCCCCCCTGCCCCCCCCCCAAAAAAAGACCCCAAACTGGATGAAATTGAGTTGATTCCAACTGATGGCAACCCTACAGGATAGAGTAAAATTGCCCCATAGTGTTTCCAAGGAGGCGCTGGTAGATTCAAACTCCTCACCTTTTGGTTGGCAGCCACAGCCCTTAGGCACTAAGCCACCTGGGCTTCAGTTATCTCCCAGGTACCCATTATTTGGTTAACTCTCTTGATTACTAAATTGCATAGGTTTTCAGTGGTCTGTCTTGCCTTTTTCCCCATAAAAGCAGCACTTGCTGTGGGGTCAGCTCTGATTTCGTGGTGAACCCATGTGTGTCAGAGTAGACCTGTGCTCCGTAGGGTTTTTAGTGGCGAATTTTTTAGAAGTAGGTTGTCAGACCTTTTTCCTGAAGTGCCACTAGGTGGACTGGAACCTCCAGCCTGTCGATTAGCCATTCACACCACCATTACAGCCTTGGGGCACCATATTAATGGCTTATTGAATAGACACTTGGTAAGTATTATTGAGTGATTGGCATAACTGTGTATGTGGTTTTACAGAAATGTCTGCTAATCTTCATTAGTGCTGTATTATTAAGCTAATAAAGCTTGTCAGAATAATAAATTATTACAATCCAAGATTACTTTTAGAGTTTTAGAGCTTGGCTGCTAACCAAAAGGTCACAGTTCAGATCCACCAGCTGCTCCTTGGAAACCCTATGGGTCATTTCTACTCTGTCCTACAGGGTCTCTCTGAATCGAAATTGACTCGACAGAAATAGGTTTATGGGTTTTATTGACTAGAGAACCTAATTTTGAAGATTTTATCTCTGACCAAAAATTTCACGCTTCTTGTCATCTTTTCCCACTTGAGTATTTTGAGAGTAATTATGGCTACGTATAAATCTCTGCCTGGTATCCCCAACATACATTAAAGAGAAGCTGTTCAGAACAGGCAGTCACTTTGTTGTCTTAGTATAAATTTTTTCCTGTCCTTTGTTCTGGCAATTTCCCATCACTTACTGTTTGAATAAAGCACTACTTCCATTTTACAAATTATTGTTTTGGTCATTTCCTTATTTTCTCTATATTAAAATGGGGTCCCTGATGGCACAGTGGTTAAGAGCTCAGCTGCTAACCAAAAAGTCAGCAGTTCAAATCCACCAGCCACTTCTTGGACACCCTATGGGGCAGTTCTGTTCTGTCCTAGGGTTGCTGTGAGTTGAAATTGACTCAACAGCAATGGGTTTGGTTTTTTTTTTTTTAATATTAAAATGAATTTTACCAATAATCAAGTGATTTACTTGTCATAGAAATTGCTGATGATACAGAATGAATAGATTTCATCATCACAGATTTTTTTTCTGAGTGACAGTATAGCCCAAGTCCAAGGAGCCCTGGTGGCCCAATGGTTAAGCGCTCAGCTACTAACCAAAAGATAGGCAGTTCAAACCCACTGTCTGCTCTGTGGGAGAAAAGATCTGGCAGTCTGCTCCTGTAATGATTACAGCCTTAGAAACCCTATAGGGCAGTTCTACACTGTCATATAGGGCCACTGTAAGTTGGAATCAACTCTACGGTAACCAACAACAGCATAGCCCAAGCAGTAAGAACCTGGACCTACATGCGGGGTTTGAATCGCGCGTCTGCCACCTGCTAGTTGTGAGTTATAAGATAATAGATATGAAATACTTAGACTGGCCCATGGTAAGCACACTAAGGTTTCTCGTTATTAGAAAATTATTGAGAATATCAAATTCATACAGCACTTTTAGTGATCCTTTTCACCTTTTCATTTTTGAAGGGAGTAGTCTAGGCTCTGGTAACAACGAGAAGAAACTTTTCCCTAGAAAATTTGTTCCTTAAACTAAAATCTATCGTTCTTTAATGCAGAAAAATGGAATCCTTTATTCATGCCTTGGCATATAACTAGTCTCTTAGGCACAATGAATAAAATCCTTAATGTTTTCAAACAGATATTGTTTGGTGTTAATGGTTGTGCAAGGGTCTGGGGACAGGAGAAGGAGCATGGGGAAGGAGGTGTAGGTGCGGTTATCAAATGGCAAAAAGAAGGATCCTTCTGGTGATGGAACTGGTCCGTGTGCTGACCGTGGTAGTGGATACATTAACCTACATGGGATGAAATTGTATAGAACTGTATTTACATACATGTACAAATGAATGCAAGTAAAATTGATAAATCTGAGTAAGATCAGTGAATTGTATCAATGTTAATGTCCTGGTTATGATATTGTACTATAGTTTTGAAAATTGATACCTTTGGGGGAGACTAGGTAAAGGGTACACAGGTTCTGTTTGTATTATTTCATAAAACTTCTTATGAATCTGCAATTGTCTTAATAAAAATATCAATGTGTAGCAATTATGTAACAGTAATAAATATTTTTATTTGTTTTTAGGTTGTTCCTGCCTGATTTCATAAACTGTCATTGGCCTTTGTAAGTTGATATTTTAATTATTATTTTTTTGTCCTCCACCCGGACACCTTGTATTCTCTAATAACATTAGAGTGATTTTCTAGTACTTATCATGAAGGTGGCACAGACTGGGGAATATTGTGTTCTGTTATACATAAGGTCACAACGAGTCAGAGCTGACTTGATGGCAGCTAGCAACAACTGTTCTAGAAAACCGGGAGCAAAAATTGCAGTAAAGCCTTATTATTTGTTTCATTTTAAAGTCTGTTGCACTTTTTTCTATGCTGTTAGGCAACAGATATTCTGAGGACGTTTGAATTAAACATCTATACATCTTGGGACAGGGACATCTGCTTCTTTGGAGTGATTTCCTGCCGGGGTTGTGATGAGGGCAAGCAGAATGCCATCTGCAGAGCTGAGGTTGCACATCCATCCTGATGGACATCACAGTCTGTACCCAAAACGTTTCTGCAGCAGGTGGCAAAAGCAACAGCACCACCCTGGGGGAAAGCCACTAGGCTGAGTGGTGGTTTAATTAGCAAGATAAAATGAATTCTGGTTTCATTTAGCTCAAAAATTCACAGGTAAATGAAAGACCCCAGACTGAAAGAATTTTAGCTTCATTTCCATTTTATCCTTTGGATTAGCCATATTTCTGTTTCATAACTTTTTGTTTGTATTATATTGAACAAAATTAAAACTCCCATTATTAGTGATGGATAGTCGTTTTCTTAAGCCAGAAGGTCTAACCATTTGAAATAGAATTTGAAAAAACATTTTTAACCTGAGAGAATGAGTTATTCCATGTACCACTGAAAATATTTACAATATTAAGGAGGTTTTACTTGGCCTGTTAGAATAGAGATTGCATTGCCAGTGTGGAAAAATAAGTTTATAAACTGTAAGATGAAGCCAGTGTTTTTAAATTTATATTTATGGTATCATTTTGGTGGAGAAGAATTGAAATATGCTAAACTAATTTTAAAGACATCTCTGAGAAGGATCATTGTCTGAAGATGGTTTCATTCATTATTATTTTAGCAGCTGAGGAGAATGCTCTTACAAAGTAACGTAATGGTATTTTCCTTCTCTGAGAGTATCTAAATCAATATCTTGTATCTTGTTCTAGCAGTTTTTGTTTCACCTATTTTGAGACCACCAGGAAGACAAATACCCCCAATACAGCTTTCCCCAAAATATATTCCTTAGAATAATGTCTAGGTAGGGATGTTAACTGATGTTATATGGAAAAAGGAGTCTATGGTCAGGTAAATTAGGGGAGAAACAGTTAAAATTGTGACCTCGTTGTGTGCCATCAAGCCAATTCTGACTCATAGCGACCCTATATGAGAGAGTAGAACTGCCCCCGTAGGGTTTCCTATGCTGTAATCTTTACCGGAGCGGACCTCTAGGTCTTTTTCCCTGTGGAGTCACTGGGTAGATTTGAACCATTGACCTTTCAGTCAGCAGCTGAGTGCTTAACCATTGCACTACCAAACCATTGCACCACCAGGGCTCCTTAAAATTAAGTTAGACTTGTTTATTTCTAACAAGGAACCCTGGATGCCCAGTGGTTAAGAGCTACAGCTGCTAACCAGGAGGTCAACAGTTTGAATCTACCAGCTGATCCTTGGAAACCCCTCTGGGGCAGTTCTGCTCTGGCCTATAGGGTTACTATGAGTTGGAATAGAGTTCATGGCAATGGGTTTTTTTTTTTCCCCCCCCTAACAAGACTGATTATCTAAGAGAGGCTGGGGTCTGTGTTTCTCAAACTTAATTTCACCTTGGAACCCTTAGGTCATCAAATACAACATAGGTCTGGTGCTCCATGGAAATTTTGGGGGAAATGTTGCTTTAAAATTTAGGAAATCGTATAGATGACAGGCTCTGTTCCACATTTTCCACAATGGTAGCAAAAGAAAATAAGGACACTGAGCTAGAATGGAGGAAGTTGCAGCATAAAAGGACTGTTAAACAAACTTAAAACAGTTGACGTAGAGATAAGTCTAAATAATTACATAAATATGACGATAAATACACATTTTTGAAACCCTACAAGTAAGATTATGTGACGTATCTGTCCTTATTTTAGTCATCTACGAACTCCCACATCAGTGTTTCTCATTCCTTGAAGATTTAGCTCTTGGCTCATTGTCATCTCCAAGACTACTCCTGTCCTAGTTCCTGGTGATTTTAAGGCCACATAAAGAGCCTTCCAATACCCTGGGTTTTCAGGGTTCTTGACTTCCTTTCTTTCAATGACTTTGTCCTTCAGACTACTTCAGCCACTTCCTCCCATGGTCATATGGTAGATCTAGTCATTAACAACAACTACGTTCCCTACGTGATCTTGATTTCAAGCCTACCATTCTCCTATCTACTACCTCCTATCTTTCCAGCTCAGTTTTTCCAACCCACCTTTCCACTCTCAGCAAATTTTTTACCCCATCTAGACATAGGACTTTTTCCGCTGTACCACATTCCCCTCATATCCTCACCTCCTTCCTTACTCAATGCAAGTACCCTACTGCATCATTGAAACCACCCATACAGATGGAAAATACAGCAATGGGTGGATATTAGTGATGATTACACAGCATGATGTAATTATTTTCATTGACTTGCATAAGAGACAAATGCTGAATTGGCAGATCTATAAACTACTTCTTACAGCAATAAAAAAATGGAGGAAAAAAACCCACCCATACACCCTCATCTCCCTCACCCGTCTCTCTTGGTTTATTGCACTTAGCTGTCTAAATCCCAGTGCCTTGGTCTGCCTACTCCATGCTTGAAGCTGTCCAGCTGAGCAGAGCTGGAGAAGATACCCAGCCGTGCTCATTGGTGTTAATTTAGCTATTAGATTACTATCCTCAAGTGGGCACTTAATGTTTTCTTGCAGTTTGGTCCGTTAACCCCCCAGAAGATATTTAAAACATCTTTTTCCTTAAACTTCCAGTTTCTTTTCCCTATTCCCCCTCTCAAATGATGACTTTCTTTCATTTTTCACTGAGAAAATAGAAACGCCCCAGAAGAACACTTCCATAAGCTCCCATCACTGCATTTACCAGTTCACCTGCACCTGTACCAATATATTCTTTTTCTTCTTCCTTTTTGGATTAACTGCTCAAATCCAGCCTGAAGTTTGTTTTGTACTTGTGTTCTTAGATTCCATCCCCTCTCATCTACTCAGCCATTGTCCCTTCTCTCCTTTGCATTATGTATCTCCCCGCCTTTACTTAAAAAAATAAAATATCTCCCATTCCCCTCTAGTTACCACACTATTTCTGTTCCCTGCTGCTGTTCACGCAACTTCCCAGCCCTTACTTTCTCACAGTTCCATTTTGATCACATTTCAGTCAGACTTCGGCCTCCGCCATTCCACCAAAACTCTCTTGAATGTCATCAGTGACCTCCATGTTGCAAATCCAGCAGTTAGTTCTCAGTTCTCATCTGACTTAGCAGCAGCATTGATCCATTTGACCATGCTCCTCCATGAAACACTTTCCCCTCTTTCTTCCAAGTGTCCACACTTTCTCAGTTGAACTTCCTTTTTTCCATGGCTAGTCCTTATCAATCTTACTTGCAGATGCCTCTTCATTGTCCTGACCTCCAAAGGCACAGCCCTCGGACTTTTTCTCTGTCTACATGCACTCTCTTGCCTCATTCAGTTTCATGGCTTTAAATATTTATATTTTCTGTCAACTACTGAATTTATATCTCCAGTGTGAACCGCTCTCCTGAACGCGAGACTCAGTGTCCAACTACAAAATATCTGATAGGCATATCAAACCAAACCTATCTAAACTGAGCTCCCTAGCTCACCCCTACTCCCAACCAAACTTTCTTTTTCCTCAGTCTTCCTTATCTTAGTAAGTGGCAACTCTTCTTTCTGTTGCCCAGGCCAGAAGCCGTGTTCGTTTCTTCTTTCTCTCACCCTCCACACATCCAGCTGTCAGGAAATGCTGTCATCTCTACCTTAAGTACACCCAAAAGATGAACACTTTTCACCACCTCTACTGCTACCACGCTGGCCCAAGTCTTCATCATCTTTATATTGTAGTAGTCTTCTAACTGGTCTCCCCACGTTTCTCCTTTCTCCCCTATAATCTATCCTCCAAACAACAGCCGATAAATTATTTAAAACTGTAAGTGTGATCATGTTGCTTTCTTGCTCTAGTGTCTCCAGTGCTTCCCTATCTCACTTACAGAGGCTTATCAGCCTCTGCATGATACAGGCCGCCTGTTACCCCTGACTAATCTCTTATTGCTCTCTCACTCGCTGTAGTAACCACTCCAGTTTTCTTGTTCTTACATCTGAGTTTTGCAATTGTCCTTCCTACAAATAGCCACATGACTTGCTTCTTTACCTCCTTTAGGTCTTTGCTGCATTGTCATTTTCTCATGGCCTTCTCTGGCCAACCTGTTTTAAATTGCCACTGTTTTCCCCTGCCTCACCCTGCCAGCACTTCCTATCACTTCATTCCTTTATTTTTCTGATCATCATCTGATACATATTTTACTTATTTGTCTGCCCTTCGTTCCAAGATAAAGCTGCACAAGGAAGGGAATGGTTGTATGTTTTGTTCACACTCATGTATCCTCAGCACCTAGAACAGTGCCAGAAAACAACTGCTCAGTAAACACTTGTTGAATGAAAAATGAATGTTCAAAAAAAAACTCCATTGTAATTTGGGTTGCATACCCCAATATATATTTAAAAAGATGGGAAGTGGGATGGGGGAAAGACAGAGTGTAGTAGTTACTGACTTTACCTAATACACCCTTCCCTTGTTCCCTCCTAACCAGAGAGATGGGTAGATGACTCAAGTTGGGGCAATTTTTGTATTCTGTCCTTGTGGTGCCCTGGTCCTGGGATGGCCATGTGATCCAAGCCAGACCAACTTGGAGGGCTTCCCCTGGGGTTTTGATATTTCTCACTGGAGCTGGAATAAAGAAATATTTCAAATCTTGTCATGGATCCTCTTAGCCATTAACGAACCAATAGACTAAAGATAAACAGCCGTACACTATAGTAACATAAAGAAAGACTGAGTAGCCCAGGTACACACTATAATAACATAAAGAATAAGAGTCTTGTTGTGTGCCATTGAGTTGATTGCAACTCATAGTGACCCTGTATGACAGAGTAGAAATTCCCCATAGTATTTTCTTGGCTGTAATCTTTATGAGAGCAGATTGCCAGGTCTTTATCCTGTGGAGTGGCTGGGTGGGTTTGAACTGCCAGACTTTTGGTTAGCAGCTGAGTGCTTAACTATTGCTCATTGGAATAAGACTAAATATCAGTATTAGAACTCTGTATTCTCCAAACAGATAATATACCAAGTTATTACTGCCTTTGAAACATTTAGAAAAATTAACCATGTACTAGCTCATAAAAAATTAATAATACAAAAAGAGATATTTGAGCAGATACAAAGGAGATTCAGAAAATTTCAAGTAGACTCTATATAAAGTTCTACATAAATAAACTAAAACTTGCAGTGTACGAGACACTACTCTCTCAGGTACCTAGTGCTGCTATAACAGAAGTACTACAAATGACTGGATTTAACAAGCGGGGATTTATTTTCTCACAGTTTAGGAGGTTAAAAGTCAGAATTCAGGGTGCCAATTCTAACAGAAGGCCTTCTGCCTCTGTCAGCTCTGGAGGAAGGTCCTCGTCTCTTCTGAGCTTCTACTTCTGGGTAGTCTTCATATGGCTTGGGATCTCTCTTCCCCTGTCTCTGCTCTGCTCACTTGTTTAATCTGTTTTATATGTCAAAAGAGATTGACTCAAGATACACCTGCACTAATCTTGCCTCCTTAACATAACAAAGACAGCCTGTTTCGTAATGGCGATTATAACCACAGGCATAGAGGTTGGGATTTACAACACATATTTTTGGGGGGCACAACTCAACCCTTAACAACCAAAGAAGGCTATCTTGACCTGGTGGGCCTGTTTGCTTTCCTGATAAATTCTTTGTAACATTCATAAAACCAAAAAACCAAACCCATTGCTGTCAAGTCGATTCTGACTCATAGTGACCCTATAGGACAGAGTAGAACTGTCCCATACAGTTTCCAAGAAGTGCCTGTGCATTCGAACCGCTGACCTTTTGGTTAGCAGCCGTAGCTCTTAACCACTATGCTACCAGGGTTTCCTGTAATGTTCATAGAACAATTAATTTCATGCTACATAACTTCCAAGGCTCAGAAGAGATAAATATGTGTACACACACACACGCATATATGCTTTAAGAGGCTTATGTAACGCTCGTTAAAAGTTAACAGCCAACAATATTTTTAAAATATTCACTGTCAGTAAAAATCCACAAATAAGATTAAAAAAAAAAAAAAAATTATCTACTGTGACCAAATAGGGCTTAAAGAAGGCAAAGATGATTGGGGATTTTTTTTGCATAAACTATTTCTCATCAGTAATTAAAAAAAAAAAATTTGAACTCAGAGTCCAGTGGGACATTTAATAACATTCAGCACCCATTTTTGGTAATCTTTTAGGAATATTATTTTGTTATTATGGTACTAAATATTTGTTTTCAGCCACTAACCCATTGTATATTAACAGCAAAAGCCCACAAATATTTCCCCCAAAATCGGGAGTAGTGTTATGATGCCCATTAATATAGTTGTATGAATTGTAGCCAATGCAATAAGACAGGAAATATAAGTAACAAGTATAGTTATTAAACAAAGAGATAACATTAAATTTTTATAGGCAATATGATAATAGAACTATGAAAATACAAACTAGAAAATCAGTTATAAAACTCTTAGAATTAAGAGAATTCCAGGAAGTAGTTGGATAAATTATATAGAGTCAATAGCAATACTTGAAGCTTAAATGAGACAATTGGTTCCATTTCTAGTAGATACAAAGAAGCCAACGTGCCAGGATTGACTCAAAGAAAGAATGTGTATTTACTAAATTTTCTGCAGTAAGTGTATATAGTTTTATTATCAGAAAATAAGTAATAAACTTCTTAAGGAAGCAAGATACAAGATTTTAATACTTAGGGGTAAGAAAAATCTAGAGCTAGACCCCAGGTTCTGCTGAATTTTGTCCGTGATAGGCTTTCCAAGATGACTCAGTAAGAAAATTCGAATGGCTTTGAGGACTTTAGTGTAAGGACAATTAAAAGTAAAATGAAATTTCAATCATTTATATGAAATCTCAGTCATTTCAAACTATGTTTGAAATTTCTTCTGGAATATACTTGAGTTTTCTTTTGCAGGGTTTGATTATAAGTTCTTAGGTAAAAAATAGATCTTGATATTTTTAATAAATGATTTCAAGGCCCATTTTGTTACTGAGGACCTGGAGGACTCTATCAGAATTCATTTCTAGGCTCTCCTTTTAAAGCAATAAATTAGGCAGCAGACAACATGGTAGAGAGCATCCTTGAATTTTGGCTGTAATGCCAATAAGTATATGGTCAACCATGAACAAGTTAATGAACTTTTCTTAGCCACAGTTTTGTCTTTGATAAAATTTAAATAAAAATACCTATTAGGCTTATGAGTATTAATTGCAGTGATAGCCCGTTAAAGAAGGAATCTTCAAATTTCTACTGTAAAGGGCCAGATGGTAAATATTTTAGGCATTGCAAGCCAAATGGTCTCTGTTGCAACTACTCAACTCTGCTATTGTAGTGTGAACGCAGCCGTAGATAATATGCAATTGAATGGGAGTGGCTGTGTTCCAATAAAACCTTATTTACAAATAAAAAAAATAAGCAGTAAACCAGATTTGGCTTGTGGGACCATAGTTTGCAGACTTCTTGCTTTAAAGGATCAAATTGTTCTGGTAGCTTAACTGTGTCCCAGAACAAAGCTTAACTGTGTCCCAGAGCAAAGCTCTTTATGTTTAAAGAAATACAAAATATTCATTAACCAACAAGGTAAAAGTGCACAATGTCTAGCGTTTAATTAAAATTTACCAGGCATTCAAAGTAGTGTAAAAATTAAATAGCGAAGAGAAAAATCAATACAGGCAGACTTAGAAATGACACAGATGGTAGAATTAATAAACAAAGATACTGAAATAGTTATTATTACTGTGTTCCATATATTCAAGATGATAGAGGAAGCATAAGCTTGTTATGGAGAGACATGGGAGTTATAAAAAGACTCAAATTGAACTTCTAGAAGAGACAAACATCTAAGATGAAAGCTACACTGGGTGGAATTAATGGCAGACTGGACACCACAGAAGAAAAGATTCAGGGAACTTGAAGACATAGCAGTAGAAAAGGGGGGAAAAAAAACTTAACAGAGCATTATTGCACTGTGGGACAACTTCAGGTGGCCAAATATATGTGTAATTGGAGTACTCAAAGGAGGGGTGGGTATAGTGATATTTGAAGAAATAATAGCTGAAAATTTTCCAATTTGGGTGAGAACAATAATCCCACAAATCTAAGAAGCTCAACAAATTGACACTTATAGAACACTCTACCCAACAACAGAAGGATACACATTCTTAAGTACACCCAGAACATTTATCAAGATAAACCATATTCTGGGCTATAAAACAAGTTTCAGTTTAAAAGGATTCAAATTACATAAAGAATATTCACAGACCATAATGGAATTAAACTAGAAATCAATAACAAATAAGTATCTGGGAAAATAGTTTGTAGCTTTTCCAAATAACCCAGGGGCACATTTTGGACCAAAAAATACACATTTTAACAAATTTCAAAGAACACAACTCATACAAAGTATACTTTCAAACCACAACAGAATTAAACTAGAAATCAATGACAGAAAGATAGCTGGAAAATTCCCAAATGTTCTGAAATTAAACAACATACTTCTGAGTAATTTATGAGTCAAAGAAGAAGTCTCAAGAATAGTTAAAAAAATATTTTGAACTAAATGAAAATAAAAGTCTAGTTTAGCAAAACGTAGATTGCAGCTAAAACACTGTATAGATGGAAAGTTAATAGCAATAAATGCAACTAAAAAAATAAATAAAGATCTTTTAAGTTTCTACCTTAGGAAACTAGAGAAAGAAGAGCAAGTTAAACCTAAAGCAAGCAGAAGAAAGTAGTAAAGAGCAGACGTCAACAAAATTGAAAACAGTCAACAAAATGGGGAAAATCAATGAAACCAAAAGCTGGGTTTTTGAAAAGATCACTGAAATGATAAGTCTCTAGCCATGCTGACCAAAAATAAAAAAGAGAAGACCAAGGCATAGATTACCCATATCAGGAATGAAAGAAGGGCCATTATTACTTACCCTATTGACTGTACAGGACTATTAAGGGAATGCTACAAACAGCTCTGTGTCCGCGAATTTGATATCCTAGATGAAATGGACCAATTTCCTGAAAGATACATACAAATTACCAAAACTTACTTGAGAGATAGCTAGCCTGAATAGACCTACATCAAAGGAAGTTGAATTCGTTAAGTTAAAAACCTTCCAGAAAAGAAAACACCAGTACCAAAAGGTTTCACTGGTGAGTTCTACCACACAACCCATGGGTCAAAAAAGAAACCAGAAGAAATGAAAATGAAAACATAATATTTCCAAATGACCCGGATACAGCTATAACAGTGCTTAGAGGGAAATTTTCCCTGCTGCATGCCTATGTTAATCCACCAGGCGCTCCTTGGAAACCCTATGGGGCAGTTCTGCTCTGTCCTATAGGGTCACTATGAGTAGGAACGGACTTGATGGCACCTAACACCACCTGGCTGTATTAGAAAAGTATGGTCTCAGTGACTTGGTGCAGGGGATTGTCTTAATTGTCTTCACCTACTTAAATGTCTTTCATTAAAAAGTTGGTTTTATGCCATTGGAGAAGACAGACTTAGGGGTGGTTACAAAAAGGTGGCTTAGCTCTTTGTGGGAAGGAGACATTTCATCAGAATTCCCCAGCTATGGGCTGAGTTTCTTTAGCAAGACATGTTCCTTTACATATATTCTTAAGGGTTCGTCACAGCCCTTAATTTCTCAGGTAAATGGTAGGGAAGAAAAAAATAATTCTCAATATTAATAGATAAAAACATATTTAAAATGGTATGTTATATAACAGGTAGCACAACATAAGAAAGAACAGTAATCTTTAAAATCACAAAATTGTAGAGTGAGAAGGTACCCTAAATGCTATTTAGTCAAACAGTGGCCTTCAATAGTCATCAGGATCTTGGATGAAATTTAAAAAAGGAACCATTTACGTTTACAAATGAACAAGCCCAGTGAAGGATAACTAAATCATTAAATGACATACTCAGGATTCAGAGAAAATCTCATCAAGCTCAAGGCCAACCAGAAATATTATGCGATGTCTTCTGTACTAGATAAAAAGTTAAATTAAATGTCATTTCCTCTCTAAATCATCTCCTGGCTGTCCCAGCATTAGTGGCCTCTGTCTCTGTCTTTTCAGCTCTGTACTTTTACAGGAAACCCTGGTGGTGTGGTTAAGAGCTACGGGTGCTAACCAAAAAGACTGGCAGTTTGAATCTACCAGGCACTCCTTGGAAACCCTATGGGGCATTTTTCTCTGTCCTTTAGGGTAGCTATGAGTCGGAATCGACTCGAAAGCAACGGGGTTTTTTTTTTTTGGTACTTTTACTGTACTACCTACAACAGTACCACCCATGGATAGGATGTTTGTGGAAAATGAGACAAGGAGTAAAAAATAAGATGTGCTGTTTACCACTGGCAGTCTTTTCTTGTGCTAGAAAATTATCTGTTTTTCTTAGTTGTATGAGGGTCAAATGAAGTAAGATAAGTAAAGCACTGTCTATGTACACCAAATAATATCCCTATATGTATTCTTTGGAAACCCTGGTGGCGTAGTGGTTAAGTGCTATGGCTGCTAACCAAAGGGTCAGCAGTTCGAATCCGCCAGGCACTCCTTGGAAACTCTATGGGGCAGTTCTACTCTGTCCTGTAGGGTCGCTATGAGTCGGAATCGACTCAACGGCACTGGATTTGGTTTGGTTTTTATGTATTCTTCTCTTCATGTGGCAGCAGTCTTGTGACATTCTTCCTAGCATACTAACACATTTCTACTTAAATGGCTAAATGGCAAGAAGTAAAGCAGAAATGCACAGAAAAACCATATTGCTGCTTTATAGCAAATAAGGGTTTGCCTCGGTTAGCTTTTTAAAAGATCGTGTTTCTGTTCTGTACGGTAGATTCTCTTTTATGACAGTTTGATCTTGGTTCATTAGTTGGCCCCCATAAATGTTGACTCGAGTGCTAAAAATGTTAGCCCTAGAGTGGGATCATGTAATCCAGAGTCTGAAAGTTAAATTTTATGACTTTTTATTGGGAAGAAAGTGTTTTTTCTCCTCCTAACAAATTTTACATTGATTTTCATCATCAATGATAATAGCTACCATTTATTGAACATTTATTATATGCCAACACTGGTCTAGGTACTTGATATGTTATCTAATATGATCTTCCACAAACCCTATGAGAAAAGGTATTATTATTACTCCTGTTTTACATATGAGGAAACGGAGGTTCTGAAAACATTAATTGCTTCATGTTACTAATGACTAAAAGACGACACCAGAATTTGAACATGGATCTGGCTCCAGTGTTTATGCTGTCAAACACTGCCTCTCATTGAATGAAAGTGATACAACGCATTGGGCTTAAAATTTGATGTTGATAACCCTGGTGGCATAGTGGCTAAGTGCTACAGTTGCTAACCAAAACGGTCAGCAGTTCGAATCCACCAGGTGCTCCTTGGAAACTTTATGAGGCAGCTCTCCTCTGTCTTGTAGGGTTGCTAGGAGTCGGAATCGGCTCGACAGCACTGGGTTTGGTTTTTGGTTTGGTTTAATACAGTGCATTGGGCTTAGAAATTGATGTTGACTACTTGTTTAATCAGCACAATTATTTATGCATCTACTTGTAGTAAGAGAACTTCAGTGAATAATTATAGCCATAGCACATAGCAGCTAGGTATAATGGAAACAGCATGACACTGGGAGACAGAATATTTGAATTTAAAGTTTTGACTCTGCTACTTATTAGTTCTGTGACTTTGGCAAGTCAGTTTACCTCTCTTGTGCCTATTTTGGTCATTCAAAAATAGAAATTAATAAAACCACCTGTCCCGGTCGTGGCGAAGATCAAATTGATATATCTATTAAGTCCTTCGCAAATACTTTTGAAAGATTTGTAAGTGAACTAATGAGTATATTTGACTATTTGCCATACACTTTCTTTAAGTAGTAAATTTTCTGAGTGCTTTTTAAAAAATTACTCGATATATACAAACTTTAGTTTCCAGAGAACCACTGTTGACTTGCAGAGTGATCTCATATAGAAAGGGGCTCTGTTTATAAGACAAGCTTTTTTCCATGAGATGGCATGGTTTTTGTGGGATGATTACTTCACAGTACCTTGTGATACAATTCTTGATAGACATTTCCATCTCTGTTCTGGAAGAGTCAGAAAACAGGTTAAATGTGTCACCTAGACCCAAAGTAAGTCAGTGCCAGAATCAGATGTAGAATTCTTAATTTAACCCCCATTCCTGTGTACTAACTAGCTACCTGTGCAGTTCAGAGCTCCGTATTTTCTAAGTTTATTTCTGGTCCAACCTGAACATAAGTAGAAGCCTTTCATCCTTGAAGGCTGGTCAGCCCACTGTCCATAATGTCGTCTTTGACATCAGATGAACACTCAGTTAGATGGATGACTCTGATGTGGGCGGTGTGGGAAGGTTGTATTCCTGCCACTTAGCTGTGCTCCTCTATATCAAGGAATGAGCGTTCCATACCTTTCATTCCAGTATTGTTTATTTTCCTTTGGGTTTAGGAATTTTGAAACTTAACCCACCTATTCCAATGTTGGCTCAGGATTAGTGACAGAAATGGGTTGGAGCACAATAATTTTTGTGTGTTTTGTTACAGGTGTTCAACAAAGGTTGTTAAAGAAGCAGCTCAGAGTTCAGTGGATATCTTGAAAACCTTTTAATTATATTTATCACTGTAGGTAACCAATCAGGATGGTTCATTTTCTTTCATATCCCTGCTTGCTGTCCCCCTCCCTCTTTCCCTCTTGCTCCTACAGAAACACACAGGACTCATTCACACACAGACTGTCATTTAGGAGCTTGGATTACCCAGTTTGAGTGGTTACCTAGGTCAGACCAAAAAGCTGATTGTCATATCTCCTGTTCACGTTCTTGTTTTGCAAACAGAATTTATGCAAACTGACTCTCTCTTTAGGCTGTGTGGCCATCACCTCAGCTCAGCTCTTAGTTCATCGTATAGTGGTCGCTCACTGGTGTAAGCCATTAGCATTAGCTCAGTAGTGAACTAATGAGTGCTGCACATATAGCAATACTCCTGTGACTGTTAGAACTATTCGGTGGAGAGTAAAGTTTCCAAATAGTTTGAGTACCGTGACATGGAAGAAATTGCAAATTGTGACGTGAGACCATCACTGGTGGGACCGTAGGATGTAGAAAGAAAGGGAGAGTGAGGGGGAGAAGTTTATTTATGGAATGTCAGGGAGCCATTGAGGCTCAGCAGGCCCTCGAAGCAGAGGACTTCCCTCCGTGCTTGTTTTCTCCCTCTGACCTTGGATGAACTAGCGCGCAGTATATTATGCCGGGTGATTGTGCTGGTTTGTCATGGTTAGCATTCTGGACTGTCACTGGAATGTAGGAAACGGATGAATTTGAATTGAACCATGAGGTGGTCTGCCGGGCCCTCTCCTTGTCTCGAGGAAACCTGTCGCTGTTTGTCTGGGCCGGGCCTAATGAAAGCGATGGAGGGAAAAGAGAGGTGGGCCTTTGATCTCTTTGTTGCAGCTGCTCCCTGGGAACTCGCTGAAATCAATGCCCTGTTTTCCTGAAGGAATGAATGGCTCTGCCTAACTAGCTTTGTGAAGCCGTGGGGGAATTCACTGCCTCTGTTTATTGACAGCTGAAAGGGAGCACATGGGGTGGAATGGACCTTCTTGTGAAAACCAGGCACAGGGAAAATTAGACCTCAATTTAACACAGAGGAATTTGGAAATTCACCCCAAAGGAGATGGTGGTTTCTCAGGCTTACATTAGAATTACTGAAGTTTGGGGCTGGTGTGTGACGAACAATGGCGGTTTTGTCACAACTATGTTATAAAAAAAAATGTTATAAGTAGGAATAAGGTATGCATAATAAATGATGCTAAGTCGAAGTTGATTCAACACCCCCTTCTTTTTTTAAACACAGAAGTAGAAAAAGACAAGTATCAACCATGATATAATCAGGTGATTCTTTTTTTTTTAGACGGGAAAAAAAAAAAAGAATGGCTAAAAAGTAAGTGCTGCTTCAAATAAGCATTATTGATATCCCCATTCTATAAAATGTGTCTGTCATTCATCTGTGTTTCAGACCATCTTTGAACTTTGGATCTAAGTTCATGCAATAGCTGTTCATGCCTTTCTTGATTGTGTGTGTTGCATGGGAACATTATACTGCTAGATTTATTTTAAAAAAAGAACAACTAATATTCTTGGGATATTGTAATTGGAAGCCTCTGTCAAACATAAATGAAGCTGGCTAATAGGCCAAGACGGCCCCTGAAGTTAGAATAGCTCATGAGTCTTAAAGTTAGCACCTTAAACTTTTTAGAACGCATAAAGGAAAAGGCTTAAGTTTATCACAAGGAAACATGACCATACCTTCTTTTACGTCTCCCCCCCACTTGCTTGGTTTCCCAGGGAGAATTTATGGCCTCTTCCTTTGGCCCCTCAGCCCTTTGTACACACCTCCATTATAGCACTTAACACATTGCCCTGTAGCTCTTTGTTAGGTGTATTCTTTTAGCTGGAAGTGGAGCAGCTGTGTCGTATTCATTTTTTTTTTTTTTTAATCTTCAAGCCCAGCAAATCTCTTGGCTCAGTAAATGTGTGTTGAATGAATGGGGAATGATAGCTCCCTGTACGTTACTTTGAATGTAATTACTTATCTAGGCTTCAACTCCAAATACTAATCAGAGAAAAACCTGATTGGTGCCGCTGCTTTTTAAGATCTTCCCTTTATGGGGAGTTACTAAACACTTTTTTTGATTTGGCAAGCCCCTGAGGAGGAGGCGTAAGAAAATGTATGTCATTGTTCTTTTCAGACCTAAGCTCTCTAATGTTCCTTCCTATAAATAAATCTTACGATAATAATTAAGTTTTTCAGTAAGAAGAAAAGCTTTTAGAGTTTCATAGACTTTCACTTGACCAGGTTTAGTGATTGAGATGGATAAAGCTTCCATTTTACGTGATTTAATACTATGATGTAATGTTAAATAATGCAAAACAAAACATGCTTTGACAATTTCTTTAACCAGATTTACTACCCCTGGATGTTAGGAATTCCTTATCCAAGGAAGCAAACAAACACCGTCACTTCACATTGAAAAGTGTAAAGGAAACGTCAATTCCATAAGACTACAGGATCTTAGGACAAACTCAATTTCTGAGCTCTTCTGAAGTTACAACCTATTTCTTTTTTAAACCAGAGCTTTAAATGGGGAATGGTTGTCAACACTCTTTGGGAAAATAACATCATAAAATCATGACAGAAAATTTTAGAAAGTGTGAAAAAGAAAAAAAAAAGGTAAACACACAAGTACAGAAACTGGCTAGTAGTTTACTCAGTTATTTTTCGTTTTTACTACTGAAATTATTTTTAAAGAAATTAATTTGGATTTCTGTTATGATTAAGGGTAGGGATAAAGTTTAAAAGCAGGTTTACAAATTTGTGAGTTGGGGTCAAGATCATGTGGAGGTCCAGGCCGTTGTATAGGTTGTAAAAATGTAGCCGATTCAGCAGGTTGTGATTCTGCTGGGATTTCAGATTTGTTGTGAAACAGGAAAATTACCAAGGTTTCATCATTGGCCAACTATCCCCTCACCCCCATAAGTATTAACTTGTAGATAAGAAAGCATTAAGCATAGCACTTAAGTTTTATAACTTGGCTGCTCTGTCCTCCCAGTTTCTGGAATTCATTTTGCGTGATATCATACCAAAGTAGGGAAGGGCAGAAGGGTAGATGGGAAAAAGAGGAAATCGCAATCAAACTGCATTTTTCCATTTGATGTTTTAGCTTTCAGGGTTGAGACATGTCTTCATCTTCATTGATAAAAAGAGCTACATACAGGCCAAGGACGTGACTGCAGTTAAAAATTGTGTCCTTGCTGTGCTTGTAGACGTCAGATAACTTCAGATATGTAGTTGTCTATTGAAAAAGCCTTTTTCTCAGGACTGGAGACTGCTCTCATATCCAAAAAGAAGGATTTCAAGTAATTTAAGAGTCAAACCCTGAAAATAAGTTTGGGGATCCACGCATTGTATATCTGTGTGTGTGTGTATGAATGGGTGCTTATTTATATAAGCAAACTTTCTAGTGGAAAGATACCAGATACTTTCCTCTGCCACAGCTTGCTGCCCATCCAGACTGACTAAATGAAGCAGCCCACCCAACAACAGTAATAAACGAAGGGAGACGACCTCCTTACCCACTAGATTTAATTGCAAGAAAGACTATTCTGAAATTACGTAGAATTCAGTTACATTCAAGAACATGTAAGACCAGATGTTAACTTATTGTAAAGATCTTCTAGATAGCTAATCATTTGTAATTAATCATTAGTCTACTAATGAAGCTGTTAAAATACTATGTTCAGTAGTTGCAACATTACTGTCACCTTTCGTGAGATATTTTTCAGCAAGCTAAGACAACAGCTTATACCTAAATTATTACACCTCAGACATTAGTAGGATTCAAATAAATATTGTTTTGCTATTAAAAAAAAAAAGCCTCCATGGTCAGTACATAAATATGGACCCCCTGTGAGGATAGACTGCCCAAAGAAAGGGTTTGCTTATGGTTGGTGCTCAAATACCAATTGGATTGCTGGTCCTCAATGTTATCTGTGAAGGTGAGGGTTGGTAGGATTGAGTTGTTAATAATCCATTTTCTGTCTTCATTCTTTTCATGGAAAAGTATAAGTCATTTTCAGTCTTTGTACATTCCTCTACCACCTTCCCTTCAATTGCTCTCCAGTCTGTGTTCTTACCTCCGCTGCCCCCAGTCCTGCTCAGGTACTTATTTCCTATTCTCAAAGGATAGTGTTCTTAGTTAATTAGTTGACAGGTTCTGATTATCGTTCAGTCTCTGCCAAGGGCTTTGAAGTTGTGAGGTATTTTCACTTGAGCTGGGGTTTCTGGGACATATTGCAAGTGCTCACTGCTCACGAGGCACAGTGTTAAGCATTTTACTTAAACCTTAGAAGGGTCTTAAGAGGTAGGTACCATTATCTCCATTTTACAGGTAAGGAAAGGGAGTTGGAGATTAAACAATTTGCATGAGGTTTCTAAGTGGCTCCTGGTGGCACTAAGTGGCCAGCTGTAAGTGGCACCAAGATTTGAATGGAAGCATTCTGGCCCCAAAGCACATGCTCTTCGCCGTGTCACAGTATTGCCTCTAAAGACTAAATATCCTTGAAAGATTTAAAGGCATGCCTTTAGAATGTTGGGATCAGGCTCTATGGCATGTAGATGGAGAGAAGAGTTTCTCACCCTGGCATCTTTGAGCTACTTAACACACTGCCAATGTGGTCTTTTCTCAGTGTCTTTTTTTCCCCCTCTAGGATTACTCTCACGTCTGCCGTGGCCTCTGTTTTGTGTGACACCTTAAACTCACCGGGGCTTCAAACTCAGAAGGGTAAGTAACGGCTTCTGCTAAACTCTCTGATGCCGGCCCAGCCTGTGCCCCGTGGTCAGTCCTGACTCTGCATTCTCATGCTTTCCCTACTTTAGAACACACACCAAAGTGGAAATCCCTTCCATGTAGAACGAGGTGTTCTGGAAAAGAACGGCTATCAGAGAATTTGCATTTGAGGAACTTTAAGCCTTGAGGGAAAAGTAGGGTTTAGAGATGCAGGTTGAGAATAAACTTAGAAAAACCTATTTTTCACTCTTTAGAAAAATCAAGAGAACGTGCTAAGGACTATTGTTGATATTTATTTGTGTTAAATTAGAAATAATGGATATTGTAGGATGGATTGCCATTTGTTACAATTTGCCTACTAGAAACTTTGTGATTTCTCTCCCTGTGTTTTAAAAAGACGCTTTTAAATTATTATATCTAAAATAAAAGCACATAATAATGAGGAAGAACGTTTGGGGTGTTATCTGCATTTTGAGTCAGATATTTAGTATATTACATATAGTTCAAAGTCTCTTAAGACCTGCTCTTAAAATCATAGCATGAGATGATTCTCGATTTGACTATGTTCTTTCCAGATTTCCTAAAGTTACGAAATAGGTATGTCACTAAATCCAGTGTTTATTTGATGGAATTTAGGGTTGGCAAGGGTCACCATATGTATCAGAAGTTTTTACTTCTTACTATTCTCTACCATGCCTGTGGAGATTACAGTTTGTTTAAACCACCTATTTCAACATAACGATCCCTGATTCCAGCCTTAAATTTCATATCTAACATTTTTGTTGTGTTTTCCCCATTTGCCTTCTTCACACAAGAGCAGCCCTCCACTTGTTTTGCAACTTCAGTGCTAGCAGTTTTGCTTAACCATGACTCTTGGCCCCTTGCCACACATTTTTTGTAAAATGTCCTTCAATGTAATATGCCATAATTTTTATCCAGTCTCCTTTGTAAGTTTCTTATCTTACACTTGATTTATTTTCTCTAAACCTCTAGATAAACTATAGTTTATCTACGAGTTTAAATAGTTTTATCTAAAAAAACTTTGCCTAAACTAGGTCAACCACTTCCCAATGTATTTAATGCTATTGAGGCCGACTTCTAGAAAGGCTGGGCACAGCTGCCCTAGGTAGATGGTTAAAGTGAGGAGAATCTTAGATGTGCGTGTTTAAATTCCTCTTATCCAAGTGATTCTGATTGTAACTAGTCTACTTCCCCACCAACACATTCAAAAGGAAAAATTTAGCAAGATACAAAAATGCCAGAATCACTACTGTATATCACTCGGGTGACTTTATGATACCTGTTTGCCCAATTCACGCCAAGCCCATCTGTAATGGTTTTCTCTAGTTAAACGTGATATTGTCACTAAAAGCATAGCAAATAATGTTACACTAAAGAATTAGGAATCTTTCAAATATATGATACACGAAACTTTGAAGCATGCAGGTAATGAATGATAGGAATTACTTTTACAGGCACATGTTAGAAAATGGAATTGTGTTGTGATTATCCAAACTAAAGAAAGATTATTGAAGCGAATCAATCATTTATACTCTTTCTGTTAACTATATTGTATTCTGAAACAAGTTATTAACGTTTCCTAATTGTGAGTTTATCCTGTGCATAAAATCATTCTTGATACTTAGATTAACAGGCCACGTCTACTTTGTACACCTACTTTGTGCTCTCTACCAGTCATCGTGCCTCTATATGTACATATATAATATATACAGCTTTGAAAGAGTGATGATGATGTTAGCTGCCATCAAGTTGGCCCCCAACTCATGGCAACCCCACGCACAATGGAATGAAATGCTGCCTGATCCTGTGCCATCCCCATGATTGGTTGTGGGTTGGACCATTGTGATCCATAGCATTTTCACTGACTGATTTTTAGAAGTAGATATATCCCTATTTTATGGATGAGGAGACTGAGACTTAGGGAGGTTAGGGATTTGTGCCTAAGGGTATACACCCAGCAAGCAGCAAAGCCAGTGTTCAAACCTAGAGCCATCTGATTTGAAGCCAGTGCTCTTTTTCCTATACCACGCTGCCTTTCTTAGGTTGTGTATAGGGCAATATTATCACTTGGTTAGCTTTTTTAACTACCTGAAGGAATACAACCTGGTAATAAGTATGCTTCTCACATAGTGGAATAAGGTCGTGTAAAACCTGTAACTTGTACCACTCGTAAGTAAGAAAAGTTATTATCTAAGAAATATTGTTAAAATTTCTGTACTGAACATATCTTCTCCCCAAACAAATGAAACAAACCAAAAAAGTTAAAATGGAGGTAATTGAGGGATTAAAGGAGCTGAAGAGACATGATATAGAAGAGTGTTAATATTATTGTTGAAATTAGTAAATGAGGCACATTTCTCTACCAGTGTATTTAAAATAACACTAGAAGTTAATGCGTGTTTATATTATACGATAACAAAATATACTTTATTTGGGGAATAACTTAATTGATTCATTATGTGGCATCTACCAAGGTAATTTTTTCCTCTTTTTGAGCAACAAGAGTAAAAAGTGATTCATCACACACACAATCACCATGTAAATTAGAAACACATTAAGATCATAGTTACTTCATGTTGTTTCCCTGAAATGGTTCTCATTTGCCCCATATTCAACTCAAGTACACAAGAGTGTTGTTTGTTAGCTCCAATTCAGGGAAAATTTGGAACTCTCTGTGAAAAATTGTTTTTATAGAGAAGCTTCAGTGTTCAGATATAGCCCTTGTTCATTTCGTGCACAGGTATTTTGCTGTGGGAATTACCACTTGGCCATTTTATTGTGTATAAGGGATAAAGCCAGAAGCATGATCTGTGGGTCCACTGTCTGAGGTCTCTTCCTACAAAACCCATTGCCTTCAAGTCGATTCCAACTCACAGCAACCCTACAGGATAAAGCCCCATGGGGGTTTCCAAGGCTATGAATCTTTATGGAAACAGACTGCCACATCTTTCCCCTGAGGAGCAGCTGGTGGGTTCGAACCACCAACCTGTTGGTTAGTAGCCCAGTCCTTAACCACTGTGCCACCAGGGCTCCTGTTCCGTAACACAGGTTGGGACCTACACGGCTCTCCTGATGAAAAAAAAAAAAAGCTCCCAGTGCCTCCGCTTAGCCAGGACTCTTGGTTGCAATTGACAGAAACTGATGGAATCATAGAAGAATTCTAAACAGGAGACTGACAGGAGCAGATTTGCATGTTAGGAGGATCACTCTAATAGCAGCATTGTGGCTAGAAGGAAGGGGACCCAGCCGGAACAGAGACTAAAGGAGTCAGCGTGAATCTCGGTTCATACGCTCCGCTCATGTGTAGAAACGTCCCTTCACATGGACTTCACTGTGCCTCCAAGCTCTTTACTCACCCCGCCGATGAGTTTAAAGGAAGCCATGTGAAGACAGGCCAATAAAGCAGGCTGTTCCTCCACTCACTAGCATACCTTGCTCTCACCCAGATTTTTGGGCACTGCAGATTGGAAGGTAGTCTCCTCTACATGGGTGCCTGCTTTAGGTGGTGGGAGCTGAGGATGGACATGTAGGTGTCCACTAACTGCCCTTCCAGGGTGTCGCCTGTCTGGTATGAGAAGGAGCGAGTGCCAGTGGAGGAGTTAAACCCTTGTGAGACTAGAGTGGCCCCGCTCTCTGGTTGCTCTGGCTCTCCAAGTTATTCCTGCAGCTTGCCCAACACATGCTAACTTCCATGTTCCCAGTCTGTGAGTTCTCTTCTTGGGTACAATATAACATGGAATGGCCATCTTCTTTATAATCAAAGTAGAGGAGAAAGAGGGCTTTATGTTTCAGAATCTAGGGGACCATCTTGGCCTAATTCTGCCTCAGAGACAGGGCACTTGTTCCCCAGACAGCTCTTTGTCTCCCAGGTCATCTTCCTCTGGATGTGCCCCATGCCTCACATGCCTGTTAGACTTAAGGCTGTGCCTGTTTGGCAGGAAAAATGGGGTCCCTGCCTGCTGATTCCTGTGAATCTGAAGTTCTTTTGACCATTGCTTTCTGTGCAAAAAGTTTCAATCTCTGTGTAATGGCTGACATATCTTGGCTTATTTGGACGACTCTTCAGTTTTGTTTTTTTTTTTTTTTAGCACCTTTAGACCTTCTGAAGGTCTCACATGTTCAGCCACAGAACGGAAGTGGAGTTTCCTTTGAGGACATGATTGACCTCAAAATCAACTCCTGTAGACATTTCATTTGGTGCCACAAGTTCCTACCCTTACTGCAGCATCTTTGAATCAACGGATTTGTCACATGAAGGATTTATATTCCTTCTCCTAGGGAGGGAATCTCCCCTTCTCTAAAGCACCTTAGTTTCTAGCACACCGTCATTTCCATCTTATGGAAATCAACAGTCTCACTCCCTATACCAGCATTCTGCTCTGGGAGGCATGTCTAGGCTTGGAAACAAGTACCTCAAAACCAAAGGCCCTGGTTTCTCTCTTTCCTTTTCGCTGAAACCCTGGTGGCATAGTGGTTAAGTGCTACGGCTGCTAACCAAAAGGTCTGCAGTTCAAATCTGCCAGGGACTCCTTGGAAACTCTATGGGGCAGCTCTACCCTGTCCTATGGTGTCGCTATGAGGCAGAATCGACTCGAAGGCAGTGGGTTTGGTTTGTTTTTTTGGGGGTGGGGGAGAGGTTAGCAATTCAAAGTTTAAGATAAAGGCTTAAAGATAACTTCTGTGTGCCTCTCCCTTTCTGAGTACATGCCTGGGAATCAGAGGGGTTAATCTTGTGAGTAAATAACATCTGCTCTTGCTTCCTTCCTTCTCTATCTGCCTGAGGGTTTTAAAGCACAGGGCTACCCTCAGGCCAGCCTTTGCAGAGTCTACTCTCATCTGCAACAGGGTTCTGTGTTTTATTTTCTGAAAAATAATTGGCTCCCAGTTCCAGCAGTTGTAGCTAATCTATAGCACAGCTATGGACTAGTCTAAAGATCTTTTTGAGGCCCCCCACAAGTCTGAGTCTCACTTTATAACTTTAAATATGGAAGAATTATTCCTTTTTTTTTCACTTCATATAACTACCTTAATTCAGACTTCAGCCTGGTTCTGTCAGTCTAGAAGGAAATTTCATCTCAGTCATTTTTAGGTGCTTCCTACTCCCATTAGGAGTACCTGGGTGGCACACACGGTTATGCACTTGGCTACTAACCAAAGGGCTGATGGTTAGAATCTACCCAGAGGCACGTTGGGAGAAAGGTTGGTGATCTACTTCTGAAAAACCAGCCATTGAAAACTCTATGGAGCACAGTTCTACTCTGAAATGGATGGGTCACCATGAGTCAGAATCAACTGGATGGCAGCTGGCTTAGTTGGGTTTTGGTACTTCCCATTGGCATGGGTCCTAGAACCTGGAGATTTCCCTGGTACCTGGGAAGTGAGGGACCAGTCTTCCTCAGTGTATCAGGGTAGTGGTGCCTTGAAGCATTGCAGCTCTCCCCCCGTGGGTGGGAGTGTGGAGGCTGGAAACCTCTTGCCTAAGGCTTGGCCTCCCTGAGCACACTGCCCGAGGGTGTCCTTGCAAGGGTTCTGCCCACTGGCTTGGGAAATAGAGCACTACAAGGGCTCCCCTTGCTGGGGTGTGGGGGGATGGGTAACAGACCTCTTCCTCTTTTTCAGGCCTGGGGCCTTTTTCTCACCCTCTCCTTCCCTCCCTGAAGTCCAAAAGAATCTCCTGTTGGAGGTTAGATGTTAACAAAGACAAACTTCTTCAGGCTGCCTCTGCCTGCAGCTAGGCCAAAATATGAGGAATTACAAGGGATGCTACCTGTTTCAAATGAGATTGAAAGGAAAACTGTCGGGGAACAGACACAAAATTCCAAAGTTGTCCTCCCACACTGATTTGGAGGCCAATAATAAAGGCAGAAGTCACCCGAACAGTAGGTAACTCTGGGAATTCAGAGAACAAAACCGATTTGGGAGAGTAAACTCATAGAAGAAGGAGCCCTAGTGGCGCAGTGGTTAACACTAGGCTCTTAACTGAAAGGTCGATGGTTTGAACCCACCAGCCGCTCTGCGGGAAAAAGATCTTGGCAGTCTGCTTCTGTAAAGATGTATAGCCTTGGAAACCCTATGGGGCATTTCTGCAGAGTTCTGCTCTGTCCTGTAGGGTTGCTGTGAGCCAGAATTGACTCAACAGCAAGGGGGTTTGGTTTGGTTTGGTTTAAGCTTATAGAATCTGTACAGTTTAGTCAGTGAGAAAAATCTAGTTTCACTCCAAGTTTCTGACCTTGGAGAGACTGGAAAGCAACGTGGAGAAGTGGTTGATTTATTAACAACATGAACTTTCAGATCACACACTCTGGATTCAACTCTCAGCCCAGCTGCTCCCTTTTTGTGTGGCCATAGGCAAGTTAGCACCACTACTAAGCCTCGTGTTTCCCCACAAGTAAAATGGGACTAATACTACCTACTCTTAACCATTGTTGAGAGCAATAAATGCCTAGAACAGTGGTTGTCACCTGATGCGTATTCAATTTAAGTATTAGGTATTACTATATAGTGGTGCCGTTAGCTAAAACAGGCAGTGCTGGAGGAGGAGCACATTTTGCAAGATCAGATATGAAGGCTACGCTTTAGGACAGGGTACCCTTGAGGAGCAGGCACTGTGGAGATGTGCAGGCTGATAGGCGCAGGACTGTAGTTGGTCTGTAATTTGAAAGATCAAGATTGAAGCTAAGAGGTTTGGGAGCCTCTGACGTCAAGAAGTAGTTGGAACCTTGGGTTTCAAGGTGTATAATGTCTCTTGTAAAGATTTTTAGGTGCCGTTGAGTTGGTTTCGACTTTCTTTTACTGATGTTGTTAGGTGCCATCAAGTCAGTTCTGATTCATAGTGACCCTGTGTACAACAGAGCAAAACGCTGCCTGGTCCTGTGCCATCATAATCTTTGCTATGTTTGAGCCCATTGTTGCAGCCACTGTGTCAGTCCATCTTGTTGAAGGCCTTCCTCTTTTTTACTGACCCTTCCTCTTTTTTACCTTACCAAGCATGATGTCCTTCTCCAGGGTCTGGTACCTCCTGATAACATGTCCAAAGTATATGAGACGAAGTCACCATCCTTGCTTCCAAGGAGCACTCTGGCTGTACTTCTTCAAAGACAGCTCTGTTCTTTCTTTTGACAGTCCATGGTATATTCAGTATGCTTCGCCAACACAGTCTAAAGGCATCAATTCTTCGTTGGTCTTCCTTATTCATTGTCTAGATTTGCATGCATATGAGGCAATTGAAAATACCACAAGGCAGTTCTACTCTGTCTTAAATAGTGTCACTATGAGTCGGAATTGACTCAACAGCTCACAGCAACAACAATACGAGAAGTAGAAGTCCAGGTGCCAGGCCCACGAATCTGCTCAAACTTTAAGTGACCCTTTTGCAACATGTCCTTCTGTGTCATCTTTAAAATGACACCGTTGTCTTACGGTAGATAAGAAAACGGTGGATATGAATATCTCAGTTAGGGGTGCCACCTCAAAAGTATAACCTCATTGTTCACCATGATCCACCTCCCTGAAATAAGATTTAGTTGTCAGGAATCTACCAAATTAGATGTGTTCCTTTTCATCTGAAATTAGTCTTTAGAAAATAAAGTTTAGAAGCTTGTTTGAGAGGCTTTTCAAAAACAAACCATGCACATCTCCAACCTAGAGGAGTCTTCCCTGCAAACCAAGATAGAGACTCCTCCGTGTTTGGGGATTACCTCCTTCTTTCCCATTCGCATCGTTAGAAATAAAAAAGTCTGTTTGTAGAATCTGCTCAAGTAAGATCAGAAGTAGCGAGAAGTGGAGGAGGAGAAGCTAGAGGGAAACCCCTCTGTCCAGTGGGTTTCTGTGAAAGCCCAGCAGATGCTGGCTAGCCTAGTTCATTAACAGAAAAAAGCACGTTCTTCCATGCTGTTCTCGCAAGCAAATGACTAGAAAAACATATCGTGAGAGCAGAAATGCATTCTGGAAATCATATGCTCTAGATTCACGAGACTTGTTTCTGTTGTCAATGAATAAATCCTTTCTGGAAAAATATTTTCCCATTCATTTAAGATAGCTTTAGATAATGTGTTCAGAATGTGGCAATCCCCTTTCCTAGAAAATGTGATTTTTCTTACTACCCTGGAACTGGTAAACATCTATATTTAGCAATGTTCAATTTTAGAGAGTTATTTTTTTTTAAGCAGGCACATTTTTCTCATTGCTGTATTTAAACCCTTTTTTCTGATTTCGAAATCTAAATTCCGACCTGCAAAGAAAGCAGCGTGCAAGTAGCACCCTATCAAACTTAGATGTGTTCTTGTCCCTAAGTGTCTCTTCTCTCCTTTATTAAATTGTCATCTGACGCACGTGACTTTCTCCCTAGGCCATGCTTGATCTGGGGCTCTCTGCTGCACTGTTAACTGTTTAAGCCTGAGCCTGGTGCTGAGCTGGCAGGTGGGAAGGGTGGAGGGACTTCATCTCCTCCTGCCAGAGTTCTCCCTTTTCACGAGAGCGGCGCACATTGAACAGCTTAAGAATAAGCTCCTGTGTGAGCCCTCGGAGGCCGAGGAGTATTGTTGAATTCAGAAAGGAGTCGTTTTTCTTTTGGTGATAATTTGAATATTTTGACAATGAAGCTGAGCTACTCCACTGCCTGGTTTGCGTACCTCAAGTTAGTGCATCCTTTCCTAGGAAGCAGAAGAGCCCCCCCCGCTCCACCCGCCTGAATACATAAGTCTGTTTGTGAGAAGGATAGGAGCAAAGGAAGACTTTTTACTCTCTTAAATGTTTTTTAAAAGCTCTTTAAGAAATAAATGCAGACCTTCAGAGACCACTCAATTAAACTATCACAACAATTGCTGAGCATTTTAAGAAGAGAGATGGACCATGAAGATAATTTGTGAAGTGTTTATACACGCAAAACAGAGAAAAAATGTAAAGCAAATTATCTGAATGATTCAGGCAAATAACCTCCCCACCTTAAGCTTTTACCTGAATTGTAAAGAATTATTTTTAAAACTTAGTTGTCTAGAAATGGCCTCGATTTTTCAGTTTTTAACTTGATGTTCTCAGATAAAATAAATGGACATAGGCTTTTTGATCAAATTAAAAGAAGAAAACAGGCAGCCAAAGGAATAGATCATTTAGGCGAGATATAATTGGCTTTGTTTCATAGTAGATTTACCTCCGTACTGGTTAAGAAAATCCTGAAAAGCAGTCGTCCTAAGAGGATCGATTTGTTGGAATAGTCTTAGTTGAAAGAAGACAAGTTTTATAATTAATTGGTGAACAGAGATCCTGGTTTCCAAACACACATCAAGGTTCAGTGGTGCAAAGCTAGCTACAGACTCGTCCCCCCCCCCCAAAAAAGGGTTAAAAACGTTAAGTTCTCAGGGCTATGAGTTGCGGGTTTCTGTTAGTCTGTACTGGGGCCTAGGAATCTGTATTTTAAAAAGCTTTCTCTGGTGATTCTAAAGCACAGCCAGGTTTGGTAACCCCTAAATTGCATATTCCACCTAGAGACTTCAACCATATCACGCTGAAAATTTGGTAAATCTATAGGGTCACTAGGAGTCGGCTTCAACTCGACGGCAACGGGTTTGGTTTTCTGGTTTTTATACATGTATTGAAGTTTTTCTTGAAAATTAGTGTGCCCACTGGTTATTTCTGACTTTCTTTTAATTCATAATTTGTTTCAGCTTCTGTTGTTGTATAGATTTGCATACCTTTTTATGGTATTTTAACACTGTTGGCTTAAAAGACTATACTCTTTCCTCTGAGTGCTGTTTTGAATATTTTATGTAAGCAATTTCATACGTTCTTTTTTCTACTCGCGGAAAGCAGTGAAAAACTTCAGTTTTTCTAATCCAGTTTCAGGACAAAAGTCATGTATAAATGCTTCAGGATCTTCAGTGAGCAAGGTTGTACGAGATACTGAAAATCTTTTAAGTTACCACTTGGAAACTTTATTCCACTTTTAAAATATATCAGATGATCTAAATATTTAAGACTTTGACCATCTGGCATACCTGAGACATTTTAAAATTCAAGAGTGGCAGGCCAGTTGAGATAATACTACAGGATTTTAAAGTTAAAAGTAATCATTGTCATCTATTAAAATGCATGAAACAGAACTGTTTGCTCACCTCATGCTGGCCCTTTACAATTACACCCACTTCATCACACCTGCCGCCTACCCCCTCCCTAAACCCTGGCCACCACCAGTCTCTTCTCCAGTTTTATAATTTAGTTATTTCAAGAATGAAACCCTGGTGGCATAGTGGTTAAGAGCTATAGCTGCTAACCAAAAGGTCAGCAGTTCGAATCTACCAGGCACTCCTTGGAAACCCTGTGGGGCAGTTCTACTCTGTCCTATAGGGTCGCTATGAGTCGGAATCGACTCGATGGCAGAGGGTTTAGTTTTGGTTTGGTTATACAAATGGAAATGTAGTATGGAATTGATTTTTTTTCATTTAGTGTAATTTCCTTGGGATCCATCCAAGTTGTTGCATATATCAACTGTTCATTCCTTTTTATTGCTAAGTAGTATTCCAGAGGTTAGATGTACCATGGTCTGTTTAACCATTTACCCACTGAAGAAAATTTGGGTTGTTTCCTTTTTTTTTTTTTTTTTTTACAATTACAGATAAAGCTGCTGTGAGTATTGATGTATAAAAAATGCATGAAAACCTTTGTAAAACATACCCTAGTGCTCTCCGCATCATCGGATGTGTGAGCACTCTTGAAGTGGAGCTCGGGTTACGACGCAATGAGGGGAACATTTTTCTAGCTGCCTTCACTGAAGATGTGGAAAAGCTCTCCTTAGAGGTCTGAATCCTCAAACAAAATCCTGAGAGGACTCTGTGGCCACCTCAAAGCTGATGATTCCTGTTACCGAGTAGGTGTGCAATCAGTGGTAGCTCATTAAAATAATTTCTAGCTGGGCATGTTTATTAATAATTACCTAGTAAAATTAGGGAAGGACATGTGGTTCTAGGTAATCCAAAAAGGCTCCCCTGGAGAATCAATACATTTCCCCTTCCAGCGGCCAAGTACCTTAAACAAAATACCTTTTAGCCTTTTCTTTTCTAAAAAGCATCAGTACACTATTTGAAAATCTTTCTTCTGGAAGAAAAGGCACCTGGTTAGTCCTGCATGAAAACTGTACATTTCAAGGAATCAGGTGATACAAGTAGCAGTTTTTCATGTCCTCTGCTGTCCCCATCCACAAATGCAATAATACCTGCAGATACGTGGAACTTTCTGTTGGCAGCCCGGTTAGCGAGAAAGCTTTAAAGCTGCACTCTAAACTCGTGTGTGTAAGAAGATGAGTAGAAGGCTCCTGTTCCCTCTGTGGAATATGCTGATTAATAAGCCCAGGAAGATGGCCGGCCACATACCAGCTGCTCTGAGGAATCCAGCTAGTCTGGGTATATTTGGATGTACTGCTGTCAGAGCTACTGCTGAAGTTCACTGCCCATGCAGGTGTTGGCTAGGAGCATGGCGTGGTATAAGTGGGAAGAGCACTTGGCTTACTTACCTCAGAACACCTGGATTCAGCCTCTGTTCATCATTGTCGTCAATAATGATGTTGACGGAAGCTAACGTCTTTGGGGCGTTCACTAAGTGCTAGACATTTTGTTGAGAAGAGTGTATTAGTTGTAGTATCTCATTACCTGGTGTCTATGGGTTTTTTTTTTTTTTTATGGGCAAAGTTAAGTCCTCTGAGTTTCCTATTCTGTTAGATGGACATAATGATGCCTTTCTACCTCTCTGAGAGTTGTGGAAGATAAATTATTAGATAAAATAGCATCAGAGGGCTTTATGAGCTCAACTGAGGTAGAATATTGTTTGACTGAATATGATTTTGATTTGTATTGGAATATCATATTGTTATTAAATATTATTTTGATTTATTGAACAAGAAGTTGAAAGTCATCCCAGCAGGGCCAGCATATCTACCAGGAATTAAAAAAGGCACTAGTAGTTCTAGTTAGGTTTGGAAGGTGGGGGCAGGGGAATATTGCCATTGTATCTTCCGTGGACAGTATGATTGACATTAGAAGATCCTGGAATGTGTCTACCCAGTGGTGAGTCTGTGGGCTGAAGACAGGTAGGGGGTGGCTAACGCACCAGGCGGTGTCTGTCTCAGGAGCTGAACAGGACAAGCCCAAGCAGGACAGGCAGTGGAGTTGCTGGGCAGACGGGGAGACATTGCTATAGGCTACTGGGAAGGAGCAGCAAGCATGCAGCACGGGAAATGGGGGCTCATTGTGAGGAAGGTGCCAGCCTCCAGAAAGATGGGGAGCACAGAGGAGCACATTGAAGCCGCCTGCAATGGCCTGTGTCGCAGACCACACATGTGGACTGCAAGGACAGCTACTTAGAGAGAGCACATTCCTCCCCATTGAGCTGGGTATGATTGCAATGGTTTGTTAAACAAACAAAGGACCGAAAGCTGTGAATGGGGGAGAGAAAAGACTGAAGGTGAAAAGGAGAGGAGGCCCTGCTCACCAGTGTGTCCCTCTGCTTAAGCCCCCACGCCCGTTTCCTCACCGCTCCTTTCCCCCTTTGAGAGAAGCCAGTGGAGTAACTTGGGAAAGTTGTTTTGTCTCTTTGGTGCCATTTTTCTTTAAAGACGGAAACCTGATTAAATGTTTATTAGTTTTGGGGGAAAAAATTAAAAGCCAGGATAATCTTAAAGGAGCAGTGACAAATGTTTTTATGTTTCAGATTATTTCTGAGTGAACGATTTGCTTTGCATCATTTGAACTTGTTGGAAGTGAGGTGGAAAGCCAAAGAGAACATTCCCAGGCTTTGTGCGATAGCTATGATAAAATAAGGCATGTTGGCCTCAGGTGGGCAGGTGTGCTTCGGGGGGAAGAGAAATGAGCTTTAGAACAAGCGCAGAACTTCATTTTTCTTGCATAGCCATGTTGTACACGGTTTACTGTAAATTCTGGACACTCACCATTGAAAAAGCTGGGAAGAGATAGCGTCATTTAACAGTTTAAGACTGCCAATCACATTTGTGTCCAGGGTAATCAGATTTGGCCCCAGACTCATGGTGTGTAAAAAGAAACATAAGAGCTTCAGAACAGTACTTTTAAATTTGCTGTACCCTCAGGACAACTAAGTTATCCATGGGCAGGCGAGGGATAAATGATTACTTGTAACTTTTTTCTCTTTTTTAAAGAAACCTGTTGATGAAATGTCCTCACTTTCATTGGCTCCCAGCTCCCTATAGATTAAACCCAGATTGCCTTGCCTGGTGCAGGAGATCCTTTGTGCCTGGTACTGCCTCCTCTGCAGCTCCCCTTCTCTTTCTCCTGTCCAGGTCTGCACACCTGCCTGCCTAAGCCACGTGCTCCACAGCGCCCTCTGCTGTTCATGCCTGTGTGGCTTTTGGTGTTTTCCTCTCTGCCTGAAATAGACCTGCTCACTTTTGTCCACAATCTACTCCCAGATTCAGCCTAAGTCATCATTATCCACATTTAGAAAGTACAGATATTCAAAAAGGAAAGGCAAAAGTCACCTATAATTTCACTACCCTGAGATACCCTGCTGACATACTGTAATCTATATTTTCAGTCCTTTCTTCTATTTATTTAGAGAGATTGCTGTTTTAGGATCAAACTCTCTACCCAAGTCTTGAGCATCCTTAGATCTCATGTAGCCTTCAAGGCTCCACCAAGTGAACTTAACTCAGGAATCCTGCCTCACACCATCCCTGAGACTAGATGCTTATTTCTTTTCTCCATCTGAGCTTCACCCTCACCCACTTTGTATGGGGGGAACCAGGCTTTTCTTATTTCTTTTCTCCGTCTGAGGCTTCACCCTCACCCACTTTGTATGGAGGAACCAGGCTTTTCTTCTGGAATGGTAACCTTCTGGGGACAATAGGCCCTGCTGCTAATTAGTTAAATTCTGGTTCCTACATGCTCTGTATTTGAGTCACAGGATGAGAGCTCAGTGCCGTCAGCTACAGAAGTGTATCCTAAAAGGGCCTAACTGCAAACAACTTGAGGATTTGTTGGGAGGGAGGAGGGGAATGTATTGTCAACTGTCTGACAAAAGAATAGCCTCCATGACTGACTTTAATGATGAGAAAATCTTACTGAGGGCTCTTGTCTGGGCTTCAGGGACTGCTCTCCACCCCTCTTCCCCACGAGGCTACCTAGAGTCTACAGTACAACCATTTGGTGTCAAACCAGCTCTAACTCATGGTGACCCCATGTGTGTCAGAGTAGAGCTGTGCTCCATAGGGTTTTCAATGGTTGATTTTCTGTAAGTAGACTGCCAGGCCTTTCTTCCAAGATGTTTCTGGGTGGTCTCAAACCTCTAACTTTTAGGTCAGCAGCTAAGCATGTTAACCCTTTGCACCACTCAGGGGCTCCTCTTCATTAACAAGCTTCTTAAAACAAAGTCCATTCCATTTCAGCTTGAGAACCCATCCAGGACTTAACACTTGCCTCTCCGGATGCACGTACACATTTTGCTTACTTGCAGACTTTGCCTTTTTTTTTTTTTTTCCTCTTCCTAAATGTTTATATTTAAAAATAGTTTGTGTTGTGGAGAGAGGAGGGGTGTGGAAGATTCAAGAGAAAGATGTTTCCTTCCCTCCTTTCTCCCATATGGATGTTATGCTGAGTCACACATCTTGTAGAAGTACTTTGGCCACATCTGGTGAATCCGTCACTGTACAAGCCCCTTCTTCTTCTACTTTGCACGGATGTGAGGGGAGGGGTGGTGGGTGTGATTACAGAAGAGGCACTTCTGCAGTGAGGGATCCTGGCTCCCTGGTCATCAGGGTCTGGCTGTCCTTTCCCCTTGGCGGTTGGCTTCTCTCAGTTTTTCGTGGCTCTTTGAGGCTCAGATTCCTGGGCTTATAACTGTTTTGTTTCTTACCAGGTCTTCCTCCCATTCCTGTTGAAACTCTTTTGTTGGCATTCTCTACCTACTTCTGCCTTTTCCCTCCCACCTCCCTCATCCCAGCTCCACATAGACCCAGAGTTAGTGATTAGTCTTGTCCAAGTAGGTTAGATATTACCTTTAAACTCCTAAATAAATTACAACAAAGAAAGGTTCCCATCTGTGAAAAGCCTACCTTCCCCTAGGAAGTATTGTTTAGCGATTAGGAGAATTACTTGTGAGGGAAGATGGGAACCAAGCCATGGTGGTTGGGTTTGCTTAGGTAGACACACAGGTAGCCCACCTGTTCTATCAGGAGGGGAGGCAGAAAACAGGGACACAGATGCAGGTAAGAGGGTAGAGGTGACGGTGGAAGCACATGGAAATTTGCTTCCAAGTGAAATTATTTTTCTCAGTGAAATAGGAAGGTCCTCACCCGAGCGTGAGGATGGGTGAGGAAATGTTGATGATTTAAGGAAGAAGGAAAACCTGTGAAATAATCATCTAGAGGGTGAGAAAGTAAATGAAGTAAGACATCACAGTAGGACTTGTTAGGATTAGGGTTGCTTCGAGCACTGTTAAATATGGATTCCTCTCGGGTTTGCCTGGAAACAACTGAGAACAATCAGAACAAGTAGGGTTGTAATGTATAATTTTGCACTTTTGAAGGGATGTCTTGATTGTAGTTTTTGAAGAATCCATCCAAGAAGGTTCATATGTGGCTTCACTGTCCGTAAATTGGGCCTGAGGTAGCTATAGACAAGGTACTGGATTATCTTCCCTGGGAGTGTGCAACTTCTGGGAGTTTAATACTTTATTACATTAAAAAAAAAATTTTTTTTTCCTTTTAGGAAAACTTTTTTTCTGTTTATTACATTCCCATTTCAGAAATAACTTCCATTGTAGGCAAGATAGCGTGAGGATTAGGAGCCAGACTGCCTGGGCTGAAACCCGACTGCTGACCACGCACACAGCAGGCATGTGACTGTGAAGCTACCCAGTCTCTCTGTGCCTCAGCCGCCACATCTTCATAGATTTTAGGATTTATGCCTAGTCAATTGTGAGGATCTTGGTGAGGACTAAACTAGGGATTAAATGGAAAAAACTTAGAACAGTATAAATACTTAGTGAGTATTTATATTTCTTCTTTAGCATCCATCATCATCAGTGCACTTCTGCCATAACCACTGGATTATCAGTACAATCCAAGAAAAAATTTAATGTTTTTTTCTCTCTAAACTTGTTTTTGGCTATAGTTTTCATAATAAACTTTCTTCTTAATATGTGATTCTGAGAAGCATGTAAACTTGAATCCAGATGGGTCTTACAAGTTCCAGTATCCAAATAATATACCTAAAAGAATTATTTTGGTTCACTTTTCTAGAGCCCATTTATATAATTTCTCCCTGTTTGTATTCATGAGCTTTTTTAAATTTTAATTGTTGTTGAGAATATTACACAGTGAAACATACACCAATTCAACAGTTTCTACATGTACCATTTAGTGACACTGATTATTCCTAGAGTTGCGTAACAATCCCACCCTCCTTTTCTGAGTTGTCGCTCCCCATCAACGTAATGTACTGGCCCCTGAGTTCCTATCTAACCTTTCAAGTTGTTATTATCAATTTGATGCTACATAGATAGTTCCGAAAAGAGCATAATGCTCAAGGCAGACATCTTTTACTAGTTAAGATAAACTATCGCTTGGTTTTAAGAGGACTTCAGGGAATTTTTTGGTTTAAGTTTTAAAGATTATCTCAGGGCAGTAGTTTCAGGGGTTCGTCCAACGTTCATGGCTCCAGGAAGTCTGGAGTCCAGTTTGTGCTCTTTTAACAAGAAAATGGACCAGAAAAAATTGAGCACATTCAAAATCTAAGTTTACTTTGAATAATACCTACAAACATTATACAAAAAGGGATTTTGTATTTTATTCGCACTGTTTTGAATTTAACTTTTATTTTTATTGAAGTTGTACCAGCACACCATTTAATGTCAAATAGTAGCTATTTCAAAAGAAGTAGCTACTCCTCCCCCCTCACACCCTCTCCTCAGATCATTGTTCTTGTGTGTCATTGTGTCAATTCTGACTTACAGCAACCCTATAGCCCTGATGCAGCCCTGGTGGCGCAATGATTACGCGCTTGGCTGCTAATCGAAAGGTTGGCAGTTCTAGCTGCTCCACAGGAGAAAAGACCTGGTGATCTCCTCCCATAAAGATTACAGCCTGGGAAATCCTATGGGGCAGTTCTACTCTGACCTATAGGGTTGCTATGAGTCTCCCCAAATAGACAGCCTAGTTTAACTCTTCTGTTGTATACCTCCACATTGCTAAATGGCAGGTTTAACTACTTACTGACATTAAGTTTTAGGTTTTACTTGTTGACTTCCCATCTGGAAATGAAAATTTAGATTTCTTACTCTTCTGTGTATATGCACACATACGCAGCTTGTCAACAAGGACTTCGTTGTAGGGCAGTGCAGGTGAATCCTTGGGGAACCCCCATTTGTCCCTGCTTCTAGAGCTGGCCAGCTTCCCCAGGGAAGACAACTCTAGTCTCTTGCCGTGGAGGGTATAGTCCTGGTTACCAGTGTTCTGAGAGCCAAATAGGGTACATGTGTAAACTTTTATTTAATTTGCCCTGTTTGAGTATGATACCCCCACCCAGGCCCTCTACAGAGAGGAAGCATCCAGACTTGTACTGGCGTGGGGTGGGGGTGGGGGGGCGGTTAGTAATTGCTGTCCTGCAAAGAGTCGGGGAGGGGTCAGGAGAGCTGACTGCTTCAGGCTTTTAACTGTTCTTCCTGGTTTATACCCACTTTCATCCCCACTTCGACAGGAACCTAGTGCCACAGTTTTCTGAGACTTTTGGGGGCCCTGCAGGGTAATTAGGTTTCTTCATAGCTTTTCTCATTATTGGCCTAGAATTCAACTTTCTTGGAACTGCTGTCAGTTACTGCTTGTTTACCTGCTTTCCCGCTTCCAAAATTTTGGTGCAATTTTCTCCTTTTTTTGTCATCTTAGTCTGTGTTTTCGCAAATCTCATTAATACCGTTTTAGTAGAGTTTCAGGAAAGTCTGGGGCTACCTGCTCTTCAATTTGGCATCTTTAACCAGATATTACTCGCTGTTCGTAAACAGAAGGTTAGCACACAGTTCTTTCTCGAGTTTTCTAAGTCTAATGTGTAAGTTTGATGTTCTAAAAATGTGGTATAATCAACAGGGATAGCTTTCTTTTTAATATTCTCTCTCAATAGTTGATAATGAGTTCACTTTGGGCTTTCTTGCTTATTTTTGGCCTTGTTTCTAAGAATGTAAGAGCTTAGGCCCTGGGTTAACACAATCAAGCTTCTCGAGATGACAGTTTAAAAGGACCCGTAGGCAACAAACCTGGAGCAGGCGCTGTGGGAAGGCCCTCCCTGCAGCAGCACGGAGAGCAGGACTAGTCAGTACTTCCCCAAAGGAGCAAAAACTGGTTAACTTGTTTGAGACGCACTAAAGTGGAGATGTCTCGTTGACGGTGTGAATAAACAGTTTTGGAGGGAACACAGAAGAGTCTTTGTTGGAAGTAGGTTCTCACCAGACACATTTTTCTATTTCCTAATTTAGCTATGATTTTTAGTCATCTACTTTTATCTCGGAGACCCTGGTGGCATAGTGGTTAAGTGCTACAGCTGCTAACCGAAGGGTCAGCAGTTCGAATCCGCCAGACGCTCCTTGGAAACTCTATGGGGCAGTTCTGCTCTGTCCTATAGGGTCGCTATGAGTCGGAATCAACTCACAGCACTGGGTTTGGTTTTTTTTTTTAACTTGTATCTCTGCCCCACCCCCTTAGCCAAAGGCTCTGGTGTCTCTCACCTGCGCTAATGTAATCCTTTCTTCAGTGGTCTACCAGACTCACCACCTCTCCACAGAGGAGAGGAGCTCGTTCCTCTGTCTGGAAGTGACAGAAAAAAGTAGGGTTTTACCAGGTGGACAAGGGGTCGAAGGACATTCCAGGAAGTGAACCATAGAAACATGAGAGACCGTGGCACATTAAGGAAATAACAAGTGAATTGACTGGCGGCATTGGTTGCCTTTGGGCCACAGTGGGAGAGAAGTCTGCAAGTGACAAGCCTTGTGGCCCTCGCTAAAGAGTTCATCTCAGGTGTTAGTGGATTTTACTGATAATGGCGTGGTAGTTTATTCTGTATATACATGTTTTAATTTTAATAGAGGAGTTTTAAAGACCTCAGATTGTGAGGACAGCCAGCTCTCTAGTTATAGGTAAGCGTTTCTTACATAACCTAAAAACAAAACCTAATACCTGAGCTGATCTATCACGTGGAAGATGGTGCCTACCTGAGATGAACTCGTATATGAGGGCCACGAGGCTTATCTTTCTTACCTAACAGGAGTTTTTAAATTATCCTTAGTACCAGTATTTGTTGGAACCCCTGGTGGGTTAAGAGTTTGGGTGCTAGCGAAAAGGTTGGCAGTTCAAATTCAGCAGGCATTCCTTGGAAACCCTATGGGACGTTTCTCCACTGTAGGGTTGCTATAAGTTGGAATCGACTCAGTGGCAACAGATTTGGTTTGGTTACCAATATTTGAAATGAAATTTGTTGTTTACTGCTTGAATTTCAGAAGGTCATGATTATAGAGCCTTTGTATTTTACTTTTAACCTGATAAAATGTAGTAATTGAGGCAAAAAATATATGGCCCATGGATTAGAAAGTATCATTGACTTTGTGAAGTATCAAACTGACTTGATAGCATCAAGAGGGATCCTTCTCTCATTTTTTACCTAAGTCAGTGTCCTTTAACCTGTCTGAATTTTGGATGCCTTAAAACATCTGAAGAAAGCTATGGTCCCTCTCCCCAAAAGAGCTCCCATACACATGTACCATAATTTTGCACAGAATTCAGAGAATTCACAGGGGCCCTGAAGCCCAACCATGGGCCCTACCTATGAGCCCCGGCTCTTAAGTTATAAAACTGCTAACCCACTCACAGCCATCTGGTAAAGGACTTATCAGAGTCTCCCATCTGTAATTCTCAACCAAGTTATTCCAGCCCCATGAGCATCGTTTTCTCTCATTAAACGTATGATGGGAGGCAATTCTTGTAACATTTTACTCACTTATGCACCTAACATTTTATAACATGTCGCCAGACACTCCTTGGAAACTTTATGGGGCAGTTCTACTCTGTCCTATAGGGTCACTATGAGTCAGAAACGACTCGACGGCAGTGGGTGGGTGCGTAAGAAACAGTAACAACAAACTGGAGGGTCTGGGCACCTTATTTCTCCTGCTGACATTTCTGAATAGTTTAATTAGATGAGACTTCAGCTACCAAGGTCCTTCAGAGAACTGTTACTGAGAACAAACACCCTCTCTGAGAGCTTCCTAGAGCCAAATAAGCAATGAATTTCCAACCAGCCTGTTCCACGATTGGCTAGTTCTTATTTTGTGAATATGAGAAGAAACAGAACCTTGCTAGAGGCTCTTTTAAAATTGGCCTTAACATATTTATATAAAAGCAATCTCAGGTTTTGGAGTATGTAGGAGAGATGTTCAGAGTAGAACCTTCTTATCCCACAATGGTGAGTGTGGAAAATGATGAATGGAGTCAAAAAAAAAAAAAAAAAAAGATCTAGAGTACCCATATTGGAAGACTAAAAATGGAAATTCAGTTTCCTCTCAGAAAGTGGCCTTGCATTGTGTCACTGGGGACAATGGAAATAGAAGCCAGAAGTCATAGTTTATTTCGGGAATGTCGTAAAACATTTGTCCCCCATTAGATGATTATGTTACATGGCATTGGGGAAGTCCTGGAGCTACACTTGTGCTCTGACCTCTCCCTCCACCATCGTACACCAACAGCCCCCAGGGAGCACAGCCCTTCCTGGCTGTTACCATATATGTGCGCCATATATATATGTTCATATTCCGATCTGATCCTCTCTCATCCCCAGAATAATCAGCATGAACAGAATGAAGCAGATGGCACAAGCCTTCCTTGGCACACTGGCAGATCTATATCACTCACTCAGTATTTTTAGAATCAGAGGGATTGAAAATTATGTCCTGAGATGTTTTGGGGAAAGACTTACTATCTTTCCAGTGTGACAGGTGTTGAACTATTACCATGTTTAAGACTCAGATGCAAACTGTTACGTCAAGTCACAGAACAGACCAGCATCAGGACCATCCCTCTGTTGGCTTTCTGTTAGGGTTGTTGGTGGATTGCCAGGTGATATCGATAAAGTAATCATAAGTCTGTTTTAAGGATGTGGGCAAGAAAGTGCATCAGGTTTCCAACAAAGATTGGAATCGTCAGCAGCCAGCCAGCACCAGTCATACACATGGTGATATGAGTTGTATGTATCCGTGGTTTATTTTTTAAAGATAGTTAAGCTTTGATCCTTGGCCACAAAGAATTTGCAGTCTGTTGGAAAAGACAGTGTTATTTTTCTTCAACTATGTGATTATATCATGAAAATCATGCAAAAATTTGTCTCTAAGGTCCATGTTTGCAAAAGACAACTATAGTGATCGAAAATAACTGTTTGTGACT
Organism: Loxodonta africana; assembly: GCF_030014295.1. NCBI lineage: Eukaryota > Metazoa > Chordata > Mammalia > Proboscidea > Elephantidae > Loxodonta > Loxodonta africana. The sequence goes on along the minus strand of NC_087342.1, from coordinate 212,565,432 downwards.
TTGAGTTCATTAAAAAAAACTTACTGAAGAAATTAAGGAATATTCACTATCATTTAAGTTCAACATTTGAGTACCAACTTTGCACTTAATGTCGGACTAAGTGTATTTAACACACAGACCCAAAACACAAGATGAAGTCTTAGGAAATGACATTCACTAAATAAGTAAAATAAGTATAAAAATATTTGAGAGACTCCACCTTTTTTTTTTTGGTCTTTGGAAGTTAGATGGGGGACAAGGAGTTGAAGTTGAAAGAGATGGGTCTTACCTTTAAACATACCTAAGAAACCAAACCAAACCCTTTGACCTTGAGTCGATTTTGACTCATAGTGACCCTATGGGACAGCGTAGAACTGCCCCATAGGGTTTCCAAGGAGTGGCTGGTGGATTCAACTGCTGACATATTGGTTAGCAGCCGAGCTCTTAAACATTGTACCACCAACCAAACCAGACCAAATCTGTCACTGTTGAGTCAATTCTGACTCATAGTGACCCTATATATAGGACAGAGTAGAGCTGCTCCATAGAATTTCCAGGTAGCGGCTGGTAGATTCGAACTGCTGACCTTTTTGATTATCAATCTAGCTCTTAATCACTGTGCCACCAGGGCTCCTTAAACATAACTGGCCATGCCTGAAACTTTGATTATACCTACCGTTTTTGAAGGCTGGAGAGAGATGTAGGTGTGATGATACCCATGACTCTTGGACCTTCGAATCTAGGGAAGCAGCAGCTGGGAAGGCAGATCCAGGAAAGCTTTATTCAGTGCCAAGGGGCAATCTCTTTTTGAAGAAATCTTATTTTTCCTTTGTTTGCTGGTGTGTTGGTAACCACACTGTTGAATGCAGGCTTCTTTCTTGCAGCTTTCATGTCATCTTCTGCATGTGTGAGCATGTGTATTATTCACATTACTAGTTGCTTCCAGTATGATTAATTGATGGCATAGTATACATAGGGAGAGACCGTGTGCCTTTTTTCCATTACACCCATAGATAAATTGGTTAGAAGCATGGGCTAATGTACAGCTAATGGTTTCTATTTTTAATCCCCATGATTAAAATATTTGCATGCTGGGGTTTTGTGTGTGTGTGTGTGTGTGTGTGTGTGTGTTTACAACATGCTTTCAGATCCATTTTGTTTCAGCTGATTGTCACCAACAACCCTTTTACATAGATCAGGTGGATATCACAAATGAGGAAACTGAAACTCAGGACATAGCTAACAAATGGGTAAGCTGGAATTTGAACTGGGGAATGTTTCCACTGTCGTGAACTCTGTCCAGACACCAAAAACATCTGAAGCAGGAGATGAGAAACACTAGAAGTTTCCTGCAAATTTTTGCCCTTCAGAAAAGGCGTGTATGTTTGTTTAGATACATGTGCTATGTACTGGTGTATTTAAAGATGCTTGAGATGGTACAATGAAACTTCATCTAGCTAGAAGCTGAGCTTTCTGGAATAGGGCTGATCTGAAAGTAACTGTGAAAAGGCAAGTCAAAACGAATGTTAAAAATAAAGAGCAACTCTAAAGACAGCAATACGTGAATGGCTGCAGAGAACAGAAGCCTTAAAATTTTGCTGTGACAGGTTAATTTACCATGAATGTCCTGATTACTTGACACAGTGTTCAGCGAAGGCTGGCCTGTGTACAAAAGCTACCCACACGTGTTTCACGTAAGCATATAGTACTTTTTTTTTTTATATATAAATTCATAGTATGTGGACAGTTAGCACCAACCCACCTGAAAAATTGCACTAAAATAGCACATTTCCACTGAATTGTAGGTCATTAGGGTTTTATTGTATTACTTCTGATGCTGCCCCAGACACCTAAGGCTCCTTAAATGATGGCCCTTTGGTAAAAAAGAGCCTGGTTTTTGGAGAATACTGGCTGGGTTGGAAGGGTGAGAAAGATTTGGGTTTCAGTCAGGTTGAGTTTGAGGAGACAGCAGGCCCAACTCTGTCTACAGGTAGCTGGATTGGCGCTCCAGGGCAGGACTGGGGTTAAGGAAGAGAAAAGGGAGAGAGATTTGGAGAACACTAGAGGATGGCACCTGCAAAACTAAATGTGGCCTGAGCTTTCACCTGGGCCACAGTTTAGTTTCTGTGGAAATATACTGTCTCTTTTCTAAAGGTGTTATGTCAGTGTAACTAGGCTGGCTCTACTCCCCTTCAGTTTATATCAGCTTTTCAGTGTAGTAATCTTAAACAAATTAACTTTGATGTATACAAATAAATTCTTTCCAACTGCTGGAAGTTTAAACAGGTGTGATAACTTAAGTTATGCTAACAGTGAGTGAAGAGGAACAGCCCATGGTTTGAATAAAAAATCAGTGGCTGCCGGGTCCATTCCAACCCACGGTGACCCCACGTGTGTCAGAGTAGAACTCCTCCATCGGGTTTCCAGTGGCTGATTTTTTTTTGGAAGTAGATTGCCAGGTTTTTCTTCTGAGGTACCTCTGGATGGATTCGAATCTCCAGCCTCTTGGTTAGCAGCAAGCACTTAACCGTTTGAACCACCCAGGGGCTCCCCTGGTTTGAATAAGCGGGGGTGGGGGGAGGGAGGAGTTTGGTTTGTATACCAGTAAACCACTCAGACACACTAGGGAAGTTTTTTTCCTCCTCTGAATCAGTCAGGTGAGCCTCACCCTGACCTGAAATCGTGGTTTGAAGTAGATAATACAGAGTATACAGAAATAGCCGTCTTTATCACAAAAGAAAGTGTGCTCACCCAGCATCAGAACGCTGTGTGCTTGGCTGCTCGCCACTTAGGAGAAGCCCGGGCAGGTGGACTGATACGTGCAGAAGGCCCTCTTACGGGACCCAGGGAGGGTGGAGAATTGTGCGGTTAGAGCCACTGTTGATTCTGAAAAGCGCTGTTTTCAAATGGCTAATGCAAGAAAACTGTTCCTCTTCTCTCCACAGACAGCCTGGTGATCCTGGATATGCCCCAGCTCTAGTGATGCAGGTTACCTTTCTGCTCCTGGGATTTCATCTGTGCCTCAGACTTTTCCCCCAGCTTGAGACTGCTTATAAACTGGCATGTGGAAACCCAGGAAGCACAGCTAGTGGCCACTGAGAGGGCCACGTCTGGGTAGAGCCAGGCCCGGACCACGATGCTGCCTCTGCCCTGTTCTGGCGTTGAGCTGCAGTGGCTCGGCTGATGCGTCCAGCACCAGGCCCTCGTTTGTGCTTAGATGGCACATCTGAAAAGAAAGGTGTGAGCAGCAAAGCCCATGGCCACCTACCCCTGCCGATTATGTGGCAAGACATTCCTCACCCTGGAGAAGTATACCATTCATACTTATTCCCACTCCAGGGAGCGGCCTTACAAGTGCTTGCAGCCTGACTGTGGCAAAGCCTTCGTTTCCAGATATAAGTTAATGAGGTGAGAGGCTTCAGAAAAGGTATGAGCTCTTAAACACACGCCTTTAAATGGCTTTGCTAACCCTCAAACCAAGCCCTGCAAGGGGAAGGGGAGTGGGCTGTGGATCCATCCTTAGCTGTACCCCTAGGTGTTGCTGTGGTTCTGTAGCCACTAGGTGTGTGACGGTTTTGCTGTGCGGTGGCAGTTTATTCTTTCAACAAATATTGTGTACCTAGAATATGCCAGGCCCAAGGACAAAGATAGAAAGACCCAGGATGGGAGAAACACATGCAAGCCCAATGAAAATGCAACCCAAGTGCCAGGACACACAGCTAGGCACGTGAAGCACAGTGTGTTTTGAGTGCTCACTGAGAGCTGGGAAGGCTTTTCAGAAAGGGACAATCTTAAGCTGTGACATAAAGAAAAGGGGGCAGAGCAGGAGGTGTGGGACAAAGAACTAAGTTTGGCCATTTGTACCTGGTTTCTGAAAGTGGCCTGAACAATTAAGGTGCTCTTCGTCTTCCTATAGTCAGGCAAGTAGGGGCTACCAGGAGGGGCAGATGCAGTCATGCATATTAATTGATTGGATCGATCCTAACTATGCCTTAAGGCTTCGGTCATGCATGTTCATTGAGGTCCCAATGACTAGGGGACGCTGGATCTTGGAGCTTCCGCTTTTGGGCTTCTTGGAGTGGCGAGAACATCCATACTTGGGGGAGGGGGACGTCTCCCTGGGGACAATGGAAGCCTCATGCCGGACCTCTCTCAGACCTTGCCTGTTGCATCTTTATGCTTACGTCCTTTCTGGTTATAATATAACTGTAAGCATAGGTAAGAGTTTCCGTGAGTTCTGTAAGCCATTCTAGCGAATTATTAAACCCACCAGGGGCAGTGAGAGCTAGCAGAGGCTGGCATTTGCCTATTTGGCAGGAGCTGGAAGGACAGAGTCCTAGCTTGTGGAGACCCAGCTCTGGCTGGTTAAGGTCAGAGAAAGTGCCACATGGGTGGCTTGTGTGAGAATGATGGAGGTGGGAAGGTGTGCATAGGAGTTCTCGTCACATTCTGAAAAGTAGCCTTATGTTAGCTGTTACTCACACAGGAGGTTCAGGGCAAGCCGTAAGCTCTGCTCTTAAAGAGGACATGCACAGAGGTTAGTATCCGGAGAGGGCTCTATGTGAGGAGCAGGGGTGAAGCTGACAATGTAGGTAAAGAAGTGGCTCATTAACAGGTCTCTTATCCCCTGACCTGAAGAGCGTGTTTTTATTCCAATGTGTCTAAGTAGAGAAGTAACATGATTTGATTGGAATGTTAGAAAGGTGGCTGTGGCAGAATTGGAGAAGAGAGAGGAGACAAGTAGACCAATTTGAAATCTGTTCTAATAGTCTAGCCCTAACAGTGAGGACAGAGGAGAGGACACCTCTAAGTGTAAACTTTCCGAGCACAGTTTCTCAACTGGGGTCTAAAAGCCACCTTTACAGATGGAGTTCAGTGGGGTAGGCAGATGGTCGGTGTGTGCGTTTCGTCAGATTTCAAAGGCATACAGGATGCCCCAGTGGACAAAACCCACTGTTTTAGCAGACGTGTCCTTTAATAGTACACTTAGGCTAAATTATTTCTTGAATGCCTGTTAGGTACTTAAGTCCACGAGGGAAATGAATATGAGAGATGTAGCCTCTGCCTCCAGAGGATTTTTCTGTCATAGAACAAATATAGACGTGAGATAGAGGCGTGGCCTAATGGCATGACGGACAGTGATACTGTGTGGTGCCCTCAGAGCCACACAGAACTCTCACTAATACATGCTTCCTTTGCCGTCTGCTTAAGGAAAATAATCTATTTGTCTCTAGTCTTCATGAAATGAACTTTAAGACTCCAACTTTCAGACCACTTAACATATGGATCCATAGGCGAGAGTCAAAACTTAGAATTTCCATCTGTGGTATTAACTTGGGGCAATTATTATTAAATCTTTGAGTGTTTCTGGAGGAAGGCCTGTAAGAATACAATGTCATAGATAATAGGTACTAAAATTCGCATGTGTTCTGTACATAGGCCAATCTCTAGACGCCATAAATACAAGTACTGTGTGCCCACTGTGTGCACCAATTTTGTTGCAGATGCTTCCTGTTTAGCTTCAAGCTTATGTGTATAGGGTAATACCGAAAGCAGCGTTTGTTGCATTTAAGCCATAATGAGGATATTATAACTGGATAAAGATGAAATGCATACATGAGAGAAGTATTTAAAGACAGTGGAACTAACAGATGTTGGGAATGACTAGCCTTAGGTGGGATGACTGTAGTAAACAGCACCGAAGGAGATGTCTGAAGCAATCTGTAGGAGGTAGTAGTTCCAAGCAGGGGAAATACTCACTTAAGGGTGTGAAGTAGGGCAAAAAAGGGAAGCAGTGTACTTTATGCAAGAACTGCCTTCACTGCTACCAGTGTTTCTTGCCTCTCTGACCTGAAGCAGTACCTGATAGATGAATGGAAGGAGTGGCAAGATGGCAGATGCTTCAGGTTTTGCTTTAAAGGAAAAAAAAAAAAAAGATAGGATGGGTTTCCATCACATCAGTTGCAACATAAGCTCCATTATCTAGTTCAGAGGTAGAAGGAGAACATAACTGACTTGCTTAATGAGAAAAGAGAACATGGCTTCCCATGCAACAACCCATGAAACCACTTAGGTACAGACAGTCTGGCAAGGCAGACTGAATGTGTGTTTGGCAGTTTTAATGTGAGCAGTGGCCCTTGAAGCTTCTGAGATCATGGATATGATCCAGGTGATTCCCAAAGATGGTGGTATTTGGTGTTGGCACAGTGGCTGCAACAATGGGTTCAAGCATAACAATGATGGTGAGGATGGTGCAGGACCGGGCAGCATTTGGTTGTCGTACATAGGGTGGCTGTGGGTCAGAACTGACTTGACAGCACCTAACAACAACAATAGGACTGATATTGGTGGTTTTCGGTAAGGAGAGAAATTGAGGAAAGAAAACAAACTGTTGAAATAATTTCAGACAAAATGATCATGTTGTTTTATATGATTTACTTAATTATTAAAATGAGCCTTTTTAAAGTTTTAGGATGACACTCAGGGTTTCCTTTTAACATATCATTAAGTTTTTTCAAAAAATAGACATGAAGTTCACATTTTAGGAATTCAGTGAAACTGGAATAGAGATGGCATCATGGTGGCTTTCCGAAACTAATTTGTGGTTTACAAATATAAAAGAGCTACTTTGAAATTCTGTCCGTTTGTCATACTGTGGGGCTTGCATGATTCTGGAAGCTACCCACAGCTATTCAAATGCAACCAGGGTCACCCATGGCAGACAGGTTCCAGCTAAGCTTCCAGACTAAGACAGAGTGGGAAGAAGAACTTGACGGTCTACTTCTGAAAAAAATTAACCAGTGAAAACCTTACGGATGACAGCAGAACATTGTCTGATAAAGTGCCTGAGGATAAGCCTATTCAGGTTGGAAGGCACCCAAAATATGACTGGGGAAGAGTTGACCTTAATGACGTGGATAGAGTCAAACTTTTGGGACCTTCATTTGCTGATGTAGCACAGCTCAAAACGAGAAGGAAAAGCTGCAAACCTCTGTTAATAATCGAAGTGTACAAAGTATGAATCTAGGAAAATTAGAAATTGTCAAAAATGAAATGGAACACATAAACATCGATACCCTAGGCATTAGTGAGCTGAAATGGACTGGCATTGGCCACTTTGAATCGGAAAATCATATGATCTACTATGCCGGGAATGAAATTTGAAGAGGAATGGCATTGCATTCATCATCAAAAAGAACATTTCAAGATCCATCCTGAAGTACAATGTTATCAGTGATAATACCCATATGAGAAAGGCCAGTTAATACAGCTGTTAGTCAGATTTACACACCAGCCAAAGATGAAGAAATTGAAGATTTTTATAAACATCTGCTTTCTGAAATTGATCAAACATGCAATCAAGATGCATTGGTAATTACCAGTGATTGGAATGCAACAGTATGAAACAAAGGAGGAGAATAGGTAGTTGGAAAATATGGCCTTGGTGATGAAAACGATGCCAGAGATTACATAACAGAATTTTACAAGACCAACTATTACTTCATTGCAGATACCTTATTTTCACCAACATAAATGGTGACTGTACACGTGGACCTCACCAGATAGAATACACAGGAATCAAATTGACTACATCTATGGAAAAAGACAGTGGAAAAGCTCAATTTCATCAGTCAGAACAAGGCCAGGGGCTGACTTTTGAACAGACGATCAATTGCTCATATGCAAGTTCAAGTTGAAGCTAAAGAAAATTAGAACAAGTCCATGAGAGTCAAAGTACAACCTTGAATATATCCTTCCTGGATTTAGAGACCATCTCAAGAATAGATTTGACACATTGAATACTAATGATCGAAGACCATACGAGTTGTGGAATGACATCAAGGACGTGATCCATGAAGAAAGCAAGAGGTCATTAAAAAGACAGGAAAAAAAGGAAAGTCCAAAATGGTTGTCAGAAAAGACTCTGAAACTTGGTCTTGAATGTAGAGCAGCTAAAGCAAATGAAAGAAATAAAAAGGAAAAGAGCCGAACAGAAGATTTCAAAGTACAGTTCCAGAAGACAAAGCAAAGTATTATAATGACATGTGCAAAGAGCTGGAGTTAGAAAATGAAAAGGGAAGAACACGCTCAGCATTTCTCAAGCTGAAAGAACTGAAGAAAAAATTCAAGTCTCAAATTGCAATATTGAAGGATTCTGTGGGCAAAATACCGAATGACACAGGAAGCATCAAAAGAAGATAGAAGGAATACGCAGAGTCACTGTACCAAAAAGAATTGGTTGACATTCAACCCTTTCATGAGGTGACATATAATTAAGAACCAATGATACTGAAGGAAGAAGTCCAAGCTGCACTGAAGACACTGGCAAAAAATAAGGCTCCAGGAATTGATGGAATACCAATGGAGATGCTTCAACAAATGAAGTGCTCACTTGTCTATGCCAAGAAATTTGGAAGACTGCTACCTGGCCAGCTGACTGGAAGAAATCCATATTTGTGCCCATTCCAAAGAAAGGTGATCCAACAGAATGCAGAAATTATCAAACAATGCCATTAATACCACACACAAGTAAAATTGTGCTAAAGATCATTCAAACATGGTTGCTGTAGTAAATCAACAGGGAACTGCTAGAAATTCAAGCCAGATTCAGCAGAGTAAGTGCTGATGTCAGATGGATCATGGTTGGAAGCAGAGACTATCAGAAAGATGTTTACCTATGTTTCATTGACTGTGCAAAGGCATTTGACTGTGTGGATCATAATAAATTATGGATAACATTGCAAAGAATGGGAATTTCAGAATGCTTAATTGTGCTCATGAGGAACCTGTGCATAGACCAAGAGTCATTCGAACAGAACGAGGGGATACTGAGTGGTTTAAAATCAGGAAAGGTGTGCATCAGGGTTGTATCATTTCACCATACTTATTCAATCCCTATGCTGAGCAAATAATCTGAGAAGCTGGACTATGGGAAGAAGAATTGGGCATCAGGACTGGAGAAAGACTCATTAACATCCTGTCTTATGCAGATGACGCAACCTTGTTTGCTGAAAGGGAAGAGGACTTGAAGCACTTACTGATGAAGATCAAGGACTACAGTCTTCAGTCTGGATTACACCTCAACATCAAGAGAACAAAAATCCTCACAACTGGACCAACAAGGGACAATTACGATAAAGGGAGAAAAGATTGAAGTCGTCAAAGATTTCATTTTACTTGGATCCACAATCAGCGCCCATAGAAACAGTAGTCCAGAAATCAGATGACATAATTAAATATATATATATATTTATTGCATTGGGAAAAGCTGCTGCAAAAGACCTTGTAAAGTGTTAAAAAGTGAAGGTATCACTTTAAGGATTAAGGTGTGCCTGACCCAAGCTGTGGTGTTTTCAGTGGCCTCATATGCTTGTAAAAGCTGGACTGTGAGTAAGGGAAGACTGAAGAAGAATTGACACCTTTGAATTATGGTGTTGGTGAGGAATATTGAATATACCAGGGACCTCCAAAAGAGTGAACAAATCTGTCTTCGAAGAAGTACAGCAAGAATGCTCCTTATAGGTGAGATGGCTAGACTGTCTCACGTATATTGGACATGTTATCAGGAGGGACCAGTCCCTGGAGAAAGCACATCATGCGTGGTAAAGTAGAGGGCTAGCGAAAGAGAGGAAGACCCTCAACAAGATGGATTAACTCAGTGACTGCAACAGTAGGCTCAGGCATAACAACGATCGTGAGGGTGGCGCAGGACTGGGCAGTGCTTCATTCTGTTGTACATAATAGGGTTGCTGAGTCGGAACCGATTCGACAGTACCAGATTGACTAGGATGGCTATGGCTCCTCCCTGAAGCCAAAGTTGAAGAAACAGGTATACGTGTTAGGGCTAGCAGCTTTGTCCTTCTAGCAAAAGCCCTTTTGAATTTTGTTGATGAAATTGTGAACAACCTCCAGCAAGTGTATAAAGATGGAAGTTCGTTGAAGGTGTGTCTAAGGAAACTTGGAGAAATCAACAGGCTGCACACACCCGAGGTGATAGCTGATGGTGGGAAAGTACTAAATGGAGGAAAGCAAAACTTCAAGTGCAAGATCTCATGGGAGGCAGGAAGGTAAGGCTCAGCCCAGACGTGGTGGGGTTGGCGTTCTGGGTCCAACTAAAACACTTTCTCTGAGATGAAGGATAGATTTTAAAAGGCTCCTCAGAGTGTCACGTCTATGGCCTGAACTTTTGTCTCGATTAATAGAGTCTAAGCAGGAATTGTATTAGGAATAGTAACCTCAAACTGGGTTTGTGAGGTTCTTATAGAAGGCAGATTGGCTAACCTTTAGAAATCCTTGAATTTGACTACTCTTAAAAAAAAAAAAATTTTTTTTTTTTTACCTACCAGATTCCAGATAGCCGTCAAGTTGATTCCAACTCCTAAAGGGTATATTTAATACCTCCATAAAAAATACTTGTAATACATGTATTTGTTTAGAAACCTTTTTATACACATTAGGAAAATGTATATTCCTAATGCAGATTTTTATACCTGTAAAGATTTGTGTCTTTAGTAGTGTTTTAATTACAGAGAATTAAAAAAAAAGTTAAAATCACCTCTTGTACCACCACTCAGAGAAAACTATTAACGTTTTAATAGAATTTCTTCAGCTTAAAGTAACTGAGTTCTCTATTGTGAACTTTTTCCTTCTGCTCCTAGGCACATGGCTACCCATTCGCCCCAGAAATCTCATCAGTGTGCTCACTGTGAGAAGACATTCAACCGGAAAGACCATCTGAAAAACCACCTCCAGACTCATGACCCCAACAAAATGGCCTTTGGGTGTGAGGAGTGTGGGAAGAAGTATAATACCATGTTGGGCTACAAGAGGCACCTAGCCCTCCATGCGGCCAGCAGTGGGGACCTCACTTGTGGGGTCTGTGCCTTAGAGCTAGGGAGCACAGAGGTGCTGCTAGACCACCTCAAAGCCCATGCAGAAGAAAAACCCTCTACTGGAACCAAGGAAAAGAAGCACCAGTGCGACCACTGCGAGCGATGCTTCTACACCCGGAAGGATGTGCGGCGCCACCTGGTGGTCCATACAGGTTGCAAGGACTTCCTGTGCCAGTTTTGTGCCCAGAGATTTGGGCGCAAAGACCACCTCACACGGCATACCAAGAAGACACACTCACAGGAGCTGATGAAAGAGAGTCTGCAGAATGGAGACCTCCTGGGCACCTTCCACTCCATCTCGCCTCCATTTCAACTGAAGGCTGCTCCTCTGTCTCCTTTCCCTATAGGAGCACCTGTGCAGAATGGGCTTGCAGGTAGCTTATCAGCTGAGGTACACAGCCACCCGCACTGTCCCTCAGAACAAATCTCCCAGCCTGTGCAGGTCCTGCCAGAGCCCCTCCCCTCCCTCCACCCCTCAGCATCTCCTAGCTCTCCTCCTCCAGCCCTCCCGAATCATAAGTACAACACCACTTCTACCTCATACTCCCCGCTTGCAAATCTGCCCATCAAAACAGATACTAAAGGATTTTGCAATATCAATCTGCTCGAGGACTTGCCTCTGCAAGAGCCTCAGTCACCTCACAAGCTCAACCCAGGTTTTGATCTGGCCAAGGGAAGTGCTGGTAAAGTAAACCTGCCCAAGGAGCTGTCTGCAGATGCTGTGAACCTAACCATACCTGCCTCTTTGGACATTTCCCCCCTTTTGGGCTTCTGGCAGCTGCCCCCTCCTGCTACCCAAAATGCCTTTGGGAATAGCACTCTCAGCCTGGGGCCAGGGGAACCTCTGCCCCATAGATTAAGCTGCCTAGGGCAACAGCAACAGGAACCCCCACTAGCCATGAGCACTATGAGCCTGGGTCAGCTCTCCCTGCCCGCTATCCCCCATGTGTTCCCTGCTGCCACTGGTCCTGCTATCCTGCCTCATTTCCACCATGCATTCAGATGACTGGCTTTTCAAGTATCCTTATCCTGGAGAATGTTTTAAGAAGCATCTTAAACATCAGTTGTAATACAAGGAAGATTAGAAAGCAGGACTGGGAATATAGGGCTTATTCAGTAATGGCTGGCTAGAAATGAGTTCTCATACTGCATGTATTGTGCCAATCTGTGCTGTGTGTTATGCTTCGTACCAAATGTAACGCGCGCGTGTTCTTTAATGAAATATCGTCATAACAGACATCCAAAACAAGGGCTGCTATCTATAAATAGGTGTTTGTCATATTGAATTTAACCGTAAGCCATGATCATAATAATGTTAACTACATATATAACTTTATGTGGCATTGCCTAGTAAATGAACTATGGAAAGGTTTGGCTTTCTTCAAGTCAGGAGAACTTTTAAAATAAGAAAATAGCCTTTATATGGTATATTATAACTAGGCTGTGTATTTCTTTTCAGGGATTTTTCTACCTTCAGGGTTGGATGTAGTTTAGTTACTATTGCCATAGCCAACCTGTAGTCTTAACAAAAACAATTTCTTGTGGAACAATAGATTTCTACATTTAAAAAAGCATTTTAAGTTTAGTTTGTATATTTTCCACAAGATGCTACTATGTGAGTTATCACTGACTTCATTTATCTTAAAGACTAAACTGTATGTCAGTCATGTCTGACAGAAAAAAATTAAAAAAAAAATCACTGTGTAACCAGGTTAAGGGTAAAATAATCTAGGCGTCAGCCAAGAAAGACATTTTTGCTGACTTTAATATTGATTATATTTTTAACAGGAATTTATAAAAATATTACTGGAATTTTAAATATTTTAAGACTTTCTTTGCTGTATCTGGCTTAAACTACTACTCTGCTTAAATATTGTTTTTAATCACAAATAAAAGCATCTTTAATTCATTAATTCACTCTTAGTTTTTATTTAAAAAAAGACTACATTTTACAATGTAACTATAGTCTATCCCTGAGTTTTGGTTATCTAGCGATTTCAAAAGCTGCTTTATCTTTTTGTTTTTAGAGGCTTGTTTTTCCATGCAGATGTATATTTTACATGTAGCAAAGTCTACAAATCTTGTATACAGTGTGATTTTTACATATACCTACACCAGTGTAACCACCCAGATGGAGATGTGAAACATTTCCAGCCCCTTCCTGGTCATTACTTCCAGAAAGTAACTACTATTCAGACCTCTACTCAGCATATATTATAAACTTTACCTTTTTTTTTTTTTTTTTTGAGTAAGATAAGTATGACTTAATGTAGAAGCTTATATGCTTCAGTTAAACTCACAGCTCGAAGAACACATTTATAAAAATTACTGTATAGGAATTCTGAATCCTTCCATAATGTTGTGTAATTTATTTCCAACATCTAGACTTGACGGCACTAGCTGTAAAAGTTAGTCTACCCTGGGCTTCCATGACCCAATTTTACCATGGTATTTGCCATTAATTTCTAGTACAAATTAAAATTTTCCTTATTGGGTTCCATCAGAAAGTTTTATCTCCCTTAAACTTGACAAGGCATTTTTTGTTTTACTTTTAAGCAGGGTAGGGGTGGGTAGAGAAAGGGAAGTCTTGATGTTGTTTGCCCACCAGAGAAGCCTGTTGACCAAACACGAGGAACCCTGGCTCACAGTTCTTAATGATAACGGCAACCCAAAAGGGCAACAGGTCTTTGTAGACAGCTTACCCAGGGTTGGGTTATAGCACGTGGAACTGACATAGTGAAGCTTAAAATGTGGGGTCCGGCTCTCAGATGTCTGAGTTCCTTAAGCCACGGTCTAACTTTAAGGGAAGAAATGAGACAATACAGGTTACTTTATTCAGACCAGGCATCCACTGCTCGGGGGTGACTAAGTCGGTCCCCTATCCCCTCTTACCTTGTCAAAGGAAGGCAATCTCCCAGAGAGAGGGTGGGCACCTCAGCTAACACCTCCCAAGGTCCATTTATAGAAGCTTCCAAAATACTTTTACGTGGCTCATTGCTGTCTTCAGTCAGTTCCAGAACACACACCTGTTACACTCAAGCATAAAACATACCATTTGGTCCTCAAAATATGTATCAGAAGAGTTTCAGATGTTGTTTACTGCACTTCAAGTGGGAGTAACTTGAGAGTCAAGTTTAGACAGGAAAAATGGCTTAATATTTCTAATTAAAATTTCCTTGAGTTTAAGAAAAAGTTCTTGGATGGAAAACTATAAGTATAAAAGAGTCTTTATATAAAGAGTTTATCAACCCCTAAAAAGAAAAACCTGTTGCCATTGAGTCATTCGACCCTTAAGACCACAAAAAGAAGGACTAGTTGAAACACCTTGGCCACCAAACAGGTGACTTCTGATTTGCAATAAGAACTAAGTGGCATTTAAAACATCTTCCTAACAAAGTGGGAGATGTTTGTAACCTGTTCGGCTCCCAAAACACTGGTGTATATGAGAAATTTCTACATGGTATGTCGATGAACATTTAAAATTGGAATAATTACTAAATATAGTTTAACGTTTATTAGAAAAAAATCAAAGCTGGGATTTCACAGCTATTATGTAGACTAAAACTGGGTAAAAACAGTTTTCCTACTAAATGAATAATGCTGACCCTTTGAATAAAGGTTCCAAGATGAACATTTCTTTAAAATCCTGTTGAATGTCCATTTAAAAGAGAGTCAAGTGAATCTTTAAATCAAGCATTATTATACAGATTGATGTGCTGTTTAATGACTTTGATTTTGAAAAATTTCAAGGGAGTAAATAAGAAAATTTGAAACCAGGTTTTACTTGTTTTAAGTGATGTCTCAGGAGGACGCCACAGGCGTGGAAACAGACATTTACTGCTCCTTCCCCTACGGTGGTATTCCTGGGTCGCAGCTGTCCAGGCTGAGCAATGTCTGCGAGCCAGTCTGAGAGCAGAAAGGAAAAGCACTTCCTTTAGAACCTCACCGTTTCCACATTCACAATGTTAAATATTCTTTAAAATTTTAATTATTCTACACAACAGCTCACAGTATCAAAAAAAAGTACCAACTTCATAGTAATCCCATTCCATGTCACTCTCGGGGAACTGTCTTTTTGGGGAGGAATGACTTGGGGAAAAAAGGAACAGGCAGTAGCCTCCCAGATCAAAAATGAGGACTCAGTCCCTTTTCCTTTTAAGTCAGAATAGAAAACTGAATATCCTTTTCAAACTGTATGTTTAACAGTAAATTTCAAGAGCATACATTTTGTTCACCCAGCTCAGGGTTTGCTCAAATTTCTCTTTGGTTTGTCCACTGTGGATTTATTCTCTTAAAGGATCCCTAACTAAATCTTGAACACCCGGATTAGAGGTTTTTTTTGTTTTTGTTTTTTCTTACCTGGCCTCTAGGAGTTAATCTTTTTTAGGAGATTTAGTAAATCCTTGTCTGAGTTTTGCTCCAACAGCAGGATCTGCTGCCAATCCTTTGTAAACATAAACAGATTTGTTATTATGTCAAAGCAAAACATTAGCAAGGGAGTGGGAGGGGGGAAGGAATGATTGTGAAATTCCCACATTGGATTAAAAAAAAAATTTTTTTTTTTTTGATAGACAAGTAGTCTCTGGTCTGGGCCAAATAGTAGGGAAGACTCGGACTGTCTCAAGGGCTTTCTCTTCTCTGCCCCTAGTCCTTCATTTGCCCATGAATGGGCCCTTCTTTGGACAACACCTCAGGTGACCCACCATTTATATTGGAAGACTCTCAGCAACCCTCTCCAGCTGCCCCAGCTTTCAAAACTTACCCTAGTGTTTGCTGCTTCACACTTCTTAGCCAGCTCTCATACTGGAAAGGGTTTGCTAAGTTTACGGAAGGCTTCAATGCCTTCCCTTCCATGATTATTTTCTATCAATTCACTGCACCATCCTTTGTGCCCAATAGCACTGTTGGGCATGGGGATGGAGGATTTTATGGAGTAGGGGCATACCAGCATGCTACAGTACAATCTGGTTTTGGCCACAGGGTATGGGACCAAATTCTTGTAGAAAATTTTTTTTATAAAAAGGAATTAGTCCTTTTTGTCCTAGAGGCCTCCTTTCTAACTAGTGTGTTATGAAGGGAGCGTAACCAAACCACACAAGTGAATTTTGAATCAAACTGTCAAAGGACATAGGAACAGAAAGAGCTTTCAGTCCCCAGACATACATGGTTTACTTCTGCTAAAGCAGCAGCACCTGACCCTTGGATACCCATTGCCTTTGCTATACAAATTAGGTAAGGAGAGGGGCTGCTAGTGCAAGTTAAGATGCTTAACTTGTTAAAACCCACAAGCTTCAGAAATAAAAGCAGAGCCCATGCCAACAAAGCTGTACACACTACCAAAAAAACAAACAGTTGCTGTCAAGTCAATTGCAACTCATGGTGACCCCATTTGTGTCAAAGTAGAACTGTGCTCCCTTTATGCTACAATTCACTGCATGTATGAACCAAAATGGGTTTAGATCCCAAGACTACATTTTTGTAGTGAACATCTCTCTCAGTCTCAAGGTACTGAGGAAGCTGTTTCTCAATGTTACCTTCCCACCCTCTAAACCACAAGCCTCAAGAAAATGCCGCCATTATATATTTGCTGACTGGGTACAAACTTATTTTCCATCTGAACATTAGAATCTGTGAGGGTATAAGAGCTACATCTCTTTCTAAAATAACTTCCAAATATCTATAGGCTTAATGTTTTTTTTTTTTTAATGTTTATATTTTTTGACCCAGTTTTCCCAAAGTAGACAAAGATTTGCTCGGCTCTGTCACCTCCTGTTGTTACCTGGGCAGGTTGCTGAACCTCTCTCTGCCTGCCTCCTCACCTGGAAAATGGGGATGGTCATAGTATCTTTACTCCATGTTGTAAAAAATGAGAAGCACTTAAAAGAGTGTATAATGTAAGGGTAGGCAGTTGTCCATGAACAAAGGAATTACTTAGTACCCCAAAAAGTTGAAACAGTCCATGTGTTCAACAACAGCAAAAGAGCTAAGTTAAATAGTGTAATTCTGTGATACGATACTATGTTTTCACAGAAATTCTTCTGCCACAGGGGAATGTTCAAAATGTGTTAGATGGAAAAATCAGGATGTATAACTGGATGTGGACTCTGACCCTAAGGCTGATGAAAGGAAAAAAAGAGGACTGTGAATAGAAGAAGGAATTGGAAAAAAATATCAGTGTTAACAGTGACCATGTTAGTGTGGTGGGATTATGGGTAACTTTTATTTTCTTTACACTCTTTCTCCATTTTCTTAAAAATTTCTACAGTAAGAATGAATTCTTATATGAAAAAACTTCTAAATGCCATTTTTCAAGAAAAAAATGTTAGGCCAACTTAAAGGGCCTGGAAACAAAGCTCCTGGGCCCTCATGATTGCCTAACTTGCACTGACACAAATGTCAGAAAATGTGACACCGGTGTCTGAGGGTGTTAATCACAGAAAGTTGGACACCAACGCCTGGCACTTAGGGCCCTCCTTGCTGTAGCACCAGCCTTCTGCTCTAACTCAAATTCTTCTTCACATCCCAATTGTTTTCTATGCTTTGGCCAAACGGGCCATTTGTTTCCAGAGTATGTCCTCTGTATTATTGTTTTTATGTCTTTGTTCATTACTTTAGCTTTTCCCCACTAGTCAAAATCCAGCTCCTCCTGAAAGCTCATCCCAAGTGCCTCCACCTCCATGAAGCTTCCCCTCTCTCAAACCATCACCTCCACCATAAAGTCCCCAGGCAATGGCGATCTCTCTCTTGTACTCCCTGAGGACTTTTTTATCTTACTGTTAAATGTTAAACATAATTATTGTACTGTCAATCCCCCCTAGACTTTTAAGAATCCACGGACCTGGGAAGCAACCATGCAGAGTAATTGCAAGTTGAATGAAGGAACCCTCTTGAGCACCCATGGCAGTTGTTATCAACTTCTTATAAGATCACATGCTCTCGTATTAGAGGTTTTCCTGTGCATGCCCGATTTTCTCACAAGACTCTGGCTTGGATGAGAATTGTGTCCAACACATGTACTTCCCCTGTGACTTTAGAATCATGTGGTATACGTGCTAATGCTAATTTTACTATTAAACATGCTAATGCTTATTTTACTCAAGAGTTGAAGAATGAAAGCCGAGTTTTAGAGGGTTGACTACCAGCTAGATGAAAGGCTATAATAGGATTTATGTGGAAGGAGAGTGACACCAAGTGGCCTAAAAACTGCTGATTGTGAACCTAGAAAGAGCAAAGCCCAATACTACCACCAGTAAAAAGATAGCCGCCTATCAAAAATAGATTAAAGCCAACCAGAAAAAAAGTAATGGACACTAGATGCAATGTTGATTCACACGTGGGCCTGTTTTACATTTACGACAGGCACTCAGTGCTCTTCTTCAAGCCGTAAACACTTCAGGGAAGTCAGCTTCCCTCAATATGCTAGTGCTTCCTCCCCAAAATAGATGGGAATTAAATATGACTTTTAAATTAAAAAGGCACTAACACCGGAAACCCTGGTGGCATAGTGGTTAAGAGCCACAGCTGCTAACGAAAAGGTCCACAGTTTGAATCCACCAGGCACTCCTTGGAAACCCTTTGGGGCAGTTCTGCTGTCTTATAGGGTTGCTATGAGTCAGAATCAACTTGACAGCAATGGGTTTTTAACACTGGCAAGGAGATCCTGGGTAATGCAAATGGTTAAGCGCCAAAAGGTTGGCTGTTCGAACCTACCCAGAGGCACCTTAAAAGACAAGCCCATCGATTTGCTTCCAAAAGTCACAGCCTTGAAAACCCAGAGCAATTCTACTCCGACACACGTGGGGTCACCGTGAGTCAGAATCAACTCGGTGGCAAACAACCCTGGCAATTTTATTTTTAAATGTACACAGGCGAGGCTACAGGAAAGAAATTAGATTTTAAACAGTCTTAAACCTGAAATAAGACAAAAAGCCTGCGGAAGTTAATGAACATGACAACTGTATTCATATGCCAGTAATTTAAATAAGAAATTACAGAATCAAGATATCCACTTTTTTCTATTTCATTCATTTTGACTAGTGGGGAAAAGCTGAAGTAATGAACAAAGACATAAAAACAATAATGCAGAGGACATACTCTGGAGACAAATGGTCCATTTGGCCAAAGCATAGAAAACAATTGGGATGTGAAAAAAATTTGAGTTAGAGCAGAAGGCTGGTGCTACAGCAAGGAGGGCCCTAAGTGCCAGGCGTTGGTGTCCAACGAGGAACTCATATGTGCCATGAACAGTTCTAAAAGGTAGGAATATAGTGGTAAATGAAAAATAGACAAATCTCTACCTCTTTGAAATTTACGTTCTTACATTTTTGGGGAGAAAAAAAGACAAACAAAATGAGCTAAATATATATATACTGAATATTCACCCACCCATTACTGTCAAGTTGATTCCAACTCACAGCGACCTTATTGGACAGAGTAGAACTGCCCCCATAGGGTTTCCAAGGCTGTAAATCTTTACAGAAACAGACTGCCAATGTTTTTCCCATGGAGAGGCTGGAGGGTTTGAACTGCCGACCTTTCAGTTAGCAGCCAAGCATTTAACCACTGCACCACCAGGCTTCGTCTATTGAATGTTAAAAACCAAACCAAACCCATTTCTGTCAAGTTAATTCTGACTCATAGTGATCCTATAGGGTTTCCAAGGAGCAGCTGGTGGATTTGAACTGCTGACCCTTCGGTTAGCAGCCAAGCTCTTAACCACTGCGCCACCAGGGCTCCTTTATTGAATATTAGATGGTGATAAATGGGGGGGGGGGCCAGGGGGAGCTAAAAAGGGAATTAGGAAGAGCTTGGTTAATTTTAAATACAGTCTCTGGAAGATGATAAAACGAAGATGATACATTAGCAAAAAACTGAAAGAAGTGAGTGAGCACAGCACAGATTACCAGGAAAGTGTTTCTGTTTCTAGCAGCAGGAGCAACCAGTGCAAAGGCCCTGAGGTGGGAGTGTTCATGCCCCTAATGTTGAAGGACAACACCAAAATCACTAGCTGGGGCAGGATTGGGAGAAACAGCAGAAGGTGGGGTCAGATGGATCAGAGCCTAGTATAGGCCATTTGAAGCACTTTGCCTTTTACAGCATCACAGTGGTTATGAACCACCATTAACTAGTTAAGAGCAAACATGATACCATTTCGTTTAGATCTACTAGCCTACTTATCTATTTTCTAATAGGTCAGAATGATGTCTTCAAAATGTTCATAACATTACACACGGGGCCACAGGACTTCTGAGTCCTAAGTTAGAACTCTTCCATTTATGCCTTGCTGCAACTTTGAAGTTACTGTATTGAGACCTAGGAAGGAAACACTTCTCTGTTTTCAACATAACACTGACTTGTTGTCTTCTCCCATCTTCAGTCTCATTCCAGAGAGCAGTGGTTCTAACCCCCTGTTGCTATTGGCTGATTTGACTTTGCACATCGCTGAAGTTATCTAATCCTGTAAATTAAGAAATTTTCATTCTTGGCAAATAAGCTTGAACCTTAAACCTAAAGGGGTGCTTTTCACTTGAAGGGAACCATAATATTTTTGAGGAAATTAAGAAACTATTGTATAAAGAAATAGTCTTTTTTGAAGGACACCAATCATTACACTTTAGAAAAGAGTTTGTTAGTAAAAGTTTTACCAAAGAAAGACACCTATAGTTTGGGATTATTTTTTTTCTCAGTGAAAACTAAAATCTACCTCATTGTTAGTGGAACCCTGGTGGCATAATGGTTAAGAACTACAGCTGCTAACCAAAAGGTTGGCAGTTCAAATCCATCACCCACTCCTTGGAAACCCTGTAGGGTATTTCTACTCTGTTCATTGTTAAGTTTTCACCGAACAGGAAAAACTTAAAGACTTTGGTTTACAAAGTTATGAGGGAATTTTTAAAATATCAGTCCAATTTCTAGCTCATGATAAAAAGCAAATCACAAAGAATTAAAACAATACTGATAAAGCTTTTTGGTGCTGTTACTTTATGAACTGTGAGACTGGCAGTTCTTACTTCTGGTTCTGATAAACCAATATACCAAACCTGTTGCCATCAAGTCAATTCCGACTCATGGAGATTCTGTGCAACAGAGTAGAACTGCCCCACAAGGTTTTCTTGGCTGTCATGTTTATGGAAGCAGATCAACAACCCTTCCATCCGTGGCATACTGCATGGGCTCAAAACACCAATCTTTCGGTTAGTAGCGAAGCACAAACCGTTTGTGCCACCCAGGGACCGAGTTCCGATAATACCTTCCAAATATGACTCCTGATCAGAGGTGACAATATGGTTATGAGTTAATTCATGCTACAGCCTGCCATAGGAAGTGGGATAGCTCAGTAGATATCTAATCCAGCTCTGCTGTGTGTCTTGGACAACTTATTCTCTCTGAGCCTCTGTTCCCCTTTCTATAAAATGCAGATATTTGGAGGGATAAAGATCAGGGAAGAAAAACTAGGTACAACGCTAGGGACCCTAATAAATACATGGCATAAATAAAAATACAAATCATAACTAACAATGTACAAATGCCAGAAGAGGAATAAGATAACTGGGAGCTCCTAAAAATTAAACACTTATGCTCATAAGATTTCACCAAAACAGTAAAAAGAGAACCTGCAGACTGAGTAAAAATTTTTTGGCTATGACATATCCGACAAGGGTCTAATCTCTAAAATCTACAAAATATTTCAACATCTAAACAACAAAAAGGCAAATAATCCAATTAAAAATGGGTAAAAGAGGTGACCAGACACTTCACCATTAGGACATTCAGGTGGCTAGCAGACTCAGGAAGAAATGCTCGTGATAACTAGCCATTAAAAAAAAAAAGCCATTAGAGAAACGCAAATCAAATCTACAATGAGATACTATCTCATTCTGACAATACTGGCACTAATCAAAAAAACACAAAATAATAAATGTTGGACAGGTTGCAAGTAGAGAGATTGAATCTCCTATGCACTGCTGGTAGGAATGTGAAATGGTACAATTACTATGGAAAACAATATGGCGCCTCCTTAAAAAGCTAAAAATAGAAATAC